>NW_023425404.1:154691850-155891850 GCF_014108245.1 Pipistrellus kuhlii
ATGAGGAATCCTATCCTCATAAACTCAAGGAATCCGCAAAGAAAACAAGCCCTGGCTTCTGCCCTGTGGCTAAGACACCAGGCGCTCAGAATGGCCGCGGGCCGCCAAAGGTCTGACCCGAGGCCGCCCCCAAACTCGGGCTCAGCTCGCCCCCGGGCGGCCGGCTCTCCGGGCGCAGCCCAGGCTCCGGGGCGCGGGGCCGAGGGGGGGTGGGGGGGGGGGCGGCTGCCTCGGAGAGGGGTGCGCCTTCACTACACCAGGCTCCACAGGGGATGCAGGGGCCATCGGGTTCCCTCTGGGACTGGCATTTTAATCTACATCCCCTGGGGTTGTGAGGATCACAGGAGGAAAGCGTCCTTTGCCATAAACAGCGTCGAGCGCTGGTTATGTTTTATTAGAATCATTTGTGTGCTGGGGACCTTGGAGAGGAAAGGCAGGCCGGCCTGCAGCCGAGCTCTGAGTGGCCCCCAGCCACCCCTCCCCATCCACCCCTCCCCATTCATCTCCTCTGCCCCCCTCCCCGGCCCCCCGCCCCGCCCCAGCCCGGGCGGGAGCCGATGCCCACGCGTCCCCACGCGCTTACCAGGACCTGCCGTGCACGCCGAGCCTGGCCAGCGGAGCGGGCCTGGACGTTCGCCTGCGGTCAGCCATCGTCACAGCCATCGCGGGCCCGTAGCTCCGTCCCGGTGCGTCCGGTCTGGGGTCGCTAGGAGACCGCACAACAGCGACCTGCGATTCGGTTTTCAGCTCCCAAGCTGCCGGGGCGCCCCGCCTCCTCCCCGCGAAGCCGCTTCTCCCCAATCCGGCCTTGCACCTTGCACCAAGGTCTCCGACGCCCGAGGGTGGGGGACCCAGGCGAGGGAAAGGTGAGGACCAGGGCCTTGATGTCATTATATTTTAACCTGTTGGGAAGGCGTTTACATCTTCCCACTGACATTTATCCTAAGCTGGGCCCCAGGTCTGTTTTGCTCACTACCTTTAAAAAAAAATGTTTCTTTTTAAAAAAAAATATATATATATATATTTATTGATTTTTTTACAGAGAGGAAGGGAGAGGGATAGAGAGCTAGAAACAATGATGAGAGAGAATCATCAGCTGCCTCCTGCACACACCCCACTGGGGATGTGCCAGCAACCAAGGTACATGCCCTTGACCGGAATTGAACCTGGGACCCTTCAGTCTGCAGACCTTCACTCTATCCACTGAGCCAAACCGGTTTCGGCAAAAAAAAAAAAAGTTTCTTGAAGGAAAGAAAAGAAGGCAGCTGGAGATAGAGAGAGGGAGAGGGAGGGAGAGAGAGAGAGAGAGAGAGAGAGAGAGAGAGAGAGAGAGAGAGAGAGAGGGAGGGGGGAGGGGGGGAGGGAGGGAGGGAGAGAGAGAGAGAGAGAGGGAGGGAGGGAGGGAGGGAGGGAGAGAGAGAGAGGGGGGGGGAGGGAGGGAGGGAGAGAGAGAGAGAGAGAGAACGCACATAGAGGGGAAGGAATAGACCGATGTCTCGTGGTGAGAAGGCCTTTTAGCATGAAATGCCTGGGCATCGCGGCCTCTGCCATACTGGGCTGCGCACGCATGCCTGTGAGTCACCAGCCGCTTTCCAGACTCCATTCCAGCGTGTGTTATTTGATTCTTTTGCCTTGACCCACTTCCAGCAGGGCAGTTACCCTCTCAGTTGGCCCTGGTAGGCAGATGCCCATATATATCCTTGGGTTTTGCTCATTTCTCTTGTTACTTCTGGAGTGTTTCTGATTTTAAATATTAAGCATTGCTTCCAGAGAAAATAGCAGCAACGCGTTCTCCTGTCTCAAAATTATTGCAGTCATTACATCGTGTCTGTTCTGAGAGAATAATGTCTGTAGTCATTTCAGGATGTCTTCTGATTTTCAGACTATTTGGCAGTAAATTGGTCCCACCTTTAGGAAGCCATCAACCATCTGGATTAGGGGTGTCGAACTCAATCAGAGAAGGGGCCAAAATCTAAAATCCAGCCTAAATTGCGGGCCGAATGGTTTACTGAACAGTCATAAACTGTCATTGTGATGGAAACGCAGCAGAGTGCAGTGATGACAGTGCGGTGCGGGCCACATTGCAAGGCCTGGCGGGACGGATTTGGCCCTCGGGCCTTGTGTTTGACACATGTGATCTGGATAGTGTTAAAGGTGTCCTGAGTGATATTCGTTCCAGCAGCTACACCTGCGTGTGTTTAGCTGCCCTCTCTGCACACAATGGAGAGGCCTGGACTCCCACTGCCTGGCTTAGATGAATCCTCGCTCTGCAACTTAATGATGCACTCCTGGGCACGGTTACTTAAAGGTTTATACGCTTCATTGATTTCTTGCTCTGAAAGTGGGAGAAATAATAGTTATTGGGGGACTCAATGAGATAATAAATGCAAAGCACTTAAAACAGTGCTAGCAATACAGAATCCCTCAATAACTGCTGAGTACTATTATTACCTCAGCTGTGAACGGGGGATTAGGTGTATTTGCCCTGTCTACTTCATAGAGTTGTAGGATTAGTTAATGGAGAAAGTTATCAATGTAATCATTATAAGTTGCCAATGACTTGTTTTCATTGTTTGATAATATCTTTGATATAGTTTGATTGATTGCAAATTCAAGCTTCATTACTTTGATAAAGTAGGATTTCTCCAAAAGACTGAGGGTAAGCCTCCTAGTACCATGCCTGGCACTCAGTTGGTACTCATTCAACAACTAGTGTGTGTTATGGCCATGCTAGGCACCAGAGATGCTAGGCAATGGAGAATTAACAGACTTGGTTCTTGGTACTTAGTCTCTAGTGTTTGTTGCATGAATTAAGAAGAGTGCACCTATTTTCATGAATTTTGCATTCTCACAGGATAATATTTGCTCTGTGCAGTAGTTTTGTGTCCATATCTGGTAGGAGACAACTAACATTTTTATTTCACCACATTCCATACCTTAATTATAGTTATTAGCCAGGAAAATCTCTCTTATTCTCTCTCTCCCTCTCCCTCTCCCTCTCTCCCTCTCCTCTCCCTTCCTCTCTCTCTCTCTCTCTCTCACAACACAAAGGTAAAATGTGTTGCATATAATCTAATGAGTAGATATTATTTAACAATGAGGATGAGGATGTTCCAGGTAATTTTCTAGCATTATTGCCAGGTAGTATGACCATTTCATTTCCAAATAAGATTACTTAAATACCTAGAACAGGATTGCCCAAAGCTATCACTGCATCTTTCTCACACAAGGATTAATTACTCTCTATAGCATGATAAAACATACTCGGCAATACTTAGTTATCAGTACTTTCCAGAAAAAGAAGCATTTGAACAACAAAAGCAACAAGAGGTTAAATGAGACCTCTTGTTGGTCCTGCCTTGGTGGAGCCCTTGGAATCCTCCCTGCAGGACTATCTTGAGCTTAGACAATCTTACCCTCAGCCTAGTTCTTACAGAATTTCTACTGATGTACTCAAAATGGGCATGAACTTGCCAAGAAAAATAACAAAATCTATGAGGAAACAAGACACAATGACTAAGAGTCAGTAGAAACAATAAAAGACAAAATCAGATTGTAGAAACTTTATGTGTTGAAATGTTCAGATGTAGAATATAAATACATGTGATTAGTTATGTATAAGCATGTATGTTTATATATATAAAGTAAGCATGCTTAATATGTTTAGTAAATAATAGAGGGACTTGAAAATATGAGCAAAGTATAAGCAGCAATTTTAAAAAATATATCTGAAAAAGAACTACATCGAACTTAAAGAAATGAAAAATATTGTTGTAATTAAAAACTCTGTGGACTAGTTTACAACAGATTAGACCAGCTCAAGAGAAAATTAGTAAACACAGATAGCTCTGAATTAATGCCTGGAGTACAGCAAAATAAGTAAAGAAATAGAAAATATGAAAGATTTGGGTGAAAGAGTAAGAAAGTTTAATATACTTCTAATCAGATTTCCATAAGAAGATGGTAGGGAGAATAGGAAAGAGGCAGTATTTAAAAATATAATGGCTACAAAAGACAAAAAAGCTGACATCAGAAGTAGCCAAATAGAAAAGATAGATTACTTACAAAGGAACAAATAAGTAGACTAAAGCTAACTTCTAAAGCAATGATAGAAGCCAAAGACTAAAATAATCCAGCTTTGAGTGAAAAATAATTATCAATTCAGAATTGTATATTTAGCATAACTATCTTTCAATAACAAGGCTCAAAAACACTTTCAGACAAACAGAAATGGCATAATTTTATCATCAGCAGACCAAAACTAGAGAAAATTCTAAAGGTTCAGGTGAAAGGGAGAAAATTACTATTATAAAATACAATAGAATGTTGAAAAAATATTCTTTTAAAAAGTGAATTGTATAAATTAATAATAATGTCTATTTAGTGGAGATTAACAAAAAATATTTTTCTGAAATATTGGATTTTTTATTTAACTGAGAGGATGATAAATATATTGATTAGGGAAGTGTAAAGGAAGACGTATTAGATAGATATTAAATAAAATAAAACTGATATAGTTATATTAATATTAGACAGAATGGAATTAAGGGGAAAAAGATAATTATAGATATATAAAGACTACTAAAGATTATTAGGCATAATGGTAAGAAGTTCAATTCACACATATACACACTAGACAGAGATATACAATTTTAAACTTATATCTAATAATATGGGTTAAAATATAAAAAGAAAAATTGATACACCTCTATAAAAATTGATTAATACATTCTAATAGTAAGATTTTAATACAACTCTCAGTAATATATCAAAAGGACCAAAAAAATTAGTGAGGACCAAGGATTCAAAGCTTGATATAATGGATATATGTAGTACTTTGCATCCAACAATTATAGAAAACACATTTTTTTCAAGAACATTTAGAAAATTATATTTGCAAGTTCATAAAGCAAGTTGCAACGTTATCTCAACTGGTATCATTTAACTCACACACTGTTAACAATGTGTCTACATAAAAGTATTTATTTGAAAATAAAACAAAACAGCCGAAACCGGTTTGGCTCAATGGATAGAGTGTCGACTTGGGGACTGAAGGGACCCGGGTTCGATTCCGGTCAAGGGCATGTACCTTAGTTGCAGGCATATCCCCAGTAGGGGGTGTGCAAAAGGCAGCTGATCGATGACTCTCTCTCATCGATGTTTCTAGCTCTCTATCTCTCTCTCTTCCTCTCTGTACAAAATCAATAAAATATATATATATTTTAAAAAAGAATGTACTATTATATGCGGGCTGTATATTAAAATGAATGAATAAGTAAATATAAAAAATTTTAAAAAAAGAAAAAGAAAATTAAACAATACACAAATAATTTATAGGGGAGTAAGATATCAAAATGGAAATTTAAAAATAAATGTAAAAATATCAAAAATTGTAGGATGCAGCTAAAATGATACTTAGAGTTAAATGACCTTAACTTATTAAACTAAAAAAGAGTAAAGGTTAAGACCTAAATAAATGGAAAAACATCCCATTTTCATGGATTAGAAGACTTAATATTAAGTTGACAATACTAACCAAAGTGATATACTAACTCAACCAGTCAGCACATCAGATATATGGAAACAACCCAATTAGAAAATAGGTGAAAGACTTGAATAAACATTTCTCCAAAGGAGATATTGAAATGGCTGGTGAGTACATTAAAAGATGTTCAACGTCATTAGTCATTAGGGACATGCAAATCAAAATCACAGTGAGATACTATTTCATACTAGAATGGCCATAATAAATGAACAAACAAAACAAGGATTGGTGGTGATTGGAGAAACTGGAACCCTTGTGCATTGCTGGTGGAAATGTAAAATGGTAGAGCTGCTGTGAAAAACAATTTGTCAGCCCTTAAAAAGCTAAACATAGACTTGACATATGATCCAGCAATTCCACTCCTAGGTATTTAAAAAATATATTTAAAAACAGAGACTCAGATATTTGTTCATCAATATCAGCATCCTTTCTAATAAAAGAGTAATATGCAAATTGGCCATCACTCCAACACACAAGATGGCTGCCCCATGTGGATACAAGATGGCTGCCACAAGATGGCCAGCAGGGGAGGACAGTTGGGAGGGACCAAGCCTGGATGGGAGGGCAGTTAGGGGTGACCAGGCCTGCAGGGGAAGTCAGTTAGGGGCAAACAGGCTGGCAGTGGAGCAGTTAGGAATTAATCAGGCTGGCAGGGGAGTGGTTAGGGGGTGATCAGGCTGGCAGGCAGAAGTGGTTAGGGGCAATCAGGAAGGCAGGCAGGCAAGCAGTTGGGAGCCAGCAGTCCTGGATTGTGAGAGGGGTCCCAGATTGGAGAGGGTGCAGGCTGGGCTGAGGGACACTCCCCCCCCCCACGTGCACGAATTTCGTGCACTGGGCCTCTAGTTATTTATAATAACCAAAAGTAGTAACAACCTAAGCATCCATCAACAGACAAATGTATAAGCAAAAAATATGTATGTATGTAAGGGAATATTGCCAAGCTACAAAAGGACTGAAATTCTGATACATGCTACAACATGAATGGCTTTGAAAACATTACATTAAGTGACATAAGCTAAATGCAAAAGAACCAATATTATATGACTCCACTTATAAGAAATATCTAGATTAGGCAAATTGATTGAGACAGAAAGTAAGTTAGGAGTGACTAGGGGATGGAGGTGAGAAGGAATAGGGAAATATTGCTTAATGGATACAGAGTTTGCCTTAAGGATGATGAAAATTTTTGGAAACAGATAGTGGTAATGATCGCACAACTTTATAAATGTATGAAAGCCACTGGATTATATACTTAAAATGCTTAACATGGCAAATTTATGTTGTGTGTATTTGCCACAATGTTTTAAAGTTTTGAAAATTAGTGAGCAACAATCCAACTTAACAAATTAGAAAAATTGCCAAATAACCCAAAGGAAAGCCCTGACACCTGTGTGCTGCATTTAGGGATGGATTCTGCTGGCAGAAAGCACTGACTGAAAACTGGGGGTGAGGGAAGGGAAAAGGCAGGGTATTTCTCTCTCCCTCTCTCTCCAAGGAGATGCTTATATTTCTTTCTTCTCTTTCAGTTCCCACCAGGCAGCCCCCATAGATTCCAGCTTCCATCATTGAGATGTGCTTAAATTTCAGACTGTATTAAAAAAAAAAAAAAAAAGGTAAGATTTCTCATTAATATTTTATGCCAATTCCATGTTAAAATCATAATATTTTGATATGTTGGGTGAAATCATACATGATTAAATTTAATTTTGTCTGTTTCTTTTTGTATCTTTTTCCTTTTTAAAATATACCACTAGAAAATTTTAAATCACACACATGGCTCACATTTGCGACTTGCATTATTTTTCGATTGGAGAGCATAGCTTTTAGATTATCTCCTTACTGCATCCCCATAACAACCTTATACCACAGACTGTTTCCAGGTCTGTTTCATTGAAACTGCCGAGCTGTAGAGACTGGAGGTGACTTCCCAGCCTTACTAAGTGGAGAGGCTATAATTCCAGGGGCTGTGTGTAACAGGAGACTCAGGCTCCTGTCACAAGGAATCCCTGCAGTTTCAATGTGGTGAGCTTTCCTGCTATTGCTAATCCCTGTTACCTCAGATCCTGTGTGACTTCAGCTCTTCTTTCCATCAGCTCTGTAACCTACTCCCTGCATTAAAGTCCCTTGGCTTTCGTTTTCCAGGTAAGGACCCTGACTGATTCTTATTTATGACCCAGCATTTCCACTGCCTGGTACAGGAATCCAGAGGAATGCTCACCCATAAGGAAATATGTATTAGATATTTGAGGCAGGCAGCACTATTAGTAGAATTGGTGAGTTGAAGGCAATGTGCATGTCCATTTCTGTGGTGAATATGGGTAAAAATGGATGGAAAACTGGGCATCAGTTAGAAGCAGCAGTCTAGATATATACTTAAAAACATGGTTAGACTTTTTAAGGTGAAGTGCTGAGTGAAAAAAGAAACAGAATGAGATTTTTGTGTAAATGAATAAGCAAGGGCCTTTAATACCCACTTGATAAGGGAATGTCATGAATTAAAAAATAAGGTTAACCCATATGCTGTACCTGAAGTTGAAAAATAAAATAAAAGTTGCCAGAAAGAGTGTTACTACGTGACACTGAGATACACTGTAGATTATGAAACAACTAGAGGCCTGGAGCATGAAATTCGTGCACGCTGGGGGAGGGGGGGGGGGCGGGAGGGGCCCGCAGGGCACTCTCTCCAATCTGGGTCATCTCTCTCGCAATGGACTGCTCCTAACTGTTCACCTGCCTGCCTGCCTGATCACCCCTAACCGCTCTACTTTGCAGCCCTGATCGTCCCTAACTAACTCTGCCTTGGCCCCTGCCACTGTGGCTTTGTCCAGAAGGATGTCCGGAAGACGTCTGGTCTAATTAGCATATTACCCTTTCATTAGTATAGATACCTGCTCCATAGCCAACCAAATTAGTTTGCAGTAATAACAAAAGCATTGGGACAGATGGTGAAGCAAGGAGCCAGAGCTAGTGATAGGTACTGGATAAAGCAGGGGTATTTCAAAGTTCTGTGGCAATTTTACATGCTCCTAGTTGAAGAGGATTCTGTGTGCTCTGATTTTCTATCTAGTCACACTCAGACCTGAGCTGAGATTATCATTTGTAGTCTTACAACTGCTTCATGATTTCAAAGGCCAACTATGGCCTCAAAGGCCAAGTGCTTTCTCAAGTGGAGTTCAGATTATGGTCAATATATGCACTAAGAAATTCGGAACAAGGAGAATTTGGAGTGTCTGGGAAAGGACTTGAATTCTCACTAGTGTAATTAAACTGATATAAGACATCCCAACTATTACCGAGACAAAGAAACCTGGATAATGGTGCCTACACTGGGGTTAATCATTTAATGTCTGGCTGTTTTCGTTATTTTCCTTTAAAATTCATGGGATGCCTGGTTGGGTGTGGCTTATCTGAGCATTGGCCTATGAGCCAGGAGGTCTTGGTTTGATTCCTGGTCAGGGGTTTAATCTCCAATGTGGGGGGGTGGAGGAGGAGCTGATCAATGATTCTCTTTCATCATTGATGTTTCTATCTCTCCCTCTCCCTTACTTTCTAAAATCAATAAAAAATATATTTTAAAAAATAAATTTCGTGTGATAACTATAGGGTGACAGGTTTCTGTTGGTTTGTGACTATTCATTCAAATGTTCCTTAATCTCTCTAAACCACTTCATACATGTACAAATTTCAAACTGATTATTCCACTCTGTTTCAGTGTCAGAGCTAGTATAAGAGTGTTAAGAGCATTGGAACCGGGTGCCCGGATTAGCATCTGGTTGGGTGTGGCTCTAAAATTTACCAGCTGTACCACCTTAGGGAATCACCCAGTCTATCTATGTCTCCATGTCCTCATCTGTAAACAAATGAGTAATAATAGCACTTACCTCATTGTATTATATTTGGGGGGGGGGGGATTAAGTGAATTATCACATGTAAAGTGCTTACAACAGTGCCTAGCCTGTAGTGAAGCCCCCAGGAAATATTAGGACTATAATTTAGAAGATACCTGAAATGGGGATTCTAAATTGAATCATTTGATGAATTTCAGTGATCTGTGCATCTGTGATTCTCAAACCAGCTTGGTGAAACAGCAGGACATGGTATCGGGTGTAATTATGAACATGAAAACCACTTTTTCCCCCTCAACAGCTGAGCCCGTAAGTGGGAATTCATGTCTGTGCTGGTAACTAGCTTCATGATCTCGGGCAAATTATTTAATCTGAGACACACTCAGTTTTTTTCAAATGTAAAACTGAGATAATAATACTTCTGTCACAAGATTACTGTAAAGAAAGGAAAACATTGGGAGTGCCTACCACTGTCCCTGGCTTACAATAGAGGTTTCCCCCCAATGCTCCTCTTTATTTTATCAAGGATAGATGGCTTGAAACATATTTTAACAACTATTTCCCTAAAATAAAATGTATCTAATTTAATGTTACTATTTAAATCAGTCACAGGATAATTTTAAAGACTAACATTCCCCAAAATGAAATGATTTTTAAAGGATCATTATCTTAAACTATTTAAACAAATTCCATTGAATTTTCATTTATTTACACATATACACAAACAAAAAAAAAATCAACTATTGTTTAAGTGACTTTATCATTTAGCATTTTAACAAAAAGTTTCTAAACTATTCCATTTGTATGTATTCAGCATTTCTTTGTGTCAACATTTTAAGGAGGCATAAAAACAATTTGTCTTATCTGAATGAGGCTCCTTGCATTTTGTAAAGTTTGATATGAGAGCCCAGTGAGTTTTGTCCCTCCTGTAAGTCCAATTTTCATTCAGAATACTTACAAATGGAAGTAACACTCAGTGAACACATATATAATGCCAGGCACTTTATATGCCTCATCTCATTTAGTCCTTACAGCATCTCCAATAGTACTATTATTATTTTCACTTGATAACTGAAAAAATGAAGATACAGAGAGGTTAAGTAATTTGCTTAAGGTCACCCAGCTACTATGTGACAGAAGCAGGATTCAAACACAGTGAGTCCACTGACAGTGTTGAATGTTTTATATGAGCCCTGTGCTCCCACACAGCAGTTGAGAAATCTTCTCACCGTTTTGTGTCCCAGCTAAGCCACAAAGGGCCATCTGCCTCTCAGAGATAAGGCCTGTCTTTGCCCTTCCTCATGTCTCTTGCATACCTGCCTCTACAAAACCCTAGATCCTCGTTTTTGTTTTGAGATGTTCTTTTCTTCCCAATGAGCATCTTTCCCGATGCAATAACCTGAATAAAATCATCCACTTAATGGTCTGGTGTGTTTTGTCTTCAGACTTTAAACTCACTCACCAAAGCCAAAATCACAACCTTTAGAAAATTAAATCCCATTCGGATCTTACTGGCTTTCGGTTGTCAGGTGCCTATTTTGGTAGAGTGGTCCACATGCATCTCATCCAGTCTCTCATAATCATTTCATGTGGAAGAGAAGCTAAGGGGGTAGTTTGCTTTAGGAGCAAATAGCCCTGACTGCCTGCCTCCTTAGCTTTTTATTGTAACAACAGCTTCAACTAAAATTAACATCTAGATACCATCAGCAGGGTAAGCATCCTTGAGAAAGTACATGCTTCTACAAGGTCGGGTCTTTAAAAACTAAACCTAGAGATTCTAGAAAAACACCCTGGGGATCGGACTTGTTTGGAAAAGTCAAGGTAGGGGCTGCTGCCTTGGGCAAGGTCCCCTCAGAGGCCCCCGATCTTTCAGAGAACCCTCCTTACAGACACTTCAACCAAATCCCATGCTTCCCCACAATTTCAGACATTTCTACCGACAGGGAGGGAACGTGATCCCTGAGCAGATGTGAGGTGAAGTCAGTTCAGAGGAAAAGACTGTTGAAGCCGATGGCTGTTGCTGAAGGAGGGAGCCAAAACAGATTTGAGGTTTTGACAACACAACTCCTTTCCCCAAACCAATGAATCAATCAATCTTTCCCTTCCTCCCTCTCTCTCTTATAAAACTTCAGCAATTACTAAGGTTCTCAATAGATAGCTTTAGCCAAACTCAACCAGCATTTGTATCTTCTGTGTCCCTCTGTACTGCTTCCCAGGGCACAGAAATAAGCAAAACCCGTGTCTTGCTCTCATAGAGTTCACACAGAAGCAGAGCTCACTTCTAGGTGTCTTCCACCCCAAAGCGCTCTTGAAAGCACCCTGGATGAGGACAGCTATATATGGAGCACTCTAGGACAGTAACACCCAGTACAGAGATGACCTAAAAAGTCTCATCCCTCCTGAACTAGAAGCCCTAAATGCCTCCCACCTCAGTCAATAGTTTGATCTTCAACTTTCAACAAATAATAAGAGCCTTCTACTAAAGCCGAAACTGGTTTGGCTCAGTGGATAGAGTGTCAGCCTGCGGACTGAAGGGTCCCAGGTTCGATTCCGCTCAAAGGCACATCTCCAGTAGGGGGTGTGCAAGAGGTAGCTGATCCATGATTCTCTCTCATCGATGTTCCTAACTCTCTATCCCTCTCTCTTCCTCTCTGTAAAAAATTAATAAAATATATGGGGGGGGGGGGGTCCTACTATGCTCCAGGAACTCCTCCAGACAACTGCAGAAATAATCTCCTGGTTGAATCTTTCTGTGCCTTGGTTTCTCCATTTGTACCCAGTGTCAAGAGTAAGGTGCACATGTAGCACAATAAAGGCTCTGTAATATAGAGTCTAAATCCTCTTCTGCAGGACACTCCCTTTCCATTTCCACAAAGCACATCTTGAGGACACACAGCAAAGATCTTCCTCTCATTTGTGTAAGTAATAGTACCACCATATCTGGTACCCTTAGCATCCAAGAGTTTACATTCATCCATTCATTCCTGGGGATCCAGAGAAAAACTTCCTTTTCCTTCTCATATTACACTAGATGGTAAACAAAGCTAATTATTTTTACAGTGTCCTTAGGGGCAATTAAAATAACACACACACACACCTTCTTAGTGAAAATGAATTCGAGAAATCTCTAGAAGAGGGGAACAAATATTGGTAAGGTCATTCATGGGAGTACTTACATCATCCACAGTAATTATCTAGGTTTCTGCTGCTGTCTCTCCTGTGTTACACAAACTGTTTGCCCATTTACAGACACATGTCATTTCTTAGCAAGGCCTTCAGCGTCCTTCACTTGGCATTTATACAGTCCTGATCATTGTTGTCATGCTTTGAAGTCTTATTTACATTAGCAATGAGTTGTTTCTATCAGAAGCTCTGCCTGCTTAAGAGGTAATTACTGATCAGAAACAGCTGAGACGGACAGAAGGCAGACATGGGCAGGCACATCTCAGGTATCCTGGGGTCTGGCTGGTTCTCTCCCCTCCTCCCTGTCCAGCCTGACCCGTCTGCTTCCTCCAAACCCACTTGCCATTCCTTCCCTTGAACTCCACTCCTGCCTCTAAAACTATTTAGTCCAATTAGCCTCTTGGAAGGGTGGGTACAGCTTAACCGGTACTGGGGGCAGGTGAGTGTTCGTCTTAAGAGTAAATACAAATAGAGGGAGTAAAAAAGAATTTTCCCTGGTTTAGTAACAGGAGGAGTTCTTTAGGAAAAAGAACTCTACTTTTCTTTAGGAAATTTGTAGTTGTAAATTCGCTCTCTGTCCCTTTGAAATCTATGTAAATCTCTTTCAAAGCTAAGTGGGTCCCTTGCCATCTTGACAATCCCATAATGTCTTTCTCAAAAACTTGGAGCCATCTCTTTATATGTAGTCATCAAGAAAGATAACATGCCTGTACCTCGCTTTCTGTGGGAGGGTGGGAGCAGGTGTCTGGCTCCACGCTGTAAAAACATCTCTCTCTTGTCCTAAAGATACAGAGAGTTTTCTTTGTCCATTGGATAATTGCCGACACAGATGGCCACGCGATTACCAAGCAAATACAGGATGAACTGTGTGTGAGAAATGGTGCTGTCAAGCTCTCTCACTTGAGAACCTGCTATTATCCACACTGAGAGCATGCATGGGAAAGGCTATATCTGCCTGGATACATAAGAGGGTGAGACTTTTTTCTGTCTTTGCCATCTCCCTAGCAGATTGCCTGTGATGCTGGTTTAATGCATATTCAATAATAAAGCTGTTTCCTTTCTCCTTGGTGGAGAGGGTTCCAGGTTGGCAGGAGATTTTATTGTTAATTGCATTTCCTCAACACCATTCGAATCTGGGAAGACGGGACATGACTGAGTTAATGCCAGTTTCCCAAGGTCAAGCCTGAATGTTCCAGGACACACTGCTCGCCAGTGGCCCAGAGAGACGCTGGGAGTGGGGGGTAGGCCCGGGACACTGCTAAGTGCAGGTGCCTGTGGGCTGAGGGTGGGAGTGGGAAGGGCAGATACCAGTTCTGAGGTCCACTGGAGCAGGGTTAGGAACCAAGGTCATGACCCAGCCTTGAAGGATTATGATCTAGCTTGCTGTGTTTCCCACATGTTAGGCTACACCTGGATCATGAGAAGTTGTGCAAATGTTGGTTCCTCTGGTCCACAGTGGGCCTGAGCTTCTGTGTCTAACACGCTCTTCCAGGTGGTTCTGGTGCTGCCTGTCCAGGCATCACACTTCGGTAGCAAGAAATGAGAGCAGTGATTTTCAACCTGTGCTTCTCACAGCACACATACACTAGTTACTACAATTCTGTGGCACACCAAAAAAGTTATGTTTTTTGCCAATAGGTATAATTTTGATTCATTCTCACCAGCTGGCTATTGTGTTGGCTCTTGTTTTTTGTTTGTTTGTTTTTTTTACAATCTAAGGGAATAGATGTCAGTGCTCATGACTAAATAGTCAGGTAGTGCATGCTTTAAAAATTCTTGCGACCCAGCCAGTTGTGGCTCAGTGACTGAGCGTTGATCTATGAACCAGAAGGTAACGGTTCAATTCCCAGTCAGGGCACGTGCCCGGGCTTAATCCCAGGTGTGGTTTGTGCAGGAGGCAGCCGATCAATGATTCTCTCTCATCATTGATGTCTCTCTCTCTCTCTCTCTCTCTCTCTCTTTTTCTCTCTCTCCCTCTCCCTCTCTCTGAAATAAATAAAAATATATTTTAAAAACTTATTGCGGCACACCGGTTGAAAATCGCTGGAGTAGAGGAAGAGTCTGTGTACGGGGGGGAGGGGGTCAAGGCAGGGAGGAAAATGAAGCAGGAAACAGGCCCGCACTGGGAACAGGGAAGCCAGCTGAAAGGCCAGCGGAGAACACTGAAGGCCCGAAGGGCAATCAGAAGTTATGCCGAGGCCTCCACAGAGGACTGGGGCACTGGAACCACCAGGACACTCTGTGCTCTGAGCCTGGACCGACGATCCTAGTTCTGGATCACACAGGATTCTGCTGCCTTCCAACAGGAGTCAGCCTGCTTCTGATGAATTCCGCTCAAAATTAGATGTTTGGCAAAGCATAAACAGGAAGTGCTTTGTTACCAAGACACCTCCAGGATGCAAATGACTTAAAACTCACTGTAAATGTACCAGGAAGAAAACAGCTTTCTTTACTGAACCCTTTGCCAGGAAAACTGCCCGTGTTTAAGGGAACTCTTGCATAAGCCACTTGTAGGTTGGAGATGAGAAAACAGCACCCCCCTTACACCCCCCCTCCCCCGCCCCCAAAGACCAGTCTGGAGTTAAAATAAAGTGCTTCCAGCACAGACAGGGCTTTCTTTAATGGACGGGGTGTGCAGATGTGGCCCCAGAGCTGAAGTTGAAAAGAGGCTGACCTCTTCCCACAGCCTCCACAAAGCCTTACCTTTGATGGTGACAAATCTGTGATAATGTGGTCTGAAGGGGTGACAATGATCGTTAGCCTGAGGTGCCCACCTGCCTAAGTCTGACCCTTCCAGAGAGCTCCTGTGCCCCAATGATCCATTGCCTGGCATCATTCCGGACCCTCCCCACCTGCCTTTCTTCTGAGCTTCCCATTGGAAACCCTGACCAAGACCTCAACCAGCTGCTCAGCCGAGGTCCTCCAGGTGTTACACCCAGACTACGCCCGACTTCGTGATCCCCAAGGACCACCAGGGAGCCGAGTCCGATGCAATAAACAAAAGAGCCTTTTCCATGCTAGCATGGATTCTGTCCCACTCACGCCGGCAGCATGGGGGAAGAGTGCGAATTTCGCCCAGTCCAGGGGTTTTACTCCGGTCGGTGGTGATGTCACTGCCTCGGCTAACCCTGATTGGTTGGGTGAGGGCTAGGGATAACTCCGCCCTGCAGGGCAAAATCCGGAGCTCATCCTCGCCCCGCCCTGCCCTCTCACAGGGTGGGAATATCCACAGCCAGGTGGATTCTTCCCCTGCTTCGAAACAGTCTGTGAAGTCCTCAGAACAGAGCCTGGTATATAGCAGGTAATATTTAACTTTTGCTCTTACAATACATAGAGAATTTGAAAGGTTTTCAACATTAGCAAGAAAGGGCTGGGTTTATGCTATAGATCCCGTGGAGAATCTGGTGATTCCACCGGAGTTGAGAGGCCCCTGCAGGGTAGGGGGTGGGGGAGAGGAAAAAACTATGCAGGGAATCAGAGAGACATCCCTGGAGGTCCACAAGGTGGGTGACGTCTGGAAGGGCTGGAGACTCAATTTGAAAAGTATTATTTTGCACCTTCTGATGGGGAAAATTAGACATTTGGGGGAGGGGGTAGCAATCTGAATCTGTGCCATTAACTGTGGGGGGCTGTTTCTCTGTTTTCCGCAATCCACACGGAAAACGACAGGCTCCTGAGTGGAGGAGCTGGGGATTAAGAAACTAAAGAAAAAAAGAGACCAAGACACAAAAATAGATTCAAGCTGGGACCCAGGTGGGGGGCTGTCACTCTGATGGAGAGATAGTCAACCACCCACCACAGACAACACAGCGCATTTATTTATTTCCAAAGAGGGGTTTAAGATCAAAGAAGTTTTGGGTGTGCCCAAGTCCTATTCATTCCCTCATTCCTGGGATTTAGCATATCAAGACCTGGGTAAGTCAAGGTCCTATTCTTTTTTTTCTTCTTTTTTTTCAAGGTCCTATTCGTTCCTCATTCCAAGCACATGGATAAAGATAAGAAATCCTCGGAAACCGGTTTGGCTCTGTGGTAGAGCCGTTGGTCTGTGGACTGAAAGGTCCCAGATTCAATTCCGGCCAGAGGCATGTACATTGGTTGCGGGCACATCCCCGATAGGGGTTGTGCAAGAGGCAGCTGGTCGATGTTTCTCTCTCATCGATGTTTCTAGCTCTCTATCTCTCTCCCTTACTCTCTGTAAGAAAATCAATAAAATATATATTTTTTTTAAAAAGATAAGAAATCAGTTCTGATAACAATCTCCCACATTTTGGGGAAACATGTATGCCTTGAGTTCAGCTGATGATAATTAAAGGTCATCCACGTGCATTCCCAGGGGGCCCTCTACAATTAACCTAATGCACATTCTTATTAACCTATAGTCTAGCCACTGCCCCTTTAATTGTCTGGTCCTGCAAGACCTATTTACTCCCATTTTAGAGAGGCCGTAAAGCATCTCCAGGCGGAGTTATCAGTGCTGGCGCCAGGCCAGGCCTTTAGTTGTGGTCGCAAGGCTCCAGCACATGGGGCTCTTTAAGAACTTGCAAAGGGGACTGGAAAACCCTTATTTGGGAGACAAAGGGCTGGAAAGATATAAAAGGGGAGGGCTGCCAACATGTTTTTTGCTCAGGATTAGAAATCTTTCTCTGAGTCTGCCAGCGCAATAAACAGTGTAACTCCATTTCTCTGGGTGTTGCTTGGTTTTTCTCTGGTCTTCTGTAACACTTCCACTGGTAATATTAAGATTTTATTTCAAGTAAAGGATTGGACCTGCTCAGCCTTTCAATTCTCAGGCTGACACTTTCAATGCACAGGCTGACACTGTAACCACTGAGCAACACTGACCAGGCCTAGGGTGTTGATCCTTTATAGAAGTTGTTGAGGAATGACAGCTGCCCTATACCTGGGGGCCTTGGGGGAAGTAAGGAAGACTGAGGGAAGTCACCAGTCCCTTGGAAAGCTGAGTGTGGGTGCTGCCTCTGCTGAGAGAATGACAGAGCCTTGGGGTCCCAGATGAGGCCAGGTGAACGCCCAGAGTGGTTCTTGGACAACAGAGAATGTGCCTATGGCTGGTTATTCATTTCATTTTTCTCTCTGGGGAAAAATGTGTTAGAACTTTCTAGAATTCTCTTACTATTACTGAAATTTTCAAAAGATTGTATTATTTTTCTTGTTGTTAATCCTCACCCACGCGTGTTTTCCCATTGATTTTTTAGGGAGAGTGGAAAAAAGAGGGAAAGACAAAGAGAAAGACATTGATTGGTTGTGCCCTTGACCAGAATCAAACCCAGGACCCTTTGGTACGCAGGCTGTTGCTCTATCCACTGAGCCATACCAGCTAGGGCTGTCTGTCCTTGACAACCACCAATCAGTTTTATGTCTCCAAGGATTTCCTTATTCTAGATATCTTACAATACTTGACCTTTTGTGTCTGTCTTCTTTCACTTAGCATACTATTTACAAGTTCCATCCATGTATTAGCATGTATCAGTACTTCATTCCTTCCTATGGTTGAATACTGCTTTATTGGATGTATATTTTGTTTATTCATTCATGGGCTGATAGATATTTGGGTTGTTTCCATCTCTGGCTATTGTGAATAATACTGCTGTAAACGTTTGAATACAAATATTTGTTTAAATATCTGTTTGGGTCTATACCTGGGAGTGGGATTTCTGGAAGGTAGGGTAAGTCTATGTGTAACTTTTTGAAGACCATGATTGCTATCTTTGTCTCTTCTGGTTTAACTACAAATGCTGCTCAAGCTTGTTTGCATTGCAACAGAAGCAATAGCTTGCCATCGATATTGTGAAGCATTTTTCATTAAGGCTGAAAAGAGACAGTGTTTGTTGTTTATCGGAGACCTGGAAATGTTTCTAAGCCAACAGTTGTAAGATTAACATCTTCTTTGAAGTTGGATCCACTTCGGGATAATCCTTTCAAAGAGGTCCAGGAGGTTAGGGGGATTCGTGGCCAACAGTCCTGTGGGCACTAAGTTAGAGGTGAGGTGCAGGCCTGATCTTTACCCTTCCCATAGTCTACGCCTTAATCCCCAGCCCTAACCCTTGCCTCATTCCCAGCCGTCTGCTCCTCTCCACCATCCGGGCTGACAAGGACTCTCCTGGCCCTCAGGCAGCTCTTCCTCATCAGTCACTGCCCCCTTCTCCCCACCAGAGACAGGTACTGAGTAAACTTGGCTTTTCATTCAAAGCAACCACTACCCAGGTAAAATAATTATAGAATAACTGTAAACTTTTATGTTGTTTATTTAGCCGTGATTTCATAATGTGCAGGAATCATGATCTGCAGGAATCAGACTGCCCTGGTATTTCACAATATATTATCGTTGCCACACTGAGTTAAATGGCTATCTAAGCACTCCACTCAAGCCCTGGGCTGTGTGGGTCCATTGGTTGGACACCATCCTGTGTACCAGGAGGTTGCTGGTTTGATTCCAGGTCAAGGGCACGTGCCTGGGTTGCAGGCTCAATCCCTGGTAGGGGCAGATATGCAGGAGGCAGTCAATCGATATTGTGCTCTCACATTGATGTTTCTCTCTCTCTCTCTCTCTCTCTCTCTCTCTCTCTCTCTCTCTCTCTCTCTCTCTCTCTCTCTCTCTCTCTCTCTCTCTCTCTCTCTCTCTCTCTTTCTCTTGCAAAATAGCAATAAACCATTCTTTAAAAAAATAATAAACACACAACTCAAGCTTCATTTGCTTCTAGAAAGTACCATCAAACTACCTCAAGTGAGAACAGATGAGAATACTGTTCACATCAGAGCATGCATTGGAAATTATACTTTCAGCACTGTAAGGTGGAGGGGAACCTGCAGCGTATCTTATCCCTGGCTCACCATTCTAGTCCAACATCAAGACCAGAAGTATTCCTTCTCTCAAACGACTAATGCCAATCCCACTGCTCTTCTCGGTCGCCCATGTCACCAAGCATGTTGGTACTGCACAGCGTTTTCCATCAATGTGCACTCCTTTTCCCTTTGCTCTCACAAGGCACAAGGCCAGAAGCCCCAAGAGGTGGTTAAGAGGTGGTTAACAACAGTATGGAAGCCAGGACATTTAGAAACCTCTTAGAGTCTGGCCAATTACAAAGTAAGCCAGGCCCAGGCCACTTCCATTTATTTCCAGGCCCCTGGAATATTAAACTAATATTTTTTTCATTGCTACTTCATAACTTAATATTCATAACTTCGTAACTTAATGTTCATAACTTCATAACTTAATATAAAACTTTCATTTTTATATTATTTTAATATTATTTTCATTGCTACTTCATAACTGTAATTTTGCTACTGTTATGAATCATAATGTAAATATCTGTGTTTTCCGATGGTCTTAAGCTCTACAGCAGCGGAGGACATAAATTACAGTTATGAAGTAGCAACAAAAATAATTTATGGTTGGGGGTCACCACAACAAGAGGAACTGAATTAAAGGGACTTGGCATTAGGAAGGTTGAGAACCACTGCCTGTGCAATCTGAGCTTCTTCGTGGTGGTTGGGTCCCAAGAAGGGAAAGGGAAAAGCTGCCAGGCCCCTAAGGCCTCGTCCTGAACTGGCCACTCCATCCGCTCCATCACACTCTCTCGGTTGGAGCAAAGCACAGGACCAGCCCGGACCTGAGGGGAGGAGGGTAGACACTTCTGGCTGGAGGAGCAGCAGGCCGCAGAGAACTGAGGGGCCGCGGGAGGTCATATCTGGAGACTGCCTCCCACACAGGGTGGTAAAAATTGTGGTGTTTACATTGAACACATAAACACTTTTCACATAAACGGGCATGATGACGATATGATGAACTCCTTTATGTATAATATCAATATTCTAAATGCAAGGAGGGGCCCAAAGAGCCCTCTTGCTCCCCCCTGCCTTAGAGTCTGTGAAGGAAGGTCTCTCTCCCGTTCTGAGTCCTGAGTGATTGTGGAATTGGTAACAGGCACCAATAGGCATTCATTCCTAAGGGCACTTGTCCCCCTCAGAGTCTTGTCCTTCTGACTGTAGGCATACCCTGTTTCCCCAAAAATAAGACCGTGTCTTATATTAATTTTTGCTCCCAAAGATGCACTAGATCTTATTTTTAGGGGATGTCTTATTGTTCCATGTGTTAGGTCTTATTTTCGGAGGATGTCTTATTTTTGGGGAAACACGGTAGTGAAGCCATAGGCCAAGCATGTCAAATTCTTTTTTTTGCGAATATTTTTGCGGCCCAGCCAATATAATGGTATGTAAGAAACGTTTTAATAAAAATTTAATAGCTTAATGATTACAATATCTTGTTATTCGTAATTATTAATAACGAACTACAACGTTTAGTTTTAATAAAAATTTCATAGCTTAATGATTACAATATCCTGTTATGCGTAATTATTAATAACGAACTACAACGTTCACTAATGACTGATTACTATAATCATGTTGCATTCATTTCCCTTACATGCCTTATGTGCAGGCACACCATTTCTCTCCACTAATCCTGGCAGCGAATATGTTAGCAGCCGATTGCCATGTCATTAGTCTTGGACTGACTTCTTTGGTGTGCGCAACAGGGATCGGCAACAGTTCTCTGCTTTCGTAAGTGCATTAGACAGCAGATATTCCGGCTTGTCCTACAATGCTGAGGTATGTTGGCTCTCCTGCTCCAAGATTCTCAAACAATTCTGGGACTTGAAGGAAGAAATATGTCAGTTCTTAATAACTAAAAATCAAGACACTGCCGAAACCAGTTTGGCTCAGTGGTAGAGCGTTGGTCTGCGGACTGAAAGGTCCCAGGTTTGATTCCGGTCAAGGGCATGTACATTGGTTGCAGGCTCATTCCTGGTGGGGGGTATGCAGGAGGTGGCTGGTCGATGTTTCTCTCTCATCGACGTTTCTGGCTCTCTATCTCTCTCCCTTTCTCTCTGTAAAAAATCAATAAAATATATTTTTTAAAAATCAAGACACAATATGGCTGCAAGATTTATCTCTCATGGTTGATATAACAAAACACTTCTATGATTTAAACTTAAAATTTAAAAAAAAAAAGAGATCAGATTATTACAAACGTGTGACCAAGTCAACGCATTCAAATGTAGTTCTTTGGGAAAAGCAGTTGAAAAATAAAGATTTAATCTACTTTCTGACATGCAACATGAACAAATCAAGTTTAGGTGAAACTGCATCGTATAAAAAAATATGCAGAAAAGTTTTAAGCCTTAGAACTGAATTTAAAACAAGGTTTGCAGACTTTAAATTTTTGGAAGGCAAGTTTTCTTCGACCTTTACAATAAACATAGAATCAGTTCCTAATCAAACGCAAATGGGGGTCATTGAGATCCAGTGTGATTCAGACTTGAAGGCAAAATTCAGTGCAATTGGTGTGTCTGAATGATACAAATATTTACCTGCCAGCTTTGAAAATACTCGAAAATTCACATGAGAAATGATTTCCATGTTTGGAAGTACTTATCAGTGTGAGCAGTTATTTACAACTATGAAAGGAAAGAGGTCCCCTGTCAGATCCAGAATGACTGACACTCACCTTGGGTCAGTTTTGGAAGTCATCGCTGCGAACCAGATTTCCCCCAAAGTAGGAAAGATAATAGCAGAGGAGAGATGTCAAGTGTCAGGAAGAAAACATGACTTTTATCATGGCTCTTGTTCTTTTTTCTTTTCTTTTTTTTTTTTATATGCTATACTTTTTTAAATAAACCCATGTTTCTATGAATATTGAAGCTGTTGTTTTTTTGTGGCCCACATAAACTTAAACCTTGTTTATTAGGCTCGTGCTAGCCTTTGAGTCTGACATGCTCGCCAGGTTGTCTCCTGATTGTCTCCCTGCCAGGGCCTTAGCCTCCCCATCTACCTAGTAAAAGCACTAATCTCCTCCCACACAGCCCGCCCTGCAGGTCATTAGTCAGTTCCTGTCCTTCAGCAGCCACACCCTGTATGGAGAGGTGGAGTGTTACCTGCAGAGTGAGCTGATCCTGTGACACGTCCTGTGGATCGGAAATAAGGAGGGGCCTTGGGAAGCTTGTCTGAGAATTGGGGGGCTTGGGGTAAGGCCCCTGTCAGTAGCTGCCCTGGGGTGGGGGGAGAAGATGGACCTGAACAGGAAGACAGCCAGGCCAGGTGCTGAAAAGTCAGGTCAGCTCCTCACCATGAGACAGAAGTTACTGTGGGATCACACAGACGGCTATTTTGGGAACATAAGGTTGTTGTTTATTAAGTTGTAATTAGGTCCTTTGTGTTCTCTCTTGTTGTTTAATACGTTTTTAAAATGCTAATCTGGTCAGCTGTGCTAAGAGGAACCAAGAAAGAGGTTTTTGTCCAGTTTGAACCAGAGTTTTAAAGGGGAAGCAGCTTACCAGCTGCCTGGCAGTGGGGACAACAGAGTGGTGTTACCCGAGTGAGGGCACCTCGGGGGGGCAGGTAAAAGGGGGGGGGGGGTGCCACTGGGGTGGAAATTCTCACTCAGAATCTCTCCCCACGCAGAGATGAGTTTAGCAAATCTGGGCCTCTCCCTCCATCCCAAGGTCTGTTGTTCCCTCGTGGACCAGACGAGAGGCCAGAAGGAACCTCGATGAGCAATGAGAAGGAAGACTGAACGGGCACTGGTGGCCCAGGGCGAGTGCAGGTGGGTAACGGTGGAGTTTGCTCCCAGGAGTCTTAGTTCGGAGAGGGAGTTTGATTGGAGCCTGACTGCTAGGTGCCGCATACTCAGGCAGGCAGGTGACCAAATCATCTTTTTCCTACTTGATGAAGGAGAGAGGACACGCAGAGGCTGCATATGATGCCCAGGAAGGGGGTGAGTGAGGATGAGTGGGCGAGCATGGCCACTTAAGCACATCGGGGCCCAGGGCAGAGCTCAGCTAAATAGCTGGACCTATAGCAGAGATGGGGCAGGGTCGGGGTCAGGAAGGGCTGCTGCTTGCGGATATGTGAAGTCAGGGACCACCCAGACACTATGGCCACGACAGTTGGAAGACGTAAGTTATTACAGACCCCACCCAGGTCTGGTTCTCTGGGGCTGCTGCTCAGCTGGGTAGAGCTGGAAGTGGGCAGCCACTGTCACTGCCAGCGTGCCAGGCTCAGCCCTCCTCCCCTCGCAATCTGCTCCAATTATCTAAAACTGAGTAACGCACTACACCAGCATTTAGTGGCTTAAAACAACAACCCTTTATTTTGCATTTGGGACAGGGCAAGGAGGGATCACTGCTTCATGTGTCTCCAGCCCGTGACTCCAATGGCTGGGTCCCTGAGGGCCCACCAGGCACCTCTCCTCCTGCAGGCTCGAGGCATCTCTCTAGGGTCTCTTCCGGGTCCCCTCCAGCACAGAAATCCCAGGGTAGCTGGCTTCGTAGTAGCTCAGAGCTCCAAGAGCAACGATTTCTAGAGGCCCCAGGCAAAATATATTTGTCATCCAGCTTCAGAAGTGCCAGGGTATGGTGATTTCAACCATATTCTATTGATGTAACAAATCACTAAGTCCAGCACAAATTCAAAGGAAGAAGCAGTAGGCCTCACCTCTCCACAGGAGTCTCAGAGGACTTGCCGCCATTTCCAATGCATCACAGCATCTCGCCGAGTCCTCCAGCTGAAGCCCCTGTCCCCAGACTCTCCTGGATGGCAGCTGGGAGGCAGCAATGCACAGCGGAGACGACGTGAGGGTTTCAGAGGCCACGAGACCTACTGCATTCTGGTCCGGGCAGGATTCACCACCCAGCAACTTGTTGGGCTTGTTAGGCTGCTACTCATCTGGTGGTGCCGTGGTTTCCTTGTGCCTGAAATGGGAATGCTACTACTAGGGTGGCCAAGGAAATGCACTGCTCCGATTTTCCAGCGCAGAGCATGGCTGCCCAGATGCTGAGCTCTGAGATCTGTCCTCTGATAGTCATCGGTTAGGGACAAGGCCAGTTTCCTAGGATTGCTCCTAGCCCACGGCTAAGTATTGAGCCGATGCCTGGAAAGTGCTGGGCTTCTGAGAGGGGCCAGTTTGGCTCCTGGGCCCTCCAGGGCCCTGCTGAACTCTCTTAGAGTTGTTACGTCATATAAGATGCTTCCTGCCACCCAGCCTTCCCTCCTTGCCTCTCTCCTTCACAAGGACCACACCTGCAGCCCAGGTCCGGCTCTCTGTCCATTTCCCTCCTAAATCCCTTGCACAGCGCTCCCGGCTGGCCCTGCTTCTGAGGGACTGGGGCAAAGAGCCACATGTTCACAGGGCTGCTGTGGATATTAGACAAGTGGGTGTATGGAAGTACCTAGCCAGGGCCTGGCTTATCGTTGACATTCCTTCCACTAATACTCACTGAGTCCCTGCTGTGTGCCGGCTTTAGCCCTGGTGCCCGGGAGACAGTGGTGAGCAGAGCTGATGGCAACACCAGGGCCACCTGCTTGGAGCTGCGTGCTGACTCCCACGGCTGAGAGATAAAGTCCGATAAAGCCCGGACTCTCCCGTGGGACACAAAGAGCCCTGCAAAGCCTGACCCCGAGGCCTCTCCACACCTCCCACTTCACCGGCTGCGCCCGAGCCTGTCATCCAAAGGACGTCCTCTTTCCTCCTGCAATCTTGCTCTCTCACCCCCACCTTTTTCTTAGCACACTTCTTCTCATTGGAATGCCTCTTCCTTCCCTTGCACACACCCCTCAGGTGACAAACCCTTACACATCCCCCCAAACCCAGCTCAACTGTGGGGTCCCAGGTCCCGGGACAGAACGTGCTTGTTGCACAGATCTCAGCACGCACCTGTAAAAGCACGGAGACACAGTTGCTGTAACAGCGACCCCGCTAACCTGTCAGCTCGTCTAGCACAGGTTGTATCCATCCTGAATGCCCAGTGCTTGGCGCTTGGTAGGCCTGCAGCACATATCTGCAGAGTGTGTGTGTGTGTGTGTGTGTGTGTGTGTGTGTGTGTGTGTGAAT
Source organism: Pipistrellus kuhlii (assembly GCF_014108245.1). Taxonomy (NCBI): domain Eukaryota; kingdom Metazoa; phylum Chordata; class Mammalia; order Chiroptera; family Vespertilionidae; genus Pipistrellus; species Pipistrellus kuhlii. Next base: position 154,717,328 of record NW_023425404.1, read on the forward strand.
TAGCTCAGGACAGGTGACTTTTTAAAAAAATACAATTTTTTTTTTTTTTACCGATTTTAGAGAGGAAGGGAGAGATAGAAATATCAGTGATGAGAGAGAACTGGCTGCCTCCTGCACGCCCCCTGCTGGGGCCCAAGCCTGCAACCCAGGCATGTGGCCTTGGCTGGAATCACACCTGGGACCTTGCAGTCCGCAGGCCCGCGCTCTATCCACTGACCCAACCAGGCCCACGCTCTATCCACTGAGCCAGACCAGCCAGGGCAGGGAGGAGGCCTGCGAGGCCTGCCGCGGGCGGAGGGGGCGCGGCGGGGCCTGGAGGGGTCCGGGGCCGCCCGGGCCGAATCGCGGCCTCGGCGGCGGGCACATGACTGAGGCTCAGCCCCCGCCCCGCCCGCCTCCCGCCTCCGCCGCCGCAGCGCTCTCCCCAGTGAGTGCGCGGCGAGCCGGCTGCGAGCGTCAGGCCTGCGCTGCCTCCCTCCCCGGCTCCGGCTCCGGCTCCGGCTCCGAGCAGCGCCCGCCCGGCGGCGCCCAGGCTGCCCAGGGACGGAAATCGAAACCGAAGCGGCGGGTTCCCCTCCCGGGCCCGCCGGCTGGGCGCCCCGCGGGCCCTCTCGCCCCGGCCTGCCCGCGGGCATCTCCGAGGGCGCCGGCCCCCCGCCTCCCTCCCTCCCGCCGCGGGGCCGCCCGGCCCTGAGCCGCGCGCAGCATGGGCAGGTGCTGCTTCTACGCGGTGGGGACGCTGTCCCTCCTCCTGCTGGTGACCAGCGTCACGCTGCTCGTGGCCCGCGTCTTCCAAAAGGCCGTGGACCAGGCCATCGAGAAGGTGAGGCGGGGCTGCGTGTGTCCGGGTGCAGAGCAAGGGGGGCGAAAGGGGGGGCAATGCAGCCGAGCCTCCCGCTGCCGAGCCTCGTGCACGAGAAGGACCTGCACCTCTGCAAACCCTCCGGGTGCAGCCTTCCTTTCTTCTTGTCTTCTTCTCCGGGCTGGTCGGTAAGGGTTAAAGAAGGATGGGGAGGCATGGAAATGATTGATCCCTTTATCACAATAAATAAGGCTGGGGATCTAGACTTTTTAAAAAGCTCTCACTTATATTCTATCATTTGCATCCCCTACCCCTGCCCTCCTCCCTTCACCCTGATCTCTGGTGAGCCCAAACTCATTTCCCTCCCACTTAATGAAAACAACAACATCTAAATGAAAGGTACCACAAAAGAGGCAAGTTTGCCGGCTGCCTGCTGTGGCCTTTGAAGTGGTGTGGGGCTGGGGTGACAAAGGGGTGTGTAGCCTGCTGTGCTCCTGCCTCCTTGGGCCGAGCAGGTTAGCTGGTAGCCGGGCCAGGCCTCTGGGCTGGGTGACATTTCAGTCCCTCCAAGTCTGTGCCTACCGCCTGGCCTGCTTAGCAGCGGGGTGTCTTACACCAACAGCCTGTGCTGCTTTGTCTCATCATCGATTCATGCTCTTCTCAAACAGCTACGTGAGCTGCAGGCAAAGGTGTGTTTATGGATTCTTCAAAGAACCTGAATCTGTCTCTTCCCCTAGATGTGTGGGCTGGACAGAGAGCCATTCCCGGAGACTTCAACATTTGACCTCACCGGTGGTCATTTTCTCTGCCCTCCCACCCACATCCACCGGTCTATGTGGAAAGAGGAACAAGAGAGAGTTACTGTGATCACTTTTTCCTAAAAAAAAAATAAATCACTGGAATGGCCTTTAAAAATTTTTTTTTCTTTATTGATTAAGGTATCACATATTTATTTGTCCTCAATCCCCCATTCCAATCCCCCACCCTTCCCTACTCATGCCCACCCCCCTATTGTCCTTGACCACTGGTTAGGCTCATATGTGTGCACACAAGTCCTTTGGTTGATCTCTCCCTTTTATCCCCACCCTCCAAGGAGTGGCTTTTCTTGTCAGCACCCATCACTGTGTGCCTAATTCCCCCGCTGGTTGGCACTTGCTGCTGGCTGGATAAACATGCCAGGCCTCGTCCAGTTTGATCCCTGCACTTACTCCCTGTTGGTCAAGTTGTCTCATTCCAGGTGGCAAATCCTTTAATAGAAGGATTCCAAGAGCCATCCATTAATTAAAATCCAGCAATTAAAGACAACTTGGACAAAAGAAAACACCAAAGGAGAGCACAATTTCATTTTCTCTAGGTTCGCATTGCCAAGGGGAGGTGAAACCCATTGTCTGAGCTTAGAGATCACTGCTCTCCCTGAGCACCCAAGTTCCAGGGGAGATCTGCACGGAATGTTCCTCACTCCTGTCCACCTGAACACCCGTGGCAAGGCGGTTTAAGGATGCGCGCTCTTGCGTGGGTGACTAGAGTTAAGCAACCCAATTAGAGTCAATATGTGAATTTTCTTAATGTGGCTGTTTCTGGAGACCCTGTGAGGCCAGTGACCGCCCCAGGGCCTCAGCTTTCGCCACCCTCAGGCGCTCTGTGGGTCTATACTTTATGGGGCCAGGAGTCGCCGTAAGACGTCTTGGCTAGGGCTTGAGTTTGCATTGATATTTGGTGGTTGGCTTTTTGCGTGGTTTTCTCCATGGGGATTGGGCTCTGATCCAACGAATAGATTATAGCACAGGGTAAGTGGGATTGCCCAACGCCATGAAGGAACACTGTGGTGTGTGAAACCGAATGACAGGGCTGCTTCTGTGGTCAGATAATGGAAATATTCTATGTCAACCAGAGGTTTCCTGCTCCCATTAACACCATTGTGCTCTCCTGGATCACCTGTAGGGTGGTAGCATGGGATAGTGGGAAAGAGTAAGGAGTCTGCAGGTCAGCTTCCTGCGCACGAACAGGTGTTCTAGCTGGTGATCTTCTGCTAGATATGTGCTTAATCTTTCTTAATTCTTGATGATTTTACCATCTATACATGGAGATAGTAATGATTCACATAAATAGAAAGGTTATAATAATTCTTAAGGAACATTAGTATAATTTTCATGGGCTATATAGTTAGTGCTTTGTAAATGATAACAGCTTTATTTATTTATTTTTATTAGCAACCACATAATGCAAAGAAAAAATATCTGAGATTTCAAGAAAAAATACCTGAGTTCAAATCCTAGCCTTGCCACTTACAAGTATTTTTTTGTCTTTGGGCAAGTTACTTAACTTGCCTGAGCTTCAGTGTCATTACTTTGAAAAGGAAAGATGTTATTTGTGGTGTTTCTCTCTTTTCTGCATCCAGCACGGAAAATGAACGGTCTGGTTCCTTAGTGGAGGAGCTGGGGATTAAGAAATAAAAGAAAGAAGGAGACCAGATAGAAAGATAGAAGCAAAGCTGGGAGCCAGGTGGGACACCATCCTCTTCGATGCAGGGACAGAGACCGGAGTCCACTCAGCACATTTATTTATATATCCCAAAATACCAGGAAGTATCACCAAAACCCAAAGGAGCTTATTTGCATTCTTGAATAGGCCCTAGCATTCCTGGTGCTTGACTGGATTTATATATCAAAGCCCTCTCCCTGACACCTGGACAAAGGTAAAAAGTCAGTACTGATAACATGTCCGCCTTTTGGGGGAAAGCATGTTTCCAGGTGTGGCTCTGCCTAGTGCCCTGAGTTCAGCTGACAGTAATTAAAGAAATGCCCATGTGCCTTCCCAGGGGGCCCTCTACAATGTTAGCCTTTCCTTAGGAGGGGCCTCCTCGCATTGATAAGCTACACACAGACCTTGGACTGGCCCCTGTGTTTGCTGTGAGGCTCAGTGAGGCCATCTGTGCAGAGCACTCACTCGGCAGAGTGTCTGGCACAGCACAGGTGATCCGTTACGGCCGCATCATTATTTCCAATACTATTATGGAACAGTTCATTCATAACTTGGCTTTAATGTAGCTGTAATATAATCCACCCTGACAGTCCCAGCTCTTAGTGGTGTCATTCGAAGACTGCCCATGCCCTGGCTTGTCCACATCAAAAGAGAAGAGAGGGAAGGAATGAAGTTCTAATGAGTAGGTTTGGCTACTTGCGAGAAGCTTAGTAACATAATTCCCATCAGAAGGATTTGCCTTCAGTGATCATTTTCCTTCAGCCCTGCAGTGATCAGAGACTCCTGAGTGGAGATTTTCATTTTGGCAGGTGCATAGGAGGGAAGGAACCAAAACTAGTTGACCTCATTGGCTTGTATTGGGCAAACCCTCTCATTGTTTCTGCTTCACTTCTCTCAATTGCACAAGAGGCAGAGTGAGGCTTTCCTCCTTGTCTGCCCACTCTCACTTCCTGGGGGATATTCTGAGCATTAAGCAGGCCTCTAGCAAGCATTTATAACCCCCCTGGAGACAGAGTTTTGTACACACCCAGCAATCTCTTTTCCTCTGGAGAGCCTAGAAGGGCAGGATTTGATGTTACAATTCATTTCATTTGCCAACCCTCCTGACGGTCCTGGCACCCAGCACAGCGCCTGGCCCATGGTAGGCGCATAATGAATGCCTGTTGCCTCCCTGTTGATTGTTTTAGTTGAAAGAACAGTGTCCTGAGAATCAGCAGAACGTGGTTCACATTCCTTTTTTAAAAAAATTTATTTATAATCTTTATTGTTCATATCATTACAAATGTTCCTCATTTTTCCCCCTCCATTGCTCTCCTCCAAACATTCCTTTTTCTGTCACTAACAAATACTTGGATTAAATTGAACAAGCCAAGTAGCAATTATCAAGCCCCTGACAACCTCAGTTTCCTCATTTTGAACATTGGGGGGTAATGAGAATCGCTCCCTTAGAGTTGTGGTAAGAAGGAAATAAAGTAATTGATAGAAAGCATCTAGCACAGTCCCTTCCACAAAGCCTGAATACTAACAAGTGTTATTGTTTCTGGTTTGTCGTTGTTTTTTTCCTCATCTAGAAATTAAAGCTTATATGGTAGATAAGGTTTCTCCTTGCTCCAAAATTCTGAGATTCTAGGAGATGGGCATGTGACCTTTGCTTGAGTGAAGCTCGGAATATTAAATTTGGCCTTTGACTAGCTAACCATTTGGACGTCTCCCAGAAATGAGGGTGCAGAGCCGGCCAAAGTCAGGGCTGGCCAATAGGAGGTGGGCTGGCGATGGAACCAATGAGAGGGAAAGAGACGGTTCACCTTTCGCTTCCCATTTGCTTCCTACAGGCCGAAGAAGGAGGACAGCGTTAGGTCTCAGGCATAAGACGAGCAGGAGAAAGGCCCTTCCCCTTTGCCAGAACCTGAGGCTCTGGGCAAGTGAGTCACAGCTGGCCTCTTGGGAACCATAGCAACTGTGGAGCTTCTGCTGGTGATTTAACCAAATAGCATCGATTTTGGTGAATAGGTACAGGTCTTCTTTTTTTGAAGTCAAATTAGTAAAATAGCTTCCTTGTTGTTTATGTAAAGACGGTCATCTAAATATAATCCTAAAGGGCTCTGGCATAACTACTTCATCACCCAAGTGGCCTTTTTACAGGGTCACGCAGACTTGGAATCTTAGAATAAGAAAAACACTTTAGATACCACGTAATCTGTTACGTTATAGTCAAAGAAACGGTGTTCATTTTTAAATGGATGATGGTAAGCATCCAGTTGCCTTTACATTTATATGAGCTAGAAACATAGACAAGTGACTCATGGAAGACCACATGAAAAGGAAGGGGTAGGGTTAGGGGTGCAGACTGGGTCTCCTAATTCACATCCCCTTTCCCCAGGATGACCATCCTCATGGCCTGTAACAGTCCTGGTTTATTTATACCTGTGGTCCTGGCATGGTTACTAGCACCTCTTTCCTTATGAAAGATTCCTGCTTTGGCCCCCTGAGACCATGGTAGACCAACATCTGCCATTTGCATCTACCATGCAATTGATAACATCTAGCATGGCTCAGAGGTAGAGTGTTTTCCTATGAACCAGGAGGTCAGGGTTTGATTCCCAGTCAGGGAACATGCCCTGGTCACAGGGGCTTGATCCCCAATTGGGGTTAGGGGGGCTATGGGAGGTAGCCGATCATTGATGTTTCTATCTCTCTTTCTCCCTCTCCCTTTCTCTCTGAAATCAATAAAGAATATATTTTTAAACAGATTCCTGGTTTGGACAATAAAGCCTCACACACCACCCTGTCCTGCACTTCTTGGCTTAAAGAGGAGTGTGGTCCCTAAGGAGCTGAGGCCCACTCAGGCTAGCTCTGGATAGACAGGATTTCTTCTCCTTCTAAAGCTGCGAGAGGAAGCTCTTAGGCATCTCAGTGTGAGAGCCACAGCACAGTGAGGCCCGGGATACAGTAGAAACTGGAAAGCCAGCAGCCCCAGCACACGGTCCCTCTCCTGCCACCACTTCCCACCAGCCCGCTTCCTCTGTGTACTTGTTGGGCCCAGGCTGTTTGCCCATCTGGGGCTTCCTCAGCCTCAGCCCTTGTGGCCTTCCAGCTGCTAAGCCCACATGACATGCTTCATTTCTTAGTTTCTCTTTCCTCAATGTTTATTGATTTTTAGAGAGAGGGGGATGGAAAGATAGAAACATCGATGAGAGAGAAACATCATTGATCAGCTACCTCCTGCCTGCCTCCTACTGGGGATCGAGCCTGCAACCCGGGCAGGTGCCTTGACTGGGAATCGATCTTACTTCTCGGTTCCTGGGTCGATGCTCAACACTGAGCAACATTGGCCTGGCTCTTTCCCAGTGTATCACAGAGCAGTATGATTGGCTCAGTATAAGTAGAAATCATAGATGTATAAACAGAGGCAATATCCTTGCAAGATTCTTTAACTTCAAAGCAAAAGTATGCAACTCCTTCCTGCCATTATAGAAATGTGACCTTGTGATATCAAAAATCATAGTAGGGTTCTTTCAACATCTTACTAATTTATGGAGACCATGAGTGCATTCATTATTAATGATTAAGATAGGGAAGTAAGCCAGTACTTCTCCGTGTGATTCCTAGACTCTAAGAACTGCATCCAAATCACTTACGGAAATTTGAAAAATACAGACTGCTCCAGCCCTGCTGAATCAGCCTCCTTAGGACCACCCCCCAGGATACAGAGCTAAGCACAAGCCCGGGAATGGTTTGGTTGGTGACTGGTTAGCCTGTGTCTTCAATCCTTAAGGTGGCAATTCCTTTTTCGCACCTTTGTATTTTATTCTTTATTTTTGTTCATTTTGCTGATAAGAAAAGAAAGGCATGTCATTATAAAAAGTCAGATACAGCAAAAATTAATAAAGCAGAGATAACTACTGTTAACATGTTATTGGCATTCCATCTTTTTATTTATGCACGTATAATGGTATAGTAACACATTACAAAAATGGGGTGCTTCTATTCCCACTCTTCATTATAATTTTAGTTTTGCTGAGTTATGATTGACATATAAGAGAGTTAGCAATTCTAATTGAGTATATTACTATTAGTTATTATTATTCTGCAAATTTACATTAAAAGGGAAGATTGGGGAAGGCGGTCTTGCCTGTGGAAACCGTTTTAGCTTTCTTGTTTAATAAAGTGCAAGACTTCATTCTGTCAGGCCCGGCATCAAGGCCATCTGTTCCGCCAGACGTTCACTTTTTCCCAGGGAGGAATCAGCAGGTGGGATGATCATTAATGGAAACACAGGATGATGGCTAAGTGACTAGTCATTTACGGCCTATATCATAAAGCTATGTATATACATGATATACTAATAAAGGGACCCCTTTAATCAAAGCTAGTAGCAGAGACATTAGCTTGTGTCTCAGCCTCTTTACCAAAAGAAGGAAAACGAAAGATAACCTGAGAGGGTCTGGTGTTTGACAAAAATGAGCAAGGGAATATTTCTATGTAGAAATGAATATTATTGCTATGATTTCACATGCAACAAATGTACAAGCTATGCCCACTTCACTCATTTACCTTGCCCACCTGGTCCCTCCAGCATCTGAGCTTTGAGAAAGAGAGAGAGAGAGAGAGAGAGAGAGAGGCAGAATGCCATTGTGAGAGTAATATACTCATTTTGGCAAGTCCCATTTTAAGGATATTTGCTTTAAACATTTACTTCTAATAATCAAGAGTAATGGAAACCCACTTGGTTTGGCTCAGTGGATAGAGTATCGGCCTGGGGACTGAAGGGTCCCAGGTTCAATCCTGGTCAAGGGCACATGCTCAGGTTGTGGGCTCGATTTCAAGGAGGCAGCCAATCAATGATTCTTATCATTGATGTTTCTATCTCTCTCTCTCCCTCTCCCTTCCTCTCTGAAATGAATAAAAATATTTTTAAAGCAGAGCCATGGGAGAAAGAGGAGACACAGATAAAGAAGCAATGAAAACATCACTTATTCATCTTTGAGAGATACAATCACAGCCAAACAGGTTGTAGAATCAGACTGGCTCCACGAGTTGCGCATTGTTTTCATGGCCGTGCCTCTTATTTATTCACATATTAAAATCTCTTTCTCTTCCACTCCTTCAGCCACTCCACACACACACACACACACACACACAGAGACTTGCCCATTTTTCACCTGATCCTTATGAGTAAGGGTCCATCTGGTGGCTGCTTTGTCTCCCTTTGGGCCAGTGATTCTCAACCTTGGTTTCAGCTTTTTAAAAGTATCCAAGTAGCCAAAACTGGTTTGGCTCAGTGGATAGAGCATCGGCCTGTGGACTGAAAGGTCCCAGGTTCAATTCTGGTCAAGGACATGTACCTTGGTTGCGGGCACATCCCCAGTAGGGGATGTGCAAGAGGCAGCTGATCGATGATTCTCTCTCATCGATGTTTCTAACTCCCTATCCCTCTATCTTCCTCTCTGTAAAAAATCAACAACAAAAATAAAAATAAAAAAAAATAAAATAAAAGTATCCAAGTAGGTGTTTCATAGCAGGAGTTTTTTTTGAGATAGCTGCTTCATCCTATTGTCCTGTGTGGAATTTACAGACAGAGTAGCAGCTTACATAGGAGCTGACATTTGAGCCTCAACTGTCAGGTCACATTAGCTGAAACTATTACAGTTCCAATGAAAGCAAAATGAGCTCCACAGCAGTGACATACAAAATAAAATGCCAATGCCTTTGTTCCTGAGTTAAAATAAGGTCAGAGAACAAGGGTAAAACATTAATGGCCATTTATTTGTTTTATTTCAACAGAGAATTTAAAAAGGTAAGTAGTGCAAATATGTCACTACGAGAGTCTAGATTGGGTTTGCTTAATTTCGGGAAGAAAATTTTAAGAAGACAAAGCACACCAACCGGCGTTTTGATATTGGGGGAGTGCTGTTAACCTGGAGTCCAGTGAGAATCATCCGCCCGCGGTGAGGCCAGGTTCTCGAAGTTGCATTCTCTTCTGGGTGAATTTAGACCCTGTGGAGGGCAACATGGAAACTGAAGTTGTGTTTAATTATTAAGTAGCACTCCATTGAGCTGAAAGAACAATCAGCAGCACTCTCTCAAGTCCTGAACGTTTCCTTAAAAGTGTTGGCTTATTCCCATCAAAGCCGAATGCAGGTCCCCGAGAGCTTATTTTTCTCATCTGCCAGGACAGCTGGTTCAGCAGCCCTCCTGGCATTGCCTTCCCCAACGAGCTCTACCAGGTTAACGCGGATGAAGTGTGTCTTGTGACTCACACCATGCCAGCTCTTGGCAGAGCAGCTGATCAGGGAACCGTGGTCGGTCGGCTGTTGCTAGTGCATAAAGTGCCATTAGGAAATGACAGAGGATGGCAGGGGACAGGCTGCCTCCCGTCATGGCCAGGCTCAGTCTGGCAGGTCAGGGCCCTCGGACTTTATCCTGTGAGCACTGGGGAGTGTCTGCTCAGATCGGCACTTTTTTTATTTGACAGAGAGAGAGGAAGGGAGGGAGACAGAGAGATAGAAACATTGATAAGAGAGAAACATCACTGATTGGCTGCCTCCTGCATGCCCCCTCCACTGGGGATGGAGACTGCGATCCAGGCACCGGCTCTGACTGGGAATTGATCCAGTGACCTCTTGGTTCCTGGGTCAAGCTCAACCGCTGAGCCCCCTGGCCCAGCCAGATAGGCACTTTTGGTAGAACTCTCTAGAGCACATGTGTCAAACACAAGGCCTGCGGGCCAAATCCGTCCTGCCAGGCCTTGCAATGTGGCCCGCACCGCGCTGTCATCACTGCACTCGGCTGCGTTTCCATCACAATGACAGTTTATGACTGTTCAGTAAACCATTCGGCCCGCGATTTAGGCTGGATTTTAGATTTTGGCCCCTTCTCTGATTGAGTTCGACACCCCTACTCTAGAGGCTGAGGTAGATAATGGATTTGAAAGAAACAAGCCTGGAGAGGAGGAGACCTGTTAGGAGATTACCCACTTGTGTTGCCACAGGACAAGCTGATATGCAGGGGGCACAGGAAGAGAATGGAGAAGAGAAGGAGGTAAAATCAGTATTGATTAGGGGAGAAAATCATGAGTCCATTTTTATCCCATTGACTTTGGAAAGCCTGTGAGATGGGGATCTTATAATGCCATGGTCGGCAAACTGTGGCTCGCGAGCCACATGCAGCTCTTTGGCCCCTTGAGTGTGGCTCTTCCACAAAATACCACGGCCTGGGCCAGTCAATATTTTGAAGAAGTGGCATTAGAAGAAGTTTAAGTTTAAAAATTTGGCTCTCCAAAGAAATCTCAGTCGTTGTACTGTTGATATTTGGCTCTGTTGACTAATGAGTTTGCTGACCACTGTTATAGTGAATCCACACAATTGAAATGATCTGAATAACTTCAGGTATAAGCCTTTGGGCTGAATTACTGGGCCTGGCACACGGCTGGACATGTAACACGCATGTCCGTTTTGTGTCCTTAGCTAAATTTCCTCTTGAGAACACGGCCTATGCCTGTTGGGCATATAGAAATATATACGTATTGGCTAATTCACTGAAAAGGAAGCTTTTCAGTCCAAAAAATTGTTTTGGCTATTGACACTGAAGGTTCACCACATAACTGACCTTTTCAGTATGTCTTTTGGTGGTTGTGCCCACAGTATTATGCCTGGAGAAATCCATCTTGTTCTGCTTGGCTCATATTAATAAGCAATATCTAAAATCACGTCGTAAACCTGATTTAGGACCTTACGTTGATTTTGAATTTAGCACAACTCGAAACTCAGCCGATGCCAGGCTTTGTCTGGTGGCTGTCCCACTGCAGCCGAATCCTCGGTGAGGAGGATCCGCTGTTTTCAAGCCCTGGCTTTATGTTCTGCCTGAGCAGAGGGCTCCTGTGGACCAGGGGAACTGGCTCCTTGTATCCTGACGAATGAATGACTTCTGTCATTCCCGGGCTGGGGGTTAGGTTTCTGAATCCTTCCTTTGCAGAGCCAGCCCCTGGGAGTATACAATTGAAAGCCTTCAGGATCTGGGGGCAGTAACGAGACGTTCAGGGTCCAAATGCAGCCCTTTTCTGGTCCATCTCGTGGCAGGATTCTGGGGTGCTGTCTGGGCAGAGCAGCCACCTGGTAACTCCAGAGCTCAGTCTTCCTTTGTCACCTCCTCGTGTGAGTTCCAGCAGGGAGCTCACCATGGCCTCACAGCTGCCCTGGTTTCTTTTCCTCTGGGTGGAAGGGCCGACACCCCCTCACCTCTCTCTGGGGTAGGGCTGCCAGGTAAAATACACGATGCCCAGTTACATTTGAATTTCAGATAAACACTGAATGCTATTGTAGTGACTCCGTCTCACGCCATGTTTTGATTCACTTCGATTTATCAGTTGTTAACATCCACCATGTTTACTTCATTTCTCTCTCTGATGTAGACTTTTCCTTTGAATGATTTGAAGGCAAATGCAGACATTATGACACTCTGCCCCCAAACCCTTCAGCACGCATCTCCTAAGCGTGGAAGCACGTTTGACATAGCCAACGCGGTGTTTGGGGGAAACTTGGGCATCCCGTATTTTTATTAGCAACGTCTGGCAGCTCTACTCTGTGGGTGTGGTGGGCTCGCAGCTGCTGGAGAAGCCGAGCATGAGCTTTGCAAACCCACAGACCTGGACCGGGTCAGACTCGGCATGCCTTACTGGCTCTGTGAGCTTGGGAACCAGTGCTACTGTTTCCTTGTCTGCAAAATGGGACCACGCAGGCTCTGAGCTTGGGGCTTTATGACGCTCTAGCCAGCACCTGACTCCTGGAGACTCCCAGTAAGCAGTGGGTGGCCACAGTAGGAATGACACTTGTCCTGCTCTGAGCTAGACCGCAGGTGGAAGAGAAAAATAAAGAAGCAACCGTCTTAGAAATGTTGGCAGCTGTATTTACGTATGAGCTTCCCTCTGTTCTCCTACACACACATTTCCTACACACACACACACACACACACACACACACACACACACCATGATCTGTAAGATTTACAGAGGGTTCCTTGACTAATGTCTGGAAGGTGGTGTGAGACGTGTGTGGGCATTGACTCATGTAGAGCGGCTGGGAAAGGACTGGGATGGGTGTGGAGACAGACAGCGAGGGCACGCCTGGGTCAGAAGGACATCTGCTATCAGTGTGACTCTGGCAAACTGCCAAGGCTCCATTTTCATTCCTTTTCAATTGTTTTTTTGTTTTGTTTTGTTTTTTTTAAGTGAAGGACTCAAGTCTACTTAAGGTTTGTTTCTATCCCAAAACTTCCTGAGTCAACTTGGAGAAATCCAAGTCAGACGGTTAGAACAAAGGGCAGTTTCGCCCTGGCCAGCCTGGCTCAGTGGTTAGAGGTTGGCCTGCACACTGAAAAGTTGAGTTTGATTCAGGTCAAGGGCAGGTACCTGGGTTGCAGGTTCAATCTCCTGCCACCAATCGATATGCCTTTTTCACATTGATGTTTCTCTCATCCTCTCTTTTCCCTCTCCCCCCTCCCCCCTTCCTACTTGCCCTCCCTTCCACTCTCCCTGGAAATCAATGGAAAACAAAAGACAAACACAAAAAGCCCAGCCAGTTTTACCCTCCCTGCTGGGAAGGATTTTGCCCTCCTTCTTCCTGGAAACTCTCCTCTTTGTCTTTGGACTTCTGGTTGCCTAAGAGCTGGAGACAAACCAGGCAAGGTGAACTCGGGCCTTTAACTGTCCGTTCATTCCCTTCCTGGCTCTCCCAGGGTTTATAATTCGGAGGTGATTTTATTGCACTAATAAATGAGATGGCCAATCCTTTCTCACTCTAGAGCTCTCCACACATTGCGATGTTTGTCAGGAAAAGCTAGCGAGGAATCCAGAATGCAAAATCCATCCTCCTGACAATAATGAGAAAAGAAATAGTGTGAGGCGCTCTGCGGGGGGTGGGGCTCTTGCGGCTTTTGTGGGAGAGCTGGCCACAGCTGCAGAGGCCTGAGCCTCGCCTTTGTTTTGCAAGAACAGAGGGAAAGCCTAGAAGTTGGTTCTCTTTGTATCCACTCCTTTCCCTTAGGGGCTATGAATAACGGTTTCTAGAATCTGAGTTTCTGTCCTAGATTTTCCCTTTTAAAGAAAAAAAAAAAGTCATAATGGAACAATTATTTTTTTCTGCGTATAGAAGTTATTTATTTCTGTCATAAAAAATTCAAACAATTGGAAGAAACTTAACAGACATAATGAAAGACTTCTCATAATCCTATTCCATGGAGCTAAGTGCTATTAGAGTTAGTATGGAAGCTTCGAGATTTAAGGGTAACTGAAAGACTGAAATTCTTAAATTATCTATATTTTACCCCCCTGTTTTCATGGCTGTGTTTTGTTAATGAAAAAACAAAAACAAAAACATTGAAACCTGTAAAGAATTTTTTAGAGTTTATTTGAGCCTTACTGTCGACATATGCCCGGAAGCAGAACGGATTGAGATAATGTTCCGAAGAATGGCGGGTTACATTTCTCTATTTATACACTGAAATCAAAGGAGGGACATAGGTGTGTTACATGAAATTCATTGGTGATGGAGTAAGGAGGCGGGAGAAAGCAAAGTGGTGGGAAACTCCTGGGATTGGATAAAAAGTAAAATGATCACGTGTACTCAGGTGAGTGCAGGAACAATTAACATGATAAGGAATTTGAGGCATCTATCCTATCACCACATTTGGTTGTGCCCCAGGGGCTCCAGAAAAAGGGAAGTTACAAGTTACCCAGACATCTCACAGATGTGTTATCTTAGAGGCAAAAAGGCATATGGGCTCAGTAAAAAGATCAAAGTTGATCTTTGTCTGGGAAAATATCTGGGACATGACTACCTACTATAACCTATTAGGTATTTAATTTTCAAACCATCTTTTGTGGTTATCTTAGGTCTCTGGGGTTTGCAAAACTGCCATGCAGGCCTTCCCTGAGCTTGTCAGGTTAGCATGTGGCTCTTTTCTTTCACAGTTAAAAAATAAATAAATAAATAAATAAATAAATAAATAAATAAATAAATATAAAATATATATAACTATAGTTGATTTCAGAGAGGAAAGGAGAGAGAGATAAAGCATCGGTGATGAGAGAGAATCATTGATTGGCTACCTCCTGCATACCCCCTACTGGGGATCCAGCCCACAACTCCAGCCCGTACCCTAACCTGGAATCCAGCTGTGACCTCCTGGTTCATAGGTCAACTGCTCAACCCAGCCGTGCTGCCCAGGCTCATATTTGGATTTTATCTGCCAATCTGGTCCACACATACACATACTTTACATTGTCTGCTTTTCCCATTTAACATAGATCATAAGCATGTTTCTTGTTTCTTTGTAGCATTTATAATTTTAATGGTTGCTTTCTACTCCAACCTGTGAATTACCATGATTTGCTAAATCATTCTTTTCCTATTCTACATTTTGGTGATTTCTAACTTAATGCTATAAATCCTGTTGTTTCCTGAATTATATTATATATAGGGCTGGAAGAGAGGATCATGACTAAGACTCTCTGTTTGTTTTTCTCTTTTATTGTTTAGCATTTGCTGGGTTACCTCCATTTGAGCAAACTCATGAGAGTGACAAGATTCCTTTTTTAGTTCAAACCAAGCCCTAGACTCCCGTCACCCCCAACGTGAAGACGGCAGTCGTCGAAATCACAGTCCCTGTTTACGGAGTCTTTGCCAGTGGCCAGGGATAAGCACCCGAGACCTCTGTCTGTCTGGACAATGATCCTAGTCAAGCCTCTGGTCCTCTGTGCCGGAGTAACCTTCCAGATCACCTCCTGCTGTGTCAGTTCAAGTTGCACAGTCGACAGGGGTGTCCAATAAAAACAAACCTGACTTGGGCAAGGAGAGACCGTGGGACAGGATTACTGCAGAGGAGAAAAGACATGGCAACAGGAAGGGGAGATTACAACAGGGAGATCCTCGGGCTGTGCGATCTGCGGGAGCCTCCAGGGCTTCTCTTTTATACGGAGGAGTAAGCAGGTGTGGGAAGGAGAGAAACTGAACCAACGTTTGGCTAACTAGCATTTCCCACCCTTCTCCCCTCCAGCTTTATTGAAGTATGGTTGACAAATAAAAATTGTGTATGTTTAAGATGTACGCCGTGAAGTTTGATATGCATGTGCATTGTGAAATGATGATCACAGTCAAGCGAGTTACCACCTCCATCACCTCAGAGCATGTGAGTGTGGTGTTGTGACATTCTCTGAGCAACTTTCACGTATACAGTACATTAGTGTTAACTGTATACATGCTGTACGTTGACAAATATTTTGTTCTCATTGATTGGTGGGAACAAGCGGTTCAGCTGATGAATTCTGAAGCAAAGAATGGGAGTCTGGCCCGGCCAGCGTGGCTCAGTGGTTGAGCATCAACCTATGAACCAGGAGGTCATGGTTCCATTTCTAGTCAGGG
This sequence comes from Pipistrellus kuhlii, assembly GCF_014108245.1. Classification (NCBI taxonomy): domain Eukaryota; kingdom Metazoa; phylum Chordata; class Mammalia; order Chiroptera; family Vespertilionidae; genus Pipistrellus; species Pipistrellus kuhlii. The sequence goes on from NW_023425404.1 coordinate 154,733,027, forward strand.
TACATGCCCGGGTTGTGGGCTTGGTCCCCGGGGGGGGGCATGTGCAAGAGGCAGCCAGTCAATGATTCTGTCTCATCATTGATGTTTCTATCTCTCTCTCCCTCTTCCTCTCTCTGAAATCAATAAATATATGTGTGTGTGTGTGTGTGTGTGTGTGTGTGTGTGTGTGTATATATATATATATATATATATATATATATATATATATATTTTTTTTTTTTTTTTTTTTTTTTTTTTAAAGAATAGTAGTCTGGAGTTGTCTGTCCTTGTCTTAGATAAAAAATAAGGGGACATCTGTGAATCTTATCTAAGGCTATGGGGAGGGCCTTCTGAGCCACTGCTCTTCTCCTGGAGCAAGTGGCTCGATGACACTCACCTGTGCCAGGAGCACAGATTTGCAGAGAGTCCTGAGGAAGGAGGCTGGCCCCACCCCTACTAGCAAACATCAGGCATTCTCTTAACTGTGCTGAGCTTTGGGCTAAAGAGTAAAACTGGGGAGATGATGTTCACCTTGTACAATAGAACATCAGGGGGATTGGATGAGATAAAGGGACAGCACAGAGCCTGGCTCTTGGTAATATTCTGAAGCTCAAAAACCTTCCATGGCCCCCCATTGTATATCAAAGTCTAGACTCCTGTGGCCTCAGCCTCCTTCTCCGAATGAATCTCCCTGCTCCCTAGAAAACCCATACTCAGTCACACCTAATCCTGTCCCATCTCTCTATCTTTTATTCTCTCATTCTTCGCAGCCACTGTCTTTCTGACTAAGCAGAGGGCTCTAGGAAAGACAGATGGACATGGAGCAGGCAGGGAGGAAAGGCTCTCTCTGTCCAACCAGACAGGACAGTTAAATCAACCCTGGTCTCTCAGGCACCCACCCCTGTGACCTCCTTCTCCTTGCCAAATGTTTACTCATTCTTCCCGGTCACTTTAAACACCACCATTCTTCATCTCGGCTCATAGAATCCATTGTGTGAACACTAGCGAGACCACACCGTCCTTGGCCATTTATCACGTGCTGCTTTATGTTGATGTGTGGGTCTCAATGTTCCTGTAACTAGATGGTCAGCTCCTGGAACATAGAAACCGTATCGATGTTGCTGGTATCCCCTACATGCCTTGCACACACACACAGATGTGCATGCCTAGTTCTGCATTTGGCAAGAAAACCATGGGGATCGCACTTCTTTAAGCAGCTGTTAGTAAAAGGGGTCACAGGGGGACACAGATTTTTCTTTCCACCCACAAAAGGAACTGCCTGCACTCAGCTCTTGAGGGTGCTGGATTACTGATAAGATGCACAGATAGGTGTTAGAGCTACAAGTGAAGCACATTTCAGTGCTTCAAATGAAGCTATTGCTTTCTCCTTACCTGAGTGTGACGAGGCTGGTCAGCGAGCAGCCACTTCCTCTGGGCACTGTAAAGGCTCCTTGGGGGTGTGGCTATCCAGCTACTGTTACACAGCCTGGCCCTGTGGCTCTGCCTTTGGCCATCAGTGGTTTTCTGCTGCTCTCCTCTTACTGACTATATCAAGATCTTCTCTCCCAGCATCTTCTAAGCAAAGTCGATGGAAGCTGGCGTATTCGTGTTCTAGGGCTACATTCTGTTGATTGAACAGATTTTTCTTCAGGAACTGCGCTGTTTTAGACACTGTGGGGAGGATCAAAGGAAAATCACAGCTGTTTGTAGAAGCCAACAGTTAACCTAATATATAACCATATTGAGTACCAATATGCTCCTTTTCACTCTTGATTGCTAGTATCACCTGCTTCATGTTGATTACTATTAACTTATATTTTTAGATTTTTTTTTTTTGTTTGACCACTTTTTTTTTAATGCTCACCCAAGGATATGTTTTTATTGATTCTTAGAGAGAGGGAAAGAGAGAGCAAGAAACACTGATCAGTTGTCACCTATATGCACCCCAAGCCGGGATCAAACCACAACCTAGGTATGTGCCCTGAATGGGCATTGAACCCCCAAACTTTTGGTATAGGACAACTCTCCAACCAAACCACCTGGCCAGGGCTGTTTGACCCCTTTTTTCAGAAGCAAGTCCTATGCATATGATATATTACAGGGTCGAAAGGATTCATCCAGTTGAAGGGATTCATGAAGGAGAAAAAATCATTGCCCTACCCTTTTCTGAACATTCCTGGGCAAGAAAAAGAGGTCCTTATTTTAATGAAATCAGACAACTTTTAAAATATCTATGGGTCTTCAAACTCCTCCAGGAGACAAATCATTATTTACATGTTATCTTTCTCATCGTTAACATGTTTGTTTTAGGAGGGTTAAATGCATGTTACTGAGCTGTTTCTACGTCCTCCATGTATACGTAATGGCGGAGAAAGTCTACGGTGTAACTTGTATGACAGTGTGTGAAAAGTTCACACCGTTTTATTCCAATGGCATGAGGTAGGGTAGGCGAGTGGAGGAAAGCAGTACTGCGTTCCTGGCCAAGCTCTGATACTGAGTCAGTCCCTCTCCCTCGCTGGCCCAGGGCCTCTGAATGGCATCCCAGCAGCCTGGGGGCTTCCTCACTCTCCACCTGACCTGCTCCCTCCTCTTGTTTAGGAAATAAGCTGAGAGGCCACGAAGCTCTTTTTAAGAACTGCCTCACAGGACTGATTAGGCCCTGGATGACCAGGGCAGGGAGAGACCCCCGAGTCGCGGGGACAGTGATGGACAGGGAAGGCCTCTCCGAGGAGAGAGACTGAGCTGGATTCCGACGTTGGCGGGAAGGGGTTTCACGGTTTGTCTTGAAGGTTTTCTGTCTCATCCATCTGAGCTCAAGTCAGGAAATCAGTTCTGAGAGGAAAGGCCAGCAATACTTTAATAATGTGCTGTTTGGATAGAAAGCTGATGAGCAGACGTTCTGAACTGATGCCAAACCACCAGCTTTCCCCACAGCTCTCTGACCAGCCAGAGCCCCTCCCAGCCCTGCAGATGCCCAGCTTTGCTTTGACAGGCTTGGGTTCCCTACGTTCATTGGTTCCAGGGCCCCTTTGTTTTCCCCTGCAGAGATTCTTGGGATATTTTCTATTTCATAAGAAAGCCGTGCTATTATTACTCCTTGCGGCCTTGTTTCCATTAAATTGCAGGCCTGGCCCGCTGATATGTGACATCCTGTTGTGTGCTGTCTCAGCACATTGTAGCCGGTGGTTTCCAACACGCTTTGAAGCCTGGCCCTTTGTTCACTCAAGTCCTCACTGCCGGATGAATGACAGGTGGCATCAGGGAAGCTTCCCGTGGAAGACACTGTTTCACCAGGGGCTTTGCATCATCTGTATTGGTAGATCCCGTTTTCCTTTTTTGATTTTCTTTTTAAACTTTTTCTCAATGTTAATTGTAGAGGGCCCCTTGGGAATGCACATGGATGACCTTTAAATGAATGTCAGCTGAGTCCGAGGTGACTGGCATGGCTGTCCCAAGGAAACAGCCTCCCAAAATGTGGAAACTGTTATCTTTATCCATGTGCTTGGAATGAGGAACGTATGGGACCTTGACTTACCCAGGTCTTGATATGCTAAATCCCAGGAATGGGGGAATGAATAGGACCTGGGCACACCCAAAACTCCTTTGACCTTAACCCCCCCTCTGGAAATAAATAAATACGCTGTGTTATTTGTGTTGGGGGTTGCCTGTCTCTCCATCTTAGTGGCAGCCCTCCACCCGGGTCCCAGTTTGAATCTATTTCTGCCTCTTGGTCTTTTTTTTTCTTCTCTTTAATTTCTTAATCCCAAGCTCCTCCACTCAGGAGCCTGTCGTTTTCTGTGTGGATCATGGAAAACAGAGAAACAGCCCCCACAGTTAATTCTTTTAAAAATTATATTTTTTATTGGTTTTTACAGAGAGGAAGGGAGAGGGATAGAGAGTTAGAAACATCAATGAGAGAGAATCGTCAATCAGCTGCTTCCTGCACACCCCCTATTTGGGATGTGCCTGCAACCAAGGTACATGCCCTTGACCGCAATCGAACCTGGGCCCCTTCAGTCCACAAGCTGATGCTCTATCCACTGAGCCAAATGGGTCAGGGCTAATTTTTTTATTCAGTATACAAGTTCGGAAAATACAAAATCGCATCAAGGAGAAAATAGCAATGACCTAGAGTTGATGACACAGAATTGAGCACTGTTTACATTTTGATTTGTTTACTTTCTTGTGTGTGTCAATAATTTCTACCGTGAAAAGGTAGCTTTCCTGCATTAACAAGTTGAGGACTGTTAGGACTGCTAGCTCATAGGCTTCTGTCTGTTCCCCTCGGGTGAGGTGTTGGTCAGGCTGCTGGTGCCATGCTGGAGAACAGCCCTCCAACCTCCGTGGCTTGTAGCAGAGACATTTATCCCGAACTCTGGTGTGCAGGAGGGCTGCCCTGGGAGCCCGCCTGGCTCCGCTGAGCGAGGCTGGAGTTCAGGCTTCATGTCTGGTGCACACATCACCCTTTTAGGGCCTTGGCTGGGGGATCAGCTGCTACCAGGGGCATGCTCTTCCTGCCGTGCCTCTGAAGACCTTGGCTTAACAGCGAGGCATTGCCATCTCACCCTCGTTCTGTTAATCAAATCAAGTCACTTGGCCAAGCCTCAAGTCGGGAAGGTGAAAAGAATACTCTTTTCTTGGGAGGAGGAGGACGTGGTGAATAAGTTTGGGTCTGCTAGGGCGGTCAAAAAAATAAAAAAATAAATTCCACAGACTGGGAGCTTAAATAGCAGGAATTCGTTGTGTCATAATTCTGGAAGCCAATCGTCTAAGGTCAAGGTGTCAGTGAGGTTGATTCTTCTGTGGCCTCTCTGTCTTTGGCTTGTAGACAGCTGTCATCTTCTTTTGTTTTTATTGGTTCTAATATCCTCTCATTCTAATGGGACATTGGTCATATTGGATTGTAGTCCTGATCTCATTTAACCGTACTTTTCTCTTTAAAAACTCTACTTCCAAATATAGTCTCATTCTGAGGTTAGGACTCTAATGTATACATTTTGGGGGGGATACAGTTCAGCTTATAACAAATGGTAAGAGAGGAAAATGAAGGGAGGATTGTAGAAAAAAAAAAAATACCCCAGCCACTAAACCTCAAGAGCTCAGCTACCTCATCTTTAAAGCGGGGTAAGCATCTCCGTGTTATGGGTTTGTCGGGGATTGAAAGACCCTGGTGGTGCCCACCCTGTGTGGCTCAGTGGTTGAGGGTCAACCCAAGAGGTCACCTGTTTGATTCCTGGTCAGGGCACATGGCTGTAGTATGGGCTCCATCCCCAGTAGGGGGCGTGCAGGAGGCAGCCGATCGATGTTTCTCTCTCATCAATGTTTCTATCTCTCTCTCTCCCTCTCCCTTCCTCTCTCTATAAAATCAGTAAAAATATATTTTAAAGACCCTGGTGGAGATGTTGGGATGCGTGTGGTTCTCCCTCAAATGGAAGGACCACAGTTAGCCCTCTTGGGTCTGTCTCCCTGTTCTTGTCTTTCGTGGGGGGAGTTGGGGGTACACGGGGCTTCTCCGAATGGCCTGCCTTCCACAGCGGCTGCAGGACCAGGGGAATCTTTGTAACCCAGCCAATAGGACTTTTCGGGTACTTTCTTTAATAACGTTTAAGCTAATGCTAATTAATTAAAGAGAAATTGCTTGTCTGTCCACTTGAGTTTTGTTTTATGCCACTTCATATTGTTGTGTGTGTTGCAATTCATACGTTTTCATCCCATTCCCAATGTGTAAAATTGGTTATCGTGTATCTTTGAGGACTAATCTATAATAATAAAAGTATAATATGCTAATTAGACCAGACAGCCGAGCGACCTTCCAGACGGATGAAGCCTGGGCTGTGAGGGCCGAGCCCCTTGCACGAATTTCCTGCACCAGGCCTCTAGTTCAATTACAAATAAGCTGTTGTGGTTGTTGAAAATAAAACTATGGACTTAGGAACACATCCAGGAGCTACGGCTCCAGCATCCTTTCCCACACGTGTTTTTGAAGACCTTTTATGCTTTAGCAGGGCTCTGGGCTTCCTATCAGCACAAGGCATGGCCCTGCTCTCAAGGGCCTGCCATTGATTGCCTGGGGGGAAAAATAAGCAAGCCCGGAGGTCAGCGTCAGGGGTCCCTTGCCCTGCCTCTGTGCTCAAAGCCAGCTCTTTGTAAATGTCCTTCCGGGTTTCTCTCCTAGACCATTGTGCTGAGGAATGGCTCTGAGACCTTCGACTCCTGGAAGCAGCCCCCGCTGCCTGTGTACAGCCAGTTCTATTTCTTCAATGTCACCAATCCCGAGGAGATCCTCGGAGGGGAGATCCCTCGGTTGGAAGAAGTGGGGCCGTACACCTACAGGTGAGTCCTGGCTGGACTGGCACCTCGGAGCACCCCCACCAGGGCCCAGTCCTCGGCTTTCTGCGGTGCGGGAGCACCAGCTTTGACCCCATCTGAGTGAGACGGCCTTGTGGCCTGGAGCCGTCCCAGCCCAGCCGGCAGTGTTTAAATGCAGCTGCTGCTTCCTGGATTGGCAGCAGAGGTTGCTGAGCAGTGCTCCTCCTCACCCCCGCCCTTTAAGGTCACCCTGTGATTCTCTTTGGTGACTCCCGGGGCCTTCCCCTATTTCCCTCTCCCGCTCAGAGACCAGTTCCTAAAATGTGGTGTTCTGCAGAAAAGCCCACTAGTCTCTCACTCGCCCCTCCTCCGCCCTCCTGGGTCCGGGAGGCAACAATGGCAGTGCGGGTTAGAGATTAGGAGAATTGCTTTAATAGTGGTTTTCTGTTTGTTTGAATATATTTTTTATTGGTTTCAGAGAGGAAGGGAGAGGGGGAGAGAGAGAGGAACATCAGTGATGAGAGCGAATCATTGATCGTCTGCCTCCTGCACGCCCCACAATGGGGATCAGGCTCACAACCCGGGCACAGGCCCTGACTGGGAATCAAATCGTGATCTCCTGGTTCACGGGTCTACACTCAACCACTGAACCACACCGGCTGGGCTTTAATTCCACCCCCCCACCCCGAAAGTTAGTAGAGGGAGGCCTTAGGCCAGAGCGGTTTTCCTACTGCAGTATTCCTTCTTCCACAAGGCTCTCCTTCCCCCACCCACAGTAAACTTTCCCGTGAAGTTCCTCCTTAACAAGTTTTAAAACAAAATAGTAGAGGGAAGTAGACGGCAAGCTCTTCTTCTGCAAAATGGTAAAAATTCCTCACAATTCTGTCGTAACCCATTGCACAATAAATGGTTGTGACTGATTCACTTAGTCCGAATGAGTCAGTCGGATTCTCAAGTGCCGGAATTCACAGATGGCAGTCTCTGAATTGCCTGTTTGGGATCCGGCCTCTGCCACTTACCAGCTCTCTGTGCCTGGGTTTCCTTATCTGTAAAGTGGAGATAAAACGAGGGCCTCCACCACAGGGCAGTAAGGGTTCCATGGGGTAATGAGTCAGTATTTACAAACTGCTTAGACTAGTGCCAGCCCATGATGGTGTTTGCTATTATTGGTATCTTAGTCTGTGTATTTCAATGCACAGAATTGTAAAGATGAGCTCTGTTGTTATATAAAACAATTTTTTTAAAAAAATAGATCTTTATTTCTTTTTTTAAATCCTCACCTGAGGGTATGTTTTGATGTTTAAAAGAGAGAGAGAGACAAAGAGAGAGATGGATCTGTTGCCTCCAGCACACACTCTGGTCGGGGATCAAACCTGCAGCCTAGGTATGTGCCCTGACCAGAATCAAACCCACAACCTTTTGGTCCATGGGAGGATGCTCCAACCAACTGAGCCACTCAGCCAGGGAACAGATCTTTATTTTTAAAAGCATTTTTAGTGTGTTTCTTATGCCTACAGAAACTGTGTATAGTGAAGGGTTTAAAAAAATTTTTTTTTTAATTCAAGTATAGTTGGCGTACAATATTAATTAGTTTCAGGTGTACAACATAGTGATTTGACATTAATATACCTTATGATCTTTTCATCACACTAAGCCTAGTTACCATCTGTCACCGTGAAAAGTCATGAGAGTATTATTGACTATATTCCCTATATGCTGTACATTACATCCTGTGCCTTATTTATTTTATAGCTGGAATTTTGTACCTCTTCTTCCACTTCACCTTTTTTACCTGTCCCCCACTCCTGCCGCCACTGCTCCCATGTGCTGACGGCACTGGCCCCACTTGCACCCACTGACAGCACGGAGCTAGTGGGGCTGGCGCCAGCGGCAGGTGTGAGTGGTGCTGCTGCCCCGATCACCCCTCAGGGGCAGGGGGAGGAGGAGAAGCCCTCGGGGGCGATCAGGGCTGGCAGTCACCCCTCACATCTGCTGGTGGTGCCGAGTGATCGGCAGCGGGTGTGAGCGGTGGCTCCTGCACCAGATGCAGGTGTGAGCAGGGTCGGCACTGGCAGTGGTTGTGAGCACAGCTCCTGAGCTGGCAGTGGATGTGAGTGCCAGGACCGCAGTGTGCATGAACAAAGCATTTTCAGTAACCACCAGAGGCTTGCCCCAGTGACAGCGACCAGTGCCCCACCTTGGTATGGTGCCCAGCTCATCTGCTCCACCATCCTGCTGTGGCCAACACCCGCCACATTCCACACACCTCCCCCCTGGTGGTCAGTGCACATCATAGCAACCATTTGTTCGGTTGTCCGGTTGTTCCACCATTCGGTCTATTTGCATTTTAACCTTTTATTATATAAGATATTTTAATAGTGATACTATTCAAGAGGTAGCAGGAGCAGTGTTAAAACTACTTAACCGTTCCCTTTTTGGACACGTGGACCAGTTCTCACTTCATTCTTCGATTACCACATGGATTGAATGTTCTCCTCATGTTTGCCAACTGATGGTGTTTCCACACTCTGAGTTCTTGTCCTTTGCCTGTGTGCCCGTTTGGATTCTGGTTGTCCGTGCCACTCTGTAAACCTGACACGCAACATTTACCCTTTGTTACAGTCATGGCAACTGTTTTCCTATCCTTTGCCTTTTTTATGTTTAAATTTTACATATAGTGCAATCCATTCCTGTGTGAACTTTTCTATCACTTCTGAGCTTAAAAAGTCCTATTCCCTTCAAGGGTTTGATGTTCAAGTCTATTTTCTTGTAGCTCTACTTTTTTTTTTTTTTTTTGCATTTAATTTCTTAAGGATTTAATTGTCTCCTTGCAATTCAGCAAAGATAGGAACTTTGTTTAATCTTCCAAATTCTGACCGTTAGTCCTTTGATCCTTTACTGATCTCAGAGCCACGCTGAATACATTCTTTTTTAATATCAAAGAGATGATAGAAAGTTTAGAAATTCTATGGTCATTGTTTCCATTATTAAAATATTTTTTAAACCTGGCTCACTCTTCTCGGATACCACTTCTTCCTCAAAACAGAAACAGCGTCTTTAGATAAGTTTCTAAAAAAAAAAAAAGAATCTTTGACCCGCTCAGAGGTAAGAAAAGTAGAAAAAGACCCCCCCCCCCCCCACCTTGTCCTGCACAAAAGGCGGTGACCAGATACCTGTGAGCTCCAAAGGGTTGTCCTGAGTGACTTGTGGGCGCTGGCCAGGTGGGTCCTGGTGCCGCTGCCAGGACGGAGAACCATTTCCATCTTCAGGAGCGAAGATGCTTCTTGCCCACCCCCAGCGAATGTGGGCCACCCCGTCCTCGCCCACCTGCGCTTCTTCTCAGCACCTGCTCTGAGCGCTCCGTGTTCAGTCCTCGCTTCCTGGACCAGGCAGTGGTAACGGAAAGTTAAACCCTGTGCCACTCAGCGCCTCCCTGAGGCCTGCTTCCCGCCTCTGCCTTTGCTTCCTGGTCGTTCATCCACCTGTGACTTCACTTCTCCATCTTCTCTGTGGTCAGCTCAGCCGTGCCCTGCGCTGCAGGCTACTCATCCTCCCCAGGACCGTTTTCTCACCCTCCACTGCCCGGTGGAACCTGTGCCCTCTGCCGTGCTGCCCAGCTGCAGCCTCCCAACTGGGGGAGCCTGCTCCTTCCAGAACCAGCCCCACTGTGTCCCTGCACAGCACCTTCCTCAGGACGCCCACCCCAGGGGCCCCTCCTCTCTCCTCTGGGGGTCCCTCCGGCACCTGGAGGGCATCTGTGGAATAGGGTCCCGGTGTGAGGGAGCTGTTCCAGGTGTGAGGGAGCTGTTCCAGGTGTGAGGGGGCTGTTCTAGGTGTGAGGGGGCTGTTCCAGGTGTGAGGCGGCTGTTCCAGGTGTGAGGCGGCTGTTCCAGGTGTGAGTGGCTATTCCAGGTGTGAGGCGGCTGTTCCAGGTGTGAGAGGGCTGTTCCAGGTGTGCGGGGGTTGTTCCAGATGTGAGGGAGCTGTTCCAGGTGTGAGGGAGCTGTTCCAGATGTGAGTGGCTGTTCCAGGTGTGAGGTGGCTGTTCCAGGTGTGAGGGGGCTGTTCCAGGTGTGTGGGGCTGTTCCAGATGTGAGGGAGCTGTTCCAGATGTGAGGGAGCTGTTCCAGGTGTGAGGTGGCTGTTCCAGGTGTGCGGGGGCTGTTCCAGATGTGCGGGGGCTGTTCCAGATGTGAGGGAGCTGTTCCAGGTGTGAGGGAGCTGGTTAGATGGAAGTCTCTGTGCTGTACCAGGTTCTTTGAGGGCAGGAATCAGGCCTTAACATCTCTCCATCCATCTCCAGAGCTTAGTGTAAGCCCTCACCCATAACGTGTCTAGCTACTGCTCCCTAAGTTCTTAGTATGTGCCAAGTAGTGTTCTAAATGGGTGGCAAGCTTATGCAAATTTAATTCTCACTACAACCCTACAGGGAAGGTACATTCTTATCTCCACTTGCCTCCAAGGGGGCCCCTCCACAAGCCTACAAGGAAGGTACGTTATTGCCCCAGGAAACGGAGGCATGGAAGCAATGACTGACTTCTCCTTAGTCACAGAGCTGGGAATGGTGAAGCCAGAGGGAATGCAGAGCCGGGAAGTCAGATCTTAACCCACACTTTGCCCACTGTGCTCAGTCACATCTGAGTGATTCTCAGCAGAGAGCACTGGGTGGATGAAGAACTACAGTGACGAAAGATAAGGATCATATGATAGTACTAGAGGCGCAGTGCATGAATTCGTGCACCAGTGGGGTCCTTCAGCCTGGCCTAAGGGTTCAGGCCGAAACCGGCTCTCTGACATCCCCTGTGGGGTCTCAGATTGCGAGAGGTCGCAGGCCAGGCTGAGGGACCCCACCACTGCACCATCAGGGCCGGGGAGGGCCTGTGCATGAATTTATGCATCTTCTTTAACTTGTTAAAGAACTTAAAAAAAAAATGATTTAAAATGAAACATCTCTAAAATCAACCAGGTCTTTTCCTGCCCGATGGCATATAACCAGGGCCACCAGAATAACAAATATTAAGCTGTCCTCTGAGCCTGGGATGTCCTGGGCCTTGAACACCAGGATTTATTGGCATCTGCTCAGTACCAGGGACCATACCACGCACTTTCAAACATGGTTTCTTAATTAATTGTCTAGGCCAAAGGTTCACTTTGCCTTTAAAAAAAACTACAAAAATGCTTTTGTTTCTATTTCTAGAAGCTTCTTTAGTCGTGGCAGACACTGTAAAGGAGTGATTGTTCATTTCTTGCTCTCTGCCCGCTGTTCCCTAGAAGGCTGTCCCGCTCTAGTTGATGTGGCTGACCAGCCGGGTAACCAGACTTGCTGGTATTGTTGCCTCCGTGACAGAGTGCTTGGTTTTCCCCGGACTGTGCTCCTCGGACACCCTGACTACATGTTGTTCTGGGAGCGAGGCCCCCGCCACCTCCCTCCTGGGTTCCCAGTGGTCGGCAAACTCATTAGTCAACAGAGCCTAATATCAATAGCACAACGATTGAAATTCCTTTGGAGAGCCAAATTTTTTAAACTTAAACTTCTTCTAATGCCACTTCTTCAAAATACAATAGACTCGCCCAGGCTGTGGTATTTTGTGGAAGAGCCACACTCAAGGGGCCAAAGAGCCGCATGTGGCTCACGAGCTGCAGTTTGCCAACCACTGGGTTAGCCCACTCTGCAAAAGCTGAGAGTCGGCATGCCGGAGGGTGGCGGGCGGTGGAGGGGAAGTTATGTGGTTAGCCGTGAGTGACCCGTCACTCTCCCTTGGTGCCTGCCAAGTGAATTCAGTATTTTTGTGGTTTGGGAAACCCTGGCTTTGACTTTTTTTAATGTATTGAGAAACCCAGTCAAGTGACAAGGCTTACAGGGATCGGAGTTCCCATGCTCCGGTTCCCTTTAAAACACCAGGTTCTTACAGGGTGAGCTGTAAGGAAAACATTCTAAAGTCCCCCAGAGCCAGCACACATAAACAAACAGAAATGATGCCGGCTGTAGGGTTGGAAGTATTCAGGCCACCAGGTTCGTGACCCAGCGCTCAGGGAAAAATAAAAAAAAGGCTTTACAAGGTCACTCGTTTTCGTCATTCGTTAGAAAACTTGGCAGAGTTGATCCCTGGGGTTTTGGCCGGATTGAATCCCAGCTCTTTGCTCCCTGGCCCGGCTTTCTTTGTGTGCAAACTGGTGTTCACCCCGGGGTTATTTTTTCTGCTTCTAGTTTCTCAGTGGACAGCCAGGCCGGAGAGGGGTCCTGGGCCTGGTTGTAAGCGGGCAGCGCGCCCTGAGCAGTTCTTCCCTCTTCCCAGTGGCTGCAGGGAGGCTCTGGGGTGGGGAGGAGAGGAGAGAAATGCCCCCTGCAGGCGGCAGCCTTGGCTGAGGGAGGCAGCCATCTGCCTTTGACATGTCCTCTTCTCCGGTTGCTAACCAGCCCCTGTGCGTTAACTTCTCCTTGGAGTCCAGGGAAACCTGGGGTGTGAAGTCAGGGGACCAGGATTCTACATCTTGTTCTGCCACCTCCTGGTTAACACCTTCTGGGCTAGTTACCTCATCTGAAAATCCCTTTTCTCATCTACAGAGAGCCTGGGTTATGCCTTCTCTGGGAGGGGGCTTTGGTTGCAAGCGAGAGCAACTGCCCCTGGCCAATTTAACGAAAAGGAAAACTTACGTGAAGGCTCTCTAAAGTGGGTTACAGTTTCCACGCTGCAGCTGGGAAGAAATAGGCAAGTTCCAGGGCAGCCGTAAAGGCCCGAATCTCTGGAGCAGCGTTTTTCAACCGCTGTTCCGCGGCACACTAGTGTGCCGCGAGATGTTGCCTGGTGTGCCGTAGGTGCAGACAAGACAAGAATTTTATAATTTTTCACTATTTTGTTTACTTAATATTTCATAATAAACTAATTATAAAATACTTTCTTTGTGTTTATTTGATTCCTAATCAAGAGAATTACTTTATATATAGTCAATATAGGCACAGAGTTAAATTTTTTAACATTTTTTAATGGTGGTGTGCCTCGTGATTTTTTTCATGAAACAAGTGTGTCTTTGCCCAAAAAAGGTTGAAAAACACTGCTTTGGAGCACTAGGATCCTCGCTCATGTGCGCCCCCTGGAGGAAGCCGGTATTTCGGCCGTGTTTTCCATCTGGAGGCTCAGGGCTCAGGAGGCAGAGGCCATAGGGAAAAGAACTGGTTGAGTTGGGGTCCCACACCAATGCCCAGTGCAGGAGAGGAAAGAAAATCAGGGTCTGGCCAGAAAAAAAGGGCAGCGAATGTCTAGCAATCAAAACCCCACTGTAGCTACCCCCTACGTGCAAACGCACACGTGTTTTAACAGGACGGCCTCTGTCAGGTTTTGTCTGTGTTCCTTGTGAATATATTTTGGGAACAAACCATAACCCAGAGTTCACTGGCTTTGATGCCCCCGTCAAGATGACCCTTGACCACTGCATTTTTTAAATTGTGGGGGGGAAAGAAGAGAATGACAGATTTTCGGAAGCTTCTATTCTGGGCCTTATTTCCTCACATTACAAACCTGGAGCATTCGTCTCTCGATTTCACAGGATCAGTGCTGGCATGCAGTCTCTGTTGCTGATGGTTCTGTTGGGAATAGTGTGTTGGACATAGCTTTGATACTGACAGAAGGGGGGCATCTTGCGTTTTTAAAGTAGTGATTGTTTTCAAACAAAATCTCTTCCTTCCTTCCAGGGAAATCAGAAACAAAGCGGATATTCAGTTTGGCGATAATGGAACAACAATATCAGCCGTCAGCAACAAAGCCTATGTTTTTGTACAAAACCTATCTGTTGGAGATGCTCAAAGTGACTTAATTAGAACACTAAATATTCCTGCAGTGGTGAGTTAGCATTTTAAGTACTATTATTGTGGATTTTAGAGGAAAGGTAAAAGCTAACGTAAGGCTATTATGGCTTTACAGTTAGGAGCTAAGTTATGCTAATATATATATATATATATATATATATATATATATATATATATATATGTATGTATATATATATTCATATAGAAGAAGAAAAATATGTTTTCCCTTGCCCTTCTTTAAAGTTTATTTTACACAGTTTTCTGAGGTCTTTCAAACAAGGTCTTTTCAAAAAGCGACGGAAGGCAAATTTTAGGGTTTCTTTTCACAATTTCTTGCCGTGTGTTCAGGATCAGCACTTGTACAAATAATTTATGCCTCTAGGATTTTTTTTAAGTAGCTAATAATTTTTTTAAATTGTTTTTATTGATTTCAGAGAGAGGAAGGGAGAGAAAGAGATAGAAGCATCAATGAGAGCGAATCATTGGTCAGCTGCCTCCTGCACACACACCCTACTGCAGCCCGGGCATGTGCCCTGACCTGGAATCCAACTGTGACCTCTTGGTTTCACAGGTTGATGTTCAACCACTGAGCCATACCTGGCGGGCGAGTAGCTGATAATTTTAAAAATATTTATTTGCCCCTTGTTTTGGTTCAGAAACTAGCAATAGAATTTGCATACCATCTCTTAGATTTCTGCCTACGATTTTTAAGTTCTCAAAATACATATTTATTTTATTTTTTTAAAATATATTTTATTGATTTTTTACAGAGAGGAAGGAAGAGAGATAGAGAGCTAGGAACGTCAATGAGAGAGAAACATGGAGCAGCTGCCTCTTGCACACCCCCTACTGGGGATGTGCCCGCAACCAATGTACATGCCCTTGACCGGAATCGAACCTGGGACCCTTTAGTCCGCAGACCGACGCTCTACCGCTGAGCCAAACTGGCCTCTGCTCAAAATACATATTGACTGTTTTCCCCCATTCCAAATAGTAGAGGAACTGGGCTATTGATCACAGCCTGGAGTGATTTCAGTGGGCTCTGATTATACTGGTAATTCCATCTAATAACAATACATGTGACACCAGAAAACGTTCCTGTTCACCTGCACTGACCCCCTCTGAGGCTCCCACACTCACTTCTAGGTGACCACTCATGGTGGACCCAGGGCCTAGGAAACTTTGCATCCCAGATCTGGCCCTGCCCTGCCCCTGGTGGAGTTTATAAGGAGGGCCCCAGCCTCTGGCCAGAGCAGGAGGAAGATGGCGCCACCTTGTGGCCACAGATGCCAATGTCATTACAGGAGCTTTTCTCTTTCCTCCCGCTGTGTGGGGATGACAGGGTGGCCATGGGGATGTTGAGATCACAGTTAAAAATGTTCCCGCTGAGAAAGGGTAGTAACAGAGGGGTTTTATTCTTGTACACAGAGCCAGAGGGGGGTTCGTGGGCTAATTTTTCAGCTGTTTCATTTCAGCCTTTAAGTTTCCAGCTCCCTTAGCTGAAGGCTCGGTAGGTAGGAGAGGGGGTGGGTGTGCTGTTCTCTGAATCTGCCTGTGCTCCCCAGACCGCCATGGAGTGGGCACAGCAAGGCATCATCCAGAGGATCATCCGGGCCCTGCTGAAGGCTTACCGGCAGGAGTTCTTTGTGACGCGCACGGTCCACGAGTTGCTCTGGGGCTACAAGGATGAGATCTTGTCCCTCATCCACCCTTTCAAACCTGACATCCCTCCCTATTTTGGCTTGTACTATGGGGTAAGTGATTTTATTTTATTTTTTTTCCTGAGCCTCTTTGTTCAGCTGAGGGGGTTACTTCATCTGAAGCCAGACTTCATCTTCACTTTGAGTTTCTTCTAGGAGACCAAAACGGCCCAGAATTCTAGGTGTCTTGTACAGTATGTAAAAAATGATGTGTTTTAGTCGGGCTGGGGATGGGGGGAGTACAGGCTGGGGGGGGAATCTTCTCCCATGACGTGCTGCCAGTGCTGACTGTGAATGAGTGTAGCTGTGAAAACATAGAGTGTCCCCCAAAAATGTATACACACTTTGAATAGTTATTAATTCCAATGATTCTTTCTTTTTAGATTTAATCCATTGGAGTTAATAATTATTCAGTGTGTATGCATTTCTGGGGACTCCCTGTACATAGTGTGGCTGAACCATCAATTAGGTGCGATCTTTCAACCCATCATACACTTCCATGTTCAATGCCACGTCTCATCTGATGGTTTGGGCCTCTACCAGGCCCCTTCGCGGAAAGCCCTCTGCCATCGCTCAGATTCCGTGGATTCCCCACATTCAGAAAAAACAACACAGAAAAACTTAGAATCAGAGGGCCTAGATTTGCATTTTGACTTCTTTATTTGCTGGGTATGGGACTTTTCTGAACCTCAGTTTCATCATTCCTAACTTGAGGTTAGCAGTGACCACACTTCAAAGGTTGGCTTGAAATGGCTAAGAGAGAAGTCCATAAAAGTGCTTTTCAAATTATGGGTTCATTACAATACACACTTCAGGAACCATTGTTTGTTTGTTTGTTTGTGAATCCTCACCTCAGGATATCTTTCCCATTGCTCTTTCAGAGAGAGAGGAAGAGAGGCAGGAAGGGGAGAGAGAGAAAGAGAGAAAGAAACATCAATGTGAGACACATCGACTGGTTGCCTCCGGCATGCACCCCGAAGGGGGTTGGGAGTGGGGGGCTCGGGGCTGGGAATGAACTGCAACCCAGGTATGTGCTCTTGACCAGGAATCGAACCTGCGACCATTTGGTGTGTGGGCCAACACGCTAACCACTGAACACACCAGCCATGGCAGGAACCATTATTCTTTTCTCCTTCGTGAATGGCTCAAAAAAATGGCTCTGAATTAATGTGAATGACTGGTTTTTGTTTTGGAGCCAAATAAACTCTGTAGCGTTGTTGGAAAAAAGAAAAAGAAGAAGAAAAAGAAAGATAATATTCTTATTTAGGTTTTCATCTGCTCTGGCCAAATACTAACTCTTTAGTAGTCTGTGGAGTTCTGTATCTGCCCAATCCTGGCCTCAAACCTTTCCTCAATCCTGGGGTTTCTGCCAACAGTTGCCTCTGCTGCCTGTTCACCTGCTCACCCTTAGTTAACACCATCAAACACTTTTCCTTCAGAGACTTTAATGTGGAAACAACGAACAGTTAGTGGGGGGAGGTCCGGCAGGGGGTCAGGGTGTGAGAATAAGTAGGATCAGGTGAACTCACAGAGCTCCTGAGAAAGAGGGCAATGGTTCACTGTCAGATACTCTTGTTTGCTATTGCAAGGCCAATCAGCATATCTGTACCTGCTGATTTTAGGGGACCTCTGTTCTCCTTGATATAAGAGAGTTCAAGCGGCTCCCACTGAGCACGTATTCTCTGATGTATGAAATGCTAGTTGCTGAGAAGTATCTTTGAGACGTCAGGCAGCCTAGCCAATTCTACCAGGAGGACGGATGCTGCTGATGTGAATGTTGTAGTCACATCCTCAGAACGTTTCTCCGCCTCCTGCAGAGATGTGTTCCTTGTACCCGCCTCACATCCCCACCACAGTAACACAAAACCTACTGGTCCTTGCTATCCTCAAAGTCAAGTTCTGGTGAGAGACAGGGAAGCATCACATTCAGGGTGTGGTTCCTGGACAGGTAACAGCCGGGAAGAACCCTTTTTTAGTTTTTTTTTTAGTTACTCTGAGACATTTAAACATGTAACCACTTAGCCACATCTGAGTTAAGTGGAGGAGTTCAAGAAGCAACATACATGCATTTTTAAAATTGGTGGTTCAGCATTTTTTGACACGGGGCATTTGAATTTTCAACCAAGTTATAATGTTCACACCGCTGCTCTTAAACAAGAGTCCTGCCTCATTTCTTAAAGTCACGTAAATTTCATATATGGAACATGACATGGCCATGATGTACGTGGACCATGTTGATATATTAACAGAGTTGGCAAAATAAAGTTAAGTGACAAAAAAGACCCCAAGTAGGCAAAACAAACAAAAACAAAAACAAACCAAGAAAAGAGACTTCACTGAGAGTGTGGTGCTTTCTAAGGCATGCAGCTGAATGACAGGAAAAAAGAGTTCAGCCTCAGTGAACACAGAAGTGCCAAAAGAAGCAAGAAACTGTGGTGAGTTTTTGTTCTTCCAGTTAGCAAAGTTTAACAAAAGCCATTTGGGGAGCTAAACTGATTTACACTGCAACTTCCACCACTTTCCAGCTGGGTGACCTTGTACAACTTGATAATATGTATCAAACGGCTTAAAAAACGTTCCTGTTCATTTATCTAGTAATTTTACTTTTAGCGGTCTGTTTAGAAAACAAAAGTACTGAAAATTTTGTTAGGCATAAATATAATATATTCTTACAACATTATTTATAGTAGCAAAAATACCTCAAAACTAAATATCCAACAATGGGAGAATGGTTAAGTAAATTATTTCCATATAATGTCATGGAGTCATTAAATTATAAAGAATTTTGATAACATGGGAAATAAATTTTATGTGTAAGTAAAAAATTTGCATATATATGCAATTGTAGGTATATATAAAATTGTGTAAATATAAATGTACATATTACATATATTACATATAAATATATCTTAGTTCTATAAACATATCTTGTGTAGAAAAAAGACTGAAAACAGACCAAATACTAATTGTAGTTCCCATTAGTTGAGAGGATGATGATTGGGATATTTTTATACATCATTCTGTATTTTCTAGTAAGAATTTATTACTTTTATAGCCAGAATATTCTATTTTGTTTATAATCAGGACAAAACCCCATTTTAAAAAGAAAGCAGGCCACGGGTACTTGGCCTCAGTTTATTAACCCCGAAGCCATCTGTGTTAAGACCCCAAAAATATATCTACGACAAAACTTGAAACAGCTGAGAGCGATGGAAATAGAAGAGTCTGGTTATTTTGCTATTTTTAATACACTGTAAAGTGCCTGCCACAGGACAAGCATTTAATAGTAAACGTTTAAGAGAACGAAACAGTTGTGACATAGTTTTAGGAGTTAGCACCATGAGGGCAGCAGCTTCTGGTTTTTTTTGTTTGTTTGTTTGTTTTGTTTTGTTTTAAATATATTTTTTTGATTTTCCACAGAGAGGAAGGAAGAGGGACAGAGAGCCAGAAACGTCAATGAGAGAGAAACATTGATCAGCTGCCTCCTGCACACCCCCTGCCGGGGAGGTGCCCGCAACCAACGTACATGCCCCTGACCGGAATCGAACCTGGGACCCCTCAGTCCGCAGAACGACCGCTCTACCACTGAGCCAAAGGGGCCTTGGCAGCAGCTTCTGTTTTGTTCACTGATCCAGCTCAAGTGCCTGGAGTACTTTTGCCATTTCAAAGTGTACAATTCAGTGGTCGTTAGCATATTCACAAGATTTTGCCATTATCACTACCTTCTAATTCTAGAACATTTTTATCACCCTCTCCACAAAAACCACATTCCCATTAGCAGTCACTTCCATTTCCCCTTCCCCCTAGCAACCACTTTCTTTCTGTCTTTCTGGAATCCATGGTTTGTTTTTGTTTTTTTGAAGTTCAAAGGTTGGCATCGTTTCTTGTTTTCTATTTTGCTTTTGTAAAGAAAGATAAGGTTTTGTGGGGTTTGTTTTTGAAACAAAACCTAAGTAAGCCCCCTCCCTGCCCAGCCTGCCTCCTGCCCCTATGAGGTGCTGGATTGCCTAGTCCTGAGTGAAGGGCGGGCTGGCCTGGGCCACAGAGGAGGGGAAGGGAGGGGATGAGAGGGAGGGAAGCAGGTTCTCTGTGTGGGAGCTTCCTCAGAGCCAGAGAGGAAGGGGATTTGGGACTCAGTGTGGCTTTATTAGGCAAAAAGTAAAATTAACATCTTGACACACATGTGCACTATACAGATGGAGTCCAAGGGGCACCACCTCTGAGTTGGAACCATCTCTGGCAGTTAGACATTCCTATGCAAGTTTGACATTCATATAAATGAAGTCATACAATATAAGATCTTTCCTTTGGCTTCTTTTATTTAGTATAAAGTTTACAAGATCCATCCATGTTGTAGCATGTATCAGCACTTCATTCCTTTTTGTGGCCAAGTAATATTCCATTGTATGGATATACCGCACTTCGTTTATCCATTCAGCAGTTAATGGGTATTTGAGTTATTTTTACTTTTTGGCTATTGTGAATTATACTGCTATGAACAACTGTATACAAATTTTTTACGAACATTGAATATTTACCTTAAAATGGAATTCTTTTGGGTAGTATGTACATAGGAGTGAGATTTCGGGGATCGTGTAGTAATTCTGGGTTCAGAAGTTCCTCCCTCTGTTCTCTAGTTCGGGTTCAGTCTCATGTAGCAATTAGGCTCACCTAGCGCAGTTTCATGAAGATTAAATTTGTTAGTTACTGATCAGTCAGGGTTCACCAGAGAAAGAGAATCAAAGAGAGATATATATCTATTTTTATATCTATATTTAGAAATATTTATTAACCCTCATTCAAGGATATTTTTCCACTGACTTTTAGAGAGAGTTGAAGGGAGAAGGGAGGGAGAAGAGAGGGAGAGGGAGAGGGAGAGGGAGAGGGAGAGGGAGAGGGAGAGGGAGAGGGAGAGGGAGAGGGAGAGGGAGAGGGAGAGGGAGAGGGAGAGGGAGAGGGAGAGGGAGAGGGAGAGACACACATGGATTGGTTGCCTTCCACACTTGTCCAGACTGGGCTGGAGATCAAACCAACCCTTTATCTAGGCTAGTGTTTAACCAAACAACTGGGCACCATAGCCCATCCAAGTTGACACAAAGTTAACCATCATGTTACTTTAAATAATCATATCCACTTATTTTCAGAAAAATGGGACTAATGATGGAGACTATGTTTTTCTAACTGGAGAAGACAATTACCTTAACTTTTCAAAGATTGTGGAATGGAATGGAAAAACGTAAGTCTAATGATTCATCAGTGTAATTATTTTTTCAATTTTTATTTAAACTGAATGTCCACTTCCATATTATTTTTTAAAAAAATGTTTTAACACTGTCATTTTGGGGATGAAAAATCCATAAGCATGTAAAATATACATATTATTTTTATTATTTTTTTAAAACGTATTTTATTGATTTTTATTTATTTATTTATTTATTTACAGAGAGGAAGATAGAGGGATAGGGAGTTAGAAACATCGATGAGAGAGAATAATCAATCAGCTGCCTCTTGCACACCCCCTACTTGGGATGTGCCTGCAACCAAGGTACATGCCCTTGACCGGAATCGAACCTGGACCTTTCAGTCCGCAGGCTGATGCTCTATCCATTGAGCCAAACCGGTTTCGGCAAATATACTTATTATTTTAAAAATCGAGATTGGGATAACGCACCTGACAAACTGAACGTCGGTGGTGGGAGATCACTCTCCCACGTGGCGGTCATGTGCAGCTGCAGCACCGATACTTCCCAAACCACTGCTTGTTCTGTGGGGAATGGAGGACGTTCTCTTTTTAATTTAATTTAATGATTGCGGATTGTTTGTGTTATTTCTTTAATTTTTGTTAATTTTTTAAATCCTCACCTGAGGATATATTTATTGATTTTAGAGAGAGGAATGGGGAGGAAGGGAAAGGGGGAGAAGGAGAGGGAAAGAGAGAGGGAGAAGGAGAAGGAGGGGAGTGGGAGAGGGAGAAGGAAAAGGAGAGGGAGAGGGAGAGAAAGAGAGAGAGAGAGATCCATGGGAGAGGAAAACATTGACAGGCTGCCTCCTGTACCCGCCCTGAATGGGGATGGAATCCACGACCTAGGGACGTGCCCTGACCAGGAACCAAACCCACAGCCTCTTGGTGTACGGGACGATGCTCCTACCAACTGGGGCTGTATTATTTTTTTAAAAGATGAAACATTTGTGTTCAGGATGACAGTATTTAAAAAATATGTTTATGTTAATATTTATAACATAAACAAATTACTTCCAAAAAGGAGCCAATGTTACCTATAAAACGAGGCAATTGCTTAAAGGGAGAGAAATTAGAAACCTTTGAAAGAAAACAAGGCTCTTCTCCAGGGACTGAGATAAGAGGGGTTCTGTTCTTGAACTTTAAATTTATTTCTAAGCTTCCCAGAAATACAGGCAAGAAAACTGGTGTGGAATATGGGAAAACTTTCTATAGTATCTTCATAATATCAAACTGTTTTTAAATTAAAAGTTAATTTAAATTAAAGAAATTGCATACATAACCATATTTGTAAGCATGCACACACACACACACACACACACACACACACACACACAAGACTCCTGAAAGAATATATAAGAAACTGGTAACAGTGACTTGCCGAGGGGGATCTAGATGACTGGGGCACTGGGTTGGAAGGGAAATTTACTTGTAGCGGAAACCGGTTTGGCTCAATGGATAGAGCCTCGGCTTGAGGACTGAAAGATCCCGGGTTCGATTCCGGTCAAAGGCATGTACCTTGGTTGTGGGCACATCCCCAGTAGGGGGTGTGCAAGAGGCAGCTGATTGATGACTCTCTCATCGATGTTTCTAACTCTCTATTTCTCTCCCTTCCTCTCTGTACAAAATCAATAAAATATATTTTTTTTAAAAAAGGAAATTTACTTGTAAACAAGATATAGCTGGTTTTTGTTTTAAACCCATTCTGTATTTTTTTTAGTCTTTTAATAAAATAATTTAATCCTTTCATGTGTGTGTTATAATTACATATATAATGCTATCTTATTTAATATATTTGGTCTTATTTTTTTCTGGTTTATGTCCATTTTATTCTTAGATTTTTATGATTCATATTGAACAATATTTTTTCTAACAAAATCTAAAGCGATCTATTGTCTTTTTTTTCTCCTTCCAAATAGGACAATAACCTTACTAATTTCTTAAAACACACACACAAACACACACACACACACACTATTATCCTTGTCTATTACTTATTTTACCTTCTTAGGAAGACCAATATAATTTAAAAGTTGATTTTTATGGTAAATACATAATTAAATGCCAACATATTTTATTGCCCTATTTTTTTTTTTCTTCCTCAAATCTTCCTCTGGGTTTAGTTTCTTGCTGAAGAGTATCTATTCATACAGTGGTGCCAACCAGAGGCAGTTTTGGTGTGTTCTGACATAGTTTTGGTGTCACAACTGGGAGGCGATACTGGTATCTACTGGTAGAAACCTGGGATGTTGCTAAACATCCTACAATGTACAGGCTCAAACAGCAATAGGGTTAATAGGTTAAGAAACCTCTTTAAGAAAGGATCTATGGGTGGCAGACTTTCTTAGTCTTCACATATTTTAAAATGTCTAAACTTCACTCTCGGTCTTAAATGACTAGTTAGGTATAGAATTGTAGGCCGACAATTCAAAACTATGAAGACATTACTCCATTGACTTGGATGTCTGTCTCTTTCCTTGGTCTTTTGCAC
Source organism: Pipistrellus kuhlii (assembly GCF_014108245.1). Lineage (NCBI taxonomy): Eukaryota > Metazoa > Chordata > Mammalia > Chiroptera > Vespertilionidae > Pipistrellus > Pipistrellus kuhlii. Next base: position 154,756,549 of record NW_023425404.1, read on the forward strand.
TTTGACTCAACATATCCAGATTTGAATTTATTTGTATTTATCCTGTTTGGCCCTTGGGATATACTTTCAATTCAAGGCCTCTTATCTTTTTTAAATTTTGAAAAACTTCCAGAAATTATCTCTTCACTTACTGCTTCTCTGTAATTTGCTCTGTATGCTCCCACCCCCCACCCCCAACCCCAAAGGAAAAACAACAACTATTAAACATTTATTGGAGCTTCTCTATCTATTCTCTGTATTTTAATCCTCTCATTTTTAATTTTTCTGAGCTTGTCTATATATATAAAAGGCTAAGTGACTGACTGTACATACATCCAACTGTACATTGACCGTCTGACCAGCCTGTACATATGATGCACACTGGCAATTTAAAAATAAATGTTGACTTGCACGTGTGTGATACATATAAAGCTTTCGCTGGTGCCAATTGCACTCGTGTTTTAATTTTATAATACTATATTATATGCACTATTTTGACATGTAATTTTTTTCAGTAATTATTGCACGAATCTTTCTTCTAATTAATTTCCTTTCAATGTTCACAAATCTGTGCACCAGGCCACTAGTATTTGTATATATTCCTTAGGACTATCTTCCAATTAACCAACTGTCTCTTATTACCCAAGAGAAGCTCCCCATTAATTTGGGACAGAAGCCTGTTCCAAGGGGAGACAGAGTTAATGCTCTGTCATGAATATTAAGAGGTGAACATAACTGTCCAGAGCTTGTCTGTCAGGCTATTAATAATGCTAAAGTAGATCATTGTTGTAAGTAAATGGATATTTCTAAACTTCTATGTAGGATACCCTTTATCAGGAAAGAAAAAGGGATTTTTGGCTTCTGACTCTGTCAGAATTGGTCTAAGGGTCAGGAGCCTATTTTCCCCATCTTGATTCAATCCCTCACCAATATCACCCTTGTGTCACATGTGAATGAGATTCTGTGGATAGCCAGCTCCTTCTAGTGGAGTCTTGAAAAGTCCTGATCAGCCAAAACCGGTTTGGCTCAGTGGATAGAGCATTGGTCTGCGGACTGAAAGGTCCCAGGTTCGATTCTGGTCAAGGGCATGTACATTGGTTGTGGGCACATCCCTGGTGTGGGGTGTATAGGAGGCAGCTGGTCGATGTCTCTCTCTCATCGATGTTTCTAGCCTGTAAAAAAATCGATAAAATATATTAAAAAAAGAAAGAAAGAAAAGTCCTGGTCTTTTAAAGAAAAAAAACAAAGCCCTAAAATCAAATTTGATCCCCTTGACTCTTTCTTGTGCTTATCAATCACAGGTCACTTAGCTGGTGGACAACAGACAAATGCAATATGATTAATGGGACAGACGGTGATACTTTCCACCCACTAATAACAAAAGATGAAGTCCTTTATGTCTTTCCATCTGATTTTTGCAGGTAAGGACTTTAAAAATACCGTTGACTGCAAGACCACCAAAAGCGTGAGGAATAAATGTAGCTATACTTACCAGGCATGGATATTCATGTTTAATCCCTGATAAATGATGATGGCATTTTGAAAGACAGTGTGGAGCAGTGGTTTGCAGCATGGGCTTCAGAGCCTGACTGCATTGGTTCAAATACCAGCTCTGCCCCTCACAGCTGTGTGGCCTGGGGAAAGTTACTGAGTGACTCTGCCTCACTCTCCTCATTTGTAAGTAAGGCTAACAATAGTTGCCTACCTTGAGAGTTGTTATGAGGACAAATTAATTACTGTGAGTAAAATACTTAGCCCAGGGTTTGTCACACAGTAAATAAAATTAAGTGTTAGCTATTAATGAATATGATATCCAAGCATGAAATTTGACCTGATCTTTATCCAGTCACAGATAATCTCTACCTAAAAGATAAATAAATCATACTGGTTTTCCATAATTTAGAGTTTATAGGTATTTGCTAAGCTGTAACCTTGCCATTGGTCATACCTATTCTCACTCACCCTGTAATCTCTCCCTCTCTCCCGCCAGCTCCTTCTCTACAAATGAACATGATTAAGACTTTGTGGGAAGAGGGGCACCCTGCTCCACACCCTGATCCCCATCTCCCACTGGGCCCACAGCCTCCAGTTCCTCTCCCGCTCACTCTTTCAAGGCTTTTTATGAAACTCCTCTAAGTCGCAAATGACCTGGTCACATTTCATGACACTGTTGATTCACTTTTCTCAAGAACTGCTGTTCTTTGAGTGTTCCATATTTCACATAATTGCACCACCTACGCAATCAGCCCTGCCAGGGGCACTGGGACACTGTAAATATCCCTCCTCTCTTGCATTTAGCTGGTCACCAAATGCTCTCTGCTCCTCCTCAGAAACAGCTCTTGCATTCATCCTCACCTCTCCACCCCGCTATCTGTGCCATGGTTTAGACCAGCGATTTTCCAACCTTTTTTTAATCTCATGACACACATAAACTAACTACTAAAATTCCATGACACACACAAAATATATTTTTTGCCCATCTGACAAAAAAAAAGAAAAAGAAAAAGGGTATAATTTTGATTCATTCAAACCAGATGGTTATTGTGGTGTTGGCTGTTGTCATTTTTTTATTTGATAATCTAAGGGAAAAGAGGTCAGTGCCCCTGACTAAACAGTCAGGTGTTACATGTTTTATAAATTCTGTCAGCACACTGGCTGAAAATCGCTGGTTTAGACCCATTCCAGCTGGCTGCTCCATTTAATAAATAATTGTGGAAGGAACGAAGGAATTAAAAATGCATTGGTGTACAATGAATGAAACAAGGGAACCTACAAGGGCAGTAGGGTTCTTGTTTTTTTTAAAGATTCGGCACAGAGGAAACACATTCTTATCTGGAAAAACCACTTTGAAGAACCATTTGACAATGTTTAGTAAAGCCAAAGACATGTTAAGTCCCTAATTCTGCACTTCTGTCCTACCTACATAGATTCCCCAGCTTGAATATGAAAAAATAAATAAATAAATATTTAAATATATAAATTAAAAAAAGACTTTATAAAAAAATAAAGTCTTTGTTAATTTGAGAGGGGGTGAGGAAGGAAAGGGGGAGAGAGAGAAAGAGAAACATCGATAAATGTTCTGTCTATGTCTCTTTGTGTGTGGAGATATATATATCTCCACACACAAAGAGACATAGACAGAAACATTCATCAGAGGGAGATAGAAACATCAATGAGAAAGAGAGAATCGTTGATCAGCTGCCTCCTCCACCCCCCTACTGGGGGAGCTATGAGGAGGGGGGGGAACATGTGCCCTGACTGGTTCATAGGTTGACATTCAACCACTGAGTCACGCTGGCCAGGCCAAACAAATGCTATTTTCACTTTTCACCTTTTCCCATAAAAGCAAACATCCTCTTCCGATTTCTTTTGGTTAGCAAAAACAAGTACCAGTGTAGGCCTCCGGTAGAAGTAAAGTTGCATAAAGCAAACCTCTGAAATTCGGGGTTATACCTGTACTCAAGTCAAACATGAGGGTGGTTAGTATTTCAGGGGACCTCTGAACCTCCATTCACAACTGAGGCAGAGATGTGTTGACCTCCACTGAAATCGATGATGGGCAAAATATGACACTGTTTTCATTGGGGAGAAATGCATATAATAATAGCATGTGTTCTAGTCAAGTATCCGTCTAAGGGGGCACTTGTCCAGGCCACGCTCTGGCGTTGCCTCTGTCTCCCTTGCTTCCCTTTCTCCGCTTCTGCTTCCCCCACACTGGCACGTGTCCCTGCTGGTCTAGACCACACATTTCTTTTCATGTGAGTTTCCATTCTAAATGTCATCTTTAAAAAAATAAGTAAAGTCTTGCTGAAACCGGTTTGGCTTAGTGGATAGAGCATCAGCCTGGAGACTGAAGGGTCCCAGGTTCGATTCCGGTCAAGGGCATGTACCTTGGTTGTGGGCACATCCCCAGTAGGGGGTGTGCAAGAGGCAGCTGATAGATGACTCTCTAAAATATATTTTTAAAAAATAAAGTCTTTGTTAATTTGAGTGGGGGTGAGGAAGGAAAGGGGGAGAGAGAGAAAGAGAAACATCGATATGAGAGAGAAACATCAATCAGTTGTTTTCCACATACACCCCTACTGGGGATTGAACCCTCAACCCGGGCGTGTGCCTTGACTGGGAATTAAACCAGCAACCTTTCCGTGCACCGGATGACACTCAGCCAGCTGAGCCACACCAGCCAGGGCCTAAATGTCACCTTAATTTTCCACCACAGATTTCTTTTCATGGCTTTGGTAGGATACTCCCACAGTTGTACCTCTTACACATCTTCCTCCACAGCGCATCTCCTGCGTTATCGCACAGCGAGGGATGGAGCTCCTTCCCAGCTGCCTTTTGCATCTTCACTTTTCACTTACCCCCTCGGCGCTTGGCTGTGTTGGACCTGAGAACTGCCGCTGACGAATTGACTCAGGCCAGATTGCGCTGACTGCAGCCCACACTGACTTTTGTTCTTCCTAACAGGTCAGTGCATATCACGTTCAGTGACTATGAGAGTGTGCAGGGACTGCCCGCCTTTCGGTTCACGGTGCCTGACGAAATATTAGCCAATACCTCCGAGAACGCCGGCTTCTGCATACCCACGGGAAACTGCCTGGGCTCGGGAGTTCTGAATGTCAGCATCTGCAAGAATGGTAAGAGGTGGCACGACTCCGAGTGTCTGGGATGCAGGATCGGTGTTCTCCAACAAAGAGCATCGTCAGCCCCGCAGGGAGGACGGTTCTGACCTGTCGAGAACAGCGTTTCATAACCTGGCTATAGAATGGTGTAAAAAAAAAAAAAAAAAAAAAAAAAAAAAGATAAAATGATTGGCTTCCCTGTAATGGTTTTTACTGGCAGCAGTTTAGACGTCTTAATAATAGCTCGTGTCTACTAGCACGGACGAGTCCCAGTCACTGCTTTATATACTTTATGAATTTACATATAGTTAATACATGAGAAGCATTACCTGATAGCGCGTTCAAAGCAGTGTCAAAAGAGGGAGTGGAGAACTCGGTAATGAGAAAGCACTGATCTTGGTAAAGAGTCTCAATGACTTCAAAGCGAATTTCTCAGTTTTTCTTAACGTCTGAGCTACTCCGCTCCTTTCCATGAATGACTCAGTGGTACAACTGACAAAATAATTGTCTTCATCCCGAGGACAGCATAGTAACAATCATATGCTGCATAATTAGTTACGATACCTTTGCCAGAGAGATATCCAGTGGGCTTTTTTTATAAATGCGGAAACCAGGGGTCAGAGAGGGAACTTGGTTTTTATCAGATCCTTCTCTCCCAGCAAGTCCTTGTTGGCACTAGGGTCTTATAAACTATAAACATCCTGTGCTGCTTCTCTACAGTTCCTCTGGAAAAATGTGGTAAGCCCTTTCTCCCGAATAAAGTCGTCCTTTTCTCCCGGATAAAGGAACATGCTAACTTTTGTCCTCTTGTCCAGTTAGTTTGAAAGGCTCTTTTCGGGATAAGCCTGAAGCCAGCAGTAACCTCCCTACTGTGCCTGATGGGGCAGTGCCTCCCAAACCCGGCCTGGCACCAGGGTTATCTGAGAACCATTAAACGTCTCTGTCCATCGCCCAGAATCTGTATTTTAACCCGCCCTCCCGGTGATCCTCTCGAAGGTGATGCCCGTGTGTTTGGGAAGCACTGTGCCAGGGGTCACAGCTCCCCTCGCCTGGAGATAGACTGAAGGGGAATGCGAACGAGTGTCTGCTCTGACCTGTCCCGCTGTCTTACCGGCTGAACAGTGCCCTGTCCGCTCAGCCCATATGCCTCTGGCTGCGGGCATAAGTGTGGATGCATTTTTGTTTTGTTAACGGTTCTGCTACCTCAAGAAGTTGATAGCTGAATAAACAGGGATATCCTACTTTGCAACAGTCAAACCGCTTGCTACAAAATTTTTCCCCTCTTGCCTCTTGGGTATTAATTAGCAAATGTGGGCAAAATGTTACGGCTCCAGGGTTGCCCTCCAGTGTTTTGAATCCTAGGGTAACAATTTGGACAGTGGGATGAGTTCTGGAGTCGGGCAGGTGTGGGTTTGAGTCCTGTTCTGCTTTTTGGCCAGTTGGCCCAGTTGACGAAGAAGGGTTCCAGATCCCAGTGTTCTCATTCATAAAAAAGAGGGTGATTATAACTTCCTTAAGCTTGTGAGAAGGTCAGAGATAAAAGAGGTAAAACACGTTAAGACAGTGTTTGGCCCTTAGCAAACCCTCAGTAGAGTTTTAAAAGTATGTTTTAAAGGTGACTGTAGGTCACAAAGAAGGGAATTATGGCTTTGCAAAATTATTAATAGTAAAGAGCAAAACACTTGTGTATGTGACAGATGATGTGTATGTTGAGCTATGGGGCTGGTGGATGTGTAAACAGAATGAAATTACTAGCTAATAAGCTAATTTCTTCAAAAAACATATTTACTAGAAGTAATTAGAGGGGCCCTCTCTCCTCCTCAATAGCAAAATCTAGAATAGGTTTTCTTTAATAATCGTTTCCCTAGTTCTTCTTTAAAATGAAAATGACTAGGAAAGCCAAACACACACACACCCCCCTCTCCCTCAATCAGAGTCTTCCTGTGGGCAGAACTCGATTTAGTCTGAGGCTGGGCAGGTGTCAGGACCAAGCACAGTCTTAAAACATTCTGCATCAACAGATGCTGGAGAACAAAGCCTATCTTAGATAAAGTAAAAGCAGAAAAGCCAAAAAAAAAAAAAATGTCATTTACTGGTAGAGAATTGTAGTTGAAACGGGGTTTTAAGTGCTCTGAGCTAAAATAAAGCACCCATTATTCAAACAGAATTCTACCTCTATCACCTGGTAGCTGGATGTCCCTAGCTAAATTTTGTCTCTTCTCTGAACCACACTTTCCTCAAATGCAGAATGAATATTTCTAACTTCATAGGGCTGCTGGGAACATTAATTAAAATAAATGTGTATAAAGCATTTACTTTTATAGGATGAATGTTTATTAAAGAATAATTTAGCTGGGATTTCCGTACATATTGTGGAATAAAGTATTGAAATGTCAGGAAATGGAGTATAAACCCCGAAGGAGGAGGTGTAGAATAGAACTTTAGCCTGCCCTCTCCAACTCAAGCTTACTTATGTGTAGCCTTTTACCCCTTAGCAACCAGTTTTGTGGTCAGAAACTATATTTATCATAGCCTTTTGGGAACCACATCATTCATTCCTATTTCCTTAAAATGCAGGTGCACCTATTATTTTATCCTTCCCACACTTCTACCAAGCAGATCAGAGTTTCGTGTCTGCCATAGATGGCATGCATCCAAACAAGGACCATCACGAGACGTTTGTGGACATTAATCCTGTGAGTAAACACCTCCTTCTGGTAAAAGACCATACTTTTCATTTTGCCTGTTCGGTGGCCATGGTTTTGTCCTTAGCTCTCTTAAGTCTACTGTCTCCCTTTCATATACAACCAAATATAGAAAACTCAGCTCAGTGCAGTGTAATGGGTAGCCTCCTATTCTTCCATTTGGAAGGCTGAACTCTGTGCACCTAATGTACAGAAACACTAGCAAACCTGCATTAACAAAACAGCAACAGTGAAAGTTCCCTCCCTGAAAACAACTGAGATTGGACCCAGGTAACCTGGTCAGCCTTCTGTCACCTGCCTTGGACCTCAACATACATACATTTCTCCCATGGGGGCACAGATCAGCAAGATTGGAGACATTCCTCTGTCTACTGCCAAAAACGTTTTGGTTAAAATTTAAATACAGCGTGTTCCCCCGAAATGTATACAAATAGCGATGAATGCCAATGGGTTAAATCTGAAAAAAGAAGCATTGGTTGAGCTATCAGCTGTTAGAATGTATACATTTTGGGGGGACACCTTGTGTATATATATTAGCTTCAGTCACTTTTGGCAAACCTCTTCCTTTGAGAGCTTATTCTATACTATTCATTTAAAAGGCATCAGGTATGCACTTTAATCCTATATGCATAGAAGAGAAGAAAGAAAACCATAAAAGGATATGTGTATCGTTTCACTGTATGACTGCCTGCTGCAAAGCCAAACTCGCGAGAAAGGCGCTGATGCTGAAGGAAAGAGGTTTATTCAAGTGCCATGACCTGCGAGCATGGTGGACTCCTGTCTCAAAGACCATCCCTCCTTCCAGCTCAAGCCTGGGTTCTTACAGGAATGGGGAGGGGAGGGCTTTTTTTCTACCCAATTATCTTTCTAGCTTTTGGCGAGCTGGGCCCTATGCATGCGTCTTTCTAGCTTTTGGGGGCTCTCAGTGTAAGACCCTCCCCTTGTGCCATCCAGGGGAGACTCCTTGGAGCTCCCTGACTGTCTATAGCAGGGATGGAGGATGTTCGGTCCATGAGCCGAATAAGACCCATGAAATCATTTGGTCTGGTCCTGCCAAGGCATTAGGGGTGAGTTAATTAAATGTTTGACCAAATATAGCAGGCTGATTTTTAAGTGGATAATTTTAAATGATGTTATAAACATCCAAATGGCTCTTAGCAGGAAAAAAGTTTCCCCACCCCTGGTCTACCTACAGCAACACAGCCTCTCTCTGTACGAACTGAATTAAAGGCCAGACATCTTCATTCTTGGGCTTTTGAACACATGGCACCATAAGAGAAAAGCAAAACATTCTCTTGGCACAGCCAATTCGGGGGGGTTGGGGGGAGGAGGAGGACGACTTCACTCTTTGCTACACTCAGTCCATTTGTACCCGAGAAGTCAGTGTTCTTATTTTTGTGACTAAGATCAGGTGTGGTTTTCTCCCTTTTCTCTCGTAGCCACCAGTAGGTTCCTGTTCACCAGCCAAACTGTTATCAGGTGCTTGTCACGAAGGCCGAGGCACAGTCCCATAAGCTTAGATGACAGCAGCAGCTGCCCTTCCCGCTGGGCCCTGCCACACCGAGGCACTGTTCTCTGCCAGTGACACCATCCCTCAGACAGGTGTCCGTTAGGTCTCCCTTCTGCCGGGGTCCTCTCGGGCAGTGGTTGGCAAACTCATTAGTCCACAGAGCCAAATATCCACAGTACGATTGAAATTTCTTTTGAGAGCCAAATTTTTTTATTTATTTTTTATTTTTTTTTAATTTTTTTTTTAATTTTTTATTTTTGGTCAAACATTTATTTTTTTTAATTTTTATTATTTTTTTATTTTATTTTTATATATTCTTTTTTTAATTTTTATTTTTTATTTATTTTTTTTTTATCAATCTTTATTGTTCATATTATTACAAAGGTTCCTCATTTCTTCCCCCCTCCATCAGGTTCCCACCCCACCCTCCGCCCCCTCCCCATCCCCCATTGTCCTCATCCATAGGTGCAGTTTATGTTCAGTCTCTTCCTCCCTCCCTTTCCCCCGATAGTAAATCCCTTTTCAGATAGTAAATCAGTTACTTAGTATTTTCTCATATCAATAATACCACCACATGCCCAATGATACATTTCACACAAAAGACATTTCCAAATAGGTTAACCAGCCTCATCCAGGCCCCACCCAAGGCACTCACAGATCAACACAGATCAACACTCCAGCCCTATACTAACTCAACACATCCAGATCTAAGCCTTCATCACTTGATTCAGCAGACCCTCAAGTTCCCACAAAAGTTTCCAGCCATGTCTGAGAGGCAGCCGAGGGGCAGGGGCAGGCGAGGAGCGAGCTGTTCCGGGCCTGGCTGCTCTGGGCCTGGCCTCTGTTGCTCTGGTTCGTTCCACAACCAGCTGCTCCTGGTCTGGTCACCGCCACTCCCGACCTAGTTGCTCTGGACCTGGCTGCTGCTGCTCCGGGCCTGGCCACACTCGACCCGGCTGCTCCGGGCCCGGCCGCTCTGGGCCTGGCCGCTCCCAGCCTGGCAGCCGCTGCTCCGGGCCTGGCCGCACCAGACCCGGCTGCTCCGGGCCTGGCCGCTCCCAGCCTGGCAGCCGCTGCTCCGGGCCTGGCCGCACCAGACCCGGCTGCCCCGGGCCTGGCCGCTCCCAGCCTGGCAGCCACTGCTCCGGACCTGGCCGCTCCCAGCCTGCCAGCCACTGCTCCGGGCCTGGCCGCTCCCAGCCTGGCAGCCGCTGCTCCGGGCCTGGCCTCATCAGACCTGGCTGCTCCGGCCTGGCCGCACCAGACCTGGCAGCCGCTGCTCCGGGCCTGGCCGCTCCCAGCCTGGCAGCCACTGCTCCGGGCCTGGCCGCTCCCAGCCTGGCAGCCGCTGCTCCGGGCCTGGCCTCATCAGACCTGGCTGCTCCGGCCTGGCCGCACCAGACCCGGCTGCTCCGGCCTGGCCGCACCAGACCCGGCTGCTCCGGGCCTGGCCGCTCCCAGCCTGACAGCCGCTGCTCCGGGCCTGGCCGCACCAGACCCGGCTGCTCCGGGCCTGGCCGCTCCCAGCCTGGCAGCCGCTGCTCCGGGCCTGGCCGCACCAGACCTGGCTGCTCCGGGCCTGGCCGCTCCCAGCCTGGCAGCTGCTGCTCCGGGCCTGGCCGCACCAGACCCGGCTGCTCTGGGCCCAGCTGCCCTGGGCCCGGCCGCTCCAAGTCTGGCCGCTCCCAGCCTGGGAGAGCCAAATTTTTTTAAACTTCAACTTCTTCTAACACCACTTCTTCAAAATAGACTCACCCAGGCCATGGTATTTTGTGGAAGAGCCACACTCAAGGGACCAAAGAGCCACATGTGGCTCAAGAGCCGCAGTTTGCCGACCACTGTTCTAGGGCTTTGCTGTTCAAAGTGGCAGTTATCTTGGGAGCTTATTAGAAATGCCCGTCTTAGGCTCCACCTCAGACCTCCTGAGTCAGAACCTGCATTTTAACAAGAACTCATGCACATACTAACGTCTGAGAAACATTGGTCTACCAGGCACCTAGAGAAAAATTCATGTCTGTCATTCTGTTCTGGGGCCAGGGTTTCCTCTGACCCACTGTGCCTATCGAACACGGCAGTGGTCACACTGTTATAAGAACCACACGGAAATGGTACGCTATTGGGGGGAAAAAGTGTGTTTGTGGTTTTAACAATGTTTTCTTTCTACTTCTGTGGTTTGCAGTTGACTGGATTGATCCTAAGAGCAGCCAAGAGGTTCCAAATCAACGTTTATGTCAAAAAAATAGATGGCTTTAGGTAAATTTTGCTTTTTTATACAGAAGCAAAGGGTCATTTTCCTACAGTGACTTTCTGGTGGGGATGATGTTGGGAGGGAGACAGCCCACTTCTAAGTCCACTCACCCTTACCCCTCAGGGATGAGGGATGACCAGCCTGGGTCTTGGAATTTCCTTATTTTATTGAACCTAATGCATATAAAGTGCTTTCCACGAATCAAGCATTGTTCTTAGTACTTTACATACATTAAGTCACTTATTTCTCACAATAGTCTTGTATTATCCCCATTTCATAGACGAGGAAAACGAGGCACAGAGAAGTTAAGTAACTTGCTGAATTCTACAGAGCAGGCCCCTGCCACTCCTCTGAGCATTTCCCTCGCCTTGACACTGCCTCTTCCCGTCCCCACTGCTCCCGCCCAGGGCCAGCCACAAGCTCCACTCAGATAGTTAAAATTTCGTAGTCTCTTGTGTCCAGTCTTTCCTCCCAGCACTCCCATGTAAAAACCACTACTTAGTTAAGATCCCCAAATACACAATCTCCTGCTCAAACTTTTCAATGGGAATTTTTTTGATATTAGAAAATGCTTATGATTTAATGTTGAATGGAAGAGGAACAAAACTATGCGTAATAATCATATATTTATTCTGTTCTTTCTATCTATAAAACTTGTTTGGTTTCCCCCATCAAATTTACTAGATTTAACCCCACAATCATGGATATTTCTAGGGCGCAAATGTGGGATGCACGAATGCGTTTGTCACCGGAGTGTATTTCTGAGGCAGTATAATTTAGTAGCTAAGGTCTAGTGATTTAGAATCAAAATAATTTTACCATCCTGGCTCTACCATTTACTCTGGTGGTCCTGGACAAATTACTCCGAGCCATAATTCACTTTCTGAAACCTGGGACATGGGACTACTGTGAGAATTAAATGGCATAATGTCCCCCAACACACCAATGCAGAGCTGGTAAATGCTCAGTCAGTGGCTTTCCTGGGCCTCCTGTGAGGATGACACCTGGCAGGCTGGTCACAAAACATCCTGAGGACTGGCAGCGCTGTCCTGCCAGCCGTGGCCGCCCCTCTGACTCTTGGGAGAATTGTCACCATTTTGAGGAATTTGCTTTCAGCACCTTGTGTTTTCACAAAAACAGTGTACATGAATGTGCAATGCTTGGAATTGCTACACTGACCGATTGGAATCTAACTTCTGAACGATGTGTTTGCAAAGATATCGAACGAGTCTCTTTAAGTTCTGAGTAATTTAATGAAATAAGTGTGCTGGCATTTTCCTCTAAGTGTGTCACTCCAGCCGAGACCGGTTTGGCTCAATGGATAGAGCGTCGGCTTGGGGACTGAAGGGACCTGGGTTTGATTCCAGTCAAGGGCATGTACCTTAGTTGCGGGCATATCCCCAGTAGGGGGTGTGCAAGAGGCAACTGATCGATGACTCTCTCTCATCGATGTTTCTAACTCTCTCTCTCACTTCCTCTCTGTACAAAATCAATAAAATATATTTTTAAAAAAATTATAAGTGTGTCATTCCAGACCAGTGTGCCTGCACGATCAGGGTGTCTATAAGAGATCTCGTCTTTTGTCCCCGCAGTCAGACGGGGAACATCAGGACCATGGTCTTCCCGGTGATGCACGTCAACGAGGTGAGTCCGGGGGAGAGCCACCAGCGGCTTCACCCATGGGAGCGCGGGACTCTGCCCCGTCGGTGCCCACTGTTGTAGCCGAGTGTCCTGTGAGATGTGGGGGTGGAGGGGAAAGGTGATTCTTAAAAACCTGTTTGTCCTCTGAAAATTTCTTTGTGTTTATACGAATGCACTTAATGTCTGAGATTTGAAAATTAACAGAAAGAAATGTCCTTTCTCGAGCACATTAGTTGGGTAAAACGTCCTCCCGGGAAGCTGGCCGTGCAAGAAACACAATGCAGAGGTCCATGCAGCAATGCCAGATGCTGTTGAAGCAATAAAGTCAGCACGCAGATAGATGTTCCATTAAACCGTCCTTTGTGTCTCCTCCTCTGAAACCCTGCCAGTTTGTAAAATGTCATCGCTTTACTGTTCGTTAGCTGAGGAGGAGGAGGAAAAGAGGGTACAATTGAGATGATTGGCAACATGAATGAACATTTTGTGTGAGGTGCTTAATGAAATGGTTAGACGCCTCTGGTTTGTGCAGTATATCGACAGAAATATTATCTCTAATGGTGGGTAGGTAGCTCAGTTGGTTAGACCAGAGACCCAGTAGGCCAATGTTTTGGATTCCTTCCCAGGTCAGGCCACATACAAGAAGCAACCAATGAATGCATAAATGAGTAGAACAACAAATCTATTTTTCTATCTCCCTTCCTATAGATAAATAAGTAGATAAATAAAATATTAGCCCTAAATGTTAGGTGTAAATTGAAGTTTTGTTAATAAAAGCATATTATGAAAGCTCAGAAAACACCTACCATTTAAGACATGGGTGATAATGGTTTTCTGAATCTTACATCACACTGACCGTCGTTCTGCCTCCTCAGTTTCCCTCTCTTCAACCTGGCTTCAAGAGGGGACATTGTGCCGGGACCGGTTTGGCTCAATGGATAGAGCGTCGGCTTGGGGACAGAAGGTCCCGGGTTCGATTCCGGTCAAGGGCATGTACCTTGGTTGCGGGCATATCCCCAGTAGGGGGTGTGCAAGAGGCAGCTGATCGATGACTCTCTCTCACTGATGTTTCAAACTCTCTATCTCTCTCCCTTCGTCTCTGTACAAAATCAATAAAATATATTTAAAAAAAAAAGAAAATACAGTATTCCTATTAGTCTTAGTGTATAAACATATAACAAATAAGATATTACTATTCTTTAAAAAAAAAAAAAAAAAAAAAAAAAGAGGGGACATTGTGGGTTTTCCCCTTAGTAAATCTCAATCGACTGGCTTTTATTGTAAATAGCAGCATTTTAAAAAGTGTTTATTATTTTTTTTTCTTCCCTAAAAATTTCTTTGTAGAAAAATTCGGAACAGATTAAAGCAAGAAAAGGGGAAAAAATTAAAATCACTTTTCATAAAACCTGAGTCAGATGGACATATTGTCTTTAACTTGCTTCATTTTCCTTGCCAATGTGTTGTAAAATGTTTTCTGGTAACAACTTTGTAAAAAATAACTGAGTGGTTTATATTTTGTGAAACTAATATGTGATCTTTAAAGAAAGCTTAAAAAGCAAGAAAAGAGAAAAAGGGAGAAAGGAAGGAAGGAAGCGAGGAAGTGAGGGAGGGAGGAAGGAAGGAAGGAAAGAAGGAAGGAAGGAAAGGAAGGAAGGAAATATGTTAATGAATAAATAACCCCTCTGGTTATACTATTCGATAATTTATAAATGGATTTTCCTGATCTCTCGTTTGCTAACAGGAGGACATAGCCAAATTGCATTTAATGATTTGGAAGAAAGATACAGAAGAAGAAAAAAGTTATACCTTGGATGTTTGTTAATCAAGGCAATACTGTTTTCTTGCTCCCCTAGAGTGTTCTCATTGATAAAGAGATTGCAAGTCGACTGAAGTCTGTGATTAACACTACTTCCATCATCAGCAACATACCCTACATTGTCATGGCGCTGGGCGTGTTCTTTGGTTTGATCTTCACCTGGCTGGCCTGCCGAGGACAGGGATCCATGGATGAGGTGAGCAGAGGCTGGAGGAACTTCTTACGGGATAACTTCTTACGGATTAACTTTAAAATTCAACTGGGCTTCGCTGAAGGGCTGCCAGCTGGCTCCTTGGGGGTGGATTCTGAGCTTTGATGCCGGGCGCAGTGATTTCATGCTTGTATTACTGCTGGGCAAAATGAGAAGCAAGGAGGGGTGATAGAATGGTACTGCCCAGTTTTGGCTCCTGTGGTGGGAATGGAGTCTCTGGGAGTAAGCTTTATGTGTCTGAAAGTAACCTGGAAGAAAAGGAAGACTATAGCACAGCTAAGCACCTGGCATTTGCTATCAGACTGTGTAGGCCAAATCCCAGTGCTGCCGCTTAGTAGCTGTGTGTCCCTAGAGACTGAACCTGTTTCTTCGTTGGTAACATGAGAGAATACTCGGCTTCTAGGAGTTTTTTTCCTGAGGATGAGGTGATTTAATCATAAAGCACTTGGCCCAGTGTAAGTATTTAGTAAGAGCTTAGTAAACATTAGTTATATGATGAAAGAAAAAACAGTTCAAGGTCACAGGGCAAGGCAAGCAGGACCTGCTGGGAAAGAATCTGTGATCGCATCCAAGACCCTCCTCTGAGTCATCATGCCTCATAAGTGATTAGCACAGGGGCTGCACTTCCTTTCCTGGAGGGGTGGGAGCAGTCCACACGGATGGGATAAGCACAGCTGGGTGGGTCTCGTCAATGCCAGCAGGCCAACCCAGGGTCTGAATACCTTCATGGAGCTTTTTCTGTAGGAGCCAGCCTTTCTTCAGTTGTCAGCAGCTTCCCTTTTAGCAATAAAGGCTGTGTTTTTCCTCCTCGCTGCCTCAGCTTATTGACTGAGCCCCACTGAAGCAGGAAGTGATAGGCTGAAACCACCTGAATAACATTCACAGATTTCCCCATCTTCCGTGTTCTTCCATTATGTTTCTTAACCCATGCCCATCGCTGAATTAGGTGTGAGGCCATTCCTTTTTCCCCCGTTATTTAAAATTTTATTTTTCAATTATAGTTTGCATTCAATATCATTTTGTATGAGTTTCAGTTGTATAGTATAGTGGTTACACAATCATATATTTTAAAGTGTCCCCTCCCCCATATTTCCAGTACCCGCTGGCACCATACTTAGTTACCACAATATTGTTGACTGTATTCCCTGTGCTGTACTTGACCTCCCCATATTTTGCCATTTCTACCGGTGATCTCACTTCCAGTCTGACCTTGTCATAAGCACCGATGAAAGCCCATGTAAATGCTTCCACAGCTCCTACAATAAACCAGCCCCACGTATTCAACAAGCGAGCAAAGGCCGAGCACTCACCACCACCTCTGAGGCTTCGTTCTCTGGAAGATTTCAAATCAGGAAGGAGGCAAATTCAATTGAGTATGAGGAGGGTTATAGTCCGAGTCAGCACAGGGAAGGGGACTGGCTGCTCTGGGATCCGGGTGGTGTGAGCAGAACAGGCCTCCTCAAGGGGGTTAGGCCTGAATGCTAAGGAAAAGTCAGGCTGAGCAGAGAGAGAGGTGAGGGGAACGACCTACAGCCCTCCAATCAGTCTTTCCTCCTCCCGTCTCCCCTCCTAACCCTATTTTTCACATGGAGAGATGTTTCTGTAACTTTGCTTCCTCTCTTGACTGAGTTGCAGGGAACTGCAGATGAAAGAGCGCCCCTCATACGAACCTAGCCCTGGCCTGAGCTTAGCGAAGGAACCATGGAGAGCTGTCCTGATCTGGATCAGACGTGGGGAAACCGTCGCATCCTCACAGGCTCCTTGCCTGTGGAGAGAAGGAAGGCGACCAGAACTGGCAAGTGATGAGAGCATTTGGCTGGAGCTCAAAGAACAGACTGGTGTCAGCCACTGGGCTCTATCAGAGCCGTGGTCCCTGATGAAGGGTTTTGTTTTTCATGTGTCTAGCAAGTATTTAATGAAGTCTTGTATAGTAACTTTATTGATGTTGGGTGCTGGTAGCTCCAGAAATTTGTGACCACTGTTGTGGTTGTAACGCCTGCGTCACTTGTTAATGCTACTTGGTCTAACCTTGTTCAGTATGTTTCATTCACTAAACTTTGTATTGTATTCCTCCATTCATGTCACCCCAAAACTAGAAATAAATAAGAGTTCGGAGCCCAGGGTAAAATGGTAGCCTTGTTGAGTACATCATTCAAATGCACCCAGTTTCCTCTTTTAAAAAAGTTGTATATTGCATTTTATGTTAATTGTCAATTCATAATTCCTCCAGGAAAATAATTTGGTCTTCTGACTACTTTCATACCTGATAAGAACCAAGTGGGGAAGTGGGTGGGTGGAGTGAGGCACCTAATGAGTCCGTAGTGATAAATACTGAGGATTTTTTAATGTATACTTTTGTGAACTGAAAGAATACAGAGATAATGTTGGTGAGGACAGTGCAAATATTTCATACAAGAGGCCTGGTGCACGAAATTCATGCATGGGGTGGGGAGGTCCTCAGCTCAGCCTGCACCCTCTCCAATCTGGGACCCCCTCTCATAATCTAGGACTGCTGGCTCCCAACTACTCGCCTGCTTGCCTGCTTGATTGCTCCTAACTGCTTCTGGCTGCCAGCCTGATCACCCCAACCACTCCCCTGCCAGCCTGATTGCCCCTAACTGCCCTCCCCTGCAGGCCTGGTCACCCCTAAACACTCTCCTCTGCAGACCTGGTCACCCCACAACTGCCCTTCCCTGCAGGCCCAGTCATCTCCAACTTCCCTCTTCTGCTGGCTTGGTCACCCCCAACTACTCTCCCCTGCAGGCTTGATTGCCCCCAACTTCTCTCCTTTGCAGTCCTGGTCCCTCCTAACTGCCCTCCCCTGCTGGCCTGATCGCCCACAACTGCCCTCCCTTGCAGGCCTGGTCTCTCCCAACTGCCCTCCCCTGCTGGCCATCTTGTGGTGGCCATCTTGTGTGTTGGAATGACAGTCAATTTGCATAATACTCTTTTATTAGATAGAATAGAGAAGAACTAACTGCTAGTTCTGAGATTTGTGGATAACTTATTTTTCCATTGAAATGATCTTGATGTGGAAAGGTGTTCCTCGGAGAATATAATCAATAACTGACACCCCTCCCCCCATCACCTTTGCTAAATAGGACACTGTATTAATTACAATATTATTTGTAAAATTATGAGTATAGGAAATCCATCCATCTACAGCCTAAGCAGCACATACATTCCAGGAAGTCTGACTGCACTAAAGAGACATTTCTTTTGGGACAGTGTTCTTGGTTACTTTGAAATTGTTTTTATAAGTTCTTCTTTTCTCAGGTTTGGTTCCTTTTGTTGTTTTGTGGCTGTCACTTACTGAAGAGAGAAAACGTGCCCTACAGTTCCTGTGACAATCATCTTGCTGACAGAATGACACTATTTTAAAATGTTGCACAGGAAGTGTTTTATAAAGGTTCTTTGGGACCAGAGCAAAGTCACCTCTCTTGAGAATGACTTTTTTGGTTTCTGGTGTGACCTAAATCTGAGGACTGGGAACCATCCTATGTCACAGAATTCAAGCTTATTTAAGGGCAATTCTTTTAATTCTCAAAGTTTAATATTAATTTTTGATTGAGAAATCTATAAAGTTATCTGGCTAAGTGCACAAAGAATTTAACAACTGAATAATTCTACAGTTGTTGTTTAAAACTGGATTTCATTGTAAGCAAATGAAGGTGAAAAAGCCATGGATTTCACAACTAAAGTCTCTGATCCCTGTTTGGGGTAATAAATTACTTTAGCTTATTTGCCCTAATTTTCCCTCTGTACACTAAAGCAACATGTAATGTTTCCTTTCTTGAAGGGGCAATTTGTTAAGATCTTAACATCTCTATAAAGGAAGATAGAACCTATAGTTACCCCAAATCAACAAAATGTGAAAAACTAATTTGAAAATATTTTATCTTCAACAATGCCAAATATCTAGATTTTTTAAAAATTTATCAGTATTTAACTATAGATAACTGGCATATCTTGTTCTTTTTATGCATCCATTTATCCACACTAACAAACCTGATAAGCCAGTGTATACTCATTAGTTCATCCTATTATCAGGATATAATCATCTGTGAGGAGGAAATTTTTCATGTGAATGTTAACAGTTAATGATATATCTTTAGACTGGATCCACAGCCAGAGAGACCAAAACCATAGTATTTCTATATGATTCTTCAGATACTTGGCTTAAAATCACATTTGATATTTGCCTTCTGAGAAGTCGGTGGCAAACCCATAAACTACAGTCAAGATTATAGATTGGTTCAGAGGCATGAATGTGCTACCCACTTGGTTTTAGATGAAAATAACAGATTATTCCTCATGCTCACTCTCTCGGAGCCATTTTCCTGGAAAGACCTCCAGAGTCTTTGTGATTGTCACAATCACAGAACACCGGTGTCCTGTATTATGATGCTCAACTTAGGGAGAAACCAATCTGAGAGAGGTTACCTCGCTTCTCTCAAGGAAAATTGGGAGTTGAACACAGGGCAGGAAGTAGGATTGGCCACGTTTAGCTCCAGATTTTCCTCCTGGCTTTATTTCCTCACTTCTAGAAAGATCACTAATGGTCTAATGGAGCAAGTACCGGTACTATACTACTAACCCCTATTGGGGCTTTTACTTGAGGCTAATTTTTTATTTACATTGTGCGAGATAAGAGTTCTGCAAAAGATGACCTTCATACTTGGCCCTCTAGGTGTACTTACTGGAGTTAATTGCTTGTGGCTGACCTGAATGCTTTTCATGTAGCTTGTATAATTGGTTCATTTCATGTGATTCTTGACATGTTTATTTCTACCCTTAATGCAATGAAGTATTTCACTAATAAAAAAACTTACATGACATTGCACTGGAAATTTTATGTCATGTCATCAGATATACAGTTGTCCATGGGCTTTTGTTTGAAAGACACTCTTTGCCCTCTTGTCCAACACAGGCCTGAGTCCCACTCCTCGGGCCACCTCTGATTTCATCTCAACTGAGGTGGACAGTTATAGGCAGCCAGACAAGTGTGCTTTTCCGCCTCAGGGCTTTCTCCAGAGCGATGGAAGCCCCTCGAAAGCTTGGGGAATTAATACCCCCCCGGGACACACTCAACCAAAGGGGGCAGGGGTGAGCTGATAAACGTTCCAGTCCTCAGAGGGACAGTCAGTGCTCAGGCTCCTTCTACAGGGTTCAACTACGATTGCCCATAGTGTGAACTGCTTCCTGCTATCACTTCTGCATTCCACACCTCACACTCCTCACCGCCTCACTGCTGCTTCCTTCCAAGTAATCTACCTGCACTCACACCCTTATTCAGGCTTGCTTCCACGTAATTCCGGATTCCGCTCTAGTTTTTCTACCTCTGGCCACCTCTTGTGAATACTGGCGCTCAGCTGCAATCTCTTCTCACTTGATACTCCCTCTCTGACAATCCTATGTCACGTGCTCTATTCACCTTCAGCCTCACGTTTCCAAACCACCTGATGGATATCCTCAGCCAGAATGTCTTCAAGACCAGCAAGTGAAGAAAGGAACTCTTTTTTTCTTGTCTTCTTCCCAAATTCCCATGGCTGGGGAATGGCATCACAACTTACCCAGCTGTCCACGCCAGAAACCAGGGACTTTTGCTACACACCTCCTTCCCCTTCCCTCCATATCCAGTCGGTCAAGTGCTTCGTATGCTTCTCACCCTAATGTATCAGAGCTCTCAGTGGGACTCCTGCAGTTACCACTATAAGCATCATTTAATTTTCTGCATAAAAGGGATTTATAATGGAAAGTCTCCCTCCACCCATCTCCTAGCCACTCAATTCATCTTCCCAAAAGCCATATTACTCATTTTTTAAAATATACCTTTCCAACCCTAGCTGGCTTGGCTCAGTGTATAGCGCGTCAGCCTGCGGACTGAAAGGTCCCAGGTTCGATTCTGGTCAAGGGCACATGCCTGGGTTGCGGGCTTGATTCCCAGTAGGGGGTGTGCAGGAGGCAGCCTATCAATGATTCTCTCTCATCATTGATGTTTCTATCTCTCTCTCTCCCTCTCTTCCTCTCTGAAATCAATAAAAATATATATTTTTTTAAAAAATTCATCACTAATATATATATTTCTAGGAATATTTTATACCAGTATGTGTATTATATATTCTAGCCCTCCTTCCCCCTCAACCTAAATTGCAGCATGCCAATGCAATGTTCTAAATTGTCTTCCCTGTAACTTCAGTTCCAGTTTCTTGTCTGAATAGTATTCCTTTGTATACATTTAACTATTTAAGCCGGCTGTTTGTTTCCGGTAATTTGTTTGATAAACAATGCCGTCATGCATAACCTTGTATTCCATAATCTTGCCAAATCATTTATAAGATAACGTTTGGAGGTCCAAGGGCATTTGTAATTTTAATAGCTACAATGGCTTTTTGTTGTTTTCACTTTTATTAAAGTTATACAGGCACACACATCAAGTAATTCTACAAGGTTTGTTACATTAAAAAAAAAAAAAAAAAAAAAAGCCAAAACCGGTTTGGCTCAGTGGACAGAGCGACGGCCTAAGGACTGAAAGGTCCCAGGTTCGATTCCGGTAAAGGGCATGTACCTTGGTTGCGGGCACATCCCCGGGAGGGGGTGTGCAGGAGGCAGCTGATCGATGTTTCTGATTCTCTATCCCTCTCTCTTCCTCTCTTTAAAATATCAATAAAATATATTTAAAATAAATAAATAAAAAGCTAGAGAGACATCCTTTTCAGAGGCACCACTTTTAAGCCCCCCACTTTAAAAAATACTCACTCCCAGGACTCTACAAGACACTCAGCTTCCTGGATGTTCAGTCTTAGCATTATCCATCGGCTCCCGCTGTGGAGGGGAGGAACTCGGTTCTCTCCTGCCCGGTCTTCCTTACACACCCTCATGTGCACATCTCTCTCTGCCAAGGGGCCTCCCCGGGGAGGCGGCAGGTTCTGAGCGCCTGGCAGCATCACACCTCGGTTGTGACGCTCACGCCCCCGGAAGTCACCAAGCGCCCGGAAGCCAGCCGGGCGGGGCTTGTCCCCCCGCCCTCAGGGTCCCGCCCCCGAAGCCTCCGCGTTCCGGCCCATAGGTTAACTAGGGCCGGAAAGAGGCGGAACTCCGCGAGCCGGCGGAAGTTTCCCCGCCGGACCGAAAAGCGGAGTGCACCGAATGTCGCGGGAGCTGATTCTCGGTCCCTTGCTCCCGCGACATGGCCTTCAACTTCGGGGCTCCCTCGGGCACCTCGGGCACCGCTGCAGCCACCGCCGCTCCCACGGGTGAGTCATTTCCCCGGACCTTCTCCTGGGGTTGGTCTCGGGGCCGCCTCGGTCCGAGAGACTCTCCGGCTCGGGGTTCCCGGGGTTTCCTGCCGGGGCGGAGACTTCGGGGCTTCGGAAAAGGGCGGGCGGGCGGGCGGCGCGGAGCTGGCCGAGCAGGCTCCCCAGGAGGCTGCGGGGGGACGGAGGCCCGCCCCGGCGCCGGCACGCGGAGCGTGGGTCCCGCTGGACCCTGCCCTCCCGGGGCTCGCTTCCGGCCGCCGGGGAGTTGGAGAGACCGGAGCGGCCCCTCTTCCTTCGAGGAGAACCGCCTTCTCCCCCCAACTCCGCTCCTGTCCCGGCGGGAACCCTGGCGGGGCTCCGGCGCTGCCCGGCGGCTCCTTCGGTCCCAGCCCCGGGGCGGGGGGACGGCGGGAGCCTCGGCCCAGCCCCTTCGGCCCTCGCTAGGGGGGCTTCCCGCTCCCACTCCTCTCTCCTGCCCCCACCTCCGCTTTCTGAATTTACTTGGAGCAAAGTCAAGGTTTGCCTTTTTGTTCACTTCTGTGAAACTTCCTACGGACCTTGCTAATATCCTGTCTTGCTTTCTTTTTTTTTCTTGTTTTTCTTGCCCTCTCCCCTTTTTACATGTTTGTTTCTCTCTTTTGCCTACACGCCTGTCAGGATTTGGTGGGCTTGAGACTGCCAACTCCACCGCCAGTGGGTTTAATTTTGGGGGTTTCGGATTAGCTGCTAACCCCGCGGTGAACTTTAATATTGGGAGTTTCGGTGTTCCTACTACTGCGGCGACGCCGTTCAATTTCGGTAACAGTCTGGCGAGCGCAGGTAGATACTGCGGGTCTGTGTGTGGCGGCCGGATGCTGGGGGCTGGAGTCCAAGAATGGTGTGTGGTCCCGGCGTTTGGGAAGGAACAGCGGCTTGTCTGAGCAAAGAAAAATCTGTCTCCCAATGTCGAATCAGTAACACTTGTAATCAAGTATTTGACTGTATCAAGTTGTAGTCTTGGGAAGTCTTGCAAGTGATCATGTCCCTTTGTTAAAAGTTTGTATTGTTTATATTCAGAATATAATTTCCAAGTAGTTTGGAATTATTATTTGTGGGTAGAATATGTCTTCCAAATTATTACACATTCCTTCCAAAGTCTAAGCTCAGCCAGTCAGGCCCATTTTTTTTCCTGGGATTCTTGGACTCCTGCAGCCACGTTTTTCCATTTTTCCCTGCATCTTTCATTGGGATTTCATCCTATTGTCCTTGAGTTTCCCAAAAGAACATTGTCTTATACGAACAGCGGTGACCTGTTTTGTTTTATAACCTGTATAATAATAATGCTTTTTGTTGTTGTTCAACCCAGCATATTAGTAAACGTTTCTCTAAGATGTGTAATTATAGAAGGAATCCCTAGTTTTTTTCCTGGAAAATTGTAAGAAATTACAAATTATTAAATAATTGTAAGAGGGAATTTAGTTTATTGTCAGCATTGAGTTCTAAAAGATAAGCCAGACATGTTTGCATTCAAAATGATAATTATGAAGATTTTATTACCTAGAGATGGATTGTTTAAAGTTCATTGAAAAATTTACAAAGCACAAACTACATTGTATGTATATATGTATAAATTTAAAATAGGTCTATATAGTTACATACAATGACCCTATAGAAAAGTCTTGTTTCTCAGCTGCTCGTATATGAATCTGTTGTCCATATTTTCTTACATTATGCCACTTATGCCCATGCCAATTATATGCATTTGGTAAACTTTGTATCCTGAAACTTTTTAGTTCTCTAAAACTTATTTGGGAAGTTCTGGTATTTTGTGCAGTCACTTGTCAATGTATCACTTTGATATTTGATTTGAAAACGTGAAGAATACTTAAAATTCCAAAGATAAAATGATCCATTATCATAAAGCTATATTTAAAGATCACATTTACTGTCATTTGGTATGTTTTCTTTTTCCCTGTTTGCTTAAAATTGGCACTGGGTAAAACAGAAACATTATTTTCAAATTTGTGTTTCTGGACAAAACCACCCAGTTGTAATTCACCAACAAGAAACACATCTTTTGTTATTTGCTTGATTTTGTGTTCCTTTGGAGTTATCATTGTTAAATTTTTAGTTGTGATAATATACAATAATTGTGTTTTAACTACTTTTATATACATATGTTTATTAACTTTGCCTTCACCAAAGGGCTGATAAAAATTTTTGTCTACCTTTTAATTTTGTATCCTTGCAGATGGAAGTTAATAATAAACATTTTTGGTATGATGAGATCCTGACTGGTATTTTTTATCATGTAGCCAATTCAGAATATATCTTAGTTTTTCAATGGAAGGGAGAAGTAAGAAAAAAAATTGTTTCCAGTTTACTTGTATGCACTAGACATACAAGTAAATGGAGTGGTTGTGCCTGCATGCAACATGCAGTCTATTATTACTAATTGATTTTTGTTTAGACAGAGAGGAAGGGAGAAGGAGAAGAATCATCTCTGTGAGAACAAAACATAAATTGGCTGCCTCCTGCACACTCCCTCCTGGGGATCCAGCCCCACAACCCAGGCATGTGCCCTGACGGGGAACAGCAACCTTTTGGTGCATGGGACAACACTCAACCAACTGAGCCAACCAGCCAACTGAGCCAAACGGGCCAGGTGACATGCAGTCTATTCTTGAGTAATTTTCCCTATCAAAATTATATGGTGACTATCAAAGGGTTGGAATTTTTTTCTTAATATTTTCTGTGTTACAATATTGATGAATATTTGTCTTAAAAGTCTTTTTTTGCACCACATTAGTATCAGGTAAAAACCAACAATAAAGAAAATACGTAAAACAATTTTAAATTGGTTAGTATTCCATTCTATTCATATGATAAGTTAGCTATAATTAAGAGTGATTTGTCTCTAGACTTATAAAAAAATGAGATTTGTGCATCTGTCAGATTTGCCAAACTCGGCTATCAGAGGCCTGTGATAGCTCTGTTCACTTTCCCTGCCAGTGCCTTCCACTTGTGTATTTTTTCTCTCACTTCTTCCTCAGAGAAACACATTTTTGCTGTATAGAGGTCAGTGTATTGGTATGTTTCCTTTGAAAAGTTGTTTAGTCTCAGTGGAAACTAAGTAGAAATATAAGCTAAACTTGACTATAAATTAATTGATCAAGCCAAGAATGAAAGCTGTCAACACACTCTGCCATTATGATCTATTTGCACACTATTTTTTTAAAAACTTGAATTAGTTGCAAAAATTGGGGTTTAAAATTCTATAAATGTCACATAGAAAAATCTAGATCTCCTATTTATTTGGGGGGGAAATGGGAATATATAACACTGCTACACTACCATTGCTGGAATTTAGGAACTGCTGCTGTTTTTTAAAAAATTGTTTACATTGGCCAAAACCAGCTTGGCTCAGTGGATATAGAGCGTTGGCCTGCAGACTGAGAGGTCCCAGGTTCGATTCCAGTCAAGGGCATGTGACTTGGTTGTGGGCACATCCCCGGTGGGGGGTGTGTAGGAGGCAACTGATCCATGTTTCTGACTCTCTATCCCTCTCTCTTCCTCTCTGTAAAAAATCAATAAAATATATTAAAAAAATTTTTTTTAATTGTTTACGTTGAATAGTTCCACTATTCATTAATGTTATCAGCCTAAATCTTCTAGGTGTTTGAATTTGCATTTTCTATTCTAAAAGTACATACATAGTCGTTTTAGTGTTTGTTAAACATAATGGCTGTGGGCTTAATATGTTTTATCAGCTATAACTTAATCATTCCTTTAGTTGAAAGGTATAGATTGCATTGAGGTATTCTAGTTTAAATACTTCTATGGCTTATTTCTTACAACATACTGATTTCTTGATTAGTAGAACTGTGTTGTTCTTTTTTTAATGAAATTAAAAGTAGTGAAAGAAAAACTAGATTAATATATTTTGTCTTTATACATAGCAATTACTTATAAAATAACTTGAACAAGAAATTACCTCTTATATCCAAAAGAGTCTTCCTTTCCATTTTATTTATCCCCTTATAATTAGGTGGGTTCGGAGGATTTGGGACAACATCTACAACTGCAGGCTCTGCATTCAGCTTTTCTGCTCCAACTAACACAGGCACTACTGGTAAGAGGACAATCTTAAGTCATTTGTAGAAGTGAGCTAAAGCTCAGATTTTTTTAACTTATGCAATTTCAATTTTTCATTAAAAGGACTCTTCGGTGGTACTCAGAACAAAGGTTTTGGATTTGGTACTGGTTTTGGCACAACTGGAACTAGTACTGGTTTAGGTACTGGTTTGGGAACTGGATTGGGATTTGGAGGATTTAATACACAGCAGCAGCAGCAACAACAAACTAGTAAGTATGACGTTTTCATCTTATTTCCAATATAAAATTATAACATAGCTAACATTATTGAATGCACTGTTTAAAATACATTAGTGGATAACTTTTTAAAAAATTATAAATATTCCACAGGATTTCAAAAGCTACTTCTTATGTTTATATATAACTAGAGGCCTGGTGCACAGATTTGTGTATATGTGGTGTCCCTGGCCCTGGCCTGTGGGGATGGGGCTGAAACCGGCTCTCTACCATCCCTCCAGGGTCCTGGATTGCGAGAGGGCAGTTCTCAGGTGAGGCACCTGGAATCCGGCTCCCTCCTCTCTGGTTCCGGGTGCGTCACCTGAGGACTGCAGCTGCCAAGTCACTGCAGCTCAGAGTGGCCATTGTGCGTCATAGCTACCGGTCAGACGATCACTAAGGCTTTTATGTAGAATAAATAATAACTTGGGAGAAGTCTAATTGACATTAGGATTATAAGTTTTTTGTATCATTTTAATTTTTTTGTTGCTAAAAAAAATAACAAAAATATAGAAAACTGCACACAAGTACTGTTTAATGAATTATATATAAAGTGAACACCCTGGTGACCACTGCCCAGGTCAGAAGATGGACCTGGCCAGTCTCTTCAGAAGCTCTTTACATTGTCCTCCTACTCATTTCTCCATGAAAGGAACTTCATGTCGTTTATTATATTCAATTCCTTTTATAGTTTTGTCACTCAAGTGTGTAAACAATATTGCTTTATTTGTCTTAAACCTCTAAGTTCCTCTTTTAGCTCTCTTTTTTCAATTTATTTAAAAAATCAGCTAATTTGTCCTATGGAGTTTTTCAGGCAGGTCTTTGCTGATTGCATTCCTGTAGTATAATTTAACATGTTCCTTTGCCCATCCTCTG
This sequence comes from Pipistrellus kuhlii, assembly GCF_014108245.1. NCBI lineage: Eukaryota > Metazoa > Chordata > Mammalia > Chiroptera > Vespertilionidae > Pipistrellus > Pipistrellus kuhlii. The sequence continues at coordinate 154,783,763 of NW_023425404.1, forward strand.
TATTTTTTTCCTGTAAAAGGAAAACCAGTGTAATTTGCTATAAAGAAAAGATAATCAAAATTTAAGCACAAAGAAAATATAATAGTATTAATAAATTCTAGCCAGACACCTTTGTGCCTTAAGCTCTGAGTCTTAGACACCTTCAACCCTTTGTTAAAAAATGAGATAAGCCTAAACCGGTTTGGCTCAGTGGATAGAGCTTCGGTCTGTGGACTGAAGGGTCCCAGGTTCGATTCCTGTCAAGGGCATGTACCTGAGTTGTGGGCACATCCTCAGTAGGGGGTGTGCAAGAGGCAGCTGGTCGATGTTTCTCTCTCATCGACATTTCTAGCTCTCTATATCTCTCCCTTCCTTTCTGTAAAAAATCAATAAAATATATTTAAATTTAAAAAAATATTGAGATAAGCCCGGTCGTGTGGCACCAACAGATCACCCATCCCTGGTCAGGGCACATGCCTGAATTTCAGGCTCAATCCCTAGTAGGGGGCGTGTGGGAGGCAACTGATAGATGTTTCTGTTTCTCCCTTCTTCTTCCTCTAAAATCAAAACATTTTTTTTTAAGTGAGATAAGAAAGTCATGAAACATTAAAGGCATACTGGCACCAAACAAACTTTTCTAAAAGATATCTCCTCTTCCTTGTTATCCTTCTTTCCCTACCCCCTCTTTCCCCTCCTCCTTCTCTTTCCCCCCTTCCTCTTCTTCCTCCCCCTCTTAGAAAAGCAAGCAAGAATTTATTGACAACAGTAAAAACACACAGGATGGTGAAACAAGGAAGGGCATAGAAGCAGCAACAGGAGAACCTAGGCTGGGCTTATAGGGAGTCAGAGTAAAGGGGGCCTTGGAGACAGGTTCATGGGGTTAGTTCGGGACGAGTTGCTGCTGCCCATTGCTCCCCTGGTTACAGGTCTTCTGGGGTCCCTTGGAGTTTAGGAAATAAGTGCCTTTGGAGGGAAGGGAATGGCATCGGAGTGCCCAAAGAGATTTTTTTTTAACCCTCACCCATGTATATTTTTCCATTGATTTTTTGTGAGAGAGGAAGAGAGAGGAAAAGACAGAAATACTGATGTGAGAGAAACACATTGATTGGTTGCCTCCTGCATGTGCCCTTGACTGGGACTGAACCCAGAGCCCTTCGGCCCACAGGCCGGCACTCAGCCACTGAGCCAAACGGGCTGTTTTCTTACAGGAATTGGTCCATTTGGTAACCCAGCTGTTGCTTGACAGCTGTATCATACCAGGGTACTTTATCTTGCACTTTGGAAATATTGATCCGATCTAACATCTTTGCCCTTCTTACTATTGGAAAGTTGTAGCACATAGAGATTAAGTAACTTTCCCACAGCCAGCTAAAGCTTTATCCTAGAATATTGATGGTTAGTTCATTTGTTCTTTTCACTATATTTTTCTTGTTAATAAGAGAAGGAAAAGTGTTTATTAATCCTATCAGGCCTGAAGCCCTGAAGCTAACTGTCCCCTATACCTGGGCTCTTTAGCATTAAAGAGAAAAAAATCAATCATAGAAAAATGTTAGTTACATGCAAACAAGTGGTTAGAATAAGATGGAACTTAGAGACATTGTAGAAAATAGGTCTAGGCCAAGTACCAAAAATGAGGTACAGCGGTATAGCGGCAGATTCAGAAATTACCGAAAAATTGGTACAGCGGTCTGGTAGAGTTAAGCTGTTATTGATAAACATTGATATAATGATCCCTATTGCTGATTTTTTATCTTTCAATTTGTATTTATTATACAAATATAACAACAAAAAATGTTGTTTAAGAGATAACTTTGCAACTTCACAGAATTTACTTTTTTTTAATTTTATTTTATTGATTTTGTGCAGAGAGGGAGGGAGAGAGAGAGTTAAAAACATCGATGAGAGAGAATCATCAATCAGCTGCCTCTTGCATACCCCCTACTGGGGATATGCCCGCAACCAAGGTACATGCCCTTGACTGGAATTGAACCCAGGACCCTTCAGTCCCCAAGCTGACGCTCTATCCATTGAGCCAAACCTGTCTCGGCAGAATTAACTTTTTCATATCTTTGTCCTTTTTTTTATTTTTGTATGTGGGTCTAATATGGATCTAAATTTGTGTTCTAGTAATAGAGTTAATTGTATTAAGATTATATCATTAGAGAAATAAGTTTAACATTATGAGGATTGTTATTAGTTTCTTTTCTTTTTTAAAGAATATTTTTTGCCCTGACTGGTTTGGCTCCTTGGATAGCATGTCAGCCTGCCCCCTCTCACAGTCCGGGAGCCTTCAGGGGCAGGAGGCAACCCTGCGATCAGGGGAAAGTGATGCCCCCATCACACCTCTGCTGCTGCCACTGCTGGCAGCACAAGCCTTGGCCAGCCCTGGTTCCCTGAGCTTCTGGTCGGCCTTGAGGGGCTGAGGGCGGGTCCAAGCGCACCTAGCACCTGCCTCCCTCCTCTCCACCTCCTCCTTCCTCCCCTTGGGGCTGAAAGGACTGGGGGACTCTGGCAGGGCTGAGGGGACTGGGCACCGCCATCTTCTGGCTATGGGTGCCACACTCTGTGAGGGTGTGATGGTCAATTTGCATATTCTCTTTTATTAGATAGGATTTTACTTTGATGTTGACTTCCCTCTATGATTTATGTTGAGTTCCTCCTGATAATATAGGATAATCCCAGTTTAATCTCATAATCACATTTTGTAAGGTAACATATTTACAAATTATGGAGATTATGATACGGGCACCTTTGTGTGTACGGCACCTTTGTGTGTAGGGATCATTAGTCTGCCTACCATACTTAGGCTCTGAATTGTGTGTTTAAAAAAAAAATACTAATTTTGGGATATGTTTTTAGCATTAGGTGGTCTCTTTGGTCAGCCTACACAGGCTCCTGCTCAGTCCAACCAACTGATAAACACTGCAAGTGCTCTTTCTGCTCCAACGCTGTTAGGAGATGAGAGAGATGCTATTTTGGCAAAATGGAATCAACTGCAGGCCTTTTGGGGAACCGGAAAAGGATATTTCAACAATAACATACCACCGGTGGAATTCACACAAGAAAATCCCTTTTGCCGATTTAAGGTATTAATGCTTTTGATCTTCACTTGAAGGGTGTGTATAAAACAGAATATAGTATTTGGGTTAGGATAATACCAATAAAACAGTTGCTTGGTTTTTTTCCGGTACTCCCTAAACATGGTACAATTATATTTTTATTTTTTATTTTTATTTTTTTAATATATTTTATTGATTTTGTACAGAGAGAAAGGGAGAGAGATAGAGAGTTAAAAATATTGATGAGAGAGAGTCATCAATCAGTTGCCTCTTGCACACCCCCTACTGGGGATATGTCCGCAATCAAGGTACATGCCCTTGACCGGAATCGAACCCGGGTCCCTTCAGTCCCCAAGCCGACGCTCTATCCATTGAGCTAAACCGGTCCCGGCGGTACAATTATATTTTTATTTTAAAAATACAAAAATTATAAAATTGAGGTGATTTCATACATGTGTGTTTGAAGGTGCACAGAATATGACTGAAAGATGTGACTAATTTATAACTGAGGGGGAAAAATGTTAACAAAAGGGGAATGGTCTGCTTGGCATCCAGGGAGATGTAAAAGTAGAATTTAGTGGTATTTATCTAGCATTGTCCAGGAATGTATACCTTACCCACTCAGAGTATCTTATTGTCACTATTATTGCTGGATGCCAAGGTCATTAAAACAGTGTAGTCTATTTTCAGTGTTGATTCCATGCTTATCAAGCAACCTGCTCATATGAATTTGACTTCTCAGATTTTGTTCATTAGCCAGTTAGAGTATATAGGTCAATTTGTAGTGTATTTTTTATAACAAATTAATAAATTATAATCCATGGTAGAATCAACATCATCAAAATGTCCATACTTCCCAAAGCAATCTATAGGTTCAATGCACTCCCCATTAAAATACAACGGCATATTTCACTAACCTAGAAAGAACTCTCCAAAAGTTCATTTGGAACAATAAAAGACCCCAAATAGCCATAGCAATTCTGAGAAAGAAGAATAAAGTAGGAGGGATCTCAATACCAGATTTCAAGCTGTATTACAAAGCCACTGTTCTCAAAACAGCCTACTACTGGCACAAGAACAGATATAGATCAATGGGATAGAATCGAGAACCCAGATAACCCAAATCACTATGCTCAATTAATATTTGACAAATGAGGCAAGAATATACAATGGAGTCAAGACAGTCTCTTCAATAAATGGTGTTGGGAAAATTAGACAGATACATGCAAAAGAATGAAACTAGATCATCAACTTACACCATACACAAAAATAAACTTAAAATGGATACAGGATTTAAACATAAGACGGGAAACCATAAAAAATACTAGAGGCATCCACAGGCAGCAAAATCTCAGACATATGCCAAAAGAACTTCTTCACTGATACTGCCCCTAGGGCAATGGAAGCTAAAGAGAAAATAAACAAATGGGACTACATCAAAATAAAAAGCTTTTTTACAGCAAAAGAAACTATCAACAAAACAACAAGAAAGCCCATGGTGTGGGAGAACATATTTGCAAATGTTCCCACTGATAAAAGTTTAATCTCCAACATCTACAGACAGCTTATACAACGAAATAAAAGGAAAATGAATGATCCAATTAAAAAATGGGCAATGGACCTAAATAGAATATTTTCAAAAGAAGACAGAAGGAAGGCCAAGAGGCACATGAAAACATGCTCAAAGTCACTAATTTCTGAGAGATGCAAATCAAAACAATAATGCGGTACCATCTCACACCTGTCAGAATGGCCAACATCAACAAACGACAAGTGTGGCGAGGTTGCGGAGAAAAAGGAACCCTCGTGCACTGTTGGTGGGAATGCAGACTGGTGCAAACAGTGTGGAGTTTCCTCATAAAACTGAAAATGGAACTCCCATTTGACCCAGTAATCCCACTCCTAGGAATATATCCCAAGAAACTAGAAACACCTATCAGAAAGGATATATGCACCCCTATGTTCATAGCAGCACTATCTACAATAGCTAGAATTTGGAAACAGCCTAGGTGCCCGTCAGCAGATGATTGGATCAAAAAACCATGGTACATCTACACAATGGAATACTATGCTGCCATAAAAAAGAAGGAATTTTCATCATTTGCAGCAACCTGGATGGAATTGGAGAACATCATGCTGAGTGAAATAAGCCAGTCAATGAAAGAGAAACACCACATGACCTCATTTATGGATAATAAAGAACATTATAAACTGATGAACCAAAAGGTAGATACAGAGACAGCAAAGCAACAAGCAGACTGTCAAATTACAGTGGGGAGGGTAGGGAGATCTGGGGGAGATAAGAGATCAATTGAAGGACTTGTATACATGCATATAAGTACAACCAGTGGACACAAAACTGGGGAGGGAGGGTATGTATTGGGGGGGACAATGGTAAAATATGTACACAGATAATTTAATAAAAAAATAAAATTAAAAAAACAACAACAACAAATGGAGGGTTCAACAATAAAGATTTTTAAAAAACAACACAAAAACAAGTGGAGGAGGGCTCAGTCATCCCATTTTAACAGCTGAGACTGTCCTTACCCAGCCAGTTTGTAGCTGACTAGTCTGAGGAGTGAGCCCGGCCAAAATGAGCATATGCCCACAAATGTACTCAGGATCGACAATCAAGTATCATGGTTTTATGGCAGCGTTTCAGGAGTGGTTTGCTAGTAAGCATTTCTGACTGATAACAACCAACAGATTGCCAACATTTTGCATTTGATTGCAACAGTTTGAGTACAAAGAAGGGGTTGAGTCTTTATTTCCTCCCAGTTATCAGGCTGTGTAGATCTAAATGCTTGAACAAAGTTCTTTCAGACACAAGGCTCTGTCTCTACCAGTGTTATATGTTGCTCTAAAACTGTTGCCCTCACGGACCTTGTATTTTCTATGTAATTTAATAAAGCTGTGACCTCCTAAATAAATAAATAAATAAATAAATAAATAAATATCCAGTTTACTTAAGCCTCTTTTGAGTTTTATTGTTGTCTATTAGTCTCTTAAAACTAATCAATGTGTACATAAGCCTCGTGTTTAGGTCTACGAAGCTTAGAATCAGACCCTTGAACAACAAAAAGGAAGTAGTTTTTTTATTAGATAGTATGTTGAAATTTTAATATCTTTATTTAATGACTAAGATTTATGCAGTAGATATACATAGACTAAATATAACAATTTGACTTTTTCCTTTTTTAAGTTGATAAATAACATGCATATGGTATAATAAAATGCATAACAAACTATAGTGAATTTAAATTTTTCAAAAACGTGACAAACAAAAAAAGTCTTCTATCTAAAAGAGTAATTCTCTAAAGATATAGTTTATCATGTCTAAAACCTAAGATTCTGTGAGTCTAGTATATAGTAAAATGACTTACATTTTGGTCCATGACTTTTGCTGTCATTTTTATGACATTCAGAGTTGTTTCAATTGTAGAAGCAACCAACAAATGTGGATATCAATGTTTTTCAGAGGCAAAAGTTACTTAATTACTCTTTTGAAAAGGCATTTTTAATTTCATTCTATGAGTGTTATTCTGGGATAAAGTAATTTCTTTAAAATGTGTAACCTCCTAGGGCACAAGGAGGTGAGAATCATTACTTCCTTTGCTACCAGACATTAAACGGTTTCCCCATTTTAGCAGATATGAAGCTATTAATATCAAATACTGAATTTAAAATCTGTACATATTTCTAATAATGTTTATTTTGTCATTCCACAGGCAGTAGGTTATAGTTGTATGCCCAATAATAAAGATGAAGATGGGCTTGTGGTTTTAGTTTTCAACAAAAAAGAAACAGATATTCGAAGCCAACAACAGCAGTTGGTAGAATCATTGCATAAAGTTTTGGGAGGAAACCAGACCCTTACAGTAAATGTAGAGGGTATTAAAACATTGCCAGATGATCAGTAAGTACTCAATAAGTATACTATTTATATCTGTATGCCTCGGTCCAGAGAATGATCAAGTGTTTTTGTTGCTAAAATCCCAGTTAAATCTCAGAGCAGAATGTTACTTCTCAGATAGTGATTTTTCAGTATTTATGCAGAGACATTTGAAAACTTTTTTCTTAATCTTGGATTTTTTAACTTACTGGATGCTAGTAATTTTTCAGATTTTTCCCTTAGAAACAGGAATAAATATTAATTGTGACTGTGTGCATATCAAGGACCACAAAGATGTTAATGAAAGTTTTGACTATTATTCATGTTCATTTATGAATAAATATGATTGATTATTGTAACTTCCCTTGTCTGATAATTTTCATACTTAGTAGCAAAACATTTACTTCAAAATATAACTAAAGTCAGAATTTACTTCTTGGTCTTACAGTAAAACAACGTATAAGTTTCAACAGAATCTCCAAAGTACTTCTCAAATCTAAAAAAAATAATAGAACTTTGCTGCTAAACAAACCTTTGACAAATATTATCTTATTTGCCTGTCTTATTTTAACTTTATCATTTAAGTTAATTTATAAGTGAACAGAACATTAAGTAAGAGTATTTTATTTTTCAAGATTTAATTCTAAAATAGTCATTTCTTTTTTTTTTTTCACGTCAGACGGGTCATGTGCCAAAGGTGTAACAAGGTTTATGGGCGGCACATCTCACAGCCGCATGAACACCCAATCATCACGCTTATGAACTCCTAAAGGATCTAAAATTTCTTAATTCAGCTAGTGTCCTTTAAAATCACATGCTGCATTGATATTTGTGACTGAGTTATATGTTTCATGTTTTATAACTTGGTTGTTTTTTCCCAGGACAGAAGTTGTCATTTATGTTATTGAGCGCTCTCCAAATGGTACTTCAAGAAGAGTTCCGGCTACAACACTATATACCCATTTTGAACAAACCAACATAAAAACACAGCTGCAGCAACTTGGTGTAACCCTCTCTATGACCAGAACAGAACTTTCTCCTGCACAGGTCAAACAGCTGTTACAGAATCCCCCTGCTGGTATGTTTCTATACTCAAAGAGTTGAGGAAATGAAAGACTTCGAGATATATGCTTCTTCTATTTTAAAAGGTGTTGGTTGATTATTAATGTTAATAAAACCATTGTTAGCTTATCACATGGCTACCTATTCACATAGATTGGATTTTTAAATTTCATTTATTTGTCTAGGTTTTTTTTTTTTATTATATGGCAAATATGTTTATTAGAAATAGCTAACTAAAGAAAAATCATTTATAATCCATCTACCCAAAGGTAATTTACTATTTTATTTTTTTCAAGTTTATCTCTTGTTTTAACTGAGTCTTCTAGTAAAACCTGAATGTGTTCTTAGTTTTTTTTTTTTTAATATATTGATTTTTTACAGAGAGGAAGAGAGAGGGATAGAGAGTTAGAAACATTGATGGGAGAGAATCATCGATCAGCTGCTTCTTGCACACTTCCTACTGGGGATGTGCCCGCAACCAAGGTACATGCCCTTGATCAGAATCGAACCCAAGACCTTTAAGTCCGCAGACTAACACTATTCACTGAGCCAAACCGGTTTCGGCTGAATGTGTTCTTATCAGAAAAGATGTCCTTTTATCCATTTTCTATTAGATTTTTTTTGGTCTTTCTTTGTGATTTGTAGAAGCTCTATAGTATCTTAATAAGTTGTAGGTGTTTCCTATCCATTTACGCCTTTTGTTTAGCTTTAACTTACAAAATTTTTATTTTTGTAGTGGTCATATTTGACAGTTGAGAAATTCATTACAGTTTATGAGTTTTATGTTTTACTTTGGGAATGCTTTTCATACAAATACCATAAAAATGGAAAATAGTTCTTTTAGAAAAAATATTTTTTCTTTGTGGTAGGTGTTGATCCTATTATCTGGGAACAAGCCAAAGTGGATAACCCTGATTCTGAAAAGTAAGTGCATCTTCATCTTTTTTTCATATAAGAACTAATATTTGCTACTATGGAAGCAAACAAATGCAAACTATTATAATTACTGGGGGCTGTGAGGCTTCGGTGGGCATCGGGACAGGTTTTGGCCCGTCCTCCGCTCCTCCGCTTAGCGCCCCCTGCCGTGGCTCCAGCTCTGTCTGCTGGCAGCCCCTACTTAGTGGCTCCCACATGCTGACAATGCTGGCCCCGGCTTGCACCAGCTGATGGCACAGAGTGATTGGGGCCAGCACCAGCAGCTGGTGGGAGCTGCATCTGCTACCCCAGTCACCCCTTAGGAACAGGGAGGTGGAGAAGCTCTCAGGGGCGATCGGGCAGCAGCCGGTGCAAGCAGCGGCTCTGGCACCAGCTGCAAGCGGTTCTGGCACCGGCAGCAGGTGTGACAGGCGGCTGCTGGCCCAATTGCCCCTCAGGAGCAGGGGGGAGTGGAGAAGCCCTGAGGGGCACTGGCAACACATGCAAGTGCCTGGCAGCACTGTGGCACGTAGGAGCGAAGAATTTTCAGTAACCACCAAAGGCTCACCCTGATGACAATGTCCATCACCTTGCCTTGGTCTGCTGCCCCTGCTCACCTGCTCCATCATTCCACAGTGGCGATGCCCGCCATGTTCCACTGCTGCTGACACCTGCCATGTTCCATGCATGCCCCCCTGCCATGTTCCATGCATACCTGCCATGTTCCATGTTATAAGCATGTTCCATTCATATTATAGTGACCAGTTCGGTCATTTGTTTGTTCCGCCATTTGGTCTTGTTTGCATATTAGGGTTTTATATATATAGATAATCATATTTTAGGTGAGCTTATTTTAATTTCTATTGCTTTTCTAAAAAATTTTTATTGATTGATTTTAGAGAAAGAGGGAGAGAGAGAAATACCATGTTTCCCCAAAAATAAGGCATCCTCCGAAAATAAGACCTAGTGCATGGAAAGATAAGACATCCCCTGAAAATAAGACCTAGCGCAACTTTGGGAGAAAAAATTAATATAAGACACTGTCTTATTTTCCGGGAAACAGGGTATCAATTTGATCTACTTACTTATGTATTCATTGGTTGATTCTTATATGTGTGCTGACTGGGGATTGAACCCGCAACCTTGCCGTATCAATAGCTCGAATCAACTGAGCTACCCAGCCAGGAGGATTTTTATTGCTTTTTAAAGAATGTTGACTATGGTAAGGCAGCATTTTGTGGTAAAGACATTGAAATCTGAACACTAGTAACCTTATAATGTTTGTATTTAATAATGTAACTTTTTCCTAAACTAAATTTTCTCATTTGTAAAATAGAGAGATTGAATTAAGTTTCTATGGTGTGACGTTATTAATTTCATAGTTGTAGATCTGCCTTTAAACTCTAGAAATTTAATGTGAAATTATATGAATGTTATAAAAACCCTTTTTGAATTTTGTAATAGTACACTTAAGGTTTGAAAACTGACCACTTGAATTTCTTCAGGTTAATTCCTGTACCAATGGTGGGTTTCAAAGAACTTCTTCGAAGACTGAAGGTTCAAGATCAGATGACGAAGCAGCATCAGACCAGATTAGATGTAAGCATTTGCCTTCATTCTCTGGCCTTGGGGTCATAGAAATTTTATAGGGAACAATACAGTGTATACTGCAAATTAGCAATTATAATTTTATACAACTTTCCTTATTATAATCTCCAAAATCATGTAAATCTGATTGGTTATACTAGTATTTTAATGGTGAATTTAAAATTGTTGGCTTAGCCAAAGTCGGTTTGGCTCAGTGGTAGAGCGTCGGTCTGCGGACTGAAAGGTTCCAGGTTCCATTCCGGTCAAGGGCATGTACCTTGGTTGCGGGCACATCCCCAGTAGGGGGTGTGCAAGAGGCAGCTGGTCATGTTTCTCTCTCATCGACGTTTCTAGCTCTCTATCTCTCTCCCTTTCTCTCTGTTAAAAATCCATAAAACTATTTAAAAAGTAAAAATAAAAATAAAATAAAATTGTTGGCTTAGCAGATTAGACTTTCATTTTCAATTCCAGCCAGAGAATGCATATAATTTGCTCTATTATAAACACTTTTATTTATGGGGCCTTATAGAAATGAAGGTTTCAATTATGATGATGTTATCATAGTATTTTATAATTGTTGGTTAATAAAGCAAATTTGTTATTGAATGCTTAAATCTACATAATATTTTGTTTTATAAAGTAGACTTTTGTAATCAAATACCTAAATGTAGCCTCCAAATTCTCTAAATGGAATTATTAATGTGCTGTTCATTCCGATTCTGTTTGAGTAATGAAAACCTGCTGTTTTATGAAGCAACCCATTTCACTGTCAGCTAGCTCTAATGAATACAAATTCTCTTTTTACATTGACCCAGTATCTGCCTTGTTATAATTTACACCCATTTTCTCTGGCATTGCTTTGTAAGTACTGACTGTGCTTCCTATGACAGCTCTACAAATATTTAAACATCATAATCATTTATCCTTTTTAGTATTAGTTTCTCTGGATAAAAATTCTAGCATAGTTTTGCATGTGAATGATTTCTTGACCCTTCATTACCTTGGTTTTATTGTTTTTTCATTGACTTTTCTCTGGTTTTGTTTATAACTTCATTAATTTCTGCTCTTAACTATTTCCTTTATTCTGCTTGCTTTGGATTTTTCTCTTTTTCTAGTTTCTTAAGGTAGCATCTTAGGTTATTTGAGACCTTTTATCTTTTCCAATATAAGCATTTAATGCTATTAATTTCCTTCTAAGCATTTTTTCACCTAAATCCCACAAATTTTGATAATGTCCTATTTCCATATTTGACTGTTGGATTTTTTTTTTTACTAATGGTTTATTTTTTAATTAAACTTTTTATTACATTTATTGGGGTGACATTGGTTAATAGGATCATATGACTTGCAGGTGAACATTTCTATAATGCATGATCTGTATACTGCATTGTATCCACTACCAAAGTCAAATCATCTTCCATCACCTGATATTTGGCTCTCTTTACTCTCCTCCTTACACCATTCCCTTCCCTCTGGTAACCACCATCCTGTTGTCTGTGTCTGTAGGTTTCACTTTTATATCCCACATATGAGTGAAATCATATGGTTCTTAGCTTTTTCTGATTGACTTATTTCACTTAGCACAATATTCTCAAAGTCTATCCATAGCGTCTCAAATGGCAGTATTTCATATTTTCCTATGGCTAAGTAGTATTTCAGTGTGTGTGTGTGTGTGTGTGTGTGTGTGTGTGTGTGTGTGTGTGACATATTCTTTAAGCCTGAATTATTTAGAAGAATTTTCATTTACAAGTGTTTGGAGATTTTCCTGATATTTTGTTGTTGATTTCTAGTCTGATTCTTATTGTGGTCAGATAACTTTGTATGACTTCAATTCTTTTAAATTTGTTATGATTTTTAACTATATGCCTTTGAAAAAGATATGTATTCTGATGTCCTTGGGTGTAATTTTCTGTTATCATGAGTGAAATCCAGTTAGTAGACAGTTCAATTCTTATAAAATCTTGTTGATTTTTCTGTTTAAGTAGTTCTGCTATGAGAGGAGAATTGAAGTTTCCAGCTACAATTGTTTCATCTTTTTTCTCTTTTTTGTTCTACCATTGGAAATGAAGAAACCTGATATGATTTTTAATCTTCTTAAATTTACTGAGACTTATTTTGACATCTAACATGTGGTCTGTCCTGGAATAGCATATTGTTTTACAGCAAACTTTGTTAAGTAGAAAGAGAATACTCTAAATAATGATAAAAAGTATAATGTGGTGAATATATAAACCAGTAACATAGTTGTTTATTATCAAGTATGTACTGTACATAAATGATACTTTTATGTTACTGGCAGCCCAATAGGTTTGTTTATACCAGTGTCACCACAAGCACAAGTAATGCATGAGCTATGACCTAGGCTGTGGATTCAGTTCTCCATTGGGAGGCAACCAGTCAATGTTTCTCTCTTCTCTCTCCCTCTTCCTGTCCTTCTCTCTCTCTAAAGTCAATAAACATATTCTTGAATGAAGGTAAAAAACAAATTTTAGATGTACTTTATATTTAGAAATATAAAGACAGATTTAAAAAGGAGTTTATATTTTGAGAGATGAATCTCAGGCTTAGCTTAGAAATTACACTTTGTATATAGGTGAACCTGATAAATAGTTGTGATATATATTCATGATTTACCTTAAACTCTTATAAAAATACAGATTATATCTGAAGATATTGGTGAATTACAGAAGAATCAAACTACAACTATGGCCAAAATTGCACAATATAAGAGGAAACTCATGGATCTTTCCCATAGAACCTTACAGGTGAGCATTCTGGATATTTTTTTCAACATTTATAAGGTTACATAAGTAATAGAAGTGCCAAACATGGGTTTTTTGCAGTAGATAAAAGGTAATAGTCTGAAACTAAAAGTAGCAAACTTTCTCAGTAAAACCTGTAAGTTGGAGGAGTGGCATCTCAAGATTGGGTGAAGAAAATTAAAAATAGTCTAAAATGCACATCTCATTGAGAGGGTCAGGGGGACCAGTAAAGAAAGAAATCATCTTGCCCTGCTCAGTGTGGTGTGGCTTGGTTGGTTGGAGCATTGTCCCATATACACCAAGATCCCTGGCCTGGATGCCTGTGGGAGGCAAATAAATTACAGGATAAATTACAGAATGTGGAAAGATGAATATGTATATATGATAAATACTATTAATAAATACTATTAATGGAAGCAGGAAAATATCCTTTTCACTATGATGAAAAAACTATAAAATACTTAGGAATAAATTCATGAGGAAAATATAAAATCTGAATTAATGTTTACAAATAGAAAGTATGACAGTGGGATTTCAATTTAATAGGTATATTTAACTTAAATAATGGAGTAACTGGCTATCCATCTGGAAAAAATTAAAATTAGACCACTGTATCAGACCATACACAAAAATAAGGTAGATTAAAGACTTAACTCTAAGAAATTTATGAAGCTAGGGATTAGAGAGACTTTTGGCCAGAAAGCCAGAAACTGTAAAACAAAATTGGCTACATAAGAATTGGAAAATTTTGTATAGCAAAAGATACCAGAAAGAAGCTATTTGTCAATAATGTAGTGATAGATTTCAGGGGGAAAAAACACAAATTTGAATTTGAAAATATAGATTTTAGCTATAGTATAAATATCCATATTATACAAAGAGATCATATAAAAGACAAGAAAAAAAAACAATTGAAATATAGACAAATTATGTGAAAAAACAGTTCATAAAGTGGAAATTTTTAAAGAAAAGATGTGTTCCCTTTATACTCATCAGGTGGGAAAAATTCAAATCATCACAACCAATAGCTTACAGGAATGTGAGGGGGAGTATACATAATCACATGTGCCTTGTGAATTTAAATTTGTAGGATCTTTTGGGAAAGCAGTGTAGTGGCTTCTGTTAGACTGAAAACATATACTTTTATTTTTAAATATATTTTTATTGATTTCAGAGAGGAAAGGGGTGAGAGAGAGAAACATCAGTGATGAGGGAGAATCATTGATCAGCTGCCTCCTGCACACCCCCCTCTGGGGATCGAGCCTGCAACCCAGGCATGTATCCTTGACTGGAATTGAACCTAGGACCCCCTGATCTGCAGGCTGATGCTCTATCCACTGTGCCAAACCAGCCAGTGCTGAAAACATACTTTAAAATCCTACACATTCTTGGGGTCTAGATCAGTAAATCAAGATATATGTATATATATATGTGTGTGTGTGTGTGTGTATGTACACATTCTTGGGGTCTAGATCAGTAAATCAAGATATATGTATATATATGTGTGTGTGTGTGTGCATGCATGCATGTGTGTATATATACCCACATGTATACATATATATACACACATATACACACGTGTGTGTATGTGTGTGTGTATATATATATATATACACAAAAAAATATATATGCTCCTCAATAGGGAAATTGAATAAATTATTGGTTAATTCATGAAAAATTATGGCCGTTGAAAATAATGTACTAATGTAACTCAACTAATATAAATGGACAAACATGATTCAAATCTTGAACTAATATTTACACTATATTGTTAGTATATTATTTGGCTGATTTCTTCCAACAACTGATTGTAATAAAATTACTTGCATAACGGAAGAGAGATGATCCTTATTTTCTTTGTATAGGTCCTAATCAAACAGGAAATTCAGAGGAAGAGTGGATATGCCATCCAAGCTGATGAAGAGCAGTTGCGAGTTCAGCTAGACACAATTCAGTGTGAACTAAATGCACCTACTCAGTTTAAGGTAAGCACTTATACAACTACTAGAAGCCTGGTGCGCGAAATTTTCGTGCCAGTGGGGAGGTGGGGCATTCCTCAGCCCAGCCTGCACCCTCTCCCAATCCGGGACCCCTCTAGGGATGTCTGACTGCCGGTTAACTGGCAGTTGAACATCCCTCTCACAAGCGGGGACTGCTGGCTCCCAACCACTTGCCTGCCTGATCACCCTAACAACTCACCTGCCTGCCTGCCTGCCTGATCACCTCTAACCACCTTTGCCTCAGCGTGCCCTCCCCCTCCCCCCAACAAGTTTTGTCGGGAAGGATATTCTGAATGACATCCAGAAGGTCATTTGGCTGTCCGGTCCAATTAGCATATTATACTTTTATTATTATAGATAAAGGTATAATTTGTTTCAGGAGGATCTACAGAAAAATACTACTGTTCTCAAAAATAGGACTTTTGTATACTTGGGGTTTTTTTTTTAAAGTATTTGTTCTCTTTAATCAAAACTTCCTTTCTAAAGTAGACTCATAATCATGGTGTTTTTGTCTTGTATTAACATTTCATATAGTCTACAGAGGGAAAATAAGACATCTTTAATATAGTATCCATCCTTTTAAAAGGAAACATTCTCTTTTAAAAGTGGCTGCTGTTGTTAGCAGTTATAATTTGACTTAGTCTTATTTTTAGGGCCGACTAAATGAACTAATGTCCCAAATCAGGATGCAGAATCATTTTGGAGCAGTCAAATCTGAGGAAAGGTATTACATAGATGCAGATCTGTTACGAGAAATCAAGCAGGTAAGTGTTACACTAGTGTGCACTTTCTTTTTTAATCCCCACCTAAGGATATACTTACTGGTTTTAGAGAGAGGGTAGGGGAGAACATTGATTGGTTGTGGTTGCCTTCCGTATGTGCCTGACAGGATTAAACCTGCAAGCTAGGTGTGTGCCCTGACTGCGAATCAGATCTGAGACCTTCCTGTGCAGTTCATAGGACAATGCTCCAGACAACTGAGCCACTCAGACCAGGGCTTGTGTGTACTTTTAAAAAGGTGATTGATCACCACTTCACATCCATTGGGGTGGCTATTATTAAAAAACAAAAACAATACAGAAAATAGTGTTGATGAGGATGTGAAGAAAATGGAAGACTTGTGTATTGTTGGTGTCAGTGTAAAATGATATAACCACTGTAAAAAATAGTTCCTTAAAAAAATCAAACGTAGAATTACCGTATGACCCAGCAATTCTACTTCTGGGTATATACCTAAAAGAATTGAAACCAGAAACTCAAATATATGTATACTCATGTTCATAGTAGCATTAGTCATTGTACCCAAAATATGGAAGCAGACCAAGTGTCCATAGATGGATGAATGAACAAAATGTGGTATATACATTCAGTGGAATATTCAGCCTTTAAAAAAGGACATTCTAACACACTACAACATGGACGAACCTGGAAGATACTATGCCAAGTGAAATAACTAGTTTAGAAGGACAAACATTTTATGATTCTACTTCAATGAAGTACCTAGAGTGCTCCATCCATTAGAGTAGAAGGGTGGTTGCCAGGGGCTCAGGGAGGGGAAGTGGGGAGTTAGTGTTTAATAGGTACACAACTTCAGAAAAAGTTCTAGAGGCAGATGGTAATGATTGCTTCATAAGGTGAATGCCACTGAATTGTGTACTTAAAAATGGTTAAAATGGGCATGTTTTTGTTATGTATACTTTACCATAATGTAAGTAAATCATTCATTTGCCCAACCCCCCAAAAAATGAACAAGAGGTAATAGAGGCACCAAAGTTCCCTACTTTGTATAGTTGGTTTTAGTTCTGCTATTCAATGTGTTGGCAGCAGCAGCACCTGGGAGGTTATTAAAAATACAATATCTGTCCTTAAACTAGATCTACTTAATACATTAAATGTATTTGAATGTACATTCAAGTTTAGAAATAATTGCTCTATATCACATCTTCCCAATCTGTATGTGGAGTTATCGATCCCCTCAGCCCCCTGGGGTCCTCGGTGAAGGTTGGGGTGGCCAAGACCTCCGTTTATCTAAGGCTCATGTATGAACAAGTTGAAAAGTACTGTTCTAGCTTATTTTCAGTATAAATACAGATTGGTTTTTCTGAAAAACTGTCCAACCACTGACTGTCTAAAGAAAATGTATTCATGTGGTAAACTTTGTGAAGCATTATGTAAGACTGTTAACATGGCCCAGAGGATTTTAGATGTTTTTAAATATCAACAATTCTGATTTTATTATGTGCTTTAAAATGGATATTTCCATTGTATGCAGTTAAAAACTAGTTTGGGTTCTAAGTTCCTGGATAGTGTGCATACATTTCAGCTATATTCCATTGTAAATATTTGCAATAAAATTAACTGAAAGATTCCAGCATATCAGAATAAAGAACTATATTTAAGAATTTATGTATGCAATAAAATGGGAGTAATACAAACACCTACCTAAAATGATGAAAAGTAGTATTGTTTTGGGATTGAATCATGGCTCATCACCTACTTTATGACCTTGAGCAGGTTACTTACCTGCACCTCATTTTCTTTATTTGTAGAGAAGAGAAAGAATTGTACTCGGAAAGTTGCTCAAAAAGATTTTAAATGAGTTAATACTTATGAAACTCTTCAAATTGCCTTAACCCCATTGGAAAGAATCTTAAAAATGTTAGCAATTGTAGTTAGCACCATTATCATCACTATATACTTTGTACTCAAAAAATGTGTGAAAATTCTCAATTTCCATGTTTGCTTTGTTAGGCATCTATATTTGAGTACCTTCTTGCACTGTTTTAATATCATATGCTTTATCAGAGGTAGATTAAAGGTATCTAAAACAAATCTGGAATATTTCTGTTGGAGATATTGCTCATCACATGTTTGACTTTATTGTAGGTCATATAAAAATATTAGCAAAAGATAAGTATGCATGCCCACTATATTTAGAGCATCTACAGAGTTCTGTATTGCTAGTAAAGTAGTCCTTTTTCCTTTGAATAATTTGCAGTTTAATAAAGTAGTGCATTAATGTTTTCTTTAATTCCTTCTAGCATTTGAAACAACAACAAGAAGGCCTTAGCCACTTGATTAGCATAATAAAAGATGATCTAGAAGATATAAAGTTAGTAGAACATGGATTGAATGAAACCATCCACATCAGAGGTGGTGTATTTAGTTGACAGATCACAAACTTGTGTTGAAGGTTCGTGAACTCTATCTTCTTGCTACATCAGGCCTTCCCTAAGAATGAAACTGACCACATGGAGGAAAAGGAAAGAAAATCCTCTGCTTGCTTGGTTTTTGAGAAGGTTACTGACAAATTATTGTTCTTCAGATTTGAAATTAGTCACTTCACAGCTCCTTCAAAGACAGCCTTTGGAAGATATCTAAAAGCTATTATTTAAGAAGTACATAAGTACCAAAAACATACTATTGTACATTTTTACAACAGCGTTTTTCTTAATCAGTGTTTAATGACTATTCTCCATTGAGCCTGTACTCTGCTTTCCATAGCAAGTAAATATGCAATATCTACTTTGCACATAAAATGTATGACTACTTGGCTGTTGGAGATTTGTACTTTAGAATATAAATGTACATCAGTTTTTATATTTGTGAATTCATCTGTGGGAGGAGTAAAGAAAATCCGAGAGTATTTGTTGATTAATGTGATTTTCATTTCATTCTATAAAGATTTGAAAGTATATTTTTATATTTTTTTGCTTATTTGAAATTTACAGAACACGTACGCAATTAGGATATAACAAAATTACATTTTATCATTTTTGCAACTTTTTGTTTTTTTAAAACATTATTTCTAAAAATGATGAAAACAAATAAATCTTGATTGTAATTACTTTTCTACAATTCTGTTTGGTGCTTTATTTAGCTCTGGAAGAATGACCATTCATGTCTATCACAATTCAAAAATTTTAGTCTTGCTTGTTTTAAAGTCTGATTTTTCCCTCCTAAGAAAAATATATCACTCCTGCTTATTTGACATGGCAAAAAAAACCCACAATTTCAGATATCATTTAGAATACAGAATTACCTAGCATATTATTAGTATCTAAAAACCCTAGAAAGTCTGAACATCATGTGAAACTGAATCTTTCATAACCAGGTAACTTTAAACAATTTTTCTTACTACAAATTGCATACCTGGGCTGCATGCAATTGGAAATTGCTTTAACTTTTATTTCTGTGTGATGCATTGGTATGACTCTTGCCATTGTGTTTATTATGAGGATAATGTGGAATGTATACTAAGAGGCCATCCTCTGAAGTCCCACTATAGGAATTTTGGTCCAGCTATAGATTAGGTAACAATTATGTAGGAGACTGAGAACTTTAAAACTGGTTGTTTTATTTCCAAGTTAGTAGTCGTCTGCAGCCACTTTTGCCAACATTATGAGATGGCAAACTTGTTACATCCTATATACCACCCTCTTTCATCATACTTTCCTGCTCATTGTTACAATCCAATGTTAGGAAATTCTTTTCTCCTTGGATCAGAAGATAGCCACTTCTGTCCTCATCCACGGAGCCAGCTGTGGGAGGTATCTGTCCCTCTGCACACCCTTTTACCGTAGGAAGGGTTGTTCATCTGATGAGAATTGTCCCTTACATGAACAAATTACTACTCACACACACCATACTGACTTCTCTAGTCTCATTTTTCGTGTTCTGTTAGGTTCCTAATTTTGCAAGATCAATACCCCTAGATAGGGCCCAGAGCCTACCTTTTAAAGACAGACACACACACATAAACAAGGACAGGTGACTTAACTGGGGACTTACTCATGTGTAAGGCTGACCTGTGGTCCTTGTTCATGTAGCTGGTTAGTTATGACTTGATCTGTACATAATCAAGTTCTAGATTTAGGTGAATAGGAGAAGATAAAGCACACTTGGGCCTCTGCTTGAAGTTGTGTTTTCCAGCGCAGTTTACAGAAGTTCTGTGTTTAGTCTGCAACTGGCTAATGGTTCTTGCAGATAGACTAAAAAGTCTGAACAGGAAGAGTTACATGGTGGAATTAAAGCACATTGAACCCCTAACAGTTTAAATTTTTTTAAAATTTATTTTATTTATTTATTTTTACAGAGAGGAAGAGAGGGATAGAGAGTTAGAAACATTGATGAGAATCATCAATCAGCTGAATCTTGCACACCCCCTACTGGGGATGTGCCCGCAACCAAGGTACATGCCCTTGACCGGAATTGAACCCAGGACCTTTCAGTTCGCAGGCCGACGCTCTACCCACTGAGCCAAACCTGTTTCAGCAACAGTTTAAATTATATGTAGGGTTTTTTGTTTGTTTTTATTTTTCAAATCCTTTTTGAAATATTGGCAACATGTGAACAACTGTCAGTTACCAAAGCCCCTGGCCTAAATCAGTCTCTAGTGAACCACTACAATACCCAGAGGAAAAAGGGTAGTATGCTCTATCACCTCATTTTCCTTTGCTTATTTAGCATACATATACAGTACTATTTTCCTGAGATTCAAATTAGGCACTATGTATGTGAAATACTTGGAAACTTGTGTTTACAGAAATATAAAGTTTATATTTTGAGGGATGATACTATTTGAAGTCAAAAGTCTTTAAGGATAAGTAGATCATCTTTAAAATGTTTTGCAGCAGCATGATGACCTACATTTTTTGCTACATTTTTAAATACAGTGCATTATGCTAAGTGGAATAAGTCAGAGAAAGGCATACCATATGATTTCACTTGTATGATGGAAACACTCATAAAGGTTACCAGAGGGATTGGAGGGGTGGGTAAAAAGGTGATGGGATTAAGATATACTAATTGGTAGGTGCAGGGATGTAAATTACAGCCAGATGAATACTTGAATATGGAGGGGACCACTTTTTAAAGTACACTATTGTTTAACCACTATGCTGTACACCTGAAATTAATATACAGAATACTAAATGTAAACTATAATTTTTATCCATCCCCCCCCGAAAAAAATTCTTATTTATGGATTAAATTCATGTTAACCACTAACATTGGATATTTTCATATTGGCAAGTCTGAAATTATATATAATAATCTTAAATCTTTTATTGAATTCAACCAGAAATAACATTTTTACAATAAGATTAATACACAAATAAGTGAAAATGATTCTACAACATAACTGGACAAACTTTGTAAATTTGAAAAGTGAATAACATATGCAATTCTCATTTTATCAACTGACTTTGGCCAACAAGTGAAAAATATAACATTCATTTTGATCATTTCCTGTGGGATCCCTGTAGTATACTTCAAATAATAAAGAATATAGCTGATTACAGACTAACAAAGAGATATATAGAAGAAGCGCTGATTAAAATGATGATTGCCCCAAATGGTGGAAGGAGCATTTTGCCAGAGGATGCAGAGTGATGGGTTTTGGGACGTGGAGCTGGAGCTGGCACTGGCACTGGCGCTGGTGCTGGAGCTGGAGCTGGAGCTGTTAACAAGAACACATGGTCATTGACACTTGTCATCAAGTTCATCCACCTATTCCATATGTCCTGAATATGTAAACAATTCAAGTTGAGTTAGAAACTAACTTGAAATACTTCCAACCAGGAACAATTTTCAAATAAATATCACTCATTACAGATTTCAGGCTATATTTTCATATATAGGGAGGGGCAAAAGTAGGTTTACAGTTGTATATATGGAATAATACCATAATTAATAGGTATATAGACAAGATAATTTTTATTCAAATTCTCTAGAATTAGCTATTTTCCATTTTCATTTTTTGTATACATAGGCAGGGGTAGGTTAATTTTGTTTCTTTTCTATTTCAAGTAAAGTATATTTTATATGCATATACTCACAGCTACCAATATACAACTGAATATCGCTGCATTTTTAAATACTAAGCCCTGCAAGCTCATTAAAAAAAATTTCCCCTCGTACAAACAGCTTTCTGCTTTGGAGAAAACTGCTTCCCGATCATCTAAACTAGAGGAGAGAAACAGTGGAGTCCACCCATCTCAGGATCTGTTTGATACTACCCTTAACTCACATCCCTGACTTCTGGCTGTGTTCTGGCTTAGACTGTACAAGGGAGGATTGACTAGAAGCATCCAAATGGAATCACCACTCAGGATTTATAAGTGAGGCCAAGAAACAGTAAATTTTATAAAAGCTTTCAACTCATTTTGTCAATTTACTTGCCATAATTACAGACATGCAGTTACATGTACACAGATGGGGAAGTGGGCTGGCAGATGAATTCTTGCATTACTTTGTTACTATAGAGCAGTGCTTCTCAAGGGGCAGTACTGCCCTCTAAGAGACAGTCGGAAATTTGTCCGGGTATATATTTTTTTAATGTTTTAATTTATTTCAGAGAGGAAGAGAGAGAGGGATAAAAATGATGAATTATTGATTTGCCTCCTGCATGCCCCCTACTGGGGTCCAAACCTGAAACCCAGGCATATGCCCTGACTGGAATCGAACCATGACCTCCGGTTCATGGGTAGACTCTCTGTCAGGGTATTTATTGTCACAAGGATAGGGTAGAAGGGCTAGTTTTGCACCAAGAAAAATCGACCTACACAAATTTCAAATGCACTGCTAGACATATACATTAGTTAAAAACCTATATATAATTAAAAACCTAATCGTTAAAAAAACAGAACTTAAAGTCAGTTTTATATATAAAATAATTTTAGTTTTCATAAACAGTTCTATCCGGGACCCACTGTATTCACTGTCATTTTTTTATAGTCACATAGAGTAGTTTCAGTCTTCTCTTAAATCCAAATTTATTTGCATAAGGGAATATAATCATCTGCATTATGTCTTCTAATCTAGGCATTTACATATAAAAATGCATATATTCAATAATTTGTTATAAATTATAGTTAGGATATAATTTTTTTAATGGGAAAAGGTAGGTCTTATCTATGAATCTTATTTCAGGATAGTATAAGGGCTTTATAAAATATTTTTCAGAAAATGGGAGAATTGGGTTGACAGGATTGAGAACAACTGCTCTAAACAGTAGACTACACAAAGCAAATGACTGCTCAAGAAACTTCAAGGTGGTCCGCCATGTACACAAACATTTGGACATGACATCATATTGTTTTAATGCCTTAAATTCTTGAAACTGTCCTTTCCAGAAAAAAAAATTTTTTTCTCACTTTTTCTGTATTGCAGATTAAACATTTATCAGCTAAGGAAATGAGATATTTCTTACTAGGTTTATTGATGTCTTCTTGACTTTTATATTCTAAAATACAAACATTTGAGTTAATTGCATTGTAAACCTATTTATCCAGAGAGAAAAAGCTAATTAAATGATTAAGCAAACTTGCTTATTCCTGGGAATGGGCCTCAGGAACGGGGTATTAGTTTTAGAGGTATGTGTGAGCCTGGGGGAAGGGCTTAATTGTTACTTACACTCTGGATTTTTTAATTATTTTTAACCAAGGAAGTGTTGCCATTAAAAGAATATTTAAAATTTTAATTTAAAAAAGTGCTTTTTTAATATACTGGATTTAGATTCCCAAATTCAAAATTAATACTATATGTAATTCATTGTACAAATGCTTTAGTATATTGCCACCTTTATTTCTTACAGTCCTAGAAGGTAGGTATAGTTTTCCATGTTATACAGATGTTCCTCAAAACAAAATCAGAGGTAATCAGTGGTAGTAATTTCAAAGCCTCTGATTTCAAAGCCTCCGCTCCTCTTTACTGTGCTATACTACTTCTAAATGTGTGCCTAGCACTTAAGTATTAACACTGCCATATTTTGAAAACTTTGAAGCCAAATGCCAATTCTAAAAGCCCAGGATAGAGTATTTTTTATAACAAATCTGGGTGAAAGACAAGTGTTGTGTGACAGAAAGTGAACAAAACTTGAAAAGTTTGAGTCCTGGTTGTCTCTACCCTTTAACAGGTTCCTTAACCTTCCAATATTTCGTGTCCTCATCTCTGAAATGGCAAAAACAGTATTTATCTTAGATTAAATGAGATTCAGTGTAAATGTTTTCACAAAAAAAGCATGCACTACACACAGCTTTCCAGGAGAGGGCACAATACAAAACAGTCCCTGCAAACCTATTCGTTGTAGACTCATGTCAGAAGCTGTTCAGCTCAGGTGTTCTCCCCAGACTCCTTGAGATTAACCTAACTCCGTGGTCCGAAAACTGCGGCTCTCAAACCACATGTGGCTCTTTGCCCCCTTGAGTGTGGCTCTTCCACAAAATACCAGGGCCTGGGCGAGTCTATTTTGAAGAAGTGGCGTTAGAAGAAGTTTAAAAAATTTGCCTCTCAAATTTCAATTGTTGTACTGTTGATATTTGGCTCTGTTGACTAATGACTTTGCCGACCACTGACCTAACTAAATGCTTACAGTAAAGGAATCAGAACCCCTTTGCTTCACTCCCAATAAAATATTTACTATTAGGTTTTTATCTGGTTTTACCACTTTTATTCCTAAATGAGAAAAGAGTTTCAGATAATAATACAGACAGCTACCATTTACTACTATTTAAAACTATTCATTTGCCAGTACTTTGTCTCATTAGGACTTTAGTCAATCCTGCGAGACAGAAGTTTTCTTCATTGTACGGATTGTGGCAGGAGAGGTGCAAAAAAGTGAACTTAATACAATTAAGTTACCTAGAAGAAACTTCCGGTCCAGATGGCAGCATAGGTAATAAACACAGTGTTTGAATCCTCCCACAACCACATCAAAAATTACGAGGAAACTACAGAACAACCATTATTCAGAACCACCTGAAATCTGGCTGAATGGAAGTCCTACAACTAGGAAATTAAAGAAGAAGCCACTTTGAAACTGATCGGAGGAGTGGAGATGTGGAGAAGGCTGGTCCCACAACCACATGTGGCAGATAAAAATTGGGAGGGTTATCTCTGGGCCTCTGTTTGTACTTCAGGTAATTAAGTATGAATATGCTGGTTCTGTACATTGCATGAAGTTTCCACGGCAACATTAGGCAAGGCAGAGCATTGTGTAGATGGATACAATTCAGTGAATGCCAAAAATCTATTTTTTAAAAAATTCCTTAATGGATAGGGACTTACACCCTGAGATTTTGTGTTTTTACAGTCCTTTCAGCTATCCCCATAAGATAAACATGACAAGTGTTAGCCAGGTTTGACAATTCTGAGGCACAGAGAAGTGTTATTACTGTCCACAGCTCTCTGGTTAAATGTTATGCCCATTTATGTTATTTACTTCTTGTCTCAGGAAAAATTAAGTTTGAGAGCCTTTTTTATTTTTGCCTTCCCTGTAAGCCTACACTCTGAAGCCCTTCTCAGAAACCTGACAGGAGTCACTATTCATTTTCTCTGGCCACAGAAACTCAAGGCCCCTTAATGGTTTTGCCCTTAGTTACAGCCTCATATATTTTAAATACGCATGAAATGGTTATGTCTTAATGGTAGGTTAAATCTTCCATGGTAAATATACTGGAAAAACATACTTAAAAAACGGCAAATCTGAGGGAATGTGTATTTGGTCATAAGAGACTTGGGGCCTTCACTCACTTATGTGATCCTGTGTAAAGTGCTTTGGTTTCCCTGCATGCCTAATGTTGACAGTTATGTCATCCCCCCACAGCCAAATTGGCACATTCCTCTCTGGCGATCCTACCATTGCTTACCAGGTAATGGAAAAGGTTCTGAAATTTCCACTGTTAAATGAAAAAGAAACTTGCAGTTTGCTCCAGTGAGTACAATTTCCACACTTTTGTTCAATGAGATACAAGTGTCAAAGATCTCACTGCACTGAGTTCCTGGCTTTTTATTTTTTTAAAGTTCTGCCTACATAAACCCTCACTGTGCAAAGCCACACTGAGCTTAGAGGCGCCTTCTGCCATGGCACCTCACTGAGTCTATCTCTATGAAAAAAGAGTACTGTGTTACCTGGCGATCCTAGATGCTGAAATGTTAGCCAAAAGCTACCAATCAGCTTTTGGGTGAAGTTGAAGTTTCTATTGAGTAACGTTAGCTGTAGAACCTAGAAGGTGCTAGGCTGCATGCATCAAGGTGCCTGCTGCCTTGCCCTTCAGCACTCCTCTCCCCCCCCCCCCCCCAAAGGAGCTAAGATTCCTGCTCCAGGAACAGGGATAAAGGTACTTTCTGACTGACAGATAGCTGTAAAAGAAATATTAATGAATAACAATAGCCTCATGACAATAGTCTCTATAATGCCAAGGCGAATTCTTTTCAGCTCATACTTGGGCCCAGAGAGCGAAATCTGTCTTACCAGGCATTTGGATGGGTTCATGGCTCTTCATACCTAAAAACAGAAATGAGTATTGGTTACTGTTAATCAATTATCTTGCATTGTCCATGCTTCCTTTTTTTCTATACATCCGCCATCTCCAGCCCTTTAAAAAAGGGAAAATAGTAACAACAAAAACACCTTTCAATGGCTCTTCATTCTCTAACTGGACAAAGCCCAAACTCCTTAACTTGAACTACAAGAACTTCATGATCTGACCCATAGGACTCCAACCTATCTTCATCAGGCAGTCCTAGTACAAAAGCTTTAAAATGAAACAGTACTAGGTGTAAGACTCTTCTTGGTTTGTTTCTATTGTCATTATAGTTATTAGCTCTGATTGCTCAGCCTTCTTCATCCCTCTGACCTTATTTATGTGAAGAAAATCCTTACCTAGCAGGTTTGTATAAGTGATGATTAAAGGAGACATATTATGGAAGTGCTTAATACACTGCATGAAACATAATAAGCACTCAATAAATGGAGTCCCTCTATTCTGGCTTAACTCGTTTCTCAGACTCTCCGAGTCCCAGGAGTCCTTGTGTCTGCTCCTACCCTTGTACCTAGCCTCAAAAAGTAAGTAAAAAGTTTACCTACCAGGTGAGACAGTGGACTCCCGGCTTTTCATTCCTAAAGAGCATAGAACTATTTAGTGGAAATGCACTTAGCTTGAAAGTTAATTAAACTTATATTTACATGGCTATTTGTATAGTGGAAAGCTCTAAAAGATTTGCAAGATGGCAGGGGACAGAGTAAAGGAGAGAAGATTTAACCCACTGGAGTCTGACTGACTTCTGGTCAGAATAATGGCTAGTAAAACCAGGATCTCTCCCAGATTAAGCTCCTATTGTTGTTGTTCTTGTTTTAGATTCAGGCCTAAGACTTCCAACCTACATTTTTCATGATGTATTTTTAAAAAATAAAATGTATTGATTATATAAGTCATACATTATAATTACAGATCATTTAGAAAATATTAAAAATTACTCTTATCCTAAACCTCAGAGTTACTCATTCTTAACATTTTTTGGCATATTTCCTTTCAATCTCTTTGCTATGCATACATTCCCCATTTCCAGCCCTTTAAAAACATATATTTTTAGCATATTTTCCAGTGTTATTGAGATGTAACTGACACACAGCACTGTATAAGTTTAAGGTAACATTATGATTTAACTTACATATATTGTGCAATCATTACCACAATAAGTTTAACATCTGTCTTACAGAAAAAGATCAGATACAAAAAGAGAAATTTTTTTTCCTTGTGGTAAGAACTTTTAGGATCCACTCCCTTAGGAACTGTCAAATACAGGAATTGTATATTGCATCCCCAGTCCTTATTTATCCTGTAATTGGAAATTTTTACTTTTTCACATTTTTTAATAAAACTGATATTAGACTCTACATGCCACTTTATATCCAACTAGAGGCTGCACAAAAATTCATGCAAGAGTAGGCCGGCCTTCCCCCTGCTGCCGGCACTGGCTTCCCTCCAGCACCCGAGACCTGGGCTGCTTCCCTCCAGCCATTGGCAGGCAGCACCCAGGACCTGGGCTTTGCTCTGGCCCCAGCTTCATCCGGAAGGATGTCCGGAGTGATGCCCAGAAGAACATCCGTCTAATTAGCATATTACCCTTTTATTATTATAGATTTTTATTTGCCATTGTATATAAGCACTATTTCATATTCTTAAAATATTTTTAAGCTTAGTGTTTCATAATATGGGTGTAATTGTATTTAATATTACCCATCTATTGGACACTAAGGTTATTTATAAATTTTGACTACCATAACACTATGTAAATATTTTTGTTCACATTTTATACACAAATCTTATGATGATTTCCTTGGGACAAATATCTAAAAGTATTATAACTAGATTAAAAAGTATGAACATTTTTAAAGCTAGTAATACATACTATCAAACTGTCTTCCAAAAAAGTTCTAATTTATAATCTCACCAGTAATTTATGAAAATATCCCTATCTCAGCATTCTTGAGGAGATTTGAATACAATCACTTAAATAATGCCATTTTTAATGCCCCTGCCCAACATCCTAGGTCCTAAGAGTTTGTGGAATACTAGTCACAACTTCCTCAATCCATGTAACTGCTAGCACAGAGCAGAAAATAATGTTTTCAACTACTTCTTCAACTTCTTTACTGGGATGATCTATTAGATAAAAGACATAAAAAGAGCTGCTGTGTCATCTTTATAAAGAAGTCTATCCGAAAAACTCGGGAAGTTCTCTGATACACCAAACTAGTAAGCTAAACTAGTTCTCTTCCTACTGTCCCTTACCATGCCATGCTCATTATCTCCCATGTAAAACCCAGAGTTTATGAAAATATCTTACCAGGGTCTTCAAGCTCCTGTTTCTGATCACCTAAGTTACAAAAAGACTTTTCATTTTAATGACAGAATAAAATCATTGGAATTTACTGTAGTTATAACAAAACTATTTTCGGGTATTATGGCCATAAAGAACCATTTGGTAAATCCAGTAAATTAATGCTATTAAATTTAAGTGTTAATCAGAATCTAAATGCACCTTGGCTAATTGGACTGGAACCTTCCTCTGGCACCTCAAGAAAAACCATCACAACTGGACGGTGCAGCTCAGTGGTTGAGCACAGACCCATGAACCAGGTCAGGGTTCAATTCCTGGTCAGGGCACATGCCCAGGTTGTGAGCTCAATCCCCACTAAGGAGCGTGCAGGAGGCAGCTGATTGATGATTCTCTCTCACTGATGTTTCTATTTCTCTCTCTCTGCCTCCCTCTCTTTGGAATCAATAAAAATATATTTTTTAAAAAAAGGAAAATCCAGGGGGATCTCAATGAGCTAGACAAATGTCTGTCTGGAAGAGTTAGCTAAGGTCTCTGTGAAGTGATCATAAAATTTGGCTGCAATATGGGCTAATAAGAAGTGTTGCCAAGCAAGTCCTCAGAAATATGATATGCTTCACATCAGTACAGGAAATTATTTTCCAAAACATCAAGTAAATTGCATACCTAAGGGAAGGCCAGATACCTTTTTCTCTTCAATAAAGAAAATCTTATGGTAACTATATGGGCCAAACACATAATAAGAAACTTAAATGCACAGAAATGATTTGGGCTACTAAACTCAGGGGAGAAAAATATCTAATCACCTAGATATTTAGTCAAATTATACCAAACATTAGCATATTTGAAAGGTGCAAATGACTGACTTTCCTACTTTCAGCTAAATGGTATCAGATTAATCTCAATGACTGAATACAGACATTCAGATCTCTCAAGACTGACTTCAGGTCTCACCAACTTTATCCCCTAGAATGTTTCCATATTGTTCAGTTCTCCAGATTGCCAACCCTCTCATTTATAGAGAGGCAAATTTCCCCAGAATAGAGTCTGTCTCCTCCCTCTCCCCCACTTATATCTAACAAGTTATTCCTTCATATCTGCAAAATACTCTTTTTCTTCAGCTAAGAATTGAATTTGTTAAATAAGAAAGAGCTACTAAATATCCATATAAGGATTATTTTTAAACATGAGAGCATACTTACCAGGGCTGGCAACATTGATAGGTAGAGAATATTCTGAAATACAAACATGTTTTCATTATATAGTACTATGCTCAGACATTAATGTCAGATTTATTAATGATAAAAATCTGAGTTGGCTTACATTTTAAGATACATACAAAATATGGGTGAGATGAGAAATATAAAAATTTTAGTCTCAAAAACAAATGGATGAGGATTGATTTTAATTACATGAAAAAGAATTAATAGAAAAACTAGCTAGAAAGACAGCTAAAAATGTACCCGGATTTTCAAACTTTTTAATAAAGAAATTTTTTAAAAATTCTACTTAATGCATGCATCAATCCAGGATATTTTCTGCAACTGATTCAAATCTGTTGGGCCTATCGGATAATGCTATTCTTTAACACTCTTAGAATTCCTGTTTACCTTCCCAAAGCTTTCCCATGATCCTCTAAGGACGATTATCTTTTGTTACATCCTCCTATCTTTCCCTGAGGAAGCTGAGACAGACTGTATTACCATTCTGACCCTCCAGGCTCTCACCTTGAGCTATAGCCACTTTATTCCTTCATTAGTATCCCAAAAGTTATTTCCTAAAATATCAAAACATAGGGTTATAAGTCTAGCTCTGTCAAGTAGGGGCATTGAGGAGTCCTTACACTCACACTCCTGTAAGGATAAACTAGGTGAGAGTGGAATGGTACTACATGCCCGAGATAAATGCAGTGTTTGAAAGAACAGCCACAGGCAAGGCTATGGGTGCGGACAGGGAAGGGATGCAACCAGCAGAGTCTCCTGAGCCCTCCACCGCAAAAACGTAGTAGCAGTAGCACAATTTTGCCCTGAGAAATGAATGATGGCTGGCAACGTGACAATGTGGTCAGATGGCTCTGACCTGTACCTATGAGGAAGAACACTGATATAATTCCCATTATAGAGATAATACTTTAAAGCATATCTTACCTGTTTTCTCAACACAATTTGCCATTTTTAGTCCTGAAACATGAAGATAAAGTTTTATTAGTTAGACCCAATTTACCCTGCAGAGCCACTGGTGTATGGCTATTAGTAATTAATCTTTCAGCTCCTAGTCTATCAGACCCATAACTTAGTGGGATGCAAACTGTAGAACAATTACATATTGATATTCAAATTATAGCCATCAAATACAATAGCAGTATGATCTTTGATAAAACATCTAACATTTCTGGAATTCATCTTCTTTATCTGGTTCTTTTTGTGGGAGATTGCTTCAAATGACTTCCAAAGGCCCATTCAAAGCTAACTTAATGATTCCATCCTATGATTAGTCTGAAAAAGTTAGGAGAAAATTTAAGTATTTTTTAAACTAATCCTCTCTTCAGATATTAAATGTCCTCAACAGCAGCCAAAACCGGTTTGGCTCAGTGGTAGAGCGTCAGTCTGTGGACTGAAAGGTCCCGGGTTCGATTCTGGTCAAGGGCATGTACCTTAGTTGCGGGCACATCCCCGGTAGGGAGTGTGCAGGAGGCAGCTGGTCAATGTTTCTCTCTCATCGATGTTTTTAACTCTCTATCTCTCTCCCTTCCTCTCTGTAAAAAAAATAATAATAATAATAATTTAAAAAAAATCAATAAAAAAAAAGAATATTTATAAATGTCCTCATCAACAAACCTATCCTTTTACTGTGACAGTTTCTATCCACTGGAGAAAAAGAACTTCAGTCAGAGCTTCAAGATCTTTGAATATATGAACAAAGATCCTTCACATGCATATGGAGAAACCAATTTGGTCTGCTCCTGAACACTGATCTGTATGTAAGGAGATACACAGTTTTTGGAGAGCAGGAACATGGCATCTAATAGTATACTTTTATACCTTCTTGCCAGTGATGCCTTGCAAAAATCATCAGTGCAGCAGTGATTCCTCTGAGACTTGACATAAAGGGGAATCTGCAGGCCTGCCCAACAGCAGTTAAGGCAAGAAGATCAGTGAGAGGGTGTTTAGATTTGATGCCAGCGTGAGCCATGGAGGGTTTCCCAGAATGTCACAATTAGGTCTAGATGTCCTATGGTCTCTTCCCCATGGCTGGCTACTGGCTAAATCACTGATCTAATCAAATTCAGTTATCTGTGGAGAAACCTCTCAGTCTAAGATGGGGACATTTCCTTGAGTCCTGGTTTCACTATGAGATGTCAAATCCTGCTCCACTTATGGAGGTTGAACCAAGACTCCAGGTGACTTGCTGACCCAGAAATTAGTCAGATTTGTTAGAATCTGATGGTGCCCTGAGGCTAAACTCGGGTGTCTGGCTAGACTAGAAATTTAAAAAACAGTTCGACAATTACAAAATGTTGCCTCAGCAGAAGATGAGTGGGTGCAAGCCTTATGAAGAGGCTTAGTTGAGGGTTAGGTAAAGGTGAGGGAAATTGTGGATGACAAAGCTACAGATATGATAGATTTGGTCTGGGGACTCAAAAGCCTTTGTCTTTTGACTGTAGCACAAATTAGAACATGTTTCTCAAAGGGTAGTCTTCCAATCACATTCTTCAGAATCAGTTGAGTGCTTATTAAAATTGAAAACTGCAGGACTCTACCGAAGACTACTGATATAGAACTTCTGGTGGTGGCACCTTATAATCTGCTTTTTTTTTTTTAAATATATTTTATTGATTTTTTACAGAGAGGAAAGGAGAGAGAGAGCCAGAAACGTCAATGAGAGAGAAACATCGACCAGCTGCCTCTTGCACACCCCCTACTAGGGATGTGCCCGCAACCAACGTACATGCCCCTGACCGGAATCGAACCTGGGAACTTTCAGTCTGCAGACCGATGCTCTATCCACTGAGCCAAACCGGTTTCAGCATAATCTGCATTTTAAACAAGCACTCCAAGTGATTTTTATGCAGGCAAGGAGAACATCTACGTTTATGTACACTCATGTGCCAACACCACTGTCCTAGCTATATGATCATGCCACTGAGACACTCAGGATTGAATTACTAAAGATAAAGCCAATGCAGGCCTCTCTATGGAAATAAATGCACTAAATACAAGTCCTGAACTCAATCTTTATGTTACACACAAATATGCCCATATGAAGTGACTCCTTATAAAAAAAAAAAAGCCTCTGGAGACCAACAAAGCAAATCAAGCATCTGCCTCCATTGTCTATAACCTACCACACAATAAGAGAATCATTATAAAGGACTAGGACTTCAAATGAAAATTTCTACCAGCCTCCCCAGGACTGACAGGTCTGGCTATCTTCAGCTATTAACAAGTTGCCTACAATCTTGCTAACCTCTGCCTTGACTGAGTTCCCAAACACCAACAAATTAGGAGCTGGAGAATGAAAGGAATTGGAGGAAGAATATATTCCTCTCCTTTTGCATGGGTGTGCTTGCTCTGACTGATGTGGGTAGATATTCATAAAATACCAACTTTTACCTCAGTACATGAATATATATTTCATATGACCTCAGTAAACAGACTGATCATATTACTTAAAAAAACACACCAGTATATGAAACTGGTAGCTGATTTTGCTTCCAGTGGTTCTATAGCTACTCTCTTCTGTCTGCAGAAGTCATCACGAGAACTCATCATTATGAAAAGGACAGCTGATTTGAATCATCCCCTAGGGGAGGTGACAGACTATACTGGGTTGGGATTGGCTCCCCAAATCCTGTCTCCTAATATTCACACCCTTATGCAATCTCTCCTCTTGAGATGTCACTTCCATGACTGCAAAAGACTGACTTGCTGGCGCTGTTTCCTGCTTTCTCTTGCTCACTCTGGGGAAGCAAGCTGCGTCACGTTTAAAGATAAAGAATGTAGCCTAATTACACAGCTAACACTCCACCTTTATCAATTTTCTAGAACAGTATAGAACAGTGGCCGCCAACTGGTGGTCCAAGGACCATTGGTGTTCCGTGTGGTCTGAAAGATTGGCGATCGCTGGGATAGAAAGTTAACCTGTAATGATTCTCATTCTCCTATGAGGAAGAATAAAGGTTTTTATTACCACAATTCACTCCTATAATTTTGAATGAATACCAAGTTTAGTATCTTTCACCACCAGGAATTGTATTATCTAGTGGGACTTCAGTATTCTCTCCACTTCCTAACCAACAGAACTATTATTTTTTTTTTTTTTTTAGCTAATTAGTTTCTGTAAGGCCCACAACATATTTTTATCTTGGAAATCATAAGCAAGTTCAGAACAGTAGCACAGGATTGTGTTAGCATAAATTTAGTACAATATAACTTTTTAATCCCTTTTAGAAATATTGTCTTTTTTCATCCAAAATTACAGTTAGTCACAATGGGACAAAGTTCTGATTATATCTTCCTGGCTTATTTCTAAGAAAGCTCTGGTGTCCTAGCTGGTTTGGCTCTGTGGTTAGAGTGTTGGCCTGCGGATTGAAGGGTCTTGGGTTCAATTCCGGTCAAGGGCACAAACCTCTGTTGCACTCTCCATCCCCCGCCCTGGGTCGGGGTGCGTGCAGGAGGCAATCAGCCCAATGTAAATGTCTCTCTTACATCGATGTTTCTTTTTCTCTCTCTCTCCTTCTCTCTCACTTGCTCGCTCGCTCCCTCCCTCCCTCTCCTTCCCTTTCCCCTTCCCTCTTTCTTTTCCACTCTCTCTAAAAACCAGTGGAAAAAACATCCTTGGGTGAGGATTATTAACAAACTAACAAAAGTGCTGGTTATTGTTCTTCATGGTGTTTCAAAAATCCTAGCTTCAATGATCTAGATTTGAGCCTAGGTTCCCATTAGTTATCTCTAGATGGCAGCAGAAGACATTAGTTAGACTTCAGTTTGGAATTAAATCAACACAATCAAGTGCATGGTCTGACTTTGTCAGAGCTCTCCAAATAGTACATGTGAGACTCCACAAAGATCTGCCTTTGTGGCTGGTTTGAACATTAACCTGCTGTGTAGCCTCTGTTTGATCTTGTGGGCTGGCTCACAGAGGTGTGCTTTCCACTTTCCCTTTCTCACGTGGTGCTCACAACCCACTAGCCCATGCAGGTCTAAGCTCCTCCTCATTCTGAATCCACCCAATGGCTCCACCCTTCTTATTCATCATTATCCCATTCACAAACATGGATTCTGCGGGCTGTTAATCAACCACATACCAGTGATTTATTTGGCCTGTAGCTACTGCAGCCAGGATTTCTGTAGAACCAATTCCTCTACAAATGGCATGTGGCTAAATGCATCAGGAGCACCAACATGGCATTGTTTTGACAGACCAGAAGCAACTGGATTTCCGGCTGTGATGTGCTAGTAAAGTTGAACAAGTTCTGCAGTGGGGATTAGGGAGTCCTGATTTGTAGTATTTGCTGATTTCTATGGTATAACTCTCAACCATGGCCAATTTCAAGCTACTGTGATATAGGAACT
The DNA here is from genome assembly GCF_014108245.1 of Pipistrellus kuhlii. NCBI lineage: Eukaryota > Metazoa > Chordata > Mammalia > Chiroptera > Vespertilionidae > Pipistrellus > Pipistrellus kuhlii. The sequence continues at coordinate 154,819,220 of NW_023425404.1, forward strand.
GGGAAGACATACATGCCCACAATCAGTTCCATAAACTGGTATGAGCTGTCTTCAACCTACTTGGTTTTTGGTTAGGTCTAATGTAGGGTTAATAAGGAGAATGAGTATCTTTCCTCTCTATACAAATTTACTCACTCCAATCATCATCTGCCCCTCCAGGTGAACAATTAGTCTCATTTACTTGCAACTAAGGGCCAGGACTAGGGTGAGGCAAATGAGGTGCCAAGTGCAAACTCTAAGAGATGCTCACTTTTAGGGTCATGCAAATGCAGATGCTGCAAGTGTACAACCCTGAAACTGGGGATCTCCTTAAATTTTGTGTCCCAAGTACCTCAATGGCTACATAGGTTCTGCCATTCATTGTAAGTGAATCAGCCCTCTAACTAGGCATGATGTTTCATTGGCACTTACCCACCCTGTTCTTTTTTTATCTCATATACCTTGGTCACAGTCAAATCTAAATGTCCATCCCACTTCTGAGGTCCTACTGCAATACTCATTTTGCATGACCAGCAGCTGTGGTTTTGGGTTTAGAAAATAATCACACTCGTAAGACCCCAAAAGGCCAGCATCTCAGCAGATTTGCAGAAGAATGCAAGGCAGGGAACATGGCATACTATTTAGCAATGGACATCATGATATAGATCTCTTCAATGCAAGTCCTTACAGAAGTCCAGGGCTATTAGCCCCCAAAATGATGCTCAGTTACAAGGAAACAAGAGTACACAAATGGGTGCAGGAACTATCCTAACTTAGTAGCCTCATGCCACATATCTGTCACAGAAGAGAGTATCTCTTATATCAGCCTAGGAGTGTACTTCCATGACACAGCAAGAAGAACACCTAGGTATGTCACAATACATTCAGGAATGCTCAATACTATAACTTTCCCCAAAGTATTTACAGTTCATTCATAATCCAAGCAGATAAGATTATGTTTACAATTAGGCAGTTTACCATTTGTCATTTCTACCTTTAGTAGATTTCAGAGAAAAGGTGCTAGGAGTTCAACTGGAGGCCATTTTCATAGAAAGAAGTAGAAAGAATTTTGTTAACTCTTTACTCACATACACCAAGGCACAAAATCATAAAATTTCAGAATGTTATGGATATATTGATAGAAAACATCATAAAACTTTTCAGAGAAAAAAAGTAGGTCTCATTCAGATTTAGTACTCAGAATGGCTTCATACTTTTTTATTGCAGCACCAGAAACTAGAAGCCAGTGGAGGAAGATCTTTAAAATTCCTAGGAAAACAATTTCTGAAACAGAAATATCAATCTATACATACTATTATCCAAGCCTAAAGATATATTTTTCAGACATGCAGTCTTAAAACATTTGCCTCAATGTCCTTTTTCTCAGAAAAATTTCAGAGAACCATTACCCCATCAAACAAAGAAGGATTCAAGGAAGAGGAAGAAATCCAAGATACAGTGGATTCTTCATAGGGGAGAAGCAAAAGAAAATCTCAGAATAGTAGTAAAGAGAGATGTCAGGATATTCAACAAGCCTAGAGAGCACAGCATACAGCAGGATGATGGGGGAATACAAAAGTATAACCAGAAAAGAAAGAGAAAGAGATAGTATCTGAATGTATTAAGAGGAGACTGATATTTCTAAGGATTTGGAGGTAAAATATTGGTAGTATATAAAAAACTAAGGAAACAAACAAAAAAATCATACTACTAATAATCCTAGGGTAAAAGAGGTAATTAAAAAGGTACTAGTCTTTACTACACATGGAGAATGGAAAAAAGGAAATGCATAAATACTGAGGGTGGTGATTACCAGAAACTTTTAGTTTATTGACCTACCAGCTATTTCTAATTCCTTTTCCCTTACCTCCCTGGAGTATAGAGACTGGAAATGCTAATTACCCCCTTTCCAAGCTTTTCTTATTGTTATGAATGACCAAGTGGCTGTTACAGTCAATGATAATTAGAAATCTAAGCGTTTCTAGGAAAATGTTTACATTCCTGATTAAATAGGCAGATTTGGCTGCCATTCTTCTTTTCGGTCATTTTGTCTTAAACATGAATTGATGTCTACAGTTACAACATACTGCAAATATGAATCAACAAACCAACATGCTCAGATTGGTGGGACAGAAAGAATCTATGTTACTGATGAAATAGTTGAGACACTGTACCAACTCTGGACAGCCTACTCTAGGCTTATTAAAAGAGAGCTATCAGATAGGTTCTCTGTTAAAGATGAATGCAATAAAGAATTCCTAACTAATTATGGAATATGAGAGCTAAATATTCATTCTCTATACTGTGAATTAAACAGATAAAAATCAAGAGTTAACATGCTGAAGCATTTTATTTACTTAGAACCATGACAATAAGTACCTGAAAGAGTAGCTAAAAAACAAACAACAACAAAAAATGGAGGCCACAAGGAGTGGCAAATGGGAATGGGAATGGGTGGGAAGGGGGCTGCTACTTTTCAGTGTAAGCCTTATAGTAGTATTTTGGCCCAGGTACTTCTCTGTTGTGGGGGGTTGTTCAATGCAGTTTAATAGTGTCCTTGGACTCTACTCAGTAGATACTAGTAGCAACTAGGGATAGTGTAACAACTAAAAATGTTTCCAGCCTTTGCCAAATGATCCTGAAGGTCAAACTGCTCCTGTTTGAAAACGATGGCCTCATAGTACTATTTTTTTTAAAACTTTCAATAATATTGCAAATGTATTACTTTGATAAAACTAATTTTGGGGGAAGGTGGGAGGTTGAAACAGTATGAAAAGAGCTAGACTAGAGACCACCAATGTCATTTCTTCTTTCAAACACCTCTCAATTTCCTTCCTAATCTCTCCCTGGTTCTAAGAATGCTTCTCCTCCCCTCCGAGACAAGCACAGACAGAACGAGATACATACCTCCTAGAAATGCACACTCATAATGGCTGCAGGTCTTATTTGTGCTTCGAAGGATAAGATTATTGCTAGTCCCATCCTTTGACACATGAAAAATCTCATTCAGAGGTATTATAATGATTCTTCCACTTTCGTTTTCTTTATCAAAAAATTTTCCAATGGCAACCCCAAAGCATGTGTGAATGGTTAACAGAATGTGTTCGTCACTTGCTGCTTGAGGTTTGTCTGAATGTGCCAAGGTGAAATGGCCAAATCTGGCTTGGTTTAGCCCTCCGAAGGTAAATGAAGTACCCTGGATTGTGCTATACACCACATCTTTGTAGCTATCCTCACAATGTCTTCTCAGCAATTGCAGGGCTTTGGTCAGGTAAAAATGAAAAGCTTTGAATTGGAAGCCATAGATATAATCTTTTCGAGATTGGCCAGCCATCTTCACAGCTTTATTGAACAGATGGTAAAAGGAAGTTTGCTCTTGAGCTTCAGAAATATATGCCATCAGGGCTATTCCATGGTTATCCTTAAACGTCATAGGGAGAGAGAGCTGAGTCTTCTGAGCTTCCCATTTGGTTTTTGCATTTTCCCACACATCCTCAAAGAGCTGATGGCTTGCTTTTTCTTCCTTGAGCAGTTGGGGAACAAATTTGAATTCCATCCTCTCAGTACATTTCTGGTATTCATCATCAAATGCATTATCTGCCATGTCTAACATATTAGCCTTTACCTTCAAAAGAAAAGGAAATTAATATTCTTGAAACAAGATATTTGGTGTGTCTTTTTCTCTCACACTACTACCTCCACACTCTCATACCCTGCCAAGACTCTCTCCCTTGCTTACAACCAAATTTGGATTTTTTTTTTTCTTAAGAAAGAAAGGGGGGAGGGGGGGAGAGAGAAATTGGCGGCCTCCTGCACACCCCCTATTGGGGATCAAGCTCACATCCTGGACATGTGCCCTGACTGGGAATTGAGCTTTGATCTCCTGGTTCATAAGTCAATAGTTAACCACTGAGCCACACTGGCTGGGCTGGATATGTTTTTTTATGTAGAAAGTATATCCTATTGCTATTGATAATTTTTCTCAGCTATGCCCTATTTGTGTGAAAGAGTAAATGTTAGTGGGTAAGATATGGGTATGATTATACCTGTAACTCATTTATTTGAACCTTGTGGTATATAAGAAAAACCATTGAGTATAAAAGTTGAAGAAATTGGTGGCAATCCTGGCTTTGAAAATATACTTAGCCAGATTTCCTCAATTCCTCAAAACTGTTGAGTGAACATAAAATTATAATGCATAATAAATACATAATAGTAATATCACCCTCTTCTTTTTTAGGACATTCCCTTGTCCATGTGATTTGGATAGGACTGATTCTGTACCTTCAGCCCCAGTAATAAGCAATAAATCAGGCTTAAAAACCAGAGCACTCTTTCTTTTTCTACAATCACAAGCTCTAATGATAATATTGACTTGGGAAAGCCCATAGTTATCCTTTTAATTCCATGGAAAAGCCTATCTTTAAATAAAACCAATAACGAAGCCCCAATAACATTATTTAGGCCTTGGGTCTAGCTATCTGAAGGCTGTATTTTATCTTAGTCATAAGAAGCAACAAATGCCTATTTGCTTTGAGCATGTTTGCATTGTTTCTGCTATGTATAAATGAAAAAGGCCCAATCCACCTTTAAATGATACATATGAGAAACAGGGTGGTGTAATATAATTAACACTAGCTTAGGGTCAGAAAGGTGTGGGTTCAAATTCCATTTCTGTTACTAACTAGGTACTAATCAAGTATGGGAAAGTTATTTGACATTTCTGAGCTTCAATCTTTTCATATAAACATGAGGCTAAGGTAAGGAAACATGCGTTAATTGGAATTCTGTTGTAAGGATTAAATGATATAATGAATAAATGCAAAGTCTTAGCTCCATGCCTGGCACATGTCAAGCCTTCACCAAACTGTGATTATTTTTATTTCATTATAGAAATATATTTATTATACTGTAAATTATTCAAGGATAGGATCTGTACTATATTTCTCTTTTGAAGTCCAAGCATCTATACATTGAAGTTAATTATATAAAACACTGCACTCTGACCTACTGATCATAAAACAGGATGAACAAATCTGCCCAGGGATACCATTTAAGGGTTTCTACAAATGAAAAGATAATGCCCTCCACATCATTCTCTCTTTCCACTATTCTATACTACTTCTATGGCACACTGGTTGCATAAGCTATACTCTCAGTTGGAGACCTTAGTTAGAGACTTTATAGACACAGATTGAGTAACTTGTCTAGAACTGAAATTTGAACCTGAGCAACCTAGTTCCAGAGTTTGTCCCCTTAATTAAAATGTTATTTCCAGTGATGAAGACCATTGGAATTTATGTAGCACTTCTAAAAGGGTTTAATTTGTTCTCATAGAAACCCATATGAAAGGTTGGGAAGACGATTCATAACACCATTTTACAAATGAAGCAATTATACTGGCATCAGAAACTAATTTTTCTTGATTACCTGCCACAGAATATTCTTCTGTGAAACACCCCTGTACTCCTGGGTCTGTAGGTCAGTTTCTTGAAGTGGGAATTTGAGCTTCAGGAGACTAATTCCCTGCTATCTTCTAGCCAAGAAATTCACTTTCCTCTGCAGCACAGAATGTACCAGAGGATAGCCTGGTCTCCAATGACTGTTTTATCTTTAAGTCTTAAGACTTCAACATATTACAAGACATCATACCCTGAAACTACCACCTCCTACACTCCTCCATATCACATCCAAGTTGATCCAATTTGTTCCTGTCTGCTCTATGCCTCTAACCAGTCTCCACCAGTCTAATTTTAGGCATCAAGTCTTTCTGGACCAAGGCCACAGTTGATTGTGTGTTCTGTACAACGAGTGCCTGGAACAGTGAAAAAGTTCACAAATGCCGCCACTGTCCAGGGACCAGGGGATGGACATTAAAGGTACAGATACAAAAGGCTAGGTGAACACACTGGTTATATATTATCTTCCTCTGATTTATCCATTGAAACAAAGGCCAATGCTGGTGAAATTAAATTACCAAAAATTTATTACAAAAATGTAGAAATGATCTAAATGTTCAGAAAAGAAATTATAGAAATGCGTAGAAAAACCCTTTAAACTTTTGTTGCAAAAGAATATTAAAAATGTAAATAAAAATCAGTGAATATTAAAAATGTAAATATTTGTTGCAAAAGAATATTAAAAATGTAAATAAAACTACTTCATATAGCCAAGACCGGTTTGGCTCAATGGATAGAGCATCAGCTTGGGGACTGAAGGGTCCTGGGTTCGATTCCGGTCAAGGGCATGTACCTTGGTTGCAGGCATATCCCCAGTAGGGGATGTGCAAGAGGCAGCTGATCGATGACTCTCTCTCATTGATGTTTCTAACTCTCTATCTCTCTCCCTTCCTCTCTGTACAAAATCAATAAAATATATTTAAAAAAAAACTACTTCATATAATTTAGGGTGGCTATTTTAATAAGAAAAAAAGAATTTGTGTTGGCCAGGATGTAGAAAAATTAAAGCGTCATTGCTGATGGGAATGTAAGAAGCAGCCACTATGGAAAACAGTTAAACAGTTCCTCAAAATGTTACATATACAGTTACCATCTGACCCAGCAATACTATTCCTAGGTATATACCCAAGATAATTAAAAATATATGTTCACACAAAAACATATACATGAAAGTTCATAGCAGCAGTACTTATGCATAAGAACAAAAAGTGGGAACAACCCAAATATCCATAAATTGATTCATGGATAAACAGAATGTGAATAATCATACAATGGAATATTATTCAGCTATGAAATGAAGTACTAATATATGCTACAACATAGATGAACCTTAAAAACTTTATGCTCAATGAAAGAGGCCATACAAAAGGACAGACATTGCTTGATTCCATTCAGATGAAATGTACAAAATGTCCAGAATAGGCACATCCATAGTCACAGAAAGCAGATAGGTGGGATAGCCAGGGGATGCAGGGAAGCAGGAATTGGAGCTGAATGCTAATAGCTATAGGGCTTCTTTTTAGGTTGATGAAATAATTTATATTGAGACAGTAGTGAAACTATGCACAACATGGTGAATCTACAAAAACCACTGAATTGTGAATTGTTATATGTAAAGTATATCTCAGTTAAAAATCACACTACAGTACAGGCAACAGAATATATAATCATTCTATAGACAATGTATCAGAATATAAATTAAAAAATAGATAAATTTTAAGAATTCAAGATTTTTTTAAGGAGGTACCTCAAGTCAATGGACAAATAATCAGTGGTGACATGACAGATAACAATGTGAGGGGAGGAGTTATGTAAGATACCTGAGTCATATTTTACATAAAAATATGTTACAGAATGTGTAAGGATTCAACTTCAAAAAAATAATAATAAAAGTTCTATCAGAAAAAAATATGTGGTCAAAATAGTGAAAATGGTAATTATATAGTAGTTTAATAAAAAACATGTAACCAAATACTGCAGTGTCATCTTATTTGAAAAAAAAAATACATATTTCCAGAATATTTAGTGACCCAGAGATACATTTATAGCACAGCATTTACTTAAAAAGGCAAAAAACATATGTACTGTGAACCCATTTTGTAAATTAAACACAGAGAAAGAGAAGCCAAGAAGACTATATTAATCAACAAATTAAATTTCCCCATTGAGTAGAGAGACTGTGGATGATTTTTACTCTCCTCTTTTTGTTTAATTTCAATTTTTTCAAACTTCTATAATTAAAATGTATAAAATGTATAAAATGAAAAGATGAAAACTTCTTGAAAAACTGATTTATCTATTCTCTCTGCTCCCATTTACATTATGAACCACACAGATGCCTTAGGTAATGTTACATCAAGAGTTTCTAGCTCAATGACCATGTACTTCCCATTTCCAACATTACCTGGAAGATATTCATTAGAATCATAGCTGACAGCAGCATGGTGACCATTTCAAAATTTCCTGTCTTCATTTTTCTCTTCTAAATTAAAATGAAGAAATTTTAAATTAATAGACTTGAGACTTACGGAAGTAGAGCACTATACACTATATATATTTTTATTCTGGGTGGAAGTAGGTATCATGAAGGTCAGGAAGTGATTACCAATAAATTCCAATGTCTGCTTGTCTAACACCCCCATTCTATAGATGAGAAAACAAAAACTCAGAGAACTTCAGCAATTTGCTCAAGATTAAATCTATCCATTTCCATTCTCGTCTAGATACGTTGTCTCTCCCACCATAGTCATGTTTTCTTATCACATCTCTCCTCAGCATACTCAGAAAATTAACACTAACAAAAACAAAAACGTTTCAAAATTGGTCTCCCAACTCCCAGTTTCTAAGAATTCTCCAGGAGTTAGAGACCATGTACATCATCTACTCTTCTTTCCTTGTTGCAAACCAAGTCATGCCCATTTGGGTGTAATGGAGATGATGAAGCCAGTAATGGTACAAAGCAGGTTTCCAAGGGTACCTCCTTCCCGCTCAATATTCACATTCAAGAGAAGCCCACGGATAAAGTGTCTTGCATAACTTTTTGAAGGCAGGAATGAGAATAATAAGGAACTGGGTAGGCAGCAATTCTAATAAGATTATACAACTCTGCTGGCTGAATGCCCAATATTCATCACAGTGTTTATGAGACTGAAAGGGGTAAGTAGGAGGGTAAGAGGCCCAAAGGGCTGAAGCTGTCCCAGAGTCAATAAATGACTCGTTAAAGGTGGTCTACAGTTCTTTCCACATACTTACGATACAGTTAACATTACTGAAACTGAACTAAAAATCTGTTTTATCATACCAATCACCATATTCTGGCATCTGAACATGGAATGAAAGCATAGAGAAAAGAAGACAGTCTTCCTTTTGGGCTTAGGTCCCTGCCTTTATTTAGGAGCTATTTGTTTTACTAAAGATATTAAAATATACTATCAAACATGCCACTTTTGTGTCAAACTTCCATTTCCAAAAAAGATTCGGTCTGTAAGACTTGGCAAATAACTGTCACAAAGCAGTGTGTGCCAAGAAAACTAGGAAACCAGGTTTTGTTTTAATTCTTCACTGCTGTAGTCTGAGTGTAAATAAGTAAAAATGTTTACCTGGCTTTTCTGCTTGTGGAGATTTAAATGATGCTAGGTCTCAAACTGTGTCCCCACTTTCTCTGTTGTGAGCGTGTCTTCAGAATGGGAGGTTGTTGACAGTGAGAGCTGAGACGGGAATGCTTTTCTTTTTATAAACACCCCCAGCAGTAGCTTGGCAGAGGCACATTACCCCATTTGTGTCCTGCTATTTATATCTGGCCCCCACACTATCCCTTGGAATCACTGCTGTTAACACATGAAATATCCAAGAGGCTTGTAAAGCCACAGCAATTCCTTCTAACCACACAGCGTGTTCGGTTCTGAGCCTTTAGTGTTAGGCTTCTCAGAGAGTGATCACTTCCCATTCCTAACCCTTTGACTCTGAGACGTCAAACTAAAGCAAGACTTTACCCTAGCTAGATGGTTCACATAACTAAAGGGACTTGCTGTGTTAATTGCTGGCAATGACTATGGTTATCACCATTCATTCAACCAGCTCACTGCATTTCAGGTACTGTGCCAGATGCTGGGATACACAAGCAAGCAAAACAAAGTTCTGAGAAGCATTCACAATTCATATCTTTTATATGAATATATATACTTAATCAGAATACATGTTAAGAATCTTAAGTATAAAAGGTTTATAAAAAATAAATAAATTTAAAAAATAAAATAAATAAAATAAAAACCTGTGGTACATCTACACAATGGAATACTATGCTGCCATAAAAAAGAAGGAACTCTTACCATTTGCAACAGCATGGATGGACCTGGAGAGCATTATGCTAAGTGAAATAAGCCAGTCAGAGAAAGATAAATATCATATGATCTCACTCATTTGTGGAATATAATGAACAACATAAACTGATGAACAAAAATAGATCCAGAGACATAGAAGCATTGAACAGACCATCTAACCTCAGAGGGAAGGCAGGCGAGGGGGGGGGGGGGGGAACTGGTATAAAAGACCAACCAAAGGACATGTATGCATGCATATAAGCATAACCCATGGACACAAACAGTAGGGGCATGAGGGCATGTGCTGGGGGTTCGAAACAGGTGGGGAGAGGTCAATGGGGGACAAAGGAGACATATGTAATACTTTAAACAATAAAGAATTTTAAAAAGGAACAAACCAAAAAAAAAAAAAAAAGAATCTTAAGTATAGCCAAAACTGGTTTGGCTCAGTGGATAGAGCGTCAGCCTGTGGACTGAAGGGTCCTGGGTTCGATTCCGGTCAAGGGCATGTACCTTAGTGGGGGGTGTGCAAGAGACAGTTGATCGATGTTTCTAACTCTCTATCCCTCTCTCTTCCTCTCTGTAAAGACTCAAAATATATTAAAAAAAAAGAAAAGAAAAAAAAAGAATCAAGTATAGACAAGTTTAGTGATAGCACTAAGAAGGGAAGGATTTGGTAACAATATCTGCAACTGTAACTCTCATCTGAGTGAAGTACACATAGTGAATATATTGACTACATGCTGAAGAACACTTAGAGTTCACTGACTGGATAAAAAAAATAATTGAGTGTCCTAGGAAATTCATGCATATGTACATCAAAACACGTTAATCGAATGTATTAGATAGTAGCTCTATTCATAACAGCTCCAAACTGTAAATCATTAAAATGCCTATCAAAAGTAGAATGGATAAATTGCAGTATATTATACAATGGATTTTTTTGAATATTAAAATTAATAACCTCTAATGACACAACAAATGAGGATAAATCTCTCAAACAAAATTATGACTAAAAGACACAAGGTGCATATACTACATGATTTAATTTACATAGAGTACAAAATCAGACAAAACACATCTATGGCCTTAGATGTCAGAGCAGTGGTTATTCTAAGTGGGACGTAGTAGCTGGAAGAGAATAGGCACTGGGGAGCCCCTGGGATGCTACTCAGGTTCCGTTTTGGTTCTGGGTGTTGATTACATTTGGTTGTGGGTGTTGACTTGTGAAAATTCACTAACCTATATATGTGTATTTTTCTGTGTTGTGTGTGTATACACATATATATTACTCAAAGAAACATTTTAAATTATCATAAAGTACATGCACTTTACAAAAACCCATCTCATCTCTACTCTTCAGACTCTTCAAAACCTCTAACCTCTTCTCACCTCATTGTCTAAGCAATTTAACTAAAATCCTAGAAATAGTATTATTTTTTAAAAATGGAGTTTGGTTAGGAAGGAAAAAGAATGTATGCACAGGTTTTAAGCCTATGCTCATGCTGGCTTGCTTTTAAGTCCCAGGCATGTGGGCCTACAGGAAATGTGGTAGTGGTATTTCCCCATCTGTGGCCTTCTCAAATCTATTAGATTCATCTATCACTCAAAAGACTGAGTCCACCAGAAAGAACATAAACACTGTGTGAAGTTCAAAGCAAGTTTTGCCTTGTTTATTCCCAATATGCCATTGTTCCATTCCTGTTTTTTTCCATTTTAAAACTCTTGATATCATTCATTCAACAAATATTTAAGTCATTGCAATGTTCCCAGCACTGTTTTTCCCAGGTACTGGGGTTATAACAGTGAACAAAATAAATATCTTGCCCTTGTCAAATTTATATTCTTGTGGGAGGAGGCAGTCAAATAATAACTACTCCTTAAAAAAAAAGTAGTACAAGGGAGATTAGGAGTGCAGAGAGAGTTTGCAATTTAAATGGATGATTACGGATAACTCATTGAAAGTTTACATTTAAACAAAGTCTTAAAAGAAATGAGGGAGATCAGCCATGAAGATTGTGGTGGAAAAGTGGTCGGGCAGAGGGAATTCAAGCAGGCCAATATGGATGGAACAAATAGGTAAGAGAAGAATAGTAGGAGATATAGTCAGGAAGGTAAGAGGGGTATTAGTAAGATCATGTCTTTGCAGGCCACTGGAAAATGTTGAATTTTACTCAAAGAGAAAGAGGATCATCCTGACTGTTATGCTGAGAATAATCTGTAGGGTAAGAGTAGAAAGACCAGTTTACAGGTTATTATAATAATGCTAGCAGAGATTATGGTAGCTCAAACAATGATGGTAGCAGTAAAGGTGAGAAAGGTTTATGTATGTGTATGGTAGTCTTTGAGTTTGTTAAAAATACTCTTTTTGAATATTAAATTAAACATGTTTTCAAATATGGTAAGGAAAAGTATTTGTGGGTTCTAAAAAGCTAATATATTTTCAAAAAGATGATAATTTATTAAAAAGTAAATGGAAATGATCAATAGTGATATAATTTCTTACATAATAAAAATATTTGGATTTAAATTCAGAATATAATTTTAAGATTGAAGCAGTAGGATGCACTGACAGAGTGGATGTGGGCTGCAAGAGAGGTAAAGAATAATTCCAAGATTTTTAGCTTGAATAACTGGAAGGATAAAGATGTCAATGTTAAAATAGGGAAGACTCTGTATAACCGATGTCCTAGAAGTCAGGTGAAGAAAACATTTCCAAGAGAAAGAAAAGATCAAAAGTGTCAAATGCTTCTGATAGGTCAAATAAGATCAGGACAGGGAAATGGTAAGAGGATTTAACAATGTGGAAGATATTATCAGCCTTGATAAGAGCAAATTTAATGGAACAGTGGGAATGAAAGCCTGGTTAAAATGGCCTGAGAATGGAAAGAAAAGGAAATGGAGAAATACTCAACTCTTCCAAAAAGTTTTTCTGAAAAGGAGAGAAAAGCAATAAGGAAGTAGCTTAATGGAAAGGGTTAGAGGAAAAAATAAAGAAGAGAATTCAAGAGAAAAAAATTTTAAAGATGGAAAATAATAGCATGTTTGAATAATGACTCAGCAGAGAGGATGAGAGTTGGTAATACAGGAAAGAGAGAAATACTGGATCAATGTCCTTGACTAGGCAAAAGGGTGTAGAACCTAGAATACAAGTAAATGAGGTAGCCTTAGATCCATTTAGTCCCATGCATAGATGTGGCATAGGCAAAATTGAATTGAATCAACACTGTAGCTTTTCCAAGCAAGGAAAAGATGAATTTAAAAAATATGTTTTGCCAAAACCGGTTTGGCTCTGTGGATAGAGCATTGGTCTGCAGACTGAAAGGTCCCAGGTTCAATTCCAGACAAGGGCATGTACATTGGTTGTGGGCACATCCCCAGTAGGAGGTGTGCAGGAGGCAGCTGGTCGATGTTTCTCTCTCATCGATGTTTCTAACTCTCTATCCCTCTCCCTTCCTCTCTGTAAAATATCAATAAAATATACTTTTTAAAAAAATAAATAAAAATAAAAAATATTTTTATTGATTTCAGAGATGAAGGGAGAGGGAGAGAGAATAGAAATATCAATGATGAGAGAGTCATTGATCAGCTGCCTCCTGCACACCCCACACTGAGAATCGGCCCTCAACCAGGAATTGAACCATAATCTCCTGGTTTATGGTGAAACACTCAACCACTAAGCCATGCTGGCAGGGCTGGAAAAGACTTATTTTAATGTTTGGTGTGGACAAAAGATTTGACTTGATATTTCACCAAGGAAAAGGTATGAATGACAAAGCAACAGAAGATGTTCAACATCATTAGGTATCAGTCAATGTAAATTAAAACCATGATATATCCATTAAAATTGCTACAATTAAAAAGACTGATAACATCAAATGCTGATGAGGATGTGAATGAAGCAAATGAAACTCTCACACATTGCTAGTAGAAATGCAAAAGTTACTTTTGAAAACAATTTGACAATTTTTATCAAGTTAAGACCCAGCAATCCTACTCCTAGATATTTATCCAAGAGAAATGAAAGCATATGTTCACACAGACATGTACTCAAATGTTCATAACAGTTTGACTCATAATAATCAAAAGATAGGAAAAAAATCAAATTTCCATCAACTGGTCAATGGAAAAACAAATAGAATCCTACTTATCAATAAAAAGAAACAAACTTCCTTTTTTAGATCAGTAGTTCTAAAACTGACTATAGTGGTTATTACATAATTTAATAAATATGCTAAAAAACACACTAACTCATACACTTTAAATGGGTGAATTTTATAGTATCTGAATTATATATCAATAATGTCATTTTTCAAAAGGAATGAGTTACTCATACATGCAACATCATGGATGAATCTCAAAAGCATTATGCTAAAAAGTCACAACAGGCTATATACTGTATGATAATATTTAAATTCTGTGTGTGTGTTTTTTAAAATATATTTTATTGATTTTTTACAGAGAAGAAGAGAGAGGGATAGAGAGTAAGACACATCAATGAGAGAGAATCATCGACCAGCTGCCTCTTGCACACCCCCTACCAAGGATGTGCCCGCAACCAAGGTACAGGCCCTTGACTGGAATTGAACCCAGGACCTTTCAGTCCACAGGCTGACGCTCTATCCACTGAGCCAAACCGGTTTTGGCACTGTATGATAATATTTAAATTACATTCTAGAAAAGGCAAAATTGTAATGACAGAAAGCAGACCAGTGATGGCCAGCCTTGGGTTGAGGGAGGAGATTGACTACCAAGAGCATGAAGGAACTTTTTGGAGGTGATGAAATGCTTTATATCATGAATGTATGGAAGTTACATGATGGTATACGTTTGTCAAAAGTTATACTTAATTGTACACTTCAAATTTATGGAATTTATATAAATTATACCTAAATACATCTGCTATTTTTTAAAAGTAATAAAAAAACAACAACCTTGTCCACATACTCCTTGGAATGTCTTGGTGTACCCCCAGAGTTATTTATATTTCAATTTAAAGACCACCACTGTAAAGTATATGAAATGTTGCAATGACCCATGGAAGAGGCTGAAAGAGACATGAAAGGTAAGGTAATGCAAAGTACATGTATCATGTATCACAGGGACTGGAGGCTAAACTAAAACTAAAACATGTCAGCAGTGAATTACCATCATCCAAAGACCAAACAGGGCCCTGGTTGGTTTGGCTCAGTGGTTGGAGTGGTTAGAATGCTGGCTCCCAGACATGCACCACAGTTACTGTGTGCAGGAAGCAACTAATCAATATGTCTCTCTCACATCAATACCTTTCTCCTCTCTCTCTCTCTCTCTCTCTCTCTCTCTCTCTCTCCCCACCCTCCATCTCTCTCCACCACCCTCCCTCCCTCCCCTCTCGTCCTCCCCCGCCCTCTCATTCATTCTCTGAAAATCAATGGAAAAAATATCCTCAGGTGAAGATTAAAAACAAAAAAAAACAACAACAAAAAAGCGGAATCAGTCATCTCATTGAAGGCGAGTGGCCACTAGAGGTCAGGACCAGAACATGATACCTCTCTTCCAATGGCAGAACAGATTGCTCTTTGGAAGGATAGAGGGGGAAAAGGAGAAAAGAATTATGCATTTAAATATTTACTTAGCACTGGCAAGTGTGGCTCAGCTGGTTGAGCACCGTCCATGCACCAAAAGGTTGCCAGTTTGATTCCCAGTCAGGGCACATGCCCAGGATATGGATTCAAACAGGGAGGCAACAGATCGATGTTTCTTGCTGTCCCCCTTCCTCTCTCTCAAAAATCAATAAGAACATTTTAAAAATTATGTAAAGAAGGCTGTTTCAACTTATGACTAAATTTTAATTGGCAAGATTGTTTCTACCTTTAGTTGACATGAGGGTTTGTGAACTAAATTGACTTCCAATATAGAGAATTAGTTTCCTTTTCGTTTGTTTTTTCACTCTCTCTCTCTCTCTTTTTAATCTTTATTCTTCAATTACAGTTGTTCGTCTTTTTTTCTCCCATAGCTCCACCCCACCCTTATCTCCCACTTTCCCCCACTGTCCTCATCCATAGGTATATGATTTTTGTCCAGTCTCTTTACGCTTCCCCCCCACCCCCCCCACTCCCATACCCCTTTCCCCCTGAGGATTGTCAGTCCACTCCCTTTCTATGCCCCTGATTCTAGTATATTCACCAGTTTATTCTGTTCACCAAATTTTTTATTCACTTGATTTTTAGATTCACTTGATATGTATTTGTTGTTCATAATTTTTATCTTTACCTTTTTTTTCTTCTTCCTCTTCTTAAAGAATACCTTTCAGCATTTCATATATAATACTGGTTTGGTGGTGATGAACTCCTTTGGCTTTTTTCTTACCTGTGAAGCTCTTTATCTGACCTTCAATTCTGAATGATAGCCTTGCTGGGTAATCTTGGTTGTAGGTTCTAGCTATTCATCACTCTGAATATTTCTTGCCATTCCTGTCTGACTTGTATATTTCTGTTGAGAAGTCAGCTGACAATCATATGGATACTCCCTTGTAGATAACTGTTTTTCTCTTGCTGCTTTTAATATTCTTTGTCTTTTGCTCTTGGCATTTTAATTATGATGTGTCTTGGTGTGGTCCTCTGTGAATTCCTCTTGTTTGGGGTTCTCTGTACTTCCTGACTTGTAAGTCTATTTCTTTCACCAGGTGGGGGAAGTTTTCTGTCATTAATTCTTCAAATAGGTTTTTATTTTAATTTTTTAATTTTTTATTGATTAAGGTATCACATAGTTGTCTGCATCCCCCCATTTCCACCGTAAACCCCTCCCCACTTATGCCCCACCCCCTGTTGTCCATGATCACTGGTTAGGCTTATATGAATGTATACAAGTCCTTTGGTTGATCTCTCTCCCTTTCCCCCACACTCCCCTACCTTCCTCCCTCTGAGGTTTGACAGTTTCATCGATGCTTCCCTGTCTCTGGGTCTGTTTTTGTTCATCTCAAATAGTTTTTCAGTATCTTGCTCTCTCTCTCTTCTCTAGCACCCCCATAATTCGGATGTTGGTTCACTTGAAGTTGTCCCAGAGGCTCCTTAAGCTATCTTCAACTTTTTGGATTCTTTTTGCTTTTTGCTTTTCCAGTTGAGTGTTCTTTGCTTCTTTGTATTTCAAATCTTTGACTTGATTCTTGCGATCCTCTAGTCTGCTATTGGATCTGTGTATATTATTCTTTATTTCAGTCAGTGTATGCTTAATTTCTAGTTGGTCCTTTTTCACATACTCGAGGGTCTCAATAAATTTATTGTCCTTTTCTATAAAATTCTTGAAAACCCTTATAAACGTGGTTTGAACTCTATATCCAGTGGTTTGCTTTCCTCCATTTCTTTCATTTGTGAGCTGTTTCTTTGTCTCCACATTTTGGCGGCTTCCCTGAGTTGATAAAGTGGCTTTGTGTGCTAGGAGTCCTAGCAGGGCCCAGTGACTCAGTCTCCCCAGTAACCTGAGGTGGACACTCTTGGTGCACTCCTTTATGGGCTGTGTGCACAGTCTTGTTGTAGTTAAGCCTTGATTGCTGTTGGTATCACTGGAAGGAATTGGCCTCCAGGCTAATTGGTTGTGAGAATCAGCTGTGTCTATGATGGGAGAACTTCTGTGCAAGAGACACCCTTATGGGGCAAGATTTGCTTCAATGGGGCTTTGGTATTCAATGAGTCTGCCCCTAGTGTGTCCCTTATGGATCTGAGGAGTTGTAATCTGGATGGTCCCTATTCTGACCCCTGGAGACATTGATCTCCAAGGAAGTGCTAATTTAGCCTCTGCCTGAGGCCACCCAGCAGGAGCTACGGAGAGATCTGCAGATTCCTCTTCTTTGTTTGGGTTTTGAAGGTGCCCAAATGAGGCCCAGCTGTGAAGCAATGCAAGCTACTGTGGGGTCTTGGGCCTTCTTTTGAATGTTCTGGGTCTCTCTGACTCAGCTGCAGTTAGGTAAGTTTAGATTTCAAACGACCAGGCCATTCATAAGCCTCTGCACAGCTTGGATGGGGCAGAGACTCAGGGTGAAGCAAACAGCAATGGCTTCCCATCAGCCCTGCCCTACAAGACCCCTGGGTCTCAGTGTCCCACAGTAATAGCTATAAGCACCTCTGAGGGAAAGCTGCCCTAGAGTTCCACCTGTTGCCAGACAGTCCAATTTCTCCCCATATGAGTCTGGGTCCCTAGAGTCTCGCCTGGAACTGGAGTTCAGAGCAGTTGGGAGCTTGTATCTCCTTGCTGTTTGAAAAAGCCAAATCGTATTCCCTTGCCAACCCTCTCCGCATGCGCCTCTGTACCTCTGCACTTTACTTATGCAGCTCCTCTGAGTCTCAGTGTGCTATTCTCTTCCCTTCTAGTTGTAGAATTTTTACTTCGCAAGTCTTCCTGTGGTTTGGATGATGTCCATTTTGTCTTTTAGTTGTAGTTTTGAAGTGGTTGTGCAAGGCAGCAAGTTCAGGTGTTTACCTATGCTGCTATCTTGGTTTCTCTCTCTAGTTTCCTTTTTTGCATATGGTTCTTCATCTACATTGTAATATTCTGCTACTGCGGAAAACTGTAGTCTGTTTTCTGCTAGTTCTAGCTGTTAGTCTGGTCTCCAACAATGATGACATTTAATTACTGGCTCAGTAATTTGGTGTTCTCTACAGATTTTGAATGCTCAATTGGTAAATTCCAAACCACAGTCTCCTGGCATTGGGTATTCAAAAGAATAATTTCTATGTCCTCCCACCTTAGTAGGTGGTCCTCCCACAAATCCTAAATGAGCTTCCTCGACTTTGCTGAACATCTTCTAGATTAAATGGTTTGTGCCCCAGTGATGTTCATGAGGCACAAAGCAAAACCTAGGAATTCCATCAAACCACCTTGATTTTACAGAAAACTGGAGAGAGGCCTATGTCTACTCCCAGCTCATCCTGCTATGTTGCTATTTCCAGCTTATTGACTGGGTGGTCCCACATTAGACATGTTATTTTTCTAAGAGACCTTGAATATGGCCCAAAGAGAGGCAAGAAAACAATTTCCACTGCTCAAGAATTTCCTGAAACATACTGGGTTGTTTCTAAACTGCTACATCAACTTTTTCCATGGTTTCAGTCTATAGGAGCCAGGACATAGGAGTCTGATCTTTCCCCCTTCTCCCTTTCTTTCTGTTCTGGAATCAATTCGTCTACTCTCTGTTCTTGTTTGGGGCACTTTCTATATGTTATTTCCTTCTCCTCTATCCTATGGACCAACTTTCTCTGGCATAATCTAACTTTTCCTGTCCTTAGACTTACTTTTAAAGGTGATCAACATACAAACAGAACAGACTTTATAGCTGGGAATGAAAAGCATATCTACGTGGTACTTATACAGAATATTAGCCCTATAACATTCAATAGATAATAATTGTAAGGTAATATATTTTCATGCTTGTGAACATGTTTTTTGTTGGTAGATTTTTAAAGCTCTAGGCTTTAATTCTCAAACTCTTTTTCTATTGCAGTGAAAGAAACAAATACATTCTTACGAAGGAAAATGGGTCTCTATGGCAATGACTTCAAAGTGCAGATGTATATTTGTGGAGTGGGTTTACTGAAGTGTGGGAGGTATGATATTCAAAATATACTCCTTAAGCCAAAACCGGTTTGGCTCAGTGGGTAGAGCATTAGCCTGTGGACTGAAAGGTCCCAGGTTTGATTCCTGTCAAGGGCATGTACCTTGGTTGCAGGCACATCCCCATAACATCCCCAGTAGGGAGTGTGCAGAAAGCAGCTGATCGATGTCTCTCTTTCATCAATATTTCTAACTCTCTTTCCTTCTCCCTTCCTCTCTGTAAAAAAATCAGTAAAATATATTTTAAAAAAACAAAAACAAAATATACTCCTTTAGAAATTTCTCATATGTCACTCACGATATATGTTAGCATACTGTCACATCTCCTAGTATTGTTAGTATGTCTTTCACACTATAGGCATTCATAAATGTCCATGAAAGAAAAAGAGAGGGATGGAAAGAGGGAAGAAAGTCAGTAGCATTACTAGGCTTAAGATTGCCTGGATAAACATTAGCAGGAACAGTATCAGCATACTCAGAACCTAAGGGCAACAACTTGACTTTTTTTTAGATCTAATGTCCACTTCCTTGGGAAGAAGGTTTACTCATAGGGACTTCCAGTGACAGATAATGGGTCCTATTTCAGGTCACTTGAAATTATAATTTGAGGAACTATGACTTAAAAGTATACACCTCTAGGTCTTAGCAAAAATGTTATAAACAGATACACTTAGTCACAAGTTCACATACAACATTATATGTCAGACCATAATATTCAATGTCAATGCTTTAATATTTGTACATCAGCTTTATTTTCATCACCGTTGTGACAGTACCACCTGTAAGTGGAAAGCATAAAGTTATCCAGTAACTATTTTCCTGTGTGCTGATAGAAGCCAAAGCCAAGTGAATTGCAACTGTTCTTAGATAACCTTCTATTGTCTTACAAATCTCTTTTGCAGCTCTATATTTCACTCCAAAATTTTTTTACATTGAAATCTATAGTTAGCCTTTATGTTTGTTATTATTTAAATCAGATAACTTGATTGGTTCTCAATAAATCTAAAGCAAAGCGTCTGAGTCCAACCTATAAATATTCACCACAAATAAAGTAACTGAGTCTACTGTGGAACAGTTTTTTAAAACTATTTAGAGAAACATTTATTTTATTGAGCACCTAAAATGTTCTAGGCCAGAGATTTTCAACCTTTTTCATCTCAAGGCATACATAAACTGAGTACTAAGACTCTGAAACATAACGAAAACATATTTTTTGTCTTATCTGACTAAAAGTAGATGGATTAACGACATTAAACAAGGGTAGAAAGGATCTGATTGGAAAAGCCCCGTGGAAGGTATGCCTTCCTAAGCAAGAGGGGAATAAAAAGAAGAATTTTTACTTGTAGCCCTGAACATTTCCTTTTTAAATGCATAAAAGAGCACTATGAAAATTGTATATAACATGAAGAATAGAGGAAAACTCAGTCCCTGGGCATGGCTAATATAATCAAGAGTTTAGTTTTTAACTCTTCCTAAAGCTGGAAAGCCCCATGAAGTAACTATTGTTGGAACATCATTCAAACTTAAAAGAAAACTGAAGATAACTTCATGCCTTTTATTTTAATCCTACTCCCTTCTGAAACAGGAAATCTTTGCTTTTAAAGAAAGGGAAGCAAAACTAAAAGGGGTAGTTCCTCTTATAAGTAAGAAGAGTTGATTACATAAATGGGTCTGACACCTTTTTTTAATGCTTTGTTTTGCTATCTTTTCTTTTTTTATATATATATATATTTTTATTTTATTGATTTTTTACAGAGAGGAAGAGGGATAGGGAGTTAGGAACATCGATGAGAGAGAATCATCAATTAGCTGCCTCTTGCATACCCCCTACTGGGGATGTGCCCGCAACCAAGGCACATGCCCTCAACCAGAATCGAACCTGGGACCTTTCAGTCCGCAGGCCGACGCTCTCTATCCACTGAGCCAAACCGGTCCCGGCTATCTTTTCTTTTGAGGTAAATTTATCATATAACATTAGTTTCATGTATTCAACATAATAATTTGATATTTGTATACTCTACAAAGTGATCACCACCACAAGTCTAGTTAACCTCTTTCACCATACACTGGGTCCCCTTCACCCATTTTGCCCACGTCTACCCCCTTTAGTTTTGCTAATCAAAATCTTGAGATGTGCCGAAACTGGTTTGGCTCAGCAGTAGAGCGTCGGTCTGTGGACTGAAAGGTCCCAGGTTCGAATCCGGTCAAGGGCATGTACATTGGTTGTGGGCACATCCTCGGCAGGGGGTGTGCAAGAGGCAGCTGGTCAATGTTTCTCTCTCATCAACGGTTCTAGCTCTCTATCTCTCTCCCTTCCTCTCTGTAAAAAAAATTAATTTGGCCAGGATCCTAGACTTCCAAGTTTTATTTTTGGTCAGAACTTCAAAATCTTTGAAAGAACTCTGAACACTGGAGGAAATTATAATTTACCCCTGGGATCAATGAGGACCCTGTCTGCACACAAGCATTTGGTCATGTTTTTTGCAGGATAATACAAAGCCAGTTTCTGGAACTTTAGGATAACCCAAAAGTCTCTATTATTTACACAGCATGTTAGATTTTTATGATAAGCCCTGGTATGTTTAAAATTTAGATTGCTGAGACCCATCTCAAGATTTAAAAAATATATATATTTTATTGATTTTTTTTAGAGAGGAAGGGAGAGCCACTGTGGTGTGACAAGGAGAGGTGCTGTGGGCTAGAAATCAAAGGATCTGCATTCAAGTTCTAATGACACCAGTTTCTTTTTGTTATTGTTAATTCTTACCCAAGAATATTTTCCACTGATTTTTAGAGAGAATGGAAAGGAGGAGGAGAGACAGAAAAAGAGATACATTAATTGGTTGCCTCCTGCAGGCACCCTACCAGGTCCAGCCTGCAAATGAGGAACATGCCCTTGAACCCAAGACTCTTCAGTCTGCAGGCTGACACTCTATCCACTGAGCTAAACTGACTAGAGCATATGACACCAGTTTCTATTTGTGCCACTCTAGGCAAGTGACTCATGTCTGAGCTTCAGTGTCTTCATTTGTAAAAGGATATCTGCCCTGCCTACTTCACAAAACTGTATTTTGCACATCAGATTTTATGATACATTGTAACCCATAAAGTCAAGGTGCTAAACAAATGTCAGGGATTGTTAATAAATCACTTCATCTCTTTTTGTACCTGTTTTCTTTTTTCTGAAATTTGGATAATGAACTACCCAATAATCACTTTGTGGCCTGTAGTAAGGATTGTAAAATGACCTAATTTGCTTCAAGCCTATGAGTAGGATGATTTCTCCAAAGCTTTAGAAGCCACTGAGAAGTGTTACAGAGAATGGAGAGCTTGGGATTGGAGGGAATAACGTGATAAGTGATATTTCCAGAAAGGAAAAGGCACTGGCTAGAGTAATTTTAGGAATGACTAATGGCTCTGAAGAAATCTTCAGGGTAACCTCAGATAATCATGACCCTGATCGCAGTTAAAAAAAACCAGGCCCTGTTACACAGATTTTGTATCATACACTTAAAATCTAAATGATCCTATTAACCAATGTCACCCCAATAAATTTAAATTTTTTAAAAATAATAAAAGAGAACCAGCTCAGTATGTCCTTCTCTAGTGTGAAGATAAATAAGTACTAAGAATGAGGACAGTAAGTGAAGTAAAAAGAACATATTGTAGTTATAAATGCTAAAACTTTCTTATTGGATTTAACTATTATTGGGTGTTATTTTTTCTTTGATAAATGATTGTATTATGGGAGTATATAATTTAATCATAAATTTTAGTCAGTTGTAGCTTTAGATTTGTTTCAAACTACATATTTAATTGAGAATAAGTCCATCAACATTTGGTTAAAGTATTTTTAATTACTTGAAAGTAGTTTGTTCTTATTTACATTTGAATTTATAAGTGAAAATTATGATATGTAGGATCTCTATGCAACATTAATAAAGCATCAATAAAAATAATGAAAGAAAAGTAAGAACGGAGAGAGAAAAATAAAGAAAAAAAAGGCAAGAGAAAGGGAAGGGAAGACAGTAAGAAAACTAAAAGAACTTATGCCTTTGGACTTTCCAAAGCAAATACCTGCCTTCAGATTCTTCCCCTGCACCATGAATATAAAGGCAACAGAAAAAAAGCCACTTATAAATTTACAAATTTAATTCAAAACATAGGGGGAAATACCCTAACTATAGAAAAAGACAAACATAAGTTTCTTCTGCAAAAAGACCATGCTTACTATGTTTGTAGTGTGTATGTGTAAAATTCCTGTTCTTTTTCTCACCTTTTAAATAATTAGTTTTTCTTCCCCCTCCCTTTTTTGCACAAAGTAACAGAAAGATAGAAATGAATTTCTCTATACAAATGCATCAGCAATGATTGATTCCTAGAATTTTAAAGTTTACTGAGTCAGTAACTGCTAATACATGCATTTTGTCAACTTTCTATATCACTCAAAGACAGAATCTTTCTTTAGAGCAATATAAAAGCCTGGTGGCAGTTATAGGAAGCTCAGGTTCAGTCTCTATATTATCTGGAAACTCATTCAGACTCCCAAAGCTCCTATCCACAGTATTTCACACATCATAATCTTTCTTCAATTTTAAAGAATACAAACCCAAATAACATTTAAATAATATAAACCATTATTATAATGGCTATTTATTTGGGTTTAAAAAAATAAACAAAACAGGTAATCTTGACAGTAAGATGAAAAAGGCATTCATGGCAATCAAAACATTCATGAAAGTGACCGCAGAACTTCTTGGCTAAATTCTAAATGAAGTCTGATTCTACTTAAACTTATTGTACAAACTGCACCTGACTTTTATGAGCAATTAGCACTTTATAAATAAAGGTTTCTTCTCTGACCAACTCAATTGGGACACCCTAGCTTCCAGCACAGCTATCTACAGCAGTCAGCAGGCCATGAGAAGCCTCTGAAGAGAAAAAAATAATGCAGCAGCAGAGCTTCGAATATTATGGATAAAAACCAAACTGGCTGCTATCAATGTTCAAGAGTAAATTCTTTTTTAATGAATATCTGTCAGCCATGATAAGATCCCAAAGTTTGGCTAATTTTTATTCTAATTTACAGGTATTTCCCCACATATCAAGGGGACTTAATTCAAAAGTTCATTTAAAGGCCCATTATTTTCTATCAAGATGACAAAGCCTATAGTTCAGCTTCTCTCTGAGTTAACTCTAAAGCCTATAGTTCAGCTTCTCTCTGAGTTAACTCTATTTCAGCAGGCTAGCCTAGAAATGTATTATTTTTCTATGGAGAAATGTATTATGGGCCTCAACTTGAGATGTCAAAAATAGTACATCTTTTTCGCTTATTGAGTCTGTGCCTAATCTGACAGGAACTCTGCCTCTTTCCTGGTCTATATAAACACATCTAATGCCCCATTACTTTGTCTGTTAAACCATAATGTTGATTCCTGTCAATTCCTAAGCCCACTCTTCTCTCACTCTAAAATTGCTTCTCTTTTCCTTTTCCCTTACTCTCATATCCTTGACAATTTGAGAACTATTTATTTCTGGAGTCCCCCACTTTTGGCAATACGTTTACATGTCTCTGGATTTCCTGACTCAGCTTTGAACTCAACACATTCTTCAGAATTTGGGAAGACACCACAGGTATAAATAGAAGTCTCCCTCTACTAATTTAACTCTCATGGACTCCATCTACTAACTGGGCTGATCCCTGACATTCTTCCAAATATGTAAAATCAAACTTCAAGGGTTCTGAAAAAGAAGGGACTTGGAGGAGGAGTGAGGTAACAAGTAGGGCTACTGTTTATTTTTTGTTTTGTTAATCTTCACCTGAGGATATTTTTTTCTATTGCTTTTTAGAGAGTGGATAGGAGGGAGAAATGGAAGGAGAGAGGACGAAGCAGAGGGAGAAGGAGAAACAGAGGGAGAGGAAGAGAGAAAAGGAGAAGGAGAAAGGGGAAGATGAGAAGAGGGAGAGAGGGAGAGAGGGGGAGAGGAAAAGAGGAAGAGAGAAATACTGATGTGTCATGAGAGAGACACATGGACTGGTTGCCTCTCACATGTGCCCCCACAGGGGGTAGAGAGTAAATCCACAAACTCAAGTAAGTGTCCTTGCCCAGGAATCGAACCCGTGACCCTTTGGTGCACAGATCAATGCTCTAACCACTTATAAACACTATCCAGGGATAGGGCTACCATTTAGATAGAATATAGGCTATTTATATGGAATACAGGCTAGAGCAGTGTTTTTCAACCTTTTTTGGGCAAAGGCACACTTGTTTCATGAAAAAAATCACGAGGCACACCACCATTAGAAAATGTTAAAAAATTTAACTCTGTGCCTATATTGACTATATATAAAGTAATTCTCTTGAATAGGAATCAAATAAACACAAAGAAAGTATTTTATAATTACTTTATTATGAAATATTAAGTAAACAAAATAGTGAAAAATTATAAAATTCTTGTCTTGTCTGCACCTACGGCACACCAGGCAACATCTCGCGGCACACTAGTGTGCCGCGGAACAGCGGTTGAAAAACGCTGGGCTAGAGAAAAGTAGAAGGCAGTGGGATGGAGGGATGGGAATAAGGGAGCAGCATTGTCACTGATGACCTCCAGCAGTTGCTTTTCCTCCTTCTCTATCCTTCCTTGTTTCCTCTGGAAGGACCTAAGGCCCTTATCTGGAATAAATTCCCAGGGACAGAATCAACATGCTAGCTGCCTACTGTTGCCTCAGACCAAAGTTTCTGTCCACCCCATCAAATTATAGAAAGAACACAGGCTTCTTCCCTTTTTCTCTACCTCTGAATAAGCATCAGTTATTCTTAAGTTTTCTATGGTTTAATACTGCTAGTCATGATGGGAAAATAGAGGGTAAACATTACTAAAAAGATTAAGTTTTAAGAGCCTCACATTCATCATTCGCCTGGTATTCAATGACATAAAAATGAGGCTCTGGATTTTCTAAAAGCTTTCCTGATTGCTTTCTCACCAGGACCCTCGGATTCTATTTATTCCAAGTTACTCCAATTTTTTTGAGTTTTCTATTTTCCAGGGAGCCATGGGTCTGGGGGTTATACAGTCAGACCTCTGAGGTGGCCTTTCGGTCCACCATTTTAATCACAAAAAACAACAGGATATCCAGTGTGCTTTTTCTGCTGCTGTCCCCTGACTCTGCTACTTACTAAATGTGTTCAATGATTTGTGGAAAGAGTTACATAATCTCTTGAAACCCCATGTTCTTGTTTAAAAAGAGAACAGTGGTTCTCTTGCTTACAGAAATATTATAAGAACCCGTGAGACACTATGCACAACACCTGGCACATGGCAGGCATCCAAACAACAATGGCAATTACTACGGTCCCCACCACCCTTCCTGTTACCACGGTATACCCAGCCCCCAACTAAAGAGACAAGGTGAGAGATAGGAAACCAGAGCTGAGGAGTGAGCCCCGTTTCCCTGACCACACCTCTTACTGCTTATCTACCTACACATTAAAAGTAGAATAAGAAAGCAAGAAATAGAGAAAGTAAGCTAGGTTTTATATGATTCTAAAGTGGAGTCAGGAAGTTAGGAAAATCTTAGAAATAGGAAAAAGAAGGATATTTTCTTGGCTTTATAATTAAAAATGAAAATAGCACTTATCATAATGTACAAAATAATATACAGTCTATCTAAATATTTAAAAAGAGTTGTTCCTGTCTTGAATCCAAAAGAAAGTCCTTGTAAGTATCAAGATAATGTAATATTTATAACCAAAAAATGTCTTTCCAATCATATTTTTTCACATTCCTAATTATATCTCCTATTTTAAACATTCCATTTAGTTAACCCTTAGTTCATACTGGCAAGCCATGGGACTGAAATATTCCATATAAATGGACATTTTATTTATTCTATTAAAAAAAACATACAATGCAATGTAGCTCATACCTTGAATACATAGCTCCTCTAACATTCACATGCAGGATACATCTCTCCAGGCAAAATCCTTTTGTGAATTTACTCTCTTTCTAATTAGCCCTCAAATAATACCAGCCAGATCTATTCCCCCCGTTTTCCAGCTTAAGTAGCAGAGATAATAAACTAATGATAAGTGAAGCTACCACACACTTTTCCCTCTTCTTACTGAATCAAGCTTCTTTCAATTAGCTGTTTATAAAGTTGCTCACTGCAAATCTCTCACATGTTTTTATCCCCTAACAATAGGCATGCTGTTTCCCAACTTGGAAAATTAACATTAGCATCCACATTGATTGGGCAGTTGTTGATGGCGGTCATTTTCCAAGCAGCCAACTTAAGGCCATGCACAGAGCTGCCTTTGTAGTGAGAAAAAAGATTTCTCTGCAATGTATGGTGATGTTGAAGCTGTTTTGTACAACCCACTGCTCCTGGCTCAAATACATGCAAATTACAGCAAATGTTCTGTGGCGAGTAGTCTAGAGGGCACTGAAAAGATGGTTAATCTAATAAAAAAGGTAACACACTTGATAGTTTCTTCTTCTGAGTTCTAAATTTTAACATACGAAGTTTTAAAATTTTACCAAAAATTCCAAAGGAAAGCAATTCATTTTCAAACCTATATTCTTTTCTCCCTCTCTGAATTACTGTGAAAAGAAACCAAGAAGCTTCTCTTTTGACATTTATTAATTATAGTTTTATAAAATCAACTCGTCCGTATTCACTTGGCAAAATATAACATCCTAAGGCAAGTAAATTTGGTTCTAGATAAAAGAAACAATATTTATCAATACTATGTTTGTCCAAGTTAAAGAAAGCATATAATGATTATTTGATAACACTCCTTCCAAAAAGGTAGTATTAAGTTTTCTTTTAAGAAGAGGAATGGTAGATCAAAAGCATAAATGATTTTCAAGAAAATTAAAGACTTGTAGTTCATACTTACCTGGCAGGGGAGATACCAAGATCATCAAGAGTTGTAGTCCAGGAAATCACTGGCAGCTTAGCTTAGAAAACCCTCTCCTGTGTAATAAATTAAGACAATGGAAAGCTATCCAACTCCAGGAAAAAGATATAGACAGCCTGTATCTCATCAGCATGAACAGGCACAGTTTAAAAGCCAAGTAAATTGAATTATAACTATTTTTCAAATCTTCAATCACTGGAAGCTAAAAGCTTATTTCTTCTCTTTGTCTCATCTTTCCAGAGTACAGATACCTATCTCCCCTTTAACATCAGAAATTTGGTACAGAGTTCAGTAATCATTCATACAAGGAGTGCCAAGGTTCTGATTTAATTCCTTCTGGCATTCTGACAAGGGGAGGGAAGGTAAATGGCTGGCAGTGGCTCTCTCAAGCATGGAAAGGTCAGTATAGTGATGGTGGCCACTGAAAATTATCCCTTCTTTTGTACATCCACTTGAGACTACAATGTTTGGGGTAGTACATATTAAGGATTAAATCATCCTTATGTAATGTGAGCTCTGGTAGATCTCATTCTCAAATACGTACCAAATTGCATTAGCAGGGTACAGCTTTTGCAAATGTCTTCTTATATTAAAGTACAAGAAACAGATCAAGTACAGACTCAAACATCTTTATTCAAAATGTACTAACTCTTCGGAATGCTTTTAAATATCTTAATTATTTTAAAAAATTGTTTTTACAACTTTTTGTAAGACTTGCTGGTGCCTAATGGCTGCCTTGGATATATCCTGCACGATTTGTCTGATTTGGGGGAAGAATATTTAAATAATATTGTAAAAAAATCACAGAAATAGTATTCCATTAAGGGCTCCTAATAATGTCCACTGGCAACTCCCTAAATGTACTAATCCCTTTATGACAGAGCATCAGGTACTATATTACTATACTCTTAAGAGTTAAGGATTCTACCTCAATATGTTCAGTATATTTATATTATTTTAGGTGCTTATCACATGTATGGCAACCTCTTCTCTAGGAGTGAGTCAGTCATCAGCCTTCTATAAAAACAAATAACAGGATTCTGTTAAGCAATAGTAATTTATAATAAACTAGAGGTCTGATGCACAAAATTTGTACATGGGGCAGGGGGTGTCCCTCAGCACTGCCTGCACCCTCTCCTATCTGGGACATCCCTCTCACAATCCAGGACTGCTGGCTCCCAACCACTCGCTTGCCTGCCTGTCTGATTGCCCCTAACTGCCTTCTCCTGCTGGCCTGGTAACCCCTAACTGCCCTCCCTTGCCAGCCTGGTCACCCTAAACTGTCCTTTCCTACAGGCCTGGTTCCCCCCACCTTCCCTCTCCTGCAAGCCTGCCCCCACCCCCAACTACCCTCCCCTGCAGGCCTGGTCCCTCCCAACTGCCCTCCTCTGCCGGCCCAGTCAACCCTAACTGCTCTCCCCTGTAGGCCTGATTGCCCCCAACTGCCCTTCCTTGCAGGCCTGTTCCTCCAAAACTGCCCTCCCTTGCAGGCTTGGATCCCCTGCAACTGTCCTTCCCTGAAGGGCTGGGTGCCCCCAACTGCGCTCCTCTGCTGGCCCGGTCACCCCTAACTGCCCTCCCCTGCTTCCCTGATCACCCACAACTGCCCTCCCCTGCTGTTCTGATCACCCACAACTGCCCTCCCCTGCTGGCCATCTTGTGGCGGCCATCTTGTGTCCACATGGGGGCAGCCATCTCATGTGTTGGAATGACAGTCAATTTGCATATTTCTCTTTTATTAGATAGGATAGGAATGTTAAGTTTCCTTTCTTTTTTTTTTTTAAACTTGATAACACTTTTTTTAAAATATATTTTTTATTGATTTTATACAGAGAGGAAGGGAGAGAGATAGAGAGTTAGAAACATCGATGAGAGAGAGTCATCGATCAGCTGCCTCTTGCACACCCCCTACTGGGGATATGCCTGCAACCAAGGTACATGCCCTTGACCGGAATTGAACCCAGGACCCTTCAGTCCCCAAGCTGACGCTCTATCCATTGAGCCAAACCGGTCCCGGCTAAGTTTCCTTTCTAACCCACTTTTCACTAATTTATCTAGACAAACTATCCATGATATTAGTTTTAATTTTTGTAATCAATATATTTTTATAGTCTTAGTGAATGGTGGGTTGAGAATTAAATCTTTAAAAGTTCTGTATTAATCTCTACACACTTGAAAATATTTTAAAAACTTAAAAACATTTGAAAAGTCTGCATTAAATGAGTAACATGAGATCATAACTAAAACTTCAGATGATTCACAGATTAAAGGGTATTTAAGGTAGAAGAGTCTATTGATTAATTATAGAAACTAGATTAGTTTCCTTGGAGTCTCCTTTAAATTTAAGGGAAAACTTGGTTGAGTGGTTGAACCTGGAACAATCCAATTCCAGAAACAAGAGAACAGGCAAGTGCTACCAAAAAGACAGTGCAGTTTAATCTTTGTCATGCTTAATCAAAGAGAAAGAACAATGAAGCATATATAATGACTTAGTGAAGAGGAAAAGAACAAAAGGACTAGGGAGACTTAGAAAAGTTTCTAAAATAAAACAAAAAGCACGTATCTCTCCTCTCCATTCCTTCTTTATTTAATACTAGGGGCCCAATGCATGAATTCATGCATCCTGAAAGGAATGGTGGGCTGTGAGGTGGGCACAGCTATGGGTCTTGGCCCATCCTCCACACCTCTCCCCACCGCCCACCAGCCCCTCCTGCCGCCCCAGTCTTCTGTCTGCTGACAGCCCCACTCTGCTACCATCGCTCCCACGTGCTGATGGCGCGGAGTGATTGAGGCCGGCACCAGCAGCAGGTGCAAGTGGGGCTGGTGCCGTCAGTGGGTGTGAGAGGAGGCTACTGCCCTGATCGCCCCTCAGGAGCAAGGGGAGGTGGAGAAGCCCTCAGGGGCAATCTGGACTGGCAGCTGTTGCTCATACCCACTGATGGTGCTGAGTGATCGGGACCTGCACGAGGCACTGGCAGTAGGGTTGAGTGGTGGCTCCTGTGCCAGCTGTGGGTGTGAGTGGGGACAGTGCTAGCAGTGGGTGCAAGGGGGGCTGTCACTGGCAGCAGGTATGAGAGGAGGCTGCCAGCCCAATCACCCCTCAGAAGCAGGGGGAGTAGCTCTGAGGGGCGATTGGGGCTGGTAGCTGCTGCTTGCACCCACTGACAGCACTGAGCAATTGGGGCCAGTGCCCTGGGTGCTAGCTGTGGATGCAAATGGCAGCTCTAGTGCTGCAGTGGGTGCAAGTGGGTCTGGTGCCAATAGTAAGTGCGAGTGCTGGGCAGGACTGTGGCACGTGGGAGCAAAGAATTTTCAGTAACTACCAGAGGCTAGTCCAGATGACAGCAACTGGCACACCACCTTGGTCTGGCACCCCCGCTCACCTGCACCACCATCCCACTTCTGCCAATGCCTACCATATTCTGTTCAGTGCTGCCTGCTGCTGATACCTGCCATGTTCCATGCATGTGCCCCCTGGTGATCAGCACACGTCATAGCCCCTGGTTGTTTGGTTGTTCCTCCATTTGGTTTATTTGCATATTAGCTTTTTATTTTATAGTATTAATAAAGTGTCAAGGTAGTATAATATGCTAAATTCCAAATGAGTAACTAAACCTATACTATCCAAAATGGTAGCTACTAACCAATTGACTACTGAGCATTTGAACATTTTTGTTTTTTTTAATTCTCGCCTGAGGATATTTTTCTATTGATTTTCAGAGAGAGGGAAAGACAGAAATATCAATATAAAAGAAACACATTGATTGCTTGCCTCTTGCATGCCCTGACCAGGGGATGAGCCTGCAACCAAGGTATGTGTCCTTGACCAGAATTGTACCTGGGACTCTTTGGCCTGCAGTCTGATGCTCCATCCACTGAACCATACTGACTAGGGTGACTACTGAGCATTTGAAATGTTGCTTGTCCAATATGAAGACTTAGAACTAAAATAATCTCATTTAATATTTTTATATAGATCATACATTGAAATACTTTTTTCATGGTTTGGATTAAATAAAATATATTATCAAAATGAATTTCAACTGTTTCTTTTTAGGTTTTAAACATGGATATTAGAATATTTAAAATTATATATATATATATAATTTAAAATTATATATATATAAAATTATATATATATAAAATTATATATATATATAATTTATTTATTTATTTGTTTACTAATTTTAGAGAGAGGGGAAGAGAGGAAGAGAAAAAAAGAAAGGGAGAGAGGGAGGGAGAAAAAGAGAGAGAGAAACATTGATGTAGGAAAGAAACATTGACTAGTTGCCTCCTGTATGTGCTTCCACTTAGAATTGAACCTGCAACCTAGCTATGTATCCTGATGGGAAATTGAACTGGCAATCTTTCTGTGCATGGGAAGACACTCTAACCCAGCCACCCCAGCTACATGAATTATGCCTATTTAAAACATAATGACATAGAATGAAATCCTAGTTTATACATAATATTTTTTTTAAAGATTACTAGCAAAACACAAAATTATGTATTCCTTTCAAACCACATAAAAATGTTAAAAGGAGCCAAAACCGGTTTGGCTCAGCGGTAGAGCGTCGGTCTACGGACTGAAAGGTCCCGGGTTCGATTCCGGTCAAGGGCATGTCGTTGGTTGTGGGCACATCCCCGGTAGAGGGTGTGCAAGATGCAGCTGGTCGATGTTTCTCTCTCATCGATGTTTCTAGCTCTCTATCTCTCTCCCTTCCTCTCTGTAAAAGATCAAAAAAATATATTTTAAAAAAATGTTAAAGGGAGTATATTTAACATTAGGAAGGAAACATAAAGACGGAAAATAGCAAGAAAGCATTTTAAAATCTTCCAATTATACATTAAATACATTTACCTATTAAAAATCCCTTAGGTGTGATTTTTTTAAGTGTCCACAAGTGAGACATTTATCTATTTATTTTTAAATATATTTTATTGATATTTTACAGAGAGGAAGGGAGAGAGATAGAGAGCTAGAAACGTCGATGAGAGAGAAACATCAACCAGCTGCCTCTAGCACACCCTCTACCGGGGATGTGCACACAACCGACGTACATGCCCTTGACCGAAATCGAAACCGGGACCTTTCAGTCCGAAGACTGACGCTCTACCGCTGAGCCAAACCAGTTTCGGCTACAAGTGACACATTTAAAACAAATAGATTTAGAAAGCTTAAGAGGAAAAGGTAAAGATAAAAAGCAAGGGTTACATCAAAGTAGAACCCAAGCCATAAAAACATTACATAATAAGATCATGTTTTGTTTTTTTAAAATCCACAGCTCATATAACTTTATATGCCAAATAACTGTGCTAAAATATATATAAAGTAAAAACTGTTAAATATGCAAAATAAATAGATATCACTGGTGTGTTCAGTGGTTAGAGCAGCGGCCCATGCACCAAAGGGCTTCTGGTTCAATTCCCAGTCAAAGGCACATGCCTAGGTTGCAGGTTCCCTCCCCACCTCCAGTCTGGGCAAGTGTGGGAGACAACCAATCCATGTACCTCTCACATCGATGTTTCTCTCTCTCTTCCACTCCCTCTCTTTCATCCTTCCTTCCTTTCATTCTCTCTGAAAGCAATGGACAATTATCCTCAGATGAGGAATAACAAGCAAACAAACAAAATAAAAGTAGTAAGATTTCCATTATTCGCAGATGACATGATATTTTGTACATAGAAAACCCTAAAGACTCCATAAAAAAACTACTAGATTTATTAAATGAATTTGGCAATGTAGAAGGATTCAAAATTAACATGCAGAAGTCTATGGCTTTTTTATACACGAATAATAAACTCACAGAGAGAGAAACTAAAAAAAAATAATAATAATCCCATTTACCATTGTAACAACAAAAAAAAATATTAAAATACCAAGGAATAAATTTAACCAAGGAAGTAAAGGATCTGTACTTAGAAAATTACAGGACGCTCAAAAAAGAGGTAGAGGAAGACATAAACAAATGGAAGAATATACCATATTCATGGATTGGTTGAATCAACATTATTAAATGTCCATACTAACCAAAGCAACTTATAAATTTAATGCAATCCCCATTAAAATAACAACAGCATACTTCAAAGACCTAAAACTCTCCAAAAATTCATCTGGAATAAATAAAAAAAAAGACCCCGAATAGCTGCAGCAATCTTGAGAAAGAAGAATAAAGCTGGAGGGATCACAATACCAGATATCGAGCTATACTACAAAGCCACTGTTCTCAAAACTGCCTGGTACTGGCATAAGAAGAGACATATAGATGAGTGGAAGAGAACAGAGAACCTAGGAATCAACATAAGCCATTATGCCCAATTAATATTTGACAAAGGAGGCAAGAGCATATAATGGAGTCAAGACAGTCTTTTCAATAAACAGTATTGGAAAAATTGGACAGCTACATTAAAAAAAAAAAGTGAAACTAAACCATCAATTTACACCACACACAAAAATAAACTCAAAATGGATAAAGGACTTAAACCTAAAATGGAAAACCATAAAAATCTTAGAAGCGATAGGCAGCAAAATAGCAGACATTTGTCATAGCAATGTTGCGAGAGTCCCACGTCCTGCGTGGTTCAGGGTTCAAGTTCAGGGTTCAGGTTTGGGCTCTGGAGGAGGCCACACGCAAATGAAAGAGTCAAGACAAGAAATAATAATTTGGAAATTGGGGGCCAGGTGGAAGCCCAAGGAAGGACTCCACTTTGCTACGGCCTTGCCATCTCTTTTATTCAGGTTTGGAATACACCCATATCCCTTAGGCAGGCAATTCCAGTAATAGCTCAGTGATAGCCTATCAACAAAGATTTACATAAGACTAAAAGGTGGAAGTTGCTTCAGCTACCTTTGTCTCAACTGGACAATGGGTGTCAGGCTCTGACCATTGCCAGAGCCTCAGGGTTGACCAGCCTTCCAGACTCCTTGCCATAAACAAATGGGACTACATCAAAATAAAAAGCTTCTGTGCAGCAAAATAAACCATCAACAAAATAAGAAAACCCATTGCATGGGAGAACATATTTGCCAATGTTATCTCCAATAAGAGTTTAATATCCAAAATTTATAGGGAACTCATAAAACTTAACAAAAGGAAGATAAACAATCCAATAAAAAAAAAATGGGCAATGGACCTAAATAGACACTTTTTGAAAAAGGACATACAGAAGGCCAGGAGACATATGAAAACATGCTCAAAGACACTAATCATTTGAGAGGTGCAAATCAAAACAATGATAAGTTTCCATCTCACACCTGTCAGAATGGCTATCATCAACAAATCAACAAACAATAAGTGCTGGAGAGGATGAGAAGAAAAAGGAACCCTCTTGTACTGCTGGTGGGAATGCAGACTGGTACAACCACTATGGAAAAGAGTATGGCATTTCCTTGAAAAACTAAAAATGAAACTCCCATTTGACCCAGTAATCCCACTTCTAGGACTATATCCCAAGAAACCAGAAACATCAATCAGAAAGGATATATGCAGCCCAATGTTCATGGCAGCACAATTTACAATAACTAAGATTTGGAAACAGCCTAAATGCCCATCAGCAGATCAGTGGATTAAAAAACTGTGGTATATCTACACAATGGAATACTATACTCCTATAAAAAAGAAGGAATTCTTACCATTTGCAACAGCATAGATGGAACTGGGGAGCATTATGCTAAGTGAAATAAGCCAGAGAAAGAGAAATATCCCATGATCTCACTCATTTATGGAATCTATAATAATAAAAGCACAATATGCTAATTAGATGGAACAGCCAAACGACCTTTCTGATGTCATTCCAGACGTCCTTTTGGACAAAGCCGCCACAGTAAGGCCAAGGTAGAGGTAGTTAGGGGCGATCAGGCAGGCAGGCAAGTGGTTAGGGACAATGAGGCAGGCAGGCAGAGTAGTTAGGGGTGATGAGGCAGGAGGTGAGTGGTTATGGACAATAAGGCAGGCAGGCAGGCAGAGTGCTTAGGGGCAATCAGGCAGGCAGGCAGGCAAGCAGTTTGGAGCCAGCATTCCAGGATTGCGAGAAGGTGCAGGCCAGGTTGAGGAACAACCCCCCCCCCCCCCC
Organism: Pipistrellus kuhlii; assembly: GCF_014108245.1. Taxonomy (NCBI): domain Eukaryota; kingdom Metazoa; phylum Chordata; class Mammalia; order Chiroptera; family Vespertilionidae; genus Pipistrellus; species Pipistrellus kuhlii. The sequence goes on from NW_023425404.1 coordinate 154,855,556, forward strand.
CCCCGCCCCATGAACAAATTTCGTGCATTGGGCCTCTAGTATACTATAATGAACATCATAAACTGATGAACAGAAATAGATACAGAGATAAACAGTGAACAGACTGTCAAACTATAGCAGGAAGGCGGGGGGGGGAGTAAGAGATCAACCAAAGGACTTGTATGCATACATATAAGGAAAACCGGGGGCAGGGGGTGAGGGCATGTGATGGGGAATATGGGAGGCAGGGGGGAGGTCGATGGGGGTAAAATGAGGCATATGTACTACTATGTGTAATACTTTAAATACTAAAAAAAAAAAATTAAATAAATAAATTGGATGCATTTAAACAGAAAAAAATGGTTTATCAACTCACAAGTATATAGGCAGACTTATTTAGACATGCAATTATAGTTGGCAAAAATATAAATAAGGTTAAGTAAAAGTCATTTTGTTAAATAATGTAGGATTTGTATAAATGATAGGTTTGGACTGAAAAGCAAAAGTAAAATGATAAAAATTGGGTTTTTAAAAATGTTCTTTTGTATAGTTATATGAAGAATGACCATGAAAAAAACTGAAAACAGGAAGATAGCCCTATCCTGTTTGGCTCAGTGGATAAAGTGTCGGCCTTCAGACTGAAGGGTCCCAGGTTCGATTCCGGTCAAGGGCATATACTTTGGTTGTGGGCACATCCCCAATAGGTGGTGTGCAGAAGGCAGCTGATCAATGTTTCTCTCTCACTGACGTTTCTAACTCTCTATCCCTCTCCCTTCCTCTCTGTAAAAAATCAATAAAATATATTAAAAATTTGAAAACAGGAAGACAATCTTCCTGAATAAAAAAAGGAAAATGAATGGCAATCAGAATTCCACTGCCCAGGGATAATCCAATAATTAAGATACATTTATAGGAAACACTTCCTTAAGAAGGCTGTTTCCTGTCTGGATACACAGCTGTTTACTTTTTATAGTATGTTAGTATTACTAACAACTAGGAAAGGAGAGTGATATTTAGAAGAGAACAAAACAGAAACTCTTGGAAGCAAGAAAGAAGCATGACTCAAGGAGGGAAATTCCTGTTGTCATTAAGGATTGCTGGTATATAAAATGCCCTCTATATGCCAACTAATAATTCCCTTCTGTGTTCAGCTTTTCTACTCCCTTCAAGAAGAGACCAAATCTGAAGCAGCAGCAACAAACATGAATGTGAAGGACATGGCTATAGTCTTGGCAGTGATATTATGTGCTACAATTGCTCAAGGTACATGATACTTTTTATTTCTCAGCCTATAAATTTCTTTTCTAATTCTTCTAATGTTTTTTCTTCCACTTTTACCCTAAAATAGATACTAAAGTTTATTTAACTTCACACATTAGAATTACTACATCTTTATCAGAGAATGTAAAAAATGTTTGAGATATTAGAAATGATTATGAAACTAGAGATGACAAACTTCACAAACTATTTGGTTACAAAATCTGACAAGAGCCTTTAGCAATAGTTTTAAATGTCTGTTAAAAAGATTTTTGTGAAACAATGGGACTAGCTTCCTGGAAAAATTTTTGAGAATAAAAGTAAAAGGCAAATAAGCTTTATCTTCAAGACTTGTTTTATGCTTTCATCTATTCTTTAATGATTTGTTACAAATTTAAAGAGAAAATCATTAATATGTTACTTAAGCTCCTTTCCTAGCAACAGCAGTGTCAAGTGCTATTTGACAAATGACCATTTTTACCATTAATGAAAACTTGGCTCACATTCTTCACCAGAATTATAAGCTATAGTTCTCTGTTGCAATCAGATCCATTAGTAACTGATGCTATGATCTGTTTTAGGTTTCCCAATGTTCAAAGGGGGACGCTGTCTCTGCATAGGCCCTGGAGTAAAGGCAGTAAAAGTGGAAGATATTGAGAAAATCTCTGTAACTTACCCAAGTAACAACTGTGACAAAATAGAAGTGATGTAAGTAATGGACTTGCTAAAGATGACAATGATGGAGGCATTTTGGGAGTGTTTTTGGCTTATGCTTTTCCATCCAAAATTCAAAAGTGTTTTGGATATTCCTTTAACAGTATCACCTTGAAAGCACATAAAGGACAAAGATGCCTAAATCCCAGGTCGAAGCAAGCAAACATTATAATAAAGGTAGGTTACCAGATTACTTCCATTTTATAATGTTTTATCCAAGACAGATTTTTTTTTGGGGGGGAGGGGGAAGTAGACAACTTCAGAAAAGATTCTATGATCCTGTATGAAGTGTTTTAATAAGGGATCTTTGGTTATAATTAGTTTTTCTTTTATGCTGTATTTGCTGTATGTTTTTGCATGTCACTCTATCACTGAGAAATAAGAACAGCCCAAGTTTATAACACTCTCATTTTCTTATTACAGAAAGTTGAAAGAATGAATTTTTTAAAACATCAAAGCACCTGAAGTCCTGGAAAAAATGATATGAAAACTCAGAACAAGTTTAACTGTGATGATGAAATGATAATGTCAAAAATTCTGTAATAGGGAAATGACTTTCTGCTGCCTATTGCAATGCATATTCATGCATTGTAGGATTTTTAAGTTTAGGAACCTTCTAGAAGATTTGATGTTTATAACTATTCTGCTATGAGGATGAAAACATTTGTATCTAAGTTATCTGCCTATACTTTATCTATATTCCATATTACAATCTGTAGTTATAATGGAGACATTACTATTATTACTGAAGTCAAGATCTTATGAGTCAAAGGCATCCATGCATATCATAAACATCTCCCAAAAATTTTTAATGCAAATCCACATTTCTTTTTTCAAAATTATACAGCACATATTTACCTAGGAAAGAAAGTTATTGTTTATAAAAAAGCAATAATTCATGAAATGTACTATAAAAAAATTACATTGGTAAGAATGTAAATATTTCCTAACTGAATTAGCAGCTCTGGTCTTAATTTGATTTTAGCAACTTTGTTTTTCATTGATATGTTTTGAAACAATTAGGATATGTATGTTTACTATGCATTTTGTTTTATCTATTTTATAAATTATGCAACATTTTGGACACATTTTAAATATAAAATGTTTTTTTCTACCAAAGAAAATGTTGAAAAGAAATAAATGCGCATATCTGGCATTTATCACCTTTGCTTTCTGTGATTCTTTTTCTTAGGAAAATACACAATCTTACCTTTGTAAATCACGGTCATACTATACAATTTAGGGATAGCTAAGATAGTTTTACTTTAAAAAGAATCAAAATCACTTTTCTCTAAGAAAGTACCACAACTTTATTTATATTGGTGGGTATAGGACAGTTGACATTTAACATTTACGGCACATACAGATGGTATTTGGACAATAAAATAATGAGTGGTTCATGGTGTGGTGTGCTCTGGTGGGAGATTGTGACCTGGGGGTCTGAAAAGGAAGATTACTTTGACATTCCAAAGGTATGTTACTATACCAGCAAAAGGACAATAGAGAGGCTCAATTAAGGTAAAGATTGTCAAGGAAGATTCAATCCTAAGACATGACTACCTACCATGACACACTTTTAGTTAGGAAGTTTTAATCTCTGACCATTCTATATGGTTTGGTTTAGGTCTCGGAGTTTGTAAGACCCTCTATGCAGCCTCCCCTGAGCTTTTCAGATTTAGTATGTGTCCCCTTTTTTGTCCACACTTTGTAAAAGACACATTCATATATCTTCCCAAAATTTGATATGCCTTTAACAATTTCATCTTGTATTTCAAAAAGCATAATGCTACCTGTCAACACACAGAAATATTTAGAAATACATTTTAATAGATAGTTGTGAAGGAAAAATCATCTCTTTTTAAGGAATCTTCCTAAATCCAAACCCCCTTTTTACTTGGGGGCAAATTCCTTATGTGAGTTTTGGTGAGAGACCAAACAGAAGCCATAGGAAGGAGATCCTTCCCTTCTTGGCAGCCAGAACAAGGCCTCTGCCAAGCCACTCCTTCCCTAGACTTTGAACTCCAACTAACACCTCAAATAAACCACTAGTAAGTAAATTATTTAAACTGGCAGTAGAAACAGTGTAGGTCCTGAAATGTTTGTGTGGCATGACTAGCTAGTATTCCTTGCCACCAAGAAACCTTAGGTTTTTGTCCAAGATTCTTTAGTCTTCCTTTGGATTCTTCAATTAAATTTCTCTTCTGCTGAAGCTAGCCAGTTGACTTCTCTGTCATGTAACCAAAAACCTTAGCTAATACAGCATTCTTTATATAGACACCTATACATTTGAAAAATAAAAATATGTTACAGAATTACCAAAAAAAGGACATTTCTGCTTATCTGAAAAAAGGACAATTTTACAATATGGACCAATCTTGAAAACTTTATACTATGCAAAAAAGGCAATTACAAAAGACATATTTATGATTCCTTTAAACAAACTATCCAGAATAGGCAAATCTATAAAGACAGACAGTAGGTTGGTTATTGCCTAGGGATAAGAGATAGCAAGAAGTGACTCTTAACAGATATGGGGTTTCTTTTGGAAATGATAAAAATGTCCTACCTTTGGCCAGGTGGTTAGAGTGTTATTCTACACACCAAAAGGTTTTCAGTTTAATTCCCAGTCAGGGCAGCCTTTCCGGCGGTGACGACCTCCCCACGACAATATGCCTCTTGCTAAGGATCTCCTCCATCCTTCTCCGGAAGAGGAGAAGAAGAAACACAAGAAGAAGCGCCCGGTGCAGAGCCCCAATTCCTACTTCATGGATGTCAAATGCCCAGGATGCTATAAAATCACCACCGTCTTTAGCCATGCACAAACGGTAGTTTTGTGTGTTGGTTGCTCCACTGTTCTCTGTCAGCCAACAGGAGGAAAAGCAAGGCTTACAGAAGGATGCTCCTTCAGAAGGAAGCAGCACTAAAAGCACCTCAAATCAAGATGAGTGGGAAACCATCCCAATAAACATATTTTGGATAAAAAATAATAATAATAATAATAATTCCCAGTCAGGGCACATACTTATGTTGTGGGTTGGGTCCTTGATCAGGGTGCATACAGGAGGCAACCAATCAATGTCTTTTTCTTATATCAAAGTTTCTCTCGCACACTCTCTTTCTTCCTCCATCTCTCTCTAAAAATCAATAAAAACAAAGATTAAAGAAAAAAATTTAAAACTATGGTAAATGCTGTATAACTCTTTCAATCTACTGTACTAAAAACTATTGAATTATATACCTTACATTGGTGAATTGTACATTAATTATATCTCAATAAAAAATTTAGAAAGAAAAAATAGAACAATTTTACTATATCCTTCCATTGATATCAAAGAGCCAACCATAAAGCAGATCAAAGAACTGACAAAAAAGTAAATAGAAAAGGAGGGTGCCTAGAACCTAATAGGCCTTCTTACTAACTGGCTTTTTGATGGGTTCCTATAGCAATAATGAGAAGCCAAAATGTTATCCAGGGAATTCTATCTAATAAAAGAGTAATATGCAAATTGACCAGCACTCCAACACACAAGATGGCTGTCCCATGTGGTCAAAAATGGTTGCACCCATGTGGACACAAGATGGCTGCCACAAGATGGCCAGAGGGGAGGGCAGTTGTGGGTGATCAGGCCTGCAGGGGAGGGCAATTAAGGGTGACCAGGCTGGCAGAGAAGGTCAGTTGGGGGTGACCTACCCTGTGGGGAAGGGCAGTTGGGGGGAACCAGGCCTGCAGGCGAGAGTAGTTGGGGGGGACTGGGCAGTTGGGGGTGACCAGGCCTGCAGGGGAGCAGTTAAGAACTGATCAGGCTGTCAGGGAAGTGGTTAGGGGGTGATCAGGCTGGTAGGCAGAATCGGTTAGGGGCAATCAGGCAGGCAGGCAGGTGAGTGGTTGGGAGCCAGCAGTCCTGAATTATGAGAGGGTCATCCTACTGCCTGTTTAGACCTGATCCTGGTAGGGACACACACCTTGTGCACAAATTTCGTGCAACGGGCCTCTAGTTTGTATATAAATCTATTATATATTTATACTGTGATATATAATATAGATATGCAGTATTACATGATGTATAATAGTATAAATTTATAAAATGTATAAATACATATTAAATATATAGTATAAACACATATATATCGTAAATCTACATAAATTTCTATATAGAAACTAGAGGCCAGGTGCACGAAATCCATGCATGGGTGGGGTCCCTAGGCCTGTTAGCAATCAGGGTCGACATACGGGGTGACTGGTGAGGTGGCTGGGGACCCCCGCTGGCACCCGTCTTGGCGCTCCTGGCACTGCCTGCTTGCTGGTCCTGAACCACACTGCCACGGCTGGTTGCCTCCCTCTGCAGGGCGACTGGCGTGGCAATAGGGGGACCCTCACTAGCACCCGCTTTGACTGGCCTGGATCTGCAGGCTGGGGACAGCTCCTGTATTCAGCATCTGCCCCTGGTGGTCAGTGTGCATTATAGTGACCAGTTGTTCTGCTGGTCATCCCACCATGCAGTTGATTTGCATATTAGGCTTTTATTATATAGAACTAGAGGCCAGTGTACAAAATTTGTGCATGGGAAGGTGTGTCCCTCAGCCTAACCAGCACCCTCTACAATATGGAACCGTTCAAGGGATGTCCAGCTGCCCATTTAGGCCAGATCCAGGTAGAATCAAGCTAAAACAGGCAGTTGGACATCCCTCTCACAATCCAGGTCTGCTGGTTCCCAAATGCTTGCCTGCTTGCCTTCCTGATTGCCCCTAACCACTTCTGCCTGCCAGCATGATCACCCCCTAACCACTCCCCTGCCAGCCTGATTAATGCCTAATTGCTCCCCTGCCAGCCTGTTTGCCTCTAACTGCCCTCAGGGGAGGGGCATGAGTGAGGGGATGAGGGGGAAATGGGGGGATAAGAAAAATAAAAACAAAAAAAAGCATGAAAAAAGAGAAACCTTCAAACAGATTGAGTAGTTTTGGATAATATTACTAGAAAAGAAAAGATTTTGCTTAGCATAATGCTCTCCAGGTCCATCCATGCTGCTGCAAATGGTAAAAGTTCCTTCTTTTTTATAGCATATAGTATTCCATTGTGTAGATGTATCACAGTTTTTAACCCACTCATCTGTTGATGGGCACTAAGCTGTTTCCAAATCTTAGCTATTATAAATTGGGCTGCTATGAACAGAGGGGTGCATATATCCTTTTGGAGAAAAATAAGTATCACAAGATCTCAGTCATTTGTGGAATATAATTAACATAAACTGATGAACAAAAAGAGAGCCAGAAGGAAAAATATTTTAGAATAGAAGTAATCCTGTTATTTGCAGATTTTTAATATTGCCTACAACTTTTGTGATATTATATTGTTAGTACAGTTTTGATAATATTATATTTAAAATCTTTTTTCTTAAAATATTAATGTTTATTGCATGTATATGGATAATTATTTTGTATCTACAATCTGGTAATATATTTATTTTGTATGATGTAAAAATAAAATTAAGAAAAATTTTAAAAAAGAAAGAAAATATTAAAATATTTAATTACTTTTGGCTGGTGAGTATGGTACTTAATATATTTAATATACCCATATAGAATTAATGTACCACTTTAGTATCTGTTTCTTTCTTTACTTTTTTAAAAATTTTCAGTGGCTTCCTGGCACGCTGCTCGCAGGGACCAGACGGGCGCCTGTAGCCCCCCACGCCAGACATGTAGCTCGAGCCGAAACCAGGGCTGTGGCTGAGGCCTGTGGCATCAAAGGAAGAGGATAGTAGCTGTTTCTTAAAGATTTCCAGAATCAAAAAATATAAATATTTCTGATGCAGTCAAATCATTCTAGAGATTAGTAATAGTACACTCTCACACACACACTGTTTGGATTATTGGGAGATAGACTGGGGGTGGGGGTGCCAAGGCAATGTTAGTAGTTTCTCCTTGCCTTGTTTGCAAACTTTAATAGATCATTATGTACACTGAAACTGTAGTTTCACTTAAGTACCACAGAAGGATAACTACACTTCCTGGAAATCCTGGCACTATGAATGCTAATGTAGTTACTTGGTACAGCTCAGTAAACTGGTAGGATATAGGAAATACCCTGAGCTGAGTTACTATAGACTTTACGTAATTTCCTATAAACCTTAATTTAAATTCTTCTTTAAATTGTTCACAAAAAAATTACAAATAACAGCTTGAAGAACACTAAATGATCATCTAAAACACAGAATAACATACACTATTGAACTTGATCGATTCCAATCAAGATCATATACCTTGGTTGTGGGCACATCCCCAGTAGGGGATATGCAGGGGGCAGCTGATCGATGTTTCTCTCTCATCGATGTTTCTAACTCTCTATTCCTCTCTGTGAAAAATCATTAATATATATATATATATATATATATATATATATATATATATATATATAAAATAAAATAGTTGTTTTTCATACAAATGTTATTTAATATGTAATGAGCTTATCACTAGGTTGCAGTAACAACTTTTCCTTACCTTGCCTGTTTCTAAGAAATCATAATTGCTTCCTACTGGATACCTTCAACATCTCTTGTTGGTTTCTTTAATTTTATCCACACTTCTCTAAGTAGAACTGTCATTAAATTCCTTTCAAAATTCCAGCTGAATACACTTTGTTTCCTTCCAAGTCCCTGTCTGATATACACTACTCTTGCTCCTGGTGAGGCAGATTCAGCAAGGGAATCTGCTTCTTCCCGAGGAACAACTGACGCTACAAATTTTAGATGACCAGGTGCCTTGATTTGTTGACTGGTGCCACAGATTTTGTCAATTGAGGCTGATGACAAAAACAGCTCAGAGAGGTGTAAGTATAGTAGAATGATTAAGAGGTTCTAAAATTACACTACCTGAATTCAAATTTTGCTTATAGAATCCCATTTTAATTTATTAAGAAATAGGTACACCTTAGAGTAGTTGTAGGATCAAATGTGTGTTTTTAAAAAGCACATCCTAACACAAAAAAGCATATAGTATTAATTTTAATATAGTATTGTATTTTTATTTATTATTATTATTTTTTAATATATTTTATTGATACTTTACAGAGAGGAAGAGAGAGGGATAGAGAATTAGAAACATCGATTAGAGAGAATCATCGATTAGCTGCCTCTTGCACACCCCTTACCGGGGTACATGTCCACAACCAAGGTACATGCCCTTGACCGGAATGGAACCCGGGACCTTTCAGTCCGCAGGCTGATGCTCTATCCACTGAGCCAAACCGGTTTTGGCCCAATATTTCTTATTAAAATAAAAACTGACTCAGAAAAGTAGAGGCATAATTATACCACATTTCTTTGGCACCTCTCCAAGGAGGAACCGGGAAACTAAAACTTACTGTTTCTCTGAAGTGAGGATTTTATGGTAAGTTAATTTTTAATGGACTTCTGGTGTAGATTTGAGTTAATCATTATTTTAGTTGGTGATATTATATACACTGTCATCTCTGATACATGCATGCATATATTTATATATTTATAGTATAATGAAGACCATGAACTCACCACCCAAAAAAATCAAGAACTGGAACATTAACAGTAATTTAAGATATAGCTGTGTTCCTTCCCTATCCCTTTTTCCTTGCTCTTCCAACCCCAAGATAATTGTTATCCTGAATTCTGTGTTTATTATTCCCTTGCTTTTGTAAAATACACATAACCTAACATTTTACTATCTAAAATATTGATTGATTATAGAAAGAGAGAGGAGGGAGAAAGGGAAGCAGAGAGAGAGAGAGAAAGAGAGAGACATCAATTTGTTATTCCACTTCTTTGTGAATTCATTGGTTGATATTTGTATGTGTCCTGACTAGGGATCAAACCCGCAACCTTAACATATGAGGACAACGCTCTAACCAACTTAGCTACCCTGCCAGGACCTATCTTAGCCATTTTTAAGTGTACAGTTCAGTGGCATTAAGTGCATTCACAATGTTGTGCAACCATCATTCCCTTGCTTCTTAAAAATAGCTTTATTTACACATACATATCTAAACAAAATATTTACTTTTCTGAGTTTTATCAAAGGGTTATCATTCTGTATTTAATCTGAACATTATTTTACTTGACATTAGTTTAGAAAAATTCATCTACATTTTCTGAAAACAAGCCTTACTTGTCTTTTACTTTTATTCCTAAGTATTTACATTTTTTAATATTTACATTATTATTGCTATGTACATTGTTATTGCTATTGTGAAGATAATTTATATTTGTTACTGATGTAGAAAGTATAATACATTGACCTTCTATCATCCCACTTTGATAAATTCTGCTACTATTTTTAAAACTTAGTAAATGCTTTTGGGTTTTCGATGCAACCTTTTCTGCAAAATTTTATTTATTCCTTTCCAATTGTTATGGCTTTAATTTCTTCTTTTTGTTTTATTTTTCCTGCTACAACCTACAATACAATGGAAAGAAAAAAAAAAAGGTATCCTCATCTTGTTTTGTGAATTTACAGTCTGATTCTATTTATTGTAGATTAGAAACCCGGTGCACAAAATTCGTGCATGGAGGTGGTATCCCTCAACCTTGCCTGCACCCTCTCCAATCTGGGACCCCTTGGGGGGTGTCTGACTGCTGGTTTAGGCCCAATCCCACAGTTCGACATCCCTTGCAAAATCCAGGACCACTGGCTCCTAACCACTTGCCTGCCTGCCTGCCTGATTGCTCCTAACTGCTTCTGCCTGCCAGCCTGATCACCCCCTAACCAATTGCCTGCAAGCTTGATTAATGTCTAACTGCTCCCCTGTCGACCTGATCACCCCTACTGCCCTCCCCTGCCAGCCTGATGGCCCACATCAGTCCTCCCCTGCTGGCCTGATTGCCCAACTGTCCTCCCCTGCCAGCCTGATCATCCCCAACTGCCCTCCCCTGCTGGCCCAATGACCCACAACTGCCCTCCCTTGCCAGCCTGATCACCCACAACTGAGCCCTCCCCTGCCACAATCCGCCTCTTCTGCCAGGACCTGCCTTCTCCACACGAGGTAGCAGAGATACCAAGACTAGCCTCCTCCACACCACACAGAGCCACAGAACCCCCAGACCTCACCGTATGGAGCAGCTGCTGGGCCCCTCTTCCACTGTGTGTGCAACCATCTTGTGGTGGCCATCTTGTGATGGCGTCACACAAGGGTGAGATACCACCTTCGCTTTTATTATATAGGATAAACCAGGTTACTTAAATAAGTCCTTTCCTAAGAGTGAATGCTGTATTCAATGTTATTTTGAAGAAAAAAATCAATAAAATATATTAAAAAATATATATATTATTTTGTATTTAGTTTTAAGTGTACAACATAGCGGTTAGAAAATCATACACTTTACAAAGTGGTCCCTCTGATATTTCAAGTAACCACCTGGCACCAAACATAGTAATTACAGTATTATTGACTATATTCCCTATGTTGTATTTTACATCCTCATGACTATTTTGTAACTACCAATTTGTGCTTTTTTTAAATCCTTACCTAAGGATATGTCTTTATTTTATTTTATTGATTTTAGAGAGAGAAAGGGAGAGAGAAACATCAATGTGAGAAACACAAATCACTTGCCTCCAATATGCTCCCCAACATGGAATCAAATACAAAACTCCTTTGGTGTAAAAGATGATGATCTAACCCAGTGGTCATCAAACCTCGGCTCATGAGCCACATGCAGCTCTTTGGCCTCTTGAGTGTGGCTCTTCCACAAAATACCATGGCCTAGGCAAGTCTATTTAGAAGAAGTGGCATTATAAGAAGTTTAAAAAATTTGGCTCTCAAAAGAAATTTCAATTGTTGTACTGTTGATATTTGGCTCTGTTGACTAATGAGTTTGCCAACCACTGCTCTAAACAAGTAAGCCACTCAGCCAAGGCCCAATTTGTACTTCTTAATCCCATCATCTTTTCACCCAGATTCCCAACCACCTACCTCTGGCAACCATCAGTCTGTTTTCTGTATCTATGAGTCTATTCTTATTTTGTTTATTTTGTTCTTTATATTCCACTATAAATAAGAAAAATGTTTTAATTAAAAAAATTTTAAGAGTAAATGCTGCAAATTCAACCCACAGTTCTGAGAGTCATGCTGTAGCTAGTGACTGCTATAAAATAAAAGATACATCTTACTACATGAATAACTGCATCATCCAGAAAGAAAATATTATTTGTTGCACCTAGAAAATTAGCTGACACTTGATCAGAGAGCTGGCTATATTTGTGAAATGTTAGCTAGTGGAAAATTAATTTAGACTTGTTAAAATACTTTTTTTAAAAATAGTTTTTTATTGATTTCAGAGAGGAAGGGAGAGGGAGGGATAGAAACATCAATGGTGAAAGAGAATCATTGATCAGCTGCCTCCTGCATGCTCCCAATAGGGATTGAGCCTGAAATTGAGACATATGTCTGACCAGAATTGAACCTGAGACCCTTCAGTCCATAGGCCAACACTTTATCCACTGAGCCAAACCGGCTAGGGCTTAAACACATTATTAATCTCTTGTTGTCTTTAGAGCAACCTGGCAGGTGAATGGGTTCAGCTTCATGGTGCACATTTGCAAAAAAATAAATTAAATTAAATTAAAGCATAAACAGGCTGAAGAATTTGTCCTTAACCACAAAGCAATAAGAGACAGATATATATATATATATATATATATATATATATATATATATATATATATATATATATGTAAAAGCCTAATAAGCAAAGTGTCCCCTGGGGAGTTCGATCACTTGCTATTACATGCACTGACCACCAGGGGGTGGCATGGAATGAAGGAAGGCCCTGGCTGGCAGCTGGCAGCTGGGGAAGGGTGGCCCCAGCCGGCAGACAGCAGCTGCTAGAGATCCTACCCATGCACGAAGTTTATGCACTGGCCCTCTAGTATACTATTGTATATCTCTAGATTCCCAGTCCATTTCATCATCCCATCAAGTGTGAGGAAAACAAAGCATTGCATGATCTAAAATCAGAAGCTATTCTATTCTCAACTTTGCCAAGAATGACAACTGTAAGGATCCATCCCCACTTTGGCCTTTGCTCGGGATGGCTATGAAGGGTTAATTCAAAAATATATAACCAGTATTATAGGTATTGTGAGCTTAGGGGATCTTGTGGGAGCTCAGTGAAAACTTTGAAAGGGAAAACTTTGCTCTCCTCTCTCATACTTTCTAAGAAGTATAAATGTACATTAGCTGAAAGGATTCCCAGTTTATAGAAATCACTGAATTCCTCCTATTGCTTTTTAGGAAATTTCTTCTAAGCACATTAGTTTCTCAAAAAGCATTTTCCCCCCTGGGTCTATAAGAAGTCTGCCAGGGCAGACTCTTTTGGACTGATGTCATAATGAAAAGCTTAAAAAATTAACCAACAGCATTGGAAACTGAAACTAAGATGGGATACTTCCTTACTTCTATTTCCTTTCAAAACTAAACTCAGATCAGTGAATACTAAAACTATGTCCAAAGCAATATGTCTACAGATACATATCCTACGGCAAAGGAAACTAAGAAGAAAATAAACAAATATGACTACATCAAAATAAAAAGCTTCTGAACAGCAAAAGAAACCACCAACAAAATAAAAAGAGAGCCCACTGTGGGAGAACATATTTGCCAATGAAAATCTGATAAGTGTTTAATTTCCAAAATATATAAGGAACTCATACAAGTTAACAAAAGGATGACAAAGCAAACATCTATAATACTTTCAACAATAACTTTTTTTAAATGAGAGGGGGGAAAATAAGCCTAGAGCATCAGTACAGAGAACCACATGGGTAAATAGGAAAGATAGTATAATTGTATCTTTTAAGTCTTATTTGAAAGGTAATTATATCCTATATAATAAAAGCCTAATATGCAAATTGATCAAACAGCAGCACGACTGGCAGAATGACCTGTCACTATGATGCACACTAACCACCAGGGGGCAGATGCTCAGCCACAAGCTGGGCTGATGGCAGGGGAGCAAAGCAGCAGTGGTGGGGGCCTCTCCCGCATCCACAGCAATGCTAAGGATGTCCAAAAGCACCTTAGGCCCCAGTCGGACATCCCCCGAGGGCTCCCAGACTGCTAAAAGCTGCAGTTCAGGCTGAGGGACCCTCCCCCTCCCACTCCGAGTGCACTAATGTTGTGCACCAGGCCTCTAGTGTTTAATAAAAATCAACTAAATAAATTTTTTTCCTCATTAATAACAGATATTTAGTCCACTTAGCAGGTATCTGCCTCAACTTTCCTCTTTGCTTATACTAAGAAAAGCAAAATTATCACCCTATATCTATTTTATTGTTTAATGTTGAACTGTTCAGAGCCTCTTTCATCCATGATGTCAGACATTGCTCTGAAGATTTTTGGCATTTTTACTCATAGTCCAACTTTTATTCTGCACAAGCAGCTACCGGAATGGCTTTTTCATGTCACTGTTTCTTATAAGACTTTCCCTTGTCAAGAAGAAAGTCTCTTTGCTGGATGAAAATCTTCTGGGTTGTATTAGTCACTGACTCATTTCCTTTCCTTTTGTCTTTTTAGTTTCTACAGCTAAGTTCACTGATTTGCCCATTTTAAAAATCCCTGGAACAAACTGACCTAGAATTCAGCAGTCTAGCAATTTCTGCCTGCCCTAAGCAATAATTCATTCACTGTTCTGATGACAGATTTCCTGCATTTGAGGTTCCAAGTCTTATGTGTGTCCAGTTTGCAGATATGGACTTTTATCTTGGCCTCTTCACCAAGTTTTGGGCCAGAAACTTACAGGTACACTAGCCCAGTTGTCGGCAAACTCATTAGTCAACAGATCTGCAAACAGCAGCTCGCGAGCCAGTTTGCCAACCACTGCACTAGCCTAAGCATTGCCTTTCCCTGGCCTAGATCTACATTATTCCAGCCTAGCTGACTATGAAAAGGCTTCCCAGATATTTTCTGAGGTTCCAACTATCACCTGCATCAGATTTCCCACTATAGAATAATGCCTGCATTTGGAACAGTATTTCATCTTGCACCTCATGTTACCAATCCCTTGCAAAGAACACAACCATACTGGGACACTTTTAAACATCCCTATAAGTCCCAACAAATTTTACTGTATTGGTATCATCTACTTCCTGCTGATATTATCTGCTGTGAATAATCAGACAAGTACTAATGCTAACATAGGACACAAAGTTTTGACCTGATCTGTCAACCATTGGGAATAGTGATAATTTTAGTTGTCACTATTATCAGTTCAATGGTTAATACTTTTTTCTCTTTGCTTTGCAATTGACAGTCTTCTTAGAGCTGTACCCACCTTAAATCAACCTCTCTGTTTCCATACTGTTGTCCCAAGGTCTGTCTCTACTAATACCTCTTTCATTTTTATTTATTTTTAAACTAGAGGCCTGGTGCACCAAATTTGTGCATGGGGGGGGGGGGGGAAGTGCCCCTCAGCCTGGCCTGCAACCTCTCCAATCTGGGACTCCTGGTGGAATAACCAGTAGTCGGACTTCCCTCTCACAATCCAGAACTGCTGGCTCCTAACCGCTCCCCTGCCTGCCTGATTGCCCCTAACTGCTTCTGCCTGCCAGCCTGATCGTCTCCATCTGCTCCCCTGCTGGCTTGATTGCCCCTAACCACCTTTGCCTCGGCCCCACACCCAGGACCCAGGATTCCTTCCTCCAGCCAACCATAGGCACTCGGGATCCGGGCATCCCTCCCTCTGATCAGCCATAGATGCCCAGGCTGGCTGCAGACTCAGGGAATGGTGGGCAGGTAGCTTTGCCTATGCTGCAGCCACAAGTGCTGACTCCTGGGACCGCAGGGTGGGCGTCTTCTCCATCTCCCAGGCCACAGCCAGCCACAGGTGCTGATACCTGGGACTGTGGGGTGGGCAGTTTCTCCATCTACCAGGCTGTAGCCAGCTGTAGGTGCTGGCGCCTGGACCATAAGCAGGCAGCTTCTCCATTCTCCCTCAGGTGCAATGGGGGCAACTTCTCTGGCTGGCTGCAGCCTGGGATCACAGGGCAGTTGGCTTCTTCATCTCCCAGGCTGCAACCAACCTCATTCACTGGCACCCTGTTTCTTATCTCCTCCAGGATGTGGGTGGGCAGCTTCTCCAGCTGGCTGTGGCCTGAGATCACTGAGCAGGCAGCTTCTTCCTCTCCCAGGTCGCATCCAGCCTCAGGAGCTGGGGCCCAGTTTCTCTGTCTCCTTCAGGACATGGAGCAAGGGGACTGAGATTTCTGCTGCTGGCTGTGACCTGGGATCACAGAGCAGGCAGCTGCTTCATCTTCCGGGCTGCAGCCAGCAGGATGTGGGGCTGGCGGACTTGGGGCTGGCGAACATGGGGCAGACTGCTTCTCCAGCTGGCGGGCTGGCAATAGCCTGGGATCAGGGGCAGGTGGTTTCTTTGTCCTCCAGGCGCACCCAGCCTCAGGCACTGGGGCCCGGTTTCTCAGTCTCTTCCAGGACGTGAGGCAGGAAGATGTGAGGCTCCTGAGGCTGGCTATGGCCTGGGATCATGGGGAAGGCAGCTTCTTGGTCTCCGTGACTGCAGCCAGCCTCAGGCGCTGGCCCCTGACTTCTCCAACTCCCACGGGCTGGGAGCAACTGTGGGACAGGGCTGCCACCATGTTTTCCGGTTCAATTTGCATACTCTGATTGGCTGTTGGGCATAGTGGAGTGATATGATTTGCATTTTTCTTTTATTAGTGTAGATCGTTTTTTATTTTAGAGAGGAAGGAAGAGGGAGGGAGGAAGGGAAAGAGAGAGGGAGAGAGAAAGGGAAAGGGAGAGGAAAAGGGGGAAGGAGGGGGGGAAAGAGAGGGAGAGGGAAAGGGAAAGGGAGAAGAAAAGGGGGAGGGGGGGAGGGGGAGAGAGAGAGGGAGAGAGGGAGAGAGGGAGAGAGGGAGAGAGGGAGAGAGGGAGAGAGGGAGAGGGAGAAAGGGAGAGGAGAGGAGAGAGGAGAGAGGAAGGGAGGGAGGGAGAGAGACATCAATGAGAGAGTATCATTAATCAGCTGCCACCTGCATACTGCCCAGTAGGGAGCAAGCCCATAGATTCCAACCTGGGACCCTTCAGTCAGCAGGCCAATGCTCTATCCACTAAATCAAACCTGCTAGGGCATATGCCCCTCTTTTAAATGTATTTCTTCAAAAAGCATTCTTTGTTTTTGCAATAATCCTCTTATAGCTATGAATCCTTTTCTTACTCCATTCTTCATGTTATGATGTTTTTATTGACTATAATATATAAAAATTTTTTACTAACACACCAGAAATCAATTATCCAAATGAGTATTGTTTTCTGTCAAAATAATTATGTTAGAGGCTATTCATTTATTCTAATGATGTTATGAATTGCCAAAACATTTCTGGAATTCTTTGACACTTGCAAGTTTCATATCTTTAACCTTCTTCAAGAAGACCAAACCTATTACTTTATAGTATTTTATTTCAGAGCAATGCCTGGCTAACTTACTATTTCCAAAAATTAGCCCTAACCGCTTTGGCTCAGTGGATAGACCGTTGGCATGCAGACTCAAGGGTCCCAGGTTCAGTTCTGGTCAAGGGCATATACCTTGGTTGCAGGCACATCCCCAGTAGGAGGTGTGCAGGAGGCAGTTGATTGATATTTCTCTCTCATCAATGTTTCTAACTCTCTCTCTCTCCCTTCCTCTCTGAAAAAAAAGCAATAAAAATAGATTTATCTACAAAAGATGAAAAATTGCTATTACTGAGGAATTTTTAAAAGTTGATTAGAGCCATTTTAAAAAATCTCCTAGCCTTTGACAGTAATTACAGAAGTTTAAAATAAATGTTGAGAAAATACATCATAGACTAAATGGATGGCAACCTTTGTATGACTTAATACAAT
This sequence comes from Pipistrellus kuhlii, assembly GCF_014108245.1. NCBI lineage: Eukaryota > Metazoa > Chordata > Mammalia > Chiroptera > Vespertilionidae > Pipistrellus > Pipistrellus kuhlii. The sequence goes on from NW_023425404.1 coordinate 154,873,368, forward strand.
TATCTAACCTCTAACATTATCCTTCCATATATAAAATTAAGATAACTTCTTACAGGGTTATTATAGGAATAAAATGAGAAAGTAAATGATACCTCTGAAATCCATAAAGTAAATAAATATAAGATATTCCTAATCATGCCTTATAACTACAAAACACAATACCAAACCCTCCTACAAAGGAGTGTCTGTGGCTCCCTATCTTTGGACACATAAGAATTAGAGGCAAAGAAATGTGAACTTGAAGAAGTCTGGAACCAGCCTACTCCCTACAGGCTCAAGATCAATCATCCCACGTAGAAGAAACAAAAAAGGAAATATCAATTATGAGAATCATTGATTGGCTGCCTCCTGCACACCCCACACTAGGATCAAACCCCCTCCAATCCACGCATATGCTCTGACCAGGAATCAAATGGTAACCTCCTGGTTAATAGGTCAATACAACCACTGAGCCACACTGGCTGGGCAGGTTGTCATTTTTTAATTTGACAATCTAAGGAAAAAAGTCAGTGTCCCTAACTAGTCAGGTGTTGTGTGTTGAGATCACATGGCACACCTGTTGAAAATCACTGTCACAGAATAAAGACCAAGTTTTTTCCATCTTCACATACCAGGTGTAAAAATGGGACTAGGTCAGAAGATTCCAAGTCTAGTTGTGACCCTGACACCTGGTAGCAAATTATGTAAATTTAAATTGTCCCATCTTCACTTAATCTGTCTGTTAAAACAGGGTTAATAATGTTGATCGACACTATGCCATAAAAAAAAAGAAAAAGAAAAAAACACCAAAAAATCACAATGTTAAGACATACTCATCTTAAAATTGTATTCAGGCCTTTAACTTGAGGATTAAGTTGACATTTTTATTTTTCAGGAGGTTCAAGATGAAAATCAAAGATCCATTTAAAAATTACTCTACATGCAATGAAGTTCTGTTTTTCAAGAAATAGTTCATGATTTGGAAAGTGAAACTTAACTCACTTTCATGGAAAAGAGGGGATGGAGGGAAATTCCATAACTCAAAAGCCACAATCAATATAAATAATACTTTCAATTCTTTAACCTGGGACTTCCCCAACGAACAGAAGGCAGGTTTTGCTGAGTCAACCGTAATGTTATCCAATCAGAGTTAGAGAGGAAAGGTGCCTTTACAAATAAATACTGCATCCTAGCCCCGTGTTTTCTGAGACATTCCTCAACTGCATAGACATTCTGAGCCTACTGCAGAGGAACCTCCAGTCACAGCACCATGAACCAAAGAGCTGTTCTCATTTTCTGCCTCATCCTTCTGACTCTGAATGGAACTAAAGGTAAGGAACACCAAGGGATATTTAAAGTAAGGTCAGAAATAGAACTGGGTATAAATTCTACAACTATAGAAATAGTGTATTTGCAGAAGTTTAACAGCTGCCTATGAATGAAAGGTAAAGGAACTAAGATTCCCTCTGGTCACAGAGATAATAATCAGACAATCAAGTGGAATATCGTAAATGAGAGGAAGAGAATGGTGGGAGCAAAAGGGGAAGGGGAAAGGAAAGATAGAAAATGTAAAGGAATGAAGAGAGAGAAGATGACACAGATATCCCCTTAGTTAGCTTAATTAATCATATGAACTATGCTCAATGATATGATCTTAAAATCAACAAGTTGCAATTACATTCAGATAATTGACTAATTAATCATCCAGAGCTGTTTTATAATGGAATAATCCCTTCTCAGGTTGACTATGTGATGACAGATTATAGTTTCTGCTAAGCACATCAAATGCCTAAGATGAAAACTGTGCTAACCTCCCCTGCTGTATCTGTCTCTTTTTCTGCAGGAATACCTCTCAATAGAGCTAGTCGCTGTAGCTGCATCAAGATTAGTCATCAACCTGTTAATCCAAAGTCCATAAAAAAACTTGAAGTGATCCCTAAAAGTACATCTTGCCCAAGTCTTGAGGTCATGTGAGTAGAATATCATCTGATGATAACTTCCCTGGCTGTAATCACATAAAAAATATTTATTGATCACAAAAGCAGTAAAGGGTTTATGATGATTTTAAGACTTCTGTATAGCAAAGGGGAACATGTAGAGTAAAACTTAAATATTTTAAAACCTGTATATTCCATCTGTTTATTGGCCCAACATATTTTATATATTTTCACTCCTATTTACTTTCATAGTGCTACGATGAAAAATAATGGGGAGAAAATATGTCTGGATCCAGAGACTGAGATGATCAAGAATATACTGAAAGCATTTAACAAGAAAAGGTAGGTTTGCTGTTGCTTGTAGCATAACTGTCCTTTAAGAAATATCCAATCTTGAGAAGTTAGAAATATTTGCATTGAGCTTTTCTGTGGGATCCTTGGCTTAAAAGTGTGTTACCAACATACCCGCTCCTCTACCTCCAGTTATTTATAAACCAAGGTGCCATCTCTGTGATATCAAAAGTTACCCTGACTGTCTAAAAGTGTCAAATCACTTCAACCTTGAGGTAGAGCTATAATTATCCAAGCAAAGTTGCCAAACTTCCCCCAAGCCTTTCCTGGCCTTAAAAAGGAGCACCAATAATCCACAATGATTGTGTAGCAGCAGGAAAGCTCACCACACACTTCACCTGAGGACTTGGGGTTATCTATGAAATCAGTTAAGTTTCAAGTAGAACACAGATTGAAGCCAGTGTTAAGAGTTTCAAACTTTTATACCTTCTTTCTCTTACAGGTCTAAAAGATCTCAAACACCGAGAGAAGCTTAATCACTGCACTACTGATAAGGATGGACCATCAGTTCCTTAAATACAGTATATATCAAGCCCAAATTGTCCCTGGATTGCAGTTCTCCTAAAAGGTGATGAACCAGTCACCAAATTCGGTGCTGTTATTCCTGCAGGGCTGTTCAGTAGTAACTCTGCCCTGGTACTATATTATAAGCTATGCTTAGGTGCCACATTCTTAGTGAATGTGCCAAATCCTAGCCCTGCTTTCTTCACCTTTGATACCTTTTAAATGTTATTAAGCGATCTTTCTGCCTCTGGGCTTACCAAAGTTCTTAGAATCTCAAATAACTAAGAAGAATGCAATTGAAATAATTCAACATGCTTTTTAAAGAAAGATCTTTACTCCCTGGGCTTCTACTGCCATCCTTCAAAGGGGCTCAGATTCTTCTGGTGGTTGTATGCTCCTGTGTGTGTGTGTGTGTGTGTGTGTGTGTGTGTGTGTACATATGTAATTTAAAATACATAGAAGGTAGAAATGTCTAAAAATGTATGTGGAAACAGTATTATTTAATGAAAAACTATACAAAGTAGAATTCTTAGACATATGTTTCTTACATTGTTTTCAGTGTTTATAACTTGTATAAATTATATGCATGAATGAGCAAAAGAATAAATTTTTAAATCTAAGTATTTTCTTTGTATATCATGTAAGACAAATATGCTGGTTGTTTTTCAAAATAAAAATGATGTGCTTTCTGGAGAGACCAAAAAAATAATAAACTAATTACAACTATGATGAAGTATGTGGTGTGTCATTTGACTGAGACATTTATATTATGAGATGCTTTAGTTGGAGAATCCATAGCCTAGAGAAGTTGGGATGGGTAGAGGACAAATGAGTTCGAAAATTACTGTTTTCCTAAAAGACAGAGAACATAGACAACAGTGTGGTGACTGCTGGAGGGCGGGGTGAAAAAGGCATACAGGGTATAAATGGTGATGTGAAAAAATAAAATATTAATTTTTAAAATGAAATTACCATATTCCTAACTGTACCCTTCTGAAAGGCCCATCATAAAAAAGTTCCTTCTTAACTGATGTGGCATAACTGACCAGTCCTGAGCTTCAGACCCTTAAAGTCAACTTTCTATGAAACATCTCCACCAGCAGATCCCATTGGAACATCAAATTCCAAAATATATTAAATTCATTCCCTTCTCCCCCAGAGCTATTTCCCCTCCTCTATTATAGTCCCTAGTGTACTAGCAGCATCATCTACCCAAAGCAGAGACTCCTTTTCCCCCACTCCCATCTCCACTTAGTCACTAAGAAGATATTTAAAATTCATTTAGTTAGCAAATTATTAGTATCAAGAATATATTTTAAAAGCCCTATGAATAAAAGAGGAAAAGATAGATGACATTTGAAAAGTGAAAAACAGAAGCGAATAGGAGTTTCACAGAGGAAAAGGCACACACCCTTAACTTATGAAAAGATATCCAATCTCATCCTAGTGGGTCTGGCCCAGTGGATAGAGCATCGGCCTGCAGACTGAAGGGTCTGGGCTTCAATTCTGGTCAAGAGCACAGGCCCAGGTTTTGGGCTTGATCCATAGTAGGGAGTATGCAGAAGGCAGCCACTTAATGATTCTTTCTCATCATTGATATTTCTATCTCTCTCTCCCTCTGCCTTCCTCTCTGAGGTCAATAAAAATATATATTTTTTAAAAACATGTCCAACCTCATTAATTAGGGACATGTCCATTCAAATCATTATGGTTTACCATTTCATATCACCAGCCTGGCTAAGTGTTTTAAGTTGAATAATACCAAGTGTTAGAAAGGACTCAGAGCAATGAGGAATGCCTTCCTACACACACTGTTGGTGAAAAAGAAAATAGCTATGACAATTTTGCAAAACAGTTTGGTATGACCCTATAAAATTTCATATGTGTGTACTCTATGTCCTAGCAATTCTACTGCTATGTATCTACAGAGATAAATTCTTGCACAGGACTTATATAAGAACGTTATAGCAGCACTGTTAATAACAGCAAAACTCTTCACACAAGCCAAATGCCTGTAAGAAGAATGAACAAATAAATTACAGTGTGCTAATTCAATAATAGTAATTCAATGAATATTATACAACAGTAGAAATAAATGAAGTAAAATTGTACACAACATAGATGAATTTCAAAAATGATCTTGCAATAGCCCACCAGCCTGGCCTGATGGGCCCCCATCGGGGTGGACTGGCCAGACTCCACCCATGCACAAATTCGTGCACCAGGTCTCTAGTTTCATTATAATGCAGGATAGACATTGTAAGGGAAAGTGTATTCGTCTCTACCACAAGTAGAAAAGTTATAAAATGATATTTTTAAAAATTAAAATAAAGCCAGAAAACAAGGTTTATGCAGAAATCTAGCTCAGAAGAAGTCTAGACATATATTTAAAAAAATAAAAGGTTATCTTCTTAGGGAAGTCAGATCAGAGGTGAAGAATTACTCCTTTTCTGGGCATAATGTTTACCATGTTCTATGTAAATAAAATTTGATGCTAACAGTGCTAAATGGAAACATCTACTGTTTTATAGTTTGTTATAAATCTCAGGGGAATGTCAAAACCGGTTTGGCTCAGTGGATAGAGCGTCGGCCTGGGAACTGAAAGGTCCCAGGTTCGATTCCAGTCAAGGGCATGTACCTTGGTAGGGGGTGTGCAAGAGGCAGCTGATTGATGATTCTCTCTCATTGATGTTTCTAACTCTCTGTCCCTCTCTCTTCCTCTCTGTAAAAAATCAATAAAATATATTTAAATCTCAGGGGAAAAATCTCTTTTCCTGGGGAAATATATGGGTCACAATGATCAAAATGTTGCAACATGACATAAGAACACTGGCCTAAAAAAAATGGAAAGGGGAAAAGGATTGTATTTCTGTCTGTTAATTTTCTTTGTCATGCCATATTTAGTTAATTCACTGTTCTACATCTGGAGCTTGATAATTGACAATGTTCTCCCTCTCTTTAAAGGCTGGCTGACAACCTCAAGAGAGCAGTAAGAATATGACAATAACTACTCTGGTGATTCTGAACATGTCATTAAATTCCATTTGGGCCTATGTATCCTCATTTATAAAAGAAAAGTAGAAAGAGCAATATTCCAGAAATGTTGCTAAGATAAATAACTGTCGAGTTAATTTTAAAAATATTTCTAATCCACTCATCTGCTGATGGGTATTTAGGCTGTTTCCAAATCTTAGCTATGGTGAATTGTGCCTTTATGAACATAGGGGTGCATATATCCTTTCTGATTGGTATTTCTAGTTTCTTGGGATATATTCCTAGAAGTGGGGTCACTGGTTCAAATGGGAGATCCATTTTTAGTTTTTTGAGGAAACTCCATACTGTTCTCCACAGCTGCTGCATCAGTTTGCATTCCCACCAGCAGTGCAAGAGGGTTCCTTTTTCTCTGTATTCTTGCCTGCACTTGTCGTTTGGTTTGTTGACTTGTTGATGTTAGCCATTCTGACAAGTGTGAGATGGTAACTCACTGTTGTTTTGATTTGCATCTCTCAGATGATTAGTGACTTTGAGCATGTTTTCATATGGATTTTAGCCTTCCTTATGTCCTCTTTCTAAAAGATTCTATTTAGATCCATTGTCCATTTTTTGATTGGGTTGTTTATCTTCCTTTTGTTAAAGCTGTATGAGTTCCCTATAAATGTTGGCAATTAAATACTTATTGCTGATAACATTGACAAATATGTTCTCCCATACAGTAGACTTTCTTATTTTGTTGATGGTTTCTTTTGCTGTACAGAAGCTTTTTATTTTGATGTAGTCCCATTTGTTTATTTTCTCTTTAGTTCCCATTGCCCTAGGAGCTGTATTGAAGATTTTGCTTCAGCATATGTCTGAGATTTTGCTGCCTGTGGATTCCTCTAATATTTTTATGGTTTCCTTTTTTATGCTTAAGTTATTTATCCATTTTGAGTTTATGGGTGGATTAAAAATGGTGGTACATCTACACAATGAAATACTATGCTGCAGTAAAAAAAGGAATTTTTACTATTTGCAGCTGCATGGATGAATCTGGAGAACATTACCTAAGCAAAATAAGCCAGTCAGAGAAAGATAAATATCACATGATCTCACTCATTTGTGGAATATAATGAACAACATAAACTGATGAACAAAAACAGATCCAGAGACAGAGTAGCATCGATCAGACTGTCAAACTTCAGAGGGAAGGTATGGGAGTGTGAGGGGTAAAGAGGAGAGATCAACCAAAGGACTTGTATGCATGCATATAAGCCTAACCAATGGACACAGACACCAGGAGGGTGAGGGCATGGGGGGGGGGGGGGAGTGAGGGGGCAAAGGGAGGATAAGGACACATATGTAATACCTTAAAGAAAAAAAGAAAAAAAGAAAACTTAAAATGCCAGGGGAAAAATTCTATATCATAGGATTATAAGTGCTTTTATTTCCTTTTGCTTCTCTTTGCTTTCCAAATTTTCTACAAAAAACATTTTTACTGTTTTTAATCAGAAGGAAACATTTTAAACAAATAGAAACCAATTTTTATCAGAAGAAAGAATTTTAAGCAAATGGAAACCAACTTTCAAAGACACTAAATTAAATTATGTTCATCTTAAAAGGCTAGGATTTATGTTTTCAGTGACCTTCATTAAATTACTCATCTCTGAGAAAGATTTGAACTGAAAACAGAGTTATATAAATACCAGACCTTCTCCATGATAGGCTAAAAATGAGTGGCTTGTGTTAAACATCATTAAACTATTACTGGATACATTTCAGGTCATCAGATAACAGTGTTTGCTTTTACTAGTCTTCCTGCTTACCCTCTTGCTGGGTACCAATTTTCTATACACAACAGCCAACATAATACTTTAAAAATGAGATTGTGGTTCTCCCCTGGTCTCATCCTTCCAATAGTACAGCATCACACTTTAAATAAAATCCCAAATCTTCCTCATAGTCTGTAAACCTCTATATAACTCTCATATCTCATCCCTGCTACTCTCCACCTTTCTACTCCACCCAAACTGGCCTCCTATTGCTTCTCAAGCACAGCAAACATATTTACATAACTCACTCCATTTTATTCAGATCTCTGCTCAAATTACCTTCTCAGAAAATGTTTTCATCACCAATATGTTAAAAATAGCACCATTTCTGTTATTCAATCTCTTTACTCTCTTTTAATTTTTATAGCCTTTACCACTATCTGTAAATATATACATTTATTTCTTTACTAGAGCCCTGGATGCATAGGATTCATGCACTGGTGGGGGGCATGGCCTTTGGGGAATGGCCCATTGTGGAAGTGCCACTCATCCCAGTCAGCTGAGTGGCTGTGGACCCGCCCTACCGGTCAGATGCTTCCACTGTGGAAGTGCACTGACCACCAGGGGGAAGCTCCTGCATTGAGTCTCTGCCCCCTGGTGGTCAGTGCATGTGATAGCAACTGGGTGATCAGTCGTTCTGGTCATTCTGCTCTTCGGTCACTGGGCTTTTATAAATAGAGGTCTTTGTATTCTCCATTCCCCACAAAGTTCTGCAAGAACAGGAACTACACCTGTCTTATTTACCACAGTATCCTTGGTATGTACTAGAGGAGTGGGTGCACAGTAATGCTCAATAAATATTTAGTGAATTAATAAATGAATTACTGACATTTGCTATTATTAGATTCCTTTGGAAATTGGTGTTCCCTTCAAGGACAGACCTTAGATAGTCCTTAAACCTTAGGAGAAATTAAACTTTAAAATAAAGAGAAGCTTATTAGTTTTGTTGAATCACCAGACAGGCAACAGAAGGAATAGTGAATATCCATTAAAATATCTAACATGTGTATTTGGCAAACAGCTTATCAGATTATGAGAGCTCCTGTGTGAATTAAGGTTTTAGACAGGAGCTTATATGATTTTCAAAAATACAGCCCATTTCAAAATGAAACTTAATGCTTTAATAGCAGCAGCTGTTAAGAGGAGGGGAAATCCATACCCTCCAGGGTTTCATCCCAAGAGACATTTTGTTCCAAAAAATGAAAAATTTGTCTCATTTCCACTTGTGACAGAGACAAGTTATGTTGTTTACGTATTACTCAACATTTTCCCAGGACACTCACATCTAACTAATAACATAACAGCTTGGCCATTTCATTTCTAGACTCAGGTGTAAGTTAACCTTAGAATGGAAAAGAAGGGGGGGGGGGGAATAAATTGAAAAAGGTAAAAAAACAAACTGAAAGTTAAAGAGTCTCTGCAATTCCATCATTAGCAGAGCAGAATGTATTGTCTTGGGATGTGTGATTTTTTAGGGTTCAACAACTTCCCTAAAACTATATGCAAAATGTATAAATGTACTTATATCAGGTTTTACCAGAGTCTCACAGTTCTTTAACTTCCAAATGTTAAAAGCCACGAATGACTCTGTCCTAATTCATCACAGACCTTGAAAAGACCAGATTGGTTTGCAGAGCAGTCACTTCAGGCCACAGGAACACCAGTATACATGCTTTATATCTGGGTAATCTCACATGCAAATGACACTAGATATAAATATCTGGCTAGTTAAGAAACTTGGGCTGACTTCATGATCAAAGCCTTAAAGGAGATATTACTGGTTCTTATTTCCAAGGTATTTATACACATTCAAAGACTACTCAGGCTATTTTATTAACCACAATAACACACTTTTTTTTTTTTACCTCTAGAACCACTGAGGCACAAACTTTCTCTGTTGTTAGAAATTAAAGACCTCCTTTACATTGTTATATAAGATGAAAGAGAAAGATTTCTGGAATATTCTCAATTCAAATTCAACTTAAGCCGAAACCGGTTTGGCTCAATGGATAGAGCGTTGGCTTGGGGACTGAAAGGTCCCAGGTTCGATTCCGGTCAAGGGCATGTACCTTGGTTGCGGGCACATCCCCAGTAAGGGGGTGTGCAAGAGGCAGCTGATCGATGACTCTCTCTCATCGATGTTTCTAACTCTCTCTCTCCCTTCCTCTCTGTACAAAATCAATAAAATATATATATTTTTAAAATTCAACTTAATAATTATTTACTGTACATCTGTTATCTTTAAGATTTAATAAAGTAAACAAAAAAAAATCAATGCATGGTACCTGACCTCAAAGTTATTATAATCTAGCTGAGAAAGGAAAACATATATATAAACCAAATGTCACCAACAATTAATGGTAGGGAATACTAATATTCAGATAATATAGTGTTTATAAGTAATGCTGATCAAAAAAGAAATCTGTTATGTTGAAAGTGATAAATGTTTTAGATATATTTAGTAGAAGTATAATGTGTTAAATCAAGGGAACATATAAATACCACTAATATGCTATAGAGATACAAACAAGGTAAGAATTTTAAAGATAAAACAAAAAATGCTCTGTATTCTTGCAATCATGAGAGAGGAACAGAAATCAAAGTTATAATTTGTCTAAATGTAACAAAGGATAAACTGAGACTAAACCATGAATGTGCCAATCTAAACTGTGTGGTAATAGGACTTCTCATATTAAAGATGTTTTATTAAGAAAAGCTCATGTACTAACAAAGTAAAATAATTAAAAATTAAACTGCCTTATGATCCTGCAACTCCACTTCTTAGAATACATCCAAAGAAACCTGAAACATTGATTGAAAAGAATATATGCACACTATGTACACTGCAGCATATGTACAACAGCTAAGATTTGGAAGCAACCCAAGTGACCTTCAATGAATAAGTGGATAAAAAAAAAAAAGCTATGATACATTTACACAATGGAATACTATTCAGCCATAAAAAAGAAGGGAATCTTATCTTTTGTGACAACTTGGATGGACCTGGAGAGTATTGTGTTAAGTGAAATAGACCATTCAAAGAAAGACAAATACCATATGATTGCACTTATATGTGGAATCTAACAAGCAAAATAGACAATCAAATAAGAAATGAACAGACTAGTAGATACAAAAAAACAGGCTGACAGCTATGGGGGGACAGTGTTGGGAGCTAAGTAAAAATAGGTGAAGATATTAAGCAAAACAAACAACTCATACACACAAACATCAGTATGGCGATTATCAGAAAGGAAGGGTGGTGGAGATGGGTAGAAGGTAATAAGAGAAAGATGAGGCCAGAAAGGGACTAGATTTTGGGTGGTGACCACACAATACAATATACAGGTAATGTATTATAGAATTGTACATTTGAAATCTATATAAATTTTATTAACCAATGTAGCCCCAATAAATTCAATCTAACAAAAAGGCAATTGGAAAAATCCTACCTAATAAAAGAGTAATATACAAATTAACCATCACTCCGCTCAAGCCACGCCCACCAGCCACGCCCACCAGCCAATCAGAGAAAGTATGCAAATTAACCCAAACCAAGATGGCTGCAGCCACAGAGAACAGTTGAGAAGGTTTCCCCAGCAATGAAAGCCAAGCTTTCCGCCTGCCCTAGCAGGCCTAGACCTCCACTTAAGGATACAAAGTTTCAATTATAGAAGATAAATCCCAAGAAAAATGGCTGGCAGCCATGGAGCTGGAAAGAGCAGGATAGGGTTGCCCCTGGCAATGGAGGAAGCAAAGCTTTCCACCTGCCCTGGCTGGCCTAGGCCTCCACTCAAGGCTACAAAGTTTCAATTACAGAAGATACATAAAACCAAACAGAAATGGCAGCAGCCGGAGTGAGCAGGGGGCTTGGCTCCACTCCAGACTACTGTACAAAGTTTCAATTGTAGAAGGTAAATAAATTCCAGATACCAGGGCCTTTGCTTGGGTTGCTGGGGGGCGTGGCTGGCCTGAAAACCACCACAGGTCCCTCGCCCAGGCCACTCCACACCCCAAGGGGACCCCCACCCTGATCTGGGACACCCATCAGGGTAAACCAGCTGGCCCCCACCCATGCACCACAACTCTATCCTATCTAATAAAAGAATAATATGCAGATTAACCATCACTCCAACACACAAGATGGCTGCCCCTATGTGGACACAAGATGGCCACCAGAAGATGGACAGCATGGGAGGACAGTTGGGAGGCACCAGGCTTGCAAGGTAGGGCAGTTGAGAAGGTCCAGGTCTGCAGGGGAGGGCAGCTGGAGGCAATCAACCCTGCAGAAGAGGGCAGTTAGGGGTGGCCAGGCCGGCATAGGAGGCAAGTTGGGAGCAAACAGGCTGGCAAGGGAGCAGTTAGACATCAATCAAGCTGGCATAGGAGTGGTTAGGGGATGACCAGGCTGGCAGGCAGAAGTGATTAGGGGCAATCAGGAAGGCAGGCAGGTGAGCAGTTGGGGGCCAGCAGTCCTGGATTGTGAGAGGGATGTCCGACTGCCCATTTAGACCCGATCCTAATCGGGTCTAAATGGGCAGTTTAACATCCCTGAAGGGGTCCCAGATTGGAGAGAGTGCAGGTTGGGCTGAGGGACACCCCCTCCCTACCCCGTGCACGAATTTCATGCACCGGGCCTCTAGTGATATATAAACAAAATGAGAATATCAATAAGAAGAAATTAACAAAAGGAGCCAAAAGAAATTCTGGAGCTGAAAAGTAAAAAAGAAAGAAAGAAAAGAAACAAAAAACCCTGAAATGAAACATTCACTAGAGGGGTTTACTAGGAATTTGGGGCCAAAAAGAAAGTATCATCAAATTTAAAATTTAAAGATCATTGAAATTATTGAGTCTGAGCTGAGGAGCAGAATAAATAATGAAGAAAAATGAATAAAGCCTTAAGGAACCTATGAGAAAGCACCAAGTCATAGTACTCATAATGTGAGCCCCAGAAGAACAAAAAGAGAGAAATGAGGCAGAAAGAGTATTCATAAAAATAAAGGCCCTAAATTTCCAAAATCTGATGGAATATATGAATCTATACATTCAAGAAGCTCAATAAACTCCAAACAAAATAAATTCAAAAAAGATCTATACTGAAATGCATAATAGTCAAACTGTCAAAACTTAGAGACAAAGAGAATCTTGAAAGCATCAAAAGTGTCTCAACTCATAAAAGGGATCCTCAATAAGATTAACAGCCAATGTCCCACAGAAACCACGGAGGCAAGAGGACAGTAGGATAATGTGTTTAAGATACTAAAAGGAAAAAAATAACTGTCAACCAAAAATTTCTTTTTTTTTTTTTTTTGGCAAAACTACTTTTTAATATATATTTTATTGTTTTTTTACATAGAGGAAGGGAGAGAGGAATAGAGAGTTAGAAACATTGATCAAACTCCCTCCTACTGGGGATGTGCCCGCAACCAAGGTACATGCCCGTGATGGGAATCGAACCTTGGACCCTTCAGTCTGCAGGCAGACACTCTATCCTCTGGAAAAAAAACGGTGACAGCAAAACTATCTTTCAAGAATATACTTCAAGAATATCCTTCTTGCCGAAACCGGTTTGGCTCAGTGGATAGAGCGTCGGCCTGTGGACTGAAAGGTCCCGGGTTCGATTCCGGTCAAGGGCATGTACCTTGGTTGCAGGCACATCCCCAGTGGGGGGTGTACAAGAAGCAGCTGATCAATGTTCTCTCTCATGGATGTTTCTAGCTCTCTATCCCTCTCTCTTCCTCTCTGTAAAAAATCAATAAAATATATTTTTAAAAAAAGAATATCCTTCCTGAAATTAAGACATTTCCAGATAAACAGAAGCTTCATTACATTAAAACTGCCCTACAAGAAATGTTAAAGGGAGTCCTTCAGAATAAAATGAAAGAACACTACACTGTAAAAAGTGGACAGGCTAAAATGAAAGTCAATAGAAGCTGTATGAAGAAATAGAGACAATGGTAAACGCAACTACATAGTAAAGAAGGAGTGGGAAGAGAAAAGGAAAAGAAGAAATAATTAAGGGGAAATAAGTGAAGTAGTGGAAGAGAAGGAAGTACAGGAGGAGCAAAAGCAGCGGTGGTGGCAACAGAAGTTGCTTCTGCCACTCTATATTGCTAGAGAAGCCACATAGAGTAGTGTTCAAAAGCCATTTAGTAACCTGGGTTATAGTGCTGGAAAAAGAAGCCACATGAGACGGCCTGTGATTCCATTTCAGCCCTGGCATCCTGGGGCAGGGTATCAGGGGGAGTGAGAGTGAGCTTGGCGGATACCCCACATTCTCACCACCCATCCGTCCCATAACCCCAATGGGCGAGAGGTAGCTGGTGAGAGGTTGCAGTGTGTTGCCAATGCCTGCAATGTTCCTCGCTGCCCCTGGTGGTCATAGCAAGTGGCCAAACTCCCGGTCTCCCAGTCAAACTACTGGTCAAACGACCACCCAAAGGGACAATTTGCATATTATACTTTTGTTACATACAATGAGAAATGTCTAAGCAATTTAAAGCAATATAAATATTTCAATATATATATAAAAGCCTAATATGTAAATTGTCCCCTTGGAAGTTCAACCAGAAGACCAAGAGTTCAATTGCTTGCTATGATGTGTACTGACCACCAGGGGGCAGTGCAGAATGAAGAAAGACCTGGCCTGGCAGCCAGAAGGCCCTGATCGGCCCTGATTGCCAGCCAGGCATAGGGACCCTACCCATGAATGAATTTCATGCACCAAGCCTCTAGTATTAACATAAAAATAACACAATAAGCCAGATGACATTAAATATAAGTGAGGATGTAGGATTAATAAAACTCTCATTCACTGCCCTGGCCAGGTAACTCAGTTGGTTAGGGTGTCATCCTGATATGCCAAGATTGTAGATTCAATCTCTAGTAAGGGCACATATAAGAAACCAATGAATGCATATATAAGTGGAAAGCAAGTTGCTGTTTCTCTGTCTCTCCCCCTCTCTCCATCCCTCTCCCTGGCCTCTCTAAAATCAATAAATGTTTAAAGATTATTTTTTAAAGAATAAAAGAAAAAACCTCAGCTCTCATTCACTGTTGCTAGAAGCAGTAATTCCACTCCTAGTAATACACTCAACAGAAATGTTTATATAGGGTGTCCCAAAAAATGTATGCATACTTTAAATAATTATAAAGGCAGCATTTATTAAAAGACATTTCATTTTCAAAATTGAATTATCAGCTGTTAAAATGTGTATACATTTTTGGGGGATACTATATATATGTTTAGCAAAAGATATGCACAAGAATATTCATAACAGCAACATTCACTTTAGCCCATCAACTAGATATAAAACTTCAATTATAATCATAAAGCAGAATACTGTAGAGTAATAAAAACACATCACTTTTCTATCCATGACATGGATGAATCTCACAAATATTTAGTGAAAGGAATGAGACATTAAGTTGGACATTTTATAGTTCAAATATAAGTAAAAATCATCTATGACACAAGTTACCTTTGGGGAAAAAGGAAAAAATACTATTGTGCTGCTGACACTTGGTGAAAATTCCTTAAGCCATACTGTGGCACTTTTCTATACACAAACATACTTTTTTCTATATATAGATTGCATTAATTAGTTAGGGCTGTCATAATAAAATGCCACAGTTTAGGTAGCTTAAGCAACAGAAGTTATTATCTCATAATTCGGGAGATTAGATGTCCAAGATCAAGGAGCTGGCAGTTGGTTTCTTCTGGAACTTCTCTCCTTGGCCTGCTGATGGCCATCTTCTCCCTGGGTCTCCACATATTAAATGAATATAATTACAAATGACAAGAGGATTGGGAAACTGGTACATCTACATAATGATGGGAGCATTACAAAATTAGTTTAGTCTTTCTGGAAAGTAATGACAAAATATTTTTAAAGATATGAAAATGTTTTTAACCTGTGTCTATATTTCCAAAAGAGAAAAATATCTCAACAAAGTAAAATTTTTGAAAAAAATTGTTAAGAGTTTTGCTGTGTTACTGAAATAATAAAAACTCATGCCTAGCACTCAGAGTATAAACTATCTACAAATATAAAGAATTATATTTAAAATATATAAGCTATGTAGACACAAGGAAGTGTTTACTAAAATATGATTAATTAAAAGATACTGTTGCCCTGGCCAGATTAGGTCAGTGTTTAGAGTGTCGGCCCTTAGAGTGAAAGATCCAGGGTTCAATCCAGTCAAGAACATGTACAGGCTCGATTCCTGCCTCAGGTTGCGGGTTCAATCTTCAGTAGGGGGTGTGCAGGAGGCAGCCAATAAATGATTCTCTTTCATCATTGATATTTTTATCTTTCTCTCCCTCTGTTCCTTTCTGAAATTAACTTTTTTTAATTTTAAGCCTTCAATTTCTCCTCACCACATAGAAATTTTCCTAATCCATTTTTAGATTCACTTCTCATCACTCCCCCATTATTACTCTGCCCTTTATCTTTGCCAAAGATCTTGCAGTTTCCAAAATTTGGCCAGAGTTTTGTGGCCTTCTCTGCATCTCCAATAACTGTACCATCCTTTATCATACCATTTCTTCTACTATAATTGCTAATTTACATGCAGCTTTCACCCACTCACTGTGGGGGCAGAGATTATTGTTCATATTGGTGTCCTCAGTTTAACTCATATTAATAAAAGCTTAATGAATAAAATAAATATTCAATAAATGGCAAATGTTTTCAAGAATATGGATTTTTTCTTGTAGTTCCTTAAATAAGAGATTTTAATACAAATCGCTTTAAATAAACATGAGTATTTGAAACAATTATTTTTCTCCCTTTTCAGAATAATTTTCTTCAAGTTACATAGCAGCTTCTTAATGACTTCATGTCATCAAACTGTAAGCTAACTTGCCAAAAGTCAAAGAGCAAAAATATTGTGCTACAGTCAACAGTTGTCCTCTATGATGTCCAGACATTCCCTTTCAGCATAGTTTATTCACAAATTTAATTCAGTCCTAAGTTTTACATAAAAAACATAAACCAACCAGGCCAGATATTAAGGTCAGTAAAGGAAGACCTTGTTCCCTTATGTTACCTGAGAGGCATATAGGACATGAAACCCCACAGCTATGATTTGCTTGCAGCCAGTTTATCTATATATATAAAAGGCTAAGTGACCGATTGTCCATCAGACCATCCAACCAACTGACCAGCTGGTACATATGATGCGCACTGGCAATTTAAAATGCCGTGCCATAAATTAAAATTGAAAGTACGTACAATCAGCTGGGACCGGTTTGGCTCAATGGATAGAGCGTCGGCTTGGGGACTGCAGGGTCCCGGGTTCGATTCCAGTCAAGGGCATGTACCTTGGTTGTGGGCATATCCCCAGTAGGAGGTGTGCAAGAGGCAGCTGATCAATGACTCTCTCTCATCGATGTTTCTAACTCTCTATCTCTCTCCCTTCCTCTCTGTACAAAATCAATAAAATATATTAAAAAAAAAAAGTATGTACAATCATCATGCTACTGAGAAATCTTAATAGTAAATGGGGTCTTTGTAATGGTACTAGATTTATTATCAAAAGATTACAACCTAAAATAATCAAAGCTGAAGTATTAATAGGATCTGCAGAAGGACAGGTTGTTTTGATTTCATGACTTGATTTGTCCCCATCTGACATTGGCCTCCCATTTAAATTAATTCGAATACAGTTTCCCATGATGCCAGCACTTGCAATGACTATTTAAAAATCACAAGGCCAAAACTGGTTTGGCTCAGTGGATAGAGCATCGGCCTGTAGACTGAAAGGTCCCAGGTTCGATTCCAAAGTCATGTACCTTGGTTGTGGGCACATCCCCAGTGGGAGGTGTACAGGAGGCAGCTGATCGATGTTTTTCTTTCATTGATGTTTCTAGCTATCCCTCTCCCTTCCTCTCTGTAAAAAATCAATAAAAAATATATTTTTTTAAATCACAAGGATAAACTCTAGACATATTAGGAATATTCTTACCTGAACCTGTTTTCACACATGGTCAGTTATATGCTACTTTCTCTTGAGTCTGAAGAGCATGTGGTGTTAAAGTTGTAAATATTTCATCACAAGGGAAATTAGTCAAGCACGCTAAAAGTGTTTTTATACAGGGAGATATTAGAATAACTTTAATCAATTTATCACTTTTATCAATATTGTTTTATATGATGTTTTTATGGTTTTGATATCATGTCTTTGCTGTTATATCATGTTGTTATTGTTTATTTGTCAATTTACATATTATTTTCATATTTTTTACTAATTTTCTTTTATCTCTGACACTTCTATCATAGAGAAAGGGTGAATAGCGATATTAAAATACTAGAAAGGCCCAGTGCAAGAAATTCATGCATGAGTAGGGTCCCTAGCAGCTGCCAGCCAAGGTCTCCCTTCCCACAGCTGTCTGCTGCTGTCAATCTCCTTGCAGAACTCCCGGTTGAGGGGACAATTTGCATATTAGGCTTTTATTATACAGGATTCCTTCAAAGTAATTTCTTTTCCATGTGCATGAATCTGTGCACCGGGCCACTAGTTATACTCTAATATTTTGGCAGAAAGGAATGACTCCCTGAATGGGGAGAAAAGAGGAAGAAACAAAAGTCAGAATGCTAAGAAGGGACCTCTGAGACTTTCAAGAAATAAGCCCTTTTCAAATCAGCACCCTTCAGTCCCATACCAGCGGCAGCTGCCAGGAGGAGGGGAAGTCCCCACGGCAGGAAGTTCAAACAGCCCTGGGGATTTCACCATAAGAGAAACTTCTCCTTTCACGAGTGAAAGGAGGACTCTTGTTTTTTGCTTTGACAGTGAGTCACGCTCTGTTCCCATTTAGACAGCCCACACAGGCTCCACAGCCCCAGGGGCCGGAGCACATGGGAAACACTGTTTGTTGCTGCGAACGGCTTCTGGGGTCACGTCGGCGTGGGCTCCGTGGGAGCGGGACCTGGGAAGCTCCCTGGCACAAGGCCAAGGCTCCCTCAAGGGAAACCGACCAGCATCTGAAGCAACAGCCTGGGAGTCCTGGCGCCTTTCCCAGGACAGAGAGAAACGCCTGCAAGATCTCAACCGCCGCCGCCGCCGCCGCCGCCGCCTGCAAGCTCTCACCGCCGGGTTTCTGTTTCTCCTAAAAGCCCTGTCTATCCATAAATGCCTTTTCCTGGGAGTTTTCCCCTTCCTTCGGCCCTGTCAGCATCGTGCTTTCTCTCGTCTTCAGGACAACTGCCAAAGGGAGGCCTGGGACCCACGGG
The DNA here is from genome assembly GCF_014108245.1 of Pipistrellus kuhlii. Classification (NCBI taxonomy): domain Eukaryota; kingdom Metazoa; phylum Chordata; class Mammalia; order Chiroptera; family Vespertilionidae; genus Pipistrellus; species Pipistrellus kuhlii. The sequence goes on from NW_023425404.1 coordinate 154,892,175, forward strand.
CCGCCGAACAGGCCGCGGCAGCCCGGCCTCCGTTTCCCCGGCTTCGGCTTCACTTCCGGAGCAGCTCACCCCTCGGCCGGCCCCCGAGAAGCCCCACCTGCTTGTGGAACATCAGTCCCTTCGGCATTATAAGGTCGGGCCTCGAGTGACGCCTAACTGACCCCGACACCTCCTCTCCTTGTCCAAAAGGCCTTTGACCCCATCGCTGCAGCCCAGGGTCGCAGAGCCCCGCACCGTCGCCCCCCAAACCTGGCGAGGCGGCCTCCTCCCCAGTGACCAGGCCCTTCTAAAGCCGTCGTGCCCTTCGGCCTCCGCCCACGGCCGGTGTGGAAACTGCAAAATGGGCCCCGCTCCCGGCGTTCCCCAAGGAAGCGCTCAGCCTTCTCTGGTTGGAGGCTGGGGAACCGGCAGGAGATGGGAGGAGGGACCCCCAGGGGGACAGCCACTACCTTTCCCACGAAATGCTTCTCCCGGAGGGATCAGCGTAGGCGGCGGAACACCAGCAGCGGCCAGAGAGCAGATGAGGTGCGCCAACAGCAGCGGCCAGTGGCTTCCCCACCGAAAGTTCTGGAAGTTGGTTGGCTGGGCATGCTCAGTGCGCGCCTCGGCCCCCATTGGCTGGCTGGGCATGCTCAGTGCTTGCCTCGGCCCCCATTGGCTGGCTGGGCATGCTCAGTGCGCGCCTCGGCCCCCATTGGCTGGCTGGGCATGCTCAGTGAGTGCCCCGGCCCCTATTGGCTGGCTGGGCATGCTCAGCGCGCGCCTCGGCCCCCATTGGCTGGCTGGGCATGCTCAGTGCTTGCCTCGGCCCCCATTGGCTGGCTGGGCATGCTCAGTGAGTGCCCCGGCCCCTATTGGCTGGCTGGGCATGCTCAGCGCGCGCCTTGGCCCCCAGGGAGCCTGGCAGCGCTTCACAGGCGCGGTGCGAAGCCAGGCTGGGATCCTTGGTTTTTTGGCTCCTTCTCTCCTGTCCGCATATCTACTGAGCACCTACTGTGTGCCAGGCCCTGTGCTCAGCGTAGATTCTCCAACAACCCCCTCGTTGTGGCAGAAAGAGATGTTAACCATAAGATTCCAGATAAACTCAACATGCATGGCCTTGGAAATGGGCTGAACCAGGACAGGTGGCAGGAGAGCATGTGGAAGAGGACCCCACCAAGTCTGAAGATCAAGGAAGTCTCCTCAGGGGACATGCCATCCTGGATATCCACGGTGGGTCAGATTTGCTAGGAAGTAGGGTAGGAAGACGGAGCAGGCACAGCATTGCAAGCAGGAAAACAGCAGGAGCAGGAACAGTTGCCACGGGAAGGAGCATTGTCCCTTTAAGGATCTGGGGAAATAAAGGGTGATAGAGCAGTTACGCAAAAAGAGGCTGGAAAAGTGGGCAAGGGAAGACAATGCTGGGCCTTAGTCTTGATTCTAAGAAGTTTTCGTCTTTCTTTCTTTGCTTAGAAAGAATGCCACTCGCTCTATGATGCTTTGCAGTTGATAATGCATTGTTGCCATAATTTTAACAACCTGTGAGGTCAGTAATAGTTTTCCCAGCTGAGAGAACTGAGGCTTTAAAAAATTAAGTATTTTAAAATTAGTAAAAAATTAAGTATTTTGCACTGTCATTAGGTAGCAAAGCTGGACTTGAACCCACCTCCACCTTATGCATAGTCACAGTAAATACCAAAATTAAGCATAACCAAATGAATAAGCTGTATCACCACAGGTTTTCCTCCAAAAGATTTCAGAAATGTATTTAAGCATTAATACTAGAAACTAGTCCAAAAATGTGCACCATGTAACAGAAAATGCTAATATTTGCTCCCTCCCTTCCACCCTCCCCCCCTCCCCCGCCACCTTTTATTTTATAGCATGTATTCTCATTTGAGTAGATGGAGAATGTTGTCCTCAAGGGAACAAAATTGGTTCTTAGGGAGAGTAAAAAAAAAAAAAAAAAAAAAATCTTGGATACTAACAATTATTAGTGGCACACCAAAGTTCAACCCTACCCAACAAAATCTTACTATTTCTTAATACTGTCATGTGTTGCTTAATGACTGGAATACATTCTGAGAAATGTGTTATTAGGCGATTTTATCATTGTGCAAACATCTTAGAGCAATTAACACAAACCTAGATAATAACTAGTACAGCCTAATTAATATACACCTACAGGAGCACCTGGAAGATATTGCAGATTCGGTTGCAGATCACTACAATATAGCAAGTAACAAAATTAAGCGAGTCATAATCTTTTTGCCAGTGAGGGGCTTGCTTTCAGTTTGTAAAAAAAAAAACAAAAACAAAAAAACAAAACAAAAAAACACACAACACCTGTTAAGTACAACAAAGCAAAGCCCAATAAAATGAAGCATGCTCGTACTATAATAGTATATGGTATAGCCCAGTGGTCAGCAAACTCATTAGTCAACAGAGCCAAATATCAACAGTACAATGATTGAAATTTCTTTTGAGAGCCAAATTTTTTAAACTTAAAGAAGTTTAAGTTCAAAATAGACTCGCCCAGGCCATGGTATTTTGTGGAAGAGCCACATTCAAGGGGCCAAAGAGCTGCATGTGGCTCATGAGCTGCAGTTTGCCAACCACGAGTATATCTCCTGTGCTACAAACATGAACAGCATGTTACTATACTGAGTACTGTAGGCAATTATAATAAACTAGAGACCCAGTGCATGGATTTGTGCACTGTTGGGGTCCCTCTGCCTGGCCTGAGAGGATCGATCTGAAACTGGCTCTCTGACATCATCCAAGGGGTCCTGGATTGTGAGAGGGCAATTCTCGGGTGACACACCCCGGAATCATGCTCCCTTCTCTCTGCGTCACCCGAGAACCATAACTGCCAAGTGCCCGCAGCTCTGCAGCTTCTGCGTTGAGCATCTGCCCCCTGGTGGTAGTGTATGTCATTGGTACTGGCCAGTTGGCCAGTCGGTGGTTGCTTAAGCTTTTATGTTTATAGATGGTAGATATTTGTGTAAACACATCTACACATAGGGAAGGTACAGTAAAAATACAGTATAAAAGAAAATATAGTTGGTCTATATAGGGCACTTATGAATGAAGCATGCAGAACTGGAAGTTTTTCGGGGTAAGAGGTTAGTGAATCTGAAGGCATAGCCTAGGGCATTACTGTACACTACTGTAGACTTTATAAGCACTGTACACTTAGACTACACTAACTTTATTTTTTTAACTTATTATATTCAACAATAAATTAACCTTGACTTACTATAATTTTCTGACTTTATAAACCTTTTAGTTTTTTAAACTTTTGACTCTTTTATAACACATTAAAATACAAATACTTTTATACAGTTTTATAAAGATATTTTCTTTTTGTAAAGCTTTTAAATATATATATCAATATATTTTATTGATTTTTTTACAGAAAGGAAGGGAGAGGGAGAGAGAGCCATAATCACCAATGAGAGGGAAACATCCATCAGCCGCCTCCTGCATACCCCCATGGGGATGTGCCCACAACCAAGGTACATGCCCTTGATTGGAATCGAACCTGGGACCCTTTAGACTTCAGGCCGACACTCTATCCACTGAGCCCAACTGGCTAGGGCTATTTTCTTTTTTAATACCCCTATTCTATAAGCATTTTTCTATTAAAATTGTTTTAGCTTTTAAAAAAAGACTAAAATATAAATATACCCATTAGCCTATGCCTACCCAGGGTGAGGACTATGAATATCATTATCTCCCACTTTCACATCTTGTCCCATGTAAAGGGGACTTGTTCAGTGGCATTAACACGCATAGAGCTCTCATCTCCTAGGATAACAATGCCTGTTTTGGAACTCCTCCTGGAGGCCTTGCCTGAGGCTCCGGAGGAGGGGCCACTCTTTTCAGAAATATGTCTATGTGGTTTGCTAGGTTTGATTTTCACCACAAATTTGCTTGTAAGTAGACACTGGACCATGAACATTCCTCTTGTCAACAAAAAGAAGACTTGAAACTTTGTAGATTAAAAAAAAAGAGAGCTTTTTATTTGGACCTATTTGAGGACATATCCAAGAGCAGAGTTCCAAGAAGCCTTTAAATATTGCTCCGACTTTAGGAAAGTGAGAAGATGCTTATATAGAGGCAGGAGGACAAGGAAAAATATAGCTATACATCATCAGTTTTAGTTACATGCATTGAAGGATTAATAGTTTTATATTAGGTAAAGAGAACATGTAGACAAGGTAGGATCATTCAGCACCTGGAGTTGGGGGTCATGGAAAGAAATTTAGAAGCAATTGTTATTTTTTAAAATATATTTTATTGATTTTTTACAGAGAGGAAGGGAGAGGGATAGAGAGTCGGAAACATCAATGAGAGAGAAACATGGATCAGCTGCCTCCTGCACACTCCCCTATTGGGGATGTGCCCACAACCAAGGTACATGCCCTTGATTGGAATCGAACCTGGGACCCTTCAGTCCACAGGCTGACACTCTATCCACTGAGCCAAACCGGTTTCGGCTGGAAGCAATTATTTCTACTTTTTTTTATTAAGATACAGAAAGAATAGGCACTGCCTTTTCTATAATCATTTATTTTTTTAATTGGAACTGTTGGAAAGTGTACATGGCTGGTCCCTCAGAGGGCCTTGGTTAGGAACTTACTATATTCCTTTGGTTACCGATTGAGTTGGAGCAGCAGCTTAAACACCCTTTCCTTCCTCACTCTTAATTAATGAAAACCTTTCGGTGTTGAGGTCCATGTTTTCAAACGTTTTAAGGAGCTTGCTAAGGTCTGCAAAAGTTTCTGCCAAATCCTTCACTGAGTTTTCTTCTTTTTCTTTTTTCCTGTATAAAACCTTATTAAATACAAGCAAAGAACTATGTGCATCTTGCTGTAAAATGCTGCCCCCCACCACCACTACCCTCCCCACCCCCTCGCTCTTCACTGCCCAGATCCTGAAAGACTCTTGTTAATGAACTGTCTCTTCACAAACCAAGTCCACCACTTGCTGGGTTTATCATTGTGAGACGCAAAATCTTTCTCACAAAGTCTCAATCCAGCCTCTTGCCTTAACTGCTGCAAATAGGCCCTCATCACTTTGTCTTCCTATTGTTTGAAGGTTTGGCCTAAATTGTGTTAAGTGGAAACCAGACTCTCCAGGAACGGGAAAATTAGTGATTCCCAGTCTATACATTTCTTTCTCACCTTGCTTTTAGAATTGCACTTTTGGAGTTCTGACACTCAGAAATGAAGAGAGTTGTGTATAATATATCAAGGTCCTATTAGCTTTATTCTTAATTTCATCATTTTTGAAGAAGACATTGGCCTTGAAATAATAGGTGGCTTCATCCACAATAGCTGTGTCTTTTGTCTTTCTGGTGGCAGGTCGTTTGAACTGACTTCCAGTGGGCAACAGTGACATGTTTCCCAATGAGTTTGGTATCAGGGTCCATGAATGAAAAATGGTAAGCCGGCATCTTGATGTCTTCCGATTTTTCTGAGGTTTCTCTTTTTCTTCTTCAGCAGTTCCCTTTGCTCTTGCCTCCTTTGTTCAACTATCACTATGCTATCCTCTTCCAGGCCCAACAACTCCTCTTTCAGTTCCTCAGGAACAACTCCTAAGACTCCTCAGTGTCATCCTCATCCACACCCAGGTTAAGGTGGTTTGCAATCTCAACCACAGCCATGTTGACTTTTGCAGTCTTTACACTATGATGTTACAACAGCTACAGCACTACCTTATAAGAATTTTTCAGCTCTATTATAACCTCATTATATCATTATGTCGTTATTATAACATATATGAAGGGACTACCTCCATATATGTGCTTCATTGTTGACCAAAAAATCATTATGTGGTTACATAGAAGTAGAATTTATACGAAACAGTAATTATATATATATATATATATATATATATATATATATGTAAATTAATTTCTTGTTTGTATTTAAAAAAATAATTATGCAGTGTATGACTATTTAATCTTTTTTCTTTAGGAAAAAATTTATTTTTTTCCTCACCCAAAGATACATTTATTGATTTTAGAGAGAAACTAAGAGCCTGGCTGACTTGGCTCAGTGGTTGAGCGTCAACCATGAACCAGAAAATCATGGTTTGATTCCCAGTCCGTGGGTTGTGGCTTTGATCACCAGGGTAGGGTGTGCAGGAGGCAGGCAGTCAATGAGAATCATTGATGTTTCTATCTGTCTCTCCCTTTCCCTTCTTCTCTGAGATCAATAAAATGATATATTTTGAGAGAGAGAGAGAGAGAGAGAGAGAGAGAGAGAGAGAGAGAAAGAGGAAGAGAGAGAGAAAAACATTGATTGGTTGCCTTCTGTATGTGCCCCAAATCTTAACTGAACCTGCAACATAGATATGTGCCCTGACCGGGAATCAAGCCCACAACCTTTTTGGTGTATTGGGATGATGCTCTAACCATTTGAGCAACCTGGCCAGGGCTTAATTTAATTTAAAGTTAATTTAAATTTATTTTTTTTAAAAAGTTGAGAAGCATTGTTCTATAATAATGAATCTCCAAACTTTAGTGGATCAACCAGAATAAAGGTCACTTTTCTTAACCTGCCCTGCAGATAAGGTATGGCCATATGACTAAGTTCTGGCTCTGGCAGATGATGGAAAGTGATGAGTACAATCCCATGATGGGTCTAAAAATGAGGACCAAGCCCTTTTCTACCTTCCCACTATCCTGTACTTGGAAAGCAGACATGGTGGCAAAGCCCCTTGGGCCATGTGCAGAAGGGCAGCAACCTGGACATGGCAGTGAATCAATGAGACAGAGCCTAAGAGACTGCATGGAGCAGAACCACCGTACACACTCTAATCAACCTGCCTCTTTCAAGAAGAAATGCATTTATCAATTAGCCACTATTAAATTGGGTCTCCATTATATGAAACTTACCCCTTACTCTTTTTTTTTTTTTAAGAAAGAGAGAAAGAGAAAGGGAATGGAAGAGAGAGAAACATCGATACGAATGAGAAACATTAATTGGTTGCCTCCTATACACACCCCCAGAGGGGATCAAACTAGAAAGAAACCTAAGTATATGTCCTAACTGGGAATTGAACCTACAACCTTTCAGTGTACAGGGACAATGCTTCAAGCTACCTAGGCACACCAGCCAGGCCATTACTCTTTTTTTGTTTGTTTTTTAATTATGATGGTAAAAAAATGCATAACATAAAATTTACAATTTTAACCATTTCTAAGTGTACAATTCAGTATTCTTAAGTATATTCATATTATTGTACAACGTATCTCTAGAACTTTTTCATTTTTCAACACTGAAACTCTGAAACCTACTAAAGACTAATTTCGCCTCACCTTTGCCCCTAGCCCTTGGCAGCCACCTTTCTACCTTCTGCTTTTAGATTTGACTTTAAATACTTCAGGTAAATATTTTGTGTGGCTTATTTCACTTAGCATAATCTCCTCAAGGTCCATCCCTGTTGTAGCATGGGACAAGATTTCCTTCTTTCTTTCTTTATTTTTTAATATATTTTTTATTTATTTTTTACAGAGAGGAAGAGAGAGGGACAGAGAGTTAGAAACATCAATGAGAGAGAATCATTGATCAGCTGCCTCTTGCACACCCGCTACTGGGGATGTGCCCGTAACCAAGGTACATACCCTTGACCGGAATCGAACCTAGGACCTTTCAGTCCGCAGGCTGATGCTCTATTCACTGAACCAAACCAGTTTCGGCAGATTTCCTTCTTTCTTAAGGCTGCTGAAAGTTTCATTGCTTGTGTAAACCAAATTTTCTTCATCCATTCATCTGTTGGTGGACATTTGGGTCACTTCACCTTTGCAAATAAGGCTGTTGTGAATAATGCTACCATGAACATGGGTTAGCAAATTTCTCTTTGAGATCCTTCGATCCTTCTTTGAATTCTTTTGGACCTATTCCCAGAAATGGAATTGCTGCATCTTATGGTCATTCTATTTTTTATGTTTTGAGGAGTCTCCATATTCTTTCCCATAATGGAAGCACTATTTTATCGATACGTTCCTGCCAATAGTGCACAAGGGTTCCAACTTCTCCATATCTATACCAACAGTTATTTTATAACTAGAGGCCCGGTGCATGAATTTCATACACAGGTAAGGTCCCTAGGCCTAGCAGGCATTCAGGGCTGATCAGGGCTTTCCTTCCCTGGTTGCCAGCTGAAGGCCAGGGCCTTCCTTAATTCTGTGCTGCCCCTGATGATCGGCGCATGTCATAGCAAGCAATTAAACTTAGAGTCTCCCAGTTGAACTCCCAAAGGTACACTTTGCATCGTAGAGATATATATATATATGAATATGAGATGATATATAATTTTGGTTTTGATTTGCATTTCCCTGTCTTTTATGATTATGATGTTGAACATTTCATGTGTTTATTGGCCATTTGTATATCTTCTTTAGAGAAATGTCTATTCAAATTTCTCTCCCTTTTTAAAATCAGGTTTGTTGCTGCTGCTGTTGCTATGTTGTAGAATTTTCTTATAAATTCTAGGCATTAACTTTTTTTAAAATATATTTTATTGATTTTGTACAGAGAGGAAGGGAGAGAGATAGAGAGTTAGAAACATCGATGAGAGAGAGTCATCAATCAGCTGCCTCTTGCACACCCCCTACTGGGGATATGCCTGCAACCAAGGTACATGCCCTTGACGGAAATCGAACCCGGGACCTTTCAGTCCCCAAGCCGACGGGTTTTGACGACATTAACTCTTAATCAGATATATGTTTTGCAATTATTTTTTTCCATTTCATAGGTTGTTTTTTTCACTATGTTTATTGTTTTTCTTTGATGCAAGCAAAGAAGTTTTTAAGTTTGATGTAGTCCCATTTGTCTATTTTCAACTTATTCCTTATTCTAACTAATTCAACCATTAAAAATAACAATAAACTGTAGCAGTGATGGCATAAAAAACAAAGGAAGCTTATCACAGTAGGAAATGACCTGGTCCTAGAGGAAATTATCATATCCTAAGAAAATAAGTCAGCCATATATTATATAAATAGTAAGGAAATTTGAAGAGTTTTACTTACCTGGACTCCAGTATTTTCCATCTGGAAACCACATTTCCAACTCTTGTTGTATGATATTATTATATAACCTATTCTTCACCCTAGGTGAGCAGCTGTGAGTATACTAAAGGCTGCCAGTGATACTGGTTTCACATCCCTTACTATAAACCACCCATTTATGTGAAATGGACACAGAACATGCAGAAATTCCCTTGGATCTGAGAGTAGGATTTCCCCCAGCACAATTGTTTGTGGTCAGTTTAGCTAGATCAGCTAAGAATACTAGCCAATCAGAGTTTCAGAGGGAAAATGTTTTCCTATATAAATATAATTATCAATAGCATGTTTTCTAAAGAATTTCCCAGGCTTGAATTCTAACAGAGGAGTGACTCGGTAGAATTCCATTCTACTGCTATGAAGCAAAGTGGTGTTTCTCTCCTTTTGGGTATCATCTTCCTGACTCTGATTGGAGTTCAAGGTAAGGGGTTCTGAGTCACATTAGGTTAATAAATTCAGAGATGTAAATTGCTATGAAAGCCTCTTGAATTGCCCAGTAGAAGTGATTGCATGCATCAGAAAGTGATATGAGTCACTCATAAAAGCTCTTTGATGTGGTTAATTATCCAAAGTTCCTATCTTAGACTTGCCAAATCAAAAAAGTCTTCTCAGTCTTGGTGTTTGAATTCCTGGCATGTTGTAAATGTTCAATAAATGTTTATTGAAGTGTAGATAATGAGATTAAAGACTCTCAAGTTAGTTTTGTTACCCTCATATTGTTTCTTGACAAGTATTTCTGTGCTTAATCAATTAAAGAACCAATAATCAGAGACATTGTTCTTAACTTGTTTACTATTGGCCTTTGTTACATTAAGCAAATTAGTGAGCTTTTCTAGACTTCAGTTACCTCCGCTGAAAAATGGATATTTTATAGTTATGATTTTTTTATCTATAATACCTCATGATGTATGGTATATAGTAAGCACTAAGTAAATATATATGTTGAATAAATGAAAGAATTAAGAATGAAGATAGTGTATTTTAAAGAATTTCCAAAAGTTTAAAGCACTATTGAAAAGCAAGGCAGTGGGGAGGATGAGGTTGGTAGTGGTAACTGGTTATTATATATAGAGCTTTCTGTCCAAACCAACACCAACTGCAAGGTCATGTAATAAAAAGGCTTTGGAAATTGCTTAGGAAACTGAGCACCTATGAATTAGTTATCCATGTGTCTGGCGTGCAATAAGAATTTATTAAGTATTGTGAAAATCTTTTTTTTCCTGAGGTTGTAGAATATGGTAGTTAAGAGCAATGCCTTTAGATTCAAACTCTTTCCTTGCCCCCTAAAAGCTGAATGACTTTGCTCTTTACTTCTTTGAACTTGAGCTTCTTTGTCTATAAAATGAAAGTGATACCTACTTCAAAGTTTGTGGTAATGATTACTGGAAACTCAGGAAATGATAGTAATAACCATGATTAAGTCAAATGTATCGTTTTGATGGAACACCTAAATTGAGACATTGCCCTAAACCGGTGTGTGCTATCCATTCCCTTTCTCTTAGGAGTCCCAATAATGAAGAAAGGACGCTGTTTCTGCATCAACACCAACCAACAAATGATCCACCTTAAATCCGTAAAGACCCTTAAACAGTTTTCCCCTGGTCCTTCTTGTGAGAAAACTGAAATCATGTAAGTAAGACCTCATCCAACATGCATGCATCCTATTGGCAGGAACATTAAATTTAGTGTGATTATTACCCTCAGACACTTAAAATTTAGATTGCTGCTCCTTTACAAATCTTGCCTACTTCTTGCTTTTCTAAAAAACGAACAAAAAAAAACAAAAAAACACAACAACCAACAAGTAATTTCTGGTGTGGGTTAGGAACAAGACATATCACAAAAGTAATATATGTTCATTGGAAAAAATGTTTAATGCAGATAACCCAAAAGAAAAAAATCAATATCATTTATAATACAGTGACAAATGCTGTTAATCTCTTGCTATGTGGTGTTCCAGATCTCTCTCATTTGTGTACATATATAAACACAAAAAATATATACATATATTTATATTATAGATACAATATACTGTATATGCACACAAAAATAAAATCGTACCCTACATACTGTTTTTCATTAGTACTATATCATGAACATTTCTTCATGTCAGTACATCTTCTGTCATAATATCATCTTTTTCTGATCATGTCATTTTTAATGGTCAAATTATATTCCATCATATTCATGTACCATAATCTGTATGAACAATGCTAATTGTAGGCTATTTTCTATTTTTTCCTATTGAAATCAAACTCTTATTATGGCAATATTGTGTCTTGAATTCTTTCCTACTAATAATTCCTTTCTAGAAATTAGAATTGCTAAGTTAAAGTACATGTATACACTTCAGTCTTTTGAAACCTAAATCGAGAATCATATATAGATTAGTTGCTCTTATTCTCAGATTATATTGATAAATTAAAGGAAAAAATCTTTGAATTATTCAAGGAGAGTATGCTGTAATTTAACAAAATTCAACCAGTCTGTTAATCTTATTTTAGGATAACATTTCATTATGTTTTAAGTAGTTTCATTAGAAAATTTGGCAAAATTCATGCTGATTTTCATTGTTTCTGGGGGGGGGAAAAAGTAGGTATATTGATAACTTTTCTATTTTGCTTCTTCAGTTAAGTTTAAATAGCTAGTTTCAGGACAAAATAATCAGTATCATCTTTAGATATGTTTCTCTCATTGCATATAGCTGTGGGATTTTTAAAATTTATGGTTATGTGCTATCCTAGAGACTTCTCTAAGGCCCTTATTTGATTAGAAAATGAAATGGTTGCCCTAGCCAGCTTGGCTCAGTGGATAGAGCATTGGCCTGCAGACTGAAAGGTCAAGGGCACATGCCCAGGTTGCTGGCTCAATTTCCAGTGTGGGGCATGCAAGAGGCAGCTGATCAATGAGTCTCTCTCATCATTGATGTTTCTACCTCTCTCTCCTTCTCCCTTCCTCTCTGAAATCAATAAAAATATAAAATAAAATAAAATGAAAATGAAAAGGCAGGAAAAAAGACTGGGATTCTCAGATGCTTATAGTGTTGACACAAGTACACTCTAATTGGGGGATTGAATTCTGAGGATAAGTGGAAGCATTTAAATTATTAAAAGTTAAATATTTTTTTTAAAAAGTTAAAATCTTGTTGCTATTACCTTGGCAGTGCTATAATGAAGAATGGGACTAAAACATGTCTAAACCCACAATCAACAAATGTGAAAAAATTGATGAAAGAGTGGGAGAAACAGGTTAGTGAAAAGAAGGAACAAATTTTTTTTCTTAGAAATAAACTTTGGAAGACAAATAATCTCTGTAGTTCCTTTAAAGGTATTTAAAGGTACGTTTTTAAAAATTCATATATCTGTATTCCTGTTTGTTACTAGAATGATGTCCTCACTTTGGCATATAGTTATATTCCTGCATAGAGTAGCACCTGTCTATCACACCACTAGAATGTGGGTTCCATGAGCATAGGGAGCTTATCTTTCTTATTTAACACAATGAATATGTATTTAACTGAATAGTAGACACTGAAAATAGGAAGGTAATAAGATATAGTACCGTCCTACTATAGCAATATTCTAACAATAAATTAAAGTACAATTCCAAATATTAAATTAAAATATGTACAAGAATCTTGAAGATTATAGAAGAAGGAGTAAGTAATTTTGCTGAAGGGAGGGGCAGGGAGAAACTATTAAGGAAGACTTTTCATATTAGGTGACATTTGATTTAGGTCTTGAAGGATAAGTAGTTCACCAGGAGGGCAAAGACATCATGAAAGGTAGAATCATGAGAGAGCTTGCTGTGTCTAGGGAGCCTTTGGTAATGTGGATGGAGTTTGTATGGAGGGAATTAAGGGATTGAGGTAAAAGCATAGACCAGGACAGAGTGGGAAGAGTCCTGGATGACATGCTGAGGTGTTATGTCTGAAGAGGGACACAGATATGTAGTTGGGAGTGTGGTTTTTGGAGTCTGATAGACTAGTGGTTCTGCCACATAGTAGCTATGCAACTTTGGGCAAGTTACACTCTCTGAGTCTCAGTCTCCCCATAGGTAAAAAGTAGTTGATAACAGTACCAACCTCAGAAAGTTGTACTTGCAACAGTTAAGCATGGTTGGAGTGAGGGTAGTAATGAGCCAGGAGAATGGACAAGAGGAGACCGATTAGAAGGCTGTTGCCTCCTCCTCAAAGTGGGTGAAGTAGAAAGAAGTGAAAGGAGCCCCTTTGAGAGTAAAGCACTTTAAACCTGTTTTGAGGATGAAGAAGGACCATAGTCTAGAGTAGGGGTGTCGAACTCAATCAGAGAAGGGGCCAAAATCTAAAATCCAGCCTAAATCGCGGGCCGAATGGTTTACTGAACAGTCATAAACTGTCATTGTGATGGAAATGCAGCGGAGTGCAGTGATGACAGCGCGGTGCAGGCCACATTGCAAGGCCTGGCCGGATGGATTTGGCCCGCGGGCCTTGTGTTTGACACATGTGGTCTAGAGAGTTCAATTATAATATAAGAAAGGGAATGTGGTAAGATGAAGAAACAATGTCCTTTCCCCTCCTCTCTTTGCAGGTCAGCCAAAAAAAGAAGCAAAAGAAAGGGAAAAAAACATCAAAGAAGCAGGGAATTAAAAAGGCTAAACGATCTCAACGTCCTCATCAAAAGAAGACTATATAATCAACCACTTTACTGACAAATATTTTCTGTTTAAAATATTCTTTTTAATTATACTGAAATAATTCCAGCACCTTAATCCATAAACTTGTTAATCTGACTAGAAATTATAAAGCATCATTATGAAATTGTAATTGAAGCTAAAACGTGGCTTTTAAAATCCAAATGTTAAGAATTGTTAGAGGCTATAGTTTGTCTTTATTCTTCCACCTACAGCCAACTGAATTTCATCATGCTTACGTGCAGGATCTTAGTAACACCCACATGTGGACAAATGTCCATGCAATCACATCTCACACACAATAGCTGCCTGGGAGAGCAGCCTTAGGCTTCCAAGACCACAGCCTGCAGTTTTCAGAGCGTATTCTCAGGCACATGTCAGCAAGTGCCAGCTTGTCAGCTTGCTGGTAAGCCAAGCAGTTTGGAATTGAGCAGGATCTCATTAAGCTGCCACGGCCAGCAGCATCTGTATTTGAATCCGCCTACAGGCCTCCCATGCAATGCATCTGAGAGGTAAAAGCTGGTTGCTTCTGGGAACCACCACTGGAGAACACTAGCACTTAGCTTTCAGAATCTTCTATCTCACTGTTGAGGCCATGTGACTGTCCAGGCTGACCACTTTGTTTCTGTTGTTCCCCTTTGCCTCAGTCAAGCCAGTTCCTCACTGTCCTACTACAGTGCCTGCCTGCTCTACTGTGCAGGCCATGATCTTGCTGACCTGGGTCTATTCCCTTCTCATTATTTCCCCAATACCCCACTCATCTTCACTTTGCCCAGGATTCAATTCAATCCTGCCTCTTAAATAAAACCTTCTGGACACTCCGATTATCTTAAAACCCTATTTCATTTGTGCTCCACACCACACAGGTGAGCACTTAATTATTTTCTAATTTTTGTGTGTGTTTATTCTCTCTCTCCAGCTCCTTGAGGCAGGGGGCCAAGTTTATTTCCCTGAATCTGCCACCATGCCTCATATACTGTGGGACTAGATTTTGAGTACTTTCTTTTTTAAAAAAATATATTTTTATTGATTTTTTTACAGATAGAGAGCTAGAAACATCGATGAGAGAGAAACATCGACCAGCTGCCTCCTGCAAACCCCCCACCGGGGATGTGCCCACAACCAAGGTACATGCCCTTGACCGGAATCGAACCCGGGACCTTTCAGCCCGCAGGCTCTATTCACTGAGCAAAACCGGTTTGGTTTTGGCTTGAGTACTTTCTTATTGCAGTTGTTACAGGTAGGAGGGCAACCAGGCCATCCCCTCAGAGCAGGAGCTGGCTATCTATAGCCAGACTCAATATTGAATAACCCCTGGTAATCTCATTATCTTCAGTCCATTATCCCTGAAAGCACCCAGGGTGATGCAACATCCTTGTCTTATTATGACAGGATGTTAACTTAGCCTCTTGAGCAGATAAGGCAGAAATGTTTAAACATTTATGGAAGTTTAAACATTTATGGAAGAAAGTACTAAAATATACAGGGTACATAAAATCACAGAATCTTACAATGGGAATCTTACAAGGAGCTTTAGAAATCAATCAGTGTCCAATCCTTCGCCACCCCATACAAAAAGTTCTTCAGTATAATTTCTGACAAGCCTCGGTTTTCTATGATAGGACAGGAAAGCCGCCAACATCCTCTTGAAAACTCATTTTAGGGAAATGTGAATGTTCTTGTCATTAAACTTTTCTCAGAATTGGTAAAATATTGTGATTACTGATTATTCCACCAGGTGTCCTGAAGAAAGGTGATGCTAAGATACCAAGAGCTGGAGGGAGCAGCAAATTCTGTTAGTGGAGACAAGGCTGGCATGCACGTAGCCTCTGCAGGGTGTGGAAACTCTTACAGAGGAGGTTTGGTGAACTGTGTAGGACAGGATGTCTTTTGCCAGAACTTAAACAAATGCCTTCTTTCCCAAATTTTGTTACTCCTTACCCAACAGGTGATTTTCGGTGCTGTCCAGTGGTGATCCCACCCAAGCCATGTCTGATCTAATCATGAAACTCTAGCTCCTTCCGGGCACATCCTTGAAAAATCTAAATGTTCCCTAATTGGAGAGTTTGTGAACCATTCACTACACAACTCACAGGTAAAGTGTAGTGTATAACTAATAACCAGGAACTGCATTTTATAACACATAAGTGCATGCTATTAAGCATTTACATATATATGTATACTCTATAAGCAAATAATTAAGTTCAAAGCAGTACTGGCATATATACCTTATACTCTGAAATAATTTCTTTGTTAAAAGATGGCAATAAATGGACCATTAATCAGAAAACAAGTCTTGATTTTTTTAATGTCTTGAACATACACTTTAACTATTGCATGCTTAACAGTAATTCTCACGTGTCTTTATTTGCTCTCATCTCAGGTAAAGTATAATGGAGGTAAAGAATGGAAGCCCTTTAAAGGGCTCTGTGGGGACAGAAAAGAAAACTTCTATGGAAAATGTGACAACAATGCCTTATAACAACATTGACTTATGAGAGTTATGTGAAATGAAATTTATTTCCTAATTTGAAGGACAATCATATCCCAATGAGATAGACACCGAGGAAAAAAAGAAGTCCCCTTTTACATATTCTGAAAGTACATGTTTTTAAATATTATAAAGTCATAAGTAGCTATGGTAGATATCTAAATAAGCATAAGGTAAGTTACTTATGAGTGCAGAAAATTTGGGCTGGAGATATTAGGTAGTGTGGACTGTAAGAAGGTTGAAAAATATCAGTGTACATTTGAGGTACACTGAGAGGCCAGGCAGTTGTGAAATACCCTTTGTTGCAAGGAAGGTGCGGGAGAATAGTCAGAGAAGGGTGGAACTGATACTAAGTACTTCCTCAGCACCAAGATCTATGCTGGGCCTATTCCTCACAACAGTCCTGAATGAGGACACTGGTGCACTGGGAGGTTAAATAGTATAGGACCATGGTCAGCAAACTGCGGCTCCAAAGCCACATTAGGCTCTTTGGCCACTTGAGTGTTCTAACGCCACTTCTTCAAAACAGACTCGCACAGGCCAAAAACCGACTTCTGCGCATGGCCCAATAGATTGCAAGTAACTCCAGAATGCTAGGAACTTTGGAGCTTGCTGGGTTATGTGGCAACCATGGAGCTGTGCTACTTGGATCACCCTTCAATAAAGAACTCACTTTCAGCCACAAGGAGGGCAGTTAATGGACACCCTCTAGCTGCTGCCCTGGAGAGGACACTCACCTCAGGCCGAATCCAGGCAGTCCCCAGCCAACAACTGAGTATCGAAGGAATACTGGGGACTGACCATTCCTGCCCAATTCAGGACTCCTCTGAGGGGCAATTTTTAGTCAGGTGCTCCCCTTTGGGTTCACTAAAACTTTCTCAGTGCTCCATCACAGTCTGGGGCAAACTTTGCCCAATTCTGCTTTTTTTCCACTTTTCTTTTCATAAAGGTTACTTCCAATAAACTTCTTGTGCATCTGATTCTCCCTCAATGCCAACTTCTCAGAGAACCCAAATGACACAGATTACGTGTGATAGACTTTTTATTTTGAGCAATAAGTGTTAGCTACTACTATCTTTATTATTATTTCATACAGCCTCAAACAGAGACATATATACATATTAGTGATTCTTCACAGAGAAGAAGGGAGAGGGATAGAGAGCTAGAAAATTCGATAAGAGAGATACATGGACCAGCTGCCTTCTGCACACCCCCTACTGGGTGTGCAACCAACGTACATGTCCTTGACCAGAATGGAACCTGGGACCTTTCAGTCCGCAGACAGACGCTCTATCCACTGAGCCAAACAGTTTCGGCTCAAACACTTTTAATACTGGAAGAAACCCTTTAGATGAGCATACAAACAGGAGCCCGGAAATCAAGAGACTGGATATGTTTCTGGTCCTGCCACTCATTGGCCGAGTAGCCTTGACAAGTCTTATGACCTCTCTGAGTAGCAATTTCTTCACTTGCAAACTGAGGAATGAGAGATTATGATCTCAAATGTTTCTCTAAGTTTTCTCCCCAAACATTATTCCCTTTCATGGTCTGTCCAGTACACCATAGCTTTTGGTTAATAGATACCTGATACCCACCTTTTATAATGATGCTTCCTGTACTCCTTTAAGTATGTTTATTTTATTTTTTAAAAATATATTTTATTGCTTTTTTTACAGAAAGGAAGAGAGAGAGGGATAGAGAGTTAGAAATATCGATGAGAGAGAATCATTGATCAACTGCCTCCTGCACACCCCCTACTGGGGATGTGCCCACAACCAAGGTACGTGCCCCTGACCGGAATCGAACCCGGGCCCTTTCAGTCCCCAGGCCGAAGCTCTATTCACTGAGCCAAACCAGTTTCGGCAAAGTATGTTTATTTTAAAATAACTGCCATGTGAACTAGTTTAGGACTGCCAGAATGGGAAAAGGCCACTTCTCTAGGCTTAAATTATTTTGTTAATAATTAGTTGGAAATCAGAAGACTCCAAATGGGTTTCACTCTTCCTTTATTCTCTATCGAATGCAATGCCAAGTAGTACCCAGGTGGCCCCCACACTGCTCCATTCCTCTGCTGGACGGTGAGAGTCTAATCACCCGGTGACCCCTGTGGGTCTCCCCGACTGGGGGCAGACAACAGAGGAGAGGCTGTTCCTTTTGTGACTAAGTCCCTGAGGATACTATAACCAGGATCACATTTCAGGGGAGAGGAGACAGGTATTCCCACCACTTTCGTTTTCTAAAATAAATAGAACCCTTGAGGACATCTCACCACAACTTCCCTATTTTCTAGAAATAGAAAAGCAAGCAAGAATGATTTACAAGTAAAGAAAGAAATGGGGCATTGATACACATTATATGTTCTCTTTCCGTATTGTAACTAGCCTTGAAAAGAACTAAAATTTCTCCCGGTACTAGTTTCCTGATGAGTTTGTATGAGGTCATATTGTAACATTGGTGTAATTTTCTTGTTAAAAAGAAAAGCGTGAGCTCCCTCCAGTGGCTACAGTTATTTCTTTAAAACAATATATTTTTATTAGAGAAGTACTGACACATTCCTCCTGGCTTTTCTAAACATAGTCAATGTCATTGGTTTCTAGTGAGAGAGATCATAACTATTGTAGAATTCACATGTTAGTTAGGTACTGATTTTGAGGTAAATTTCCATTGTGGATATCTAAGACATTTTAATTTCTTACTTTAGTAAGTCACACAATTGAAGAATTGCTCAAGACTAAAAATTGTTCATTCAACAAATATTAACTGATTACCTATTATTTGCCATGAGTTGCTCCAAATGCAGAGGATAAGGAAGTGAACAAAGCAAAATCCTCATTAAACTCATAATAGAACGCAGAAAGGCAGACAATAAACAATTAATCCCTCTAATCTGTGCTCCTTCAATGAAGAAATTTTTAATCCATTTGAATTAAGAATTTACAATTGTAATAGTGTCTCCTGTGCAAAGGTGTGAAGGATATTTTCTTTTCTAGAATAACTTACTTCAGGTTAAAAATTATTTGTGGATCAGAAAAAGATGGAAATTTCCTTTGCCCACTCAAGACTAAATATATAAACGAGTATGACATTGATTTGGCTAATATACATTAAACATATGTACATCACATTACACATAATATAACCACTATTTGTAATTTTAAAAATGCATATTCAGTTAGTCACTCTAAATACATACAGTTGTCCCTCGGTATCTGTAGGGGATTGGTTATGGAACCCTCCACAGATACCAAAATTTATAGGCATTCAAATCCCTTATGTAAAATGACATAGTATTTGCATAGAACCTACACACACCCTCCTGTATACTTTAAATCATCTCTTTAGTTTTCATAATAACCAACACCGTGTAAATGTTATTCAGCACTGCTTAGGGAATGATGACAAGAAAAAAGTCTCTACATGTAACTACAGATGCAACCATCATATGTTATTAGCTACATAGTACATGTCAACAACAATGCAACATTTTTTCCAAGTATTTTTCATCTTTAGTTGGTTGAATCCAAGGATAAGGAACCCATGGGAATGGGAGGCTGACTGTATTCAGTTAGCCACTCTCAGTCTTGATGTTTTTCATCTATAAAAAAAAAAAAAAAAGATCCTGTTTTCATGGTGTTTTGGGGTAAAATGGGCTCGTTAGGTTCAGTGTTTTTCAACCTTTTTTGGGCAAAGGCACACTTGTTTCATGAAAAAAATCACGAGGCACACCACCATTAGAAAATGTTAAAAAAATTTAACTCTGTGCCTATATTGACTATATATAAAGTAATTCTCTTGAATAGGAATCAAATAAACACAAAGAAAGTATTTTATAATTATTTTATTATGAAATATTAAGTAAACAAAATAGTGAAAAATTATAAAATTCTTGTCTTGTCTGCACCTACGGCACACCAGGCAACATCTCGCGGCACACTAGTGTGCCACGGAACAGCGGTTGAAAAACGCTGGGTTAGCATGTAAAGCCTCTCATCACCAGCACTGCATAACCTCACCCAACTCACTTTCCTCATCTTTTCGGTTGCACACTCCCTTTCCAACTTTCAGTCGCACCAAACTTCTGGCCATCCCTTACATCCAATAGACTTTTTCAAGACCTTGTACCTTTATACAGGCTATTTTATTTAGAAAGCCTTCCTTTCCCTCCTGCAGAACAACTCATCTTTCTGGATTTCAATCAAATACTACCAAAACGGTGAAACATTCTGATTCCTCTAGGGTGCTTGTCCTTTCTATTGCTTCCACTGAGCTATCAATATTATAAAAACACATTTATGCTGAAACCAGATTTGCTCAGTGGGTAGAGCTTCGGCCTGGGGACTGAAAGGTCCAGGATTCAATTCCGGTCAGGGGCATGTACCTTGGTTGCAGGCTCATCCCCAGTAGGGGATATCCAAGATACAGCTGGCCAATGTTTCTAACTCTCTATCCATCTCTCTCTTCTTCTCTGTAAAAACTCAATAAAATATTTTTAAAAAGAAGCGTTCTCTCTCATTGATGTTTCTATATCTCTCTTCCTCTCTGAAATCAATAAAAAACATTTTAAAATAAAATAAAAACACGTTTATTCACTTTAAATATATTTATCTATTCATCTCTCTTATTAATCTGTGACTTCCTTGAGGGCAAATCCCCATGCCTTATTTATTTTTGTATTCTAGCACTGACCCTAGTGCCTGACATATGGATTGTGAATAAAAGCCTGTGACATAGCCTGAGTATTTTATTCACAAGTCACACTTTGGTGACTCAACGATGAATATGCACGGTACAAAAGCTTATAATTTTGACAGGAATTTTAAATGAAATCTATGAACGGTTTTTCCAATAAAATATGGATTGCATACATTTTTAACTACACAATATTCAATTCAATGATTCATAAATAGAAGCCATTCTCCAAATGCAACTGAAAAACTAATCCTGGTTTGCACAGCGTTCTTGATTTTGTGTGTGCTCAGATGTCATTCTAATTTCTTGGTTTTGGCTCAGTCACAGGTGACCTTGACTGAAGTTGGTGTTTTGTAAAATTGCTTATTTTAAGCAGGGGAACACCGCTGTCCATCTATTAATGCCAAATTTGTTACCAACTGACAGCTGTCAGGCTACTTGTTTCGTTCTTATCTAGTTACAGTCATGACTGCCTGGATTGAAATCCCAGCTTCCTCATCAGCTGACTTTGGGCAGTCTACTTGTCTGAGACTGTTTCCTCATCTTTAAAGTGAAGGTAAATATAGTACCTTCTTTAGAGGTCTGTTTCAGGATTAAATGAGTGAGTACACTTGAAATGCTTGCAACAGTGCCTGGCATAGAGTGAGTGATCAAATGTATTGTGTTAACAAAACCCCATCTCATACATTCATTCACTAGCCTTATTTTGCACTGTGAGATTGTATAAATGTATTCTTTTGGGATTACTGGGAACTGAATTTAAAACTCTGGTTGAAGAGTACTTGCAAATGTTCTAACAGTGGTTGACATTTCAGTACATATACATTTTCATTTTAAAAGTAAGATACAACTTTTTATCCAATCCACACCCTTTTCCCTTAACTGGGGTCACATTGAGATGAAACAACGTCAAACAAAACAAAATCGTATTAAAATTATACCAGAGCCCGCCCCCCTCTCTCTCCCCGGCCTAAGTTACCCCTCCCGTTGCTCTTTTATCCCCGCTTCAGCCCCTTAAAAAAATAAGATAGTGCTATCTGCTCCCCATGGATATTTTTAGCTTCTAACTTTAGGCTGTGGGATTAAAACACCAAACCAACTTGTAATCCTCATCTGTTTCACAAAAGTGGATCGGGATAATGAAATAAACTAACGTGTGTGAAGAAAAACAACAACAACCAAAAACCTCTGCATTTCATAACGTCTCAGGAACGATTGATAGCAACAGCGGTTGGCCAAGAAATACATGTGTCGTAAAAAGCGACCGCAGAGCGGTAAGGCGGCGGAAGTAATTTGACCCTCCGAGGTTCCCGTAGTCTAGCTCCTGGCTGTGCGTCCCCACGTGCTACTTCCGGTCCTACCCTGAAGCACGATTCCCGTACGGATCTGGGACGGGTGGTAATTGACACTTGTAGGTTTTTTTTTTCTTCTTTAAAACTGCCCGCCGCGGAGCTCGTCAGCAGCCACAATGTCCAGCAGAAACAACAACAAACTGCCCAGCAACCTGCCGCAGTTGCAGAACCTGATCAAGCGGGACCCGCCGGCCTACGTGGAGGAGGTGGGAGTGCGCCGCGCACGAGTGGGGCTGGGGAGGCGTGCCGTGCAGTTGGGGTCCCTGGCTGGCCGAGGGTGCTACTGAACGGGGCATGCCTTAAGGCTCGTGGTCCCTTCGGGTTTTCCTACCTGCCCTGTAGCCCTCGCTGCCACGGACCTTTAAACACCTCCTTTTGCTTAGAGAGACAGCGCGCTTCCAACCTCCAACTTCCTGTAGGTTTCTCTGCCTTTTCAGAAACTCCTAACTTGAATCAACTGGTAGCACTTGATGTGTCATTTCTTTGGATGCTTTCAAGCTACGTCTGTCTGCCCCGAGAGAGCCCGCGCTCTGTTGTGTTGTGTTGTGGGTTGTGTTGGGAAGGAGGTGACATTCTCGAGTATAAGGGATAGACACAGGAGCTTAGTATAGTTTGTTAAATCAGGATTCAGTCGTATCAGAAGCTGCCATGAACTGGATGTCAGAATTTGCTTCGGAAAAAGATGAGGTTAAAAATTAAGGTTAGGTTCAGATTGCGAGGGACTTTGTATACTGGTTTTATACACATTGTGAACATTAAGGGTATTTGGGCTGAGAAGCGACCAGTTGAAAGCGGTGATTTTAATACTATGTTAATTTGGCAGATGTGTTCTTCAGGCGCCTGCTGTCTGCCAGTCGTTAATGAGCTATCTGCTAGGCATCTGCTGCCATTGTTTGTGCTTCCTCACTAGATTGTGATTGCTTCAATCTGACACAATTACTCATCTTTTGCCCTTCTCATTTTTCTCCTCCCCCAACTTTTCACTTAGAGATATTAAATTGAATGCTTTTTACCAAATAGCAGTTTCAGTGGTTTAGGTCACCAATATAGAAAGCCTTTCCAAGGAAAAATGAAGAGTAAGAAACAAATACAAGAAATTAATAGGTGAGACACTAAGATGTGTAAAGCTGTATACACAACTATTGACGAAGTAATAGTTGTAGCTGTACAGTGCTGTATTTAAGAGCTAACTAATCCTGACCCTGCTTGTTGACCAATTGTGTTGCTTGGGAGCATTAATCACCGAGCCTTTTTAATATGTAAGAAAGATATAATTCTTCAGAAAATTGCCCTTTCACTCGGCGAAGGCATATGCAAATCCACACATACTGGTATTATACCTACTGTGTGTCAGTATAATTCTAGGCACTGGGGATACAATGATAAATAAGACAGATATGAGACCCTTCTTCTCTTGGACTTAACGTTCTAGATGCAGACCTATAGTAGTAAGGATTATGAAGAAAGTAAAATTGTATATGAATATGCCTTGATAGTGGTGGCTGGGCTGGGTGGGATTGGGAAAGAAGTGGGATGAGGATCTGACTGGAAGCACACTGAGTTCTGGGGTACTCTTCTCACTCTTGTCAATGGCAGTAGAGAGTCAAGAGAGATAGGGTCTTAACTGAAGCATGTAGGGGTTGCATGCATGTCTCTATCTTAAGTCCTATTCTTGGAGAAAGCTGAAGGCCTACCAGTTTTGTTGGGGAATCAAGAGTTATGTTTTTTTAACCATGTTAAGTTTGAAATGTCTGGTAGACATCCAAACAGATATATCAGTTTATATATTGGATTAATTGGATATGTGGATTTGAAGTGCACTAACCATTTAGGGCTTGTGGTATTGAGAAATATTTATTCTCATAGTGTCTGTCTCTTGCTCTCTCACTCTCTCTTTCACACACACACTCCAAGCTGTGGTCTATGGATGAAGAGTAGATACATGGAACCAATTGATGTCTGGTGTTTCAACATTGTTAGATTGTTGTTAGGATTAAACATAATTAAATGAGATAATGGGCACAGTGAGTTTGGCATATAGCAAGTGATGAACAAATGGAAGCTATTATCATTATTTCTGTGTGTCTATTGCTTTTGGCTGTTAATACATCCTACCTATAACTCCAGGATAAAATCTTAATTGGTATTTAAAAGAAGGAGGGAATTTTGCCGAGACCGGTTTGGCTCAATGGATAGAGCGTCGGCTTGGGGACTGAAGGGTCCCGGGTTCGATTCCGGTCAAGGGCATGTACCTTGGTTGCGGGCATATCTCCAGTAGGGGGTGTGCAAGAGGCAGCTGATCAATGACTCTTTCTCATCGATGTTTCTAACTCTTTATCTCTCTCCCTTCCTCTCTGTACAAAATCAATAAAATATATTAAAAAAAAAATAAAATAAAAGAAGGAGGGAATTTTGACTGGAGTGCTTCATGTACATAAGAAATACATAATTTACATTTTCTAACATGTTGTTTTTCTGCTGATATACATGTGCAGACAATGTAATATGGGTCAGACAATGTAATATGGGTCATTCGGATAGTAAATGTCAGAATATGGCCAGAACCTGAGTTTTTTATTCTTGGCTTCACTCTTTATAGCACACCACCTAAATTTCTAATGGTAAAGAAAGGGATCTTTAGATTACCTGTGATGTACATAAAGTTTTCAACACTTATTTTGAAAATGCAGGTAAGGAAAGAGTTTCTATATACTTTTGCCACATTTTCTACATGTCACTATCAAAGACTTAAGTGTAATTTTTCATTCTGTACTGAGCAAGTCATATAATAAAAGGTAACTAACTTAAATTTTATTTTTCTACAGTTTCTACAGCAGTATAATCACTACAAATCCAATGTGGAGATTTTCAGATTACAACCAAATAAACCCAGCAAAGAACTGGCAGAGCTGGTGATGTTTATGGCACAGGTAAGAAAATAATTTCTGTGTAAAACAAAGACCAGTTATTATACATAGTTTGCAGGATATTTTTCCAGTAATACCCAACCTCATTCCATTCAGGAATGAAAGCTTCATTTAAAAGAATTTTCCCCTGCAAAAAAATTTTTAAATTATTTTTTTAATTTTTACTTTATTAAATATATATTTTTATTGATTTCACAGAGGAAGGGCCGAGGGGGAGATAGAGAAAAATATCAATGATGAGAGAAAATCATTGATCAGCTGCTTCCCACACACCCCACACTAGGATCAATCCTGCAACCTGGGCATGTGTCCTGACCGGAAATCGAATGGTGATGTTCTGGTTCATAGGTCGAGGCTCAACCATTGAGCTACTCTGGCCAGGGAATTTTCCCTCTTTGTAAATTTATTTTCTCTGTGTGGTGAGTTGTAAGATTTCACAGACCCATCCAGAGCAAAACGTTCAGACTATATGTTTTCTTCAAATTCATTATAAAATCAGATTCTAAATCATGTCACACATATTTTAATAGACTAAAAGGAAATATGAAAGGAGTCGGAGAAATTTACAAGTAGAAGAAAAATATATGATTTGGAACCATCTACCTCTATGAAATAGTCTTTATTCCCCTTTTTCAGAATTTTGCAGAAAATTCAAAATATATGCATATGAATTATAGGAGAGAAAGACAGACTTCAGAAGAGTCTTTGTTTTGTTACAGATTGGTCACTGCTACCCAGAACATTTAAGTAACTTTCCTCAAGAGTTGAAAGATCTTCTCTCCTACAATCACACTGTCTTGGATCCAGATCTTCGAATGGTAGAGCCAGTATTTGGATTGATAACTTGTGCTGTTTTGTTTGTATTCTTATAATATGTGTGTAAATGAAAATAGCCTCTCAGCTAAACATCTTTTAAATTGTATAAAAAAATGTGTCACCCCTTCCTTAAAATACTTCTATGGCTTCTAGAGGCCTGATGCATAAAATTTGTACAAGGGCTTTGGCCCCGACCCCTGCCTGTCACTGCCACCACTACCATGGCCGGCGGGCCTCTGCCCCAGCCCCCGCCTGCTGAGACTTTGGAAGGAAGGAAGGACATTCAGAAGGATGTCCAGTCTAATTAGCATATTATGCTTTTATTATTATAGATAAAACTCAAACGTATTATCATAGCCTGTAAGTTCTTAGATCTGCTTCCTGCTTGTGTGTGCATGTGTGTGTGTGTGTGTCACCTCATTGTCTCTTCAGTTATACTCTTCTTTCTGATCTTATA
Organism: Pipistrellus kuhlii; assembly: GCF_014108245.1. NCBI lineage: Eukaryota > Metazoa > Chordata > Mammalia > Chiroptera > Vespertilionidae > Pipistrellus > Pipistrellus kuhlii. Next base: position 154,918,639 of record NW_023425404.1, read on the forward strand.
GCATGCTAACCCTCCCAGGATGTACTTTTCTCTTGAATAGGTGATTCCTTTTAGTCATTCAAATCTCATATGCCTGAAGAACTTTAATTTCAACTTACGGTTTGTATAATGCTTGATTTAATAAATTTATTCATTAAATAGCCAGTTTGAACATTTAAATATTGTTACTCTAGTGGTTGACATTGGGTCCTGGCCAAGATCCCCTTTACCAAGCCAGTGCATCCATTTCCCCTACCTAATGGCCTCAGCTGCCTGTTCTCTGGAGCATTGTTGTCAGCTAAATGGGAGACCTAGTATCTGAGAGGTTGGCCTTGCAGCTCACAGCTGGTACCTGACCAACCCAGTGGTATAAAACCCTGACCCTGTCCCTCAAGGTGCAGTTTGTACTCCAGGGCTTGTGATCTGACTAGAGCTAATCTCAGCCAGGGACACATCCTTGCTTAGCTTTTCTCTACCTTATTTTGCTGCCTTACTTCCCTTCTAAACAAACTGCTATGATGAGTCAGGCTATACTTTTAGGGAACTCACCTTAGGCATTTTAAAATTGTATACATAAGCTTTCCAAAGACCTTTAGTTGTAGTGCCAGCAATACTTCAAAAAGAATGCCTTGTAAGGTCACAGATTCAGATTGATTATTCCAGTTTAGTGTATTATGTTATTATTGTTAACCCACCTTTCTTATCTTTGTGGATTCATTGATGACTGGGGTTTTGTCAGATGCTGACCTCCCTGTGTAAATTAGCCACAATGTATAAATTATATTACCTTGTTTTACTTCCTTTGTGACATTTATTATCTGAGATACTCCTGTTCATGTGCTTACTTGCTTGTCTGTCCTCTCTTCTTTACTCCCCAGTGTGTAAGGCCCATGAGGGCAGAGACTCTGTTCCGATGCCTGATTAATAGGCTCTTTTGTGATATACATGCTCCATTTTCTTAACTTAATCATTATCTTATAGTATATTTTCTTTCCCTTCCTGAGACATTTTGCAAAGCTTTGATCTTGCTGAGAAATAAGAATCTCATCAATCCATCAAGTTTACTAGAACTCTTCTTTGAACTTCTGCGTTGCCATGATAAGCTTCTGCGAAAGGTAAAGAGAAAAATTGCTTTTTTCATATATCTCATTTTCCCTTGAAGTAACATAAAACTTGTAGAGTGAAATCTTGATGCTTCACATTATTGGATATAGTTAAGAATAATTTTAATAGGAAAAAAAATCGACCATTTTTTTGCATGCAATATGGTAGTAATAATTAAATATTTATTGAATGCTTACTTTTTGCCAGGTACCATTCTCAGAGCTTTTAGATATTTGTTTACTCATTTAATGATATGGGATTTAGTAGTAGTAGTAGTATTTTGCAGATGAAAAGGCTCAGGTAGAGTAACATGCCCAGAGTCACACAGATTCTGAGTGGTGGGCCAGGAATATAAGCCCAGGCAGTCTGGCTCCAGAACCCAAGTCCTTTTCACTGCACTATACTGACTAACTAAATCAAAGCATGGACTGGACACTCATAGCTATAACTACCCCAACCTCAGCCCCCAAGAAACTAACTTTCTTGTTATTACTGTTTTCCTATGACTTGAATTTGCTTATATAAGTAAGATCAGAAGCTGATTTTACTTATATAAAAAACATTTAAGCAAGAAAAATTTAAGTTCACATTTTCAAAGTTTAGAGACTACCACCATTTGATTTTACCACTTGTATTTCTTGGTCTAACTTGTAGGATAAAAGTTATTTATAGAAACATGTTTTGGGCAACAATGAAACATGTATTGCCAATATGACCTTGCATGGAGTTAGGAGCTCAGAAAATGGAGCAACTTTTCTTTTTGTAAAATAGCAATATATGGAGATATCATTCATACACAGTTTATACACTTAAATGTACAATTCAGTGGTTTTTAGTATATTCACAGAGTTTGCAAGTATCACAACAGCCAATTTTAGAACATTTTTACCACCCTCAAAAGAAATCCCATTCCCATTAGCAATCATTCCCCATCTTCCCATCTCTCCCAATCCCTTGGTAACCACCCACCTATTTTTGGTCTTTATAAATTTGCTTACTCTAGATATGTCATATAAATGGACTCATACAGTATATAGTTTTTTGTGTCTGGCTTCTTAGCATAAAGTTTTCAAGGTTTATCCGTGTTGTAGCATATATCAGTATTTCTTTTTTGTTGCCAAATACTATTCCATTGTATGATTATACCACATTAATAGGTTATTGGACATTTGGGTGGTTTTCATTTTTTGACTATTTAAGTGTGGAATTATTGGGTTATTTGGTAACTCCATGATTAACCTTTTTAGGGCAGTTTTCCTTTTGCATTTTAGCTGCTGCTTTTTATTTTGTTTATTGTCTTTTTGTGATAAAATGTAAAGTAGATAATATTAAATCCTCTTGTACATTTGTACTTTTTTCCAAATTAAGCAAAGTTTGAAATGTTGGTTAATATATGTATATATGTTTTTGTTTCTTTTCCTCAGACTTTATACACGCACATTGTGACTGATATCAAGAATATAAATGCAAAACATAAGAACAATAAAGTGAATGTAGTAAGTACCCTTTTATTTTCCATGTTGCATCATTGTTCCATCAGGGTATTAAGGCTTCTTTCTCCTCTTTTTCTTCAGGTGTTGCAAAATTTCATGTACACCATGCTAAGAGACAGCAATGCTACTGCAGCTAAGATATCCTTGGATGTGATGATTGAACTCTATAGAAGAAACATCTGGTAATATATATTTGTCGCTTTAGAAATAGAATCTTTGGTTTATTTGTAATTACTACAGAGCACATGCACAATTCTTTTTCTTTTTTTCTTTTTTTAAAATATATTTTATTGATTTTATACAGAGAGGAAGGGAGAGAGATAGAGAGTTAGAAACATCGATGAGAGAGAGTCATCGATCAGCTGCCTCTTGCACACCCCCTACTGGGGATATGCCCGCAACCAAGGTACATGCCCTTGACCGGAATCGAACCCGGGTCCCTTCAGTCCCCAAGCCCATGCTCTACCAATTGAGCCAAACCGGTTTCGGCACAATTATTTTTCTTGATCTTGAGTAAGAATGGAAGTGAAAATGCAGAAGCAGCAACACCAGTTACCATTTGTTGAGAACATACACTTTATATTACATTGTTTTCCCTTCAGAACAAAGTAATGCAGCTTATCTGGAATTATTCACATTTGATAGGTATTGGCACTAAAGTCCATAGAGTTTAAGTTTAGTGACTAATAAAGGGAAGAGCTAAAATTCAAGCCCAGCTCTGTCTTGACTCTGAAATCTGTGCTCTTTCTACTTTGCCACTCTGGCAATTTTCAAGTCAATTTATCCTATTTTTGTAAAAGGTCATGTTTTATGAACTTTGGTTTATTGGTATAGTGCCTCCAATCATGTCTTTTGCTTTTCTTGTTTATTTATTTATTTATTTACTTACTTACTATAAAAGTAGTAATATTCATTGCAACAGAAAATTTGAAGAAGCCAGAAAAGTCTTTATAAAATACTATTGATAGTCTCACCACCCAGAGACAATCACTGTTAATAATTTATAATTCCTCCTGTCTTTAGCATGAATTTTTACTGTTAGAATGTTGCTATATTAATAGATTTTATTTGTTTCACTTCAAATAGGCTCCTATACCATTAAAATTTTCCTAAGGGCATCTTTTTGTTTCTTGGGATTTTTTTTAGAGAGGAATGGGAAGAGAGAGAAACATCGATTTGTTGTTCCACTTTTTATGCTTTCACTAGTTGATTCTTGTATGTCAAACTCAAAGGCTAACACTGGCCAAGTAAACAAGGTTTAAGTTTATGTGAGCTGCAAAAAACTAAAGCTTCAATTTTCATAGAAATGTAGGTTGATTTCAATAGAGACATGCTAAATACAAAGAGCTGAAATGAGTAATCGTTAACATAAAATATTTTAATAAAAATTAATCTTTTTTCTTGAACAGTAACCAGACATTGAGTAACTATACAAATTAATAAACATAATGCAATTAAACCTATTTTTCTTGTTCTCCGAAAGCAAAATATTTCCTTGTTGCGCACACCAATCAAGTCAGTCCAAGAATAATGACATGGCAGTTGTCTGCTAAAATATTCGCTGCTAGTATTAGTGGAGAAAAATAGTGCGTCTGTGCATAAGGTGCATAAGGGAAATGAATGCAATGCGATTATGATAATCCGTCATTAGTGAATGTTGTAGTTTGTTATTAATAACTATGTATGACAGGATATTATAAAAATTAAGTTTTTTAAAACGTTTAATAAAAACAAAATTTTTATTAAACATTTCTTACATACCGTTTTATTGGCTGGGCTGCAAAAATATGCATTGTGGGCTGTATGTGGCCCGTGGGCCACAAGTTTGACATGCTTGGTGCCCAGGGATGAAACTCGCAATCTTGGTATATTGAGATGACTCTCTAACCAACTGAGCTACCCAGCCAGGGCCATCAATTCATCTTATTGACTGCTAATTTTCTGAAGTAAGACTGAGCTTAAATTTAATTAGTATTAAATTAAGTAATCAAACTGTGGTTGAACAGCAACTTATGACTTTTTAAAATTATTATAGCTATGAATTCTAACATGTCAAAAATATTTATTACATTACTTATGTTGTGCCATTGTCTGTGCTGTCAAATACAATAGAATGAAAACTTACTTTATAACATTAATTTGCCTTCCCGTAGGAATGATGCCAAAACTGTTAACGTGATAACAACTGCGTGTTTCTCTAAGGTCACCAAGGTGAGCACCTATATGACTGTGTGAAGGCACTGTCTGTGAGTGATCTGCTTCTCCACAGAGAGTGACAGAGAATGGTATCTGAGGAAGAGGGAGTCTGTAGTTTATTTTACTGGTGTTCTGTGTATACACCATTTTCTGGTTCATCAAGCTGTCCTTTAGAGGAGTCAAACAAAATTATGAAGGTTCCCCCCCCCCCCTTTTTATTGAATTTATTGGGATGATACTGGTTAATTATAATGGTTTCAGGTGCACAATTCTACATATCATGAGTGTTTTAAAATGCTATGTATTAAACAATAGTGTTGATTTTATGTTTTTCTTTTAATTGTTGACTGTTTTATTGGACTCAGACACAGCTGAAAGATATTTAAGGATATGTTTGACTTTCTATTAAAAGGATTGTAATGTCACTTTTTTGTAGGGGGGAAAATAGAAATTTTTTTTAGGGAGAGAAACATTGATTTGTTGTTCCACTTATTTATGCATTCATTGGTATGTGCCCTGACCAAAAATCAAACCCATGTATCAGGATGAGGCTCTAACAAATTGAGCTACCCAGCCATGGCATGGAAATTCTTGACAGGCTACTTGAAGGATAACTATGTAGAGCCTAAATGTTTTTATCTAAGATTTAAAAAATTATATGTATTTTTAGGACAAGTAATGTTATAAAAGCATTATATTTTAATTGAGAAAATGAGCCCAAATCCCATTATTTTTAATTTTTTCTTTAGATCCTTTTATGTACACTTATATAAAGAGTAGACAGAAGTATTTATTCTTTGTTGTAAGGTGGAAGGAGTAATTTTGATTCTCATTGGTCTTTAGATATTAGTTGCTGCTTTAACATTTTTCCTTGGGAAAGATGAAGAGGAAAAACAGGACAGTGATTCAGAATCAGAGGTTAGTTTAACCATAGATGCTTCTGAATTTTACAGTTTATGAGATTTCATTATTGCTCTCAGGAAAAATGGTAAAATCTATGACTGCTTACACTAGAAAGGAATTTACATATTAGCTTTATTCTTTATTGAGTTCGGCCATGTGGAGATTTTATAGTTTAGAATTTGTCACTTAACTTCAGTAAGATTGGTTAAGTAACTAATAAAACTTAGATTCATTCACCCTTGTTACTCTAAAGCAGTTACTATACCTCACTATATAAACTTAGAATGAAAATTGTGCCAACACATTTTTGAGGTGAGCATTAACATCATCATAGGAGTTCAAAGTGGGGGAATGGAGAGGAGTAATATTGTGGTATCTTTAAAAGGAAAAATCAAGATATGTTATGAAATTTTATTAATTAAAAAGTACTTTTAATTAAACTTAAATGGAGGAAAAATTTCCCTTCCCATTTTAGCATTTTTATAAGAATACTGGAATACTATGTAATTAAAAGCTAATATGCAAAATGTCCCTTCGGGAGTTCTACCTACTGGGAATTTGACTGCTCGATATGATGTGTGCTGACCACCAGGGGGCGACACGGAAGGAGGGAAGGAAGGAAGAAGGGAAGGTTATGCATATATGTTCTTTGTTGATCTCTTCACCTTCTTTCCAGTCCTCCCCACCTCCATCTCCACCCCCTTCTTCTCTGGCCTTTGTCAATTTGTTTCCTGTATCCATTCCTCTATTTGTATTTTGTTCTCTCTGCCATATACTTTTTTTTTCTTTTCTTCCCCCCCCACCCCCCAAAATATATTATATTGATTTTTTACAGAGAGGAAAGGAGAGAGATAGTTAGAAACATTGATCAGCTGCCTCCTGCACACCCCCTACTGGGATGTGCCCGCAACCAAGGTACATGCCCTTGATGGGAATCGAACCTAGGACCTTTCAGTCCACAGGCTGACACTATCCACCGAGCCAAACCGGTCAGGGCTCTCCCATATGCTTTTAACTTCCACATCATATTTCTGAATATGAATATATTATAGTTTAAACATTTTCCTGTTCATAAATATTTGTTTACAGTTCTTTTTTTTCAAATTAGAGCAAAGTTGCAGTCTGTCAATATATTATACTTAAATAAAAATTAAAAGGAAAATTAAAAAAGAAGGATCTCTTACGCTTTGAGACAGCATAGAGGGACCTGGAGAGTATTATGCTAAGTAAAATAAGCTAAAGAAAGACAAGTATCACATGATCTCACTCGTATGTGGAATCTAATGAACAAAATAAACTGATGAACAAAAAAGGTCCAGAGACATAGAAGCATGGAACAGACTGATGAATCTCAAAGGGAAAGCAGGGATGGGTGGAGAGAGGTTAACCACAAAATTTATATGCATAACCTATGGACACAGACAATAGTGTGATGAAGTCTGGGCCGGGGAGAGGTACCGGGTGGAGGAGGTCAATGGGGGGAAAAGAGGGACATCTGAAATACTTTCAACAATAAAGATAAATTTTTAAAACATTGATATTTTTAAAAAATGAAAATACAAAGGTAAAAATCATTGCTGCAGTCAAAATCTTTGTTTATGCCTGTTTGTGCACATGGGAAAATATTTTTTATTGAATTTTAGAAATCCTGTTCATTTTTAATGGCTGTGTTCAAAGAGTATAAGTACAAAGATGTGGTTGAAAGGATTAACTCTTACCTTCAATGCAGACTTTCCTTATTTACAGTTTTACAAAGTAGGTTTGTTTGTTTTTTAGGATGAAGGACCAACAGCAAGAGACCTGCTAGTGCAATATGCCACAGGGAAGAAAAGCTCCAAAAACAAGAAAAAGTTGGAAAAGGCTATGAAAGTACTCAAGGTGAGAATTGTACCTGGGAAATGAGGGTAGGAATCATTAGAATGTAGAAAAGGTTTTTAGCAAAAGTTTTTAAAAATTTGAAATAAAGCACATTTCTGAAAGACTTAGAAATGTGTAATGAGTTTTTAAGCACTAATTTTGGGATGAATTTAATTTTCAGCTCTAGCAAAATCTGTGACTTGAATAAATTAGATTATAATAAATTTACTTTTCACTTGTTCTGATTGAGATGACTTGTATTAGGATATCTTTGGTAGGCATATCATCTCAGAAGAGTACATTTTATATTTTATAATGATTATTCTGAAAATCATTAATTTGGCCCTTACCTTGTTAATTTTTGTATTGCCAAATTCCTTTAAGTTTTACTGGTGAATCTTAAAAGACAAAAACTATCTATGCTCTTTTTATGAAAGATTTTGTCTTTTTTTAAACAGTATGGTGGACTTGATGACAACTTTTAGCACATTAGCACATCTTTAACCCCAAGGGCCTCATTACTGTAATTCAGAAGGTAACTGCTTTTCCTTTCCCTTTGTTTCAGAAACAAAAGAAGAAGAAAAAACCAGAGGTGTTTAACTTTTCAGCTATTCACTTGATTCATGATCCTCAAGGTACTATAATTATAACTTGGCCTGATCTCTGCCTAGTTAGTTTCTACCTTCAGAATTACTAGGGAATATAAGATCCCTGGGGCTTACTCGACAATCAGTAAATACATAGTTGTCACTAGTTGGTGGTAGCTGTTACTAGTTTATATTCTGAAATAGTGATTCTCAGTCATAGCAAAATAAGAAAAACGTGGAAGAACAGCTCTCTCTGAAATTTTTATTTTAACACAATAATGGTAGGACAGACATTGTGCTTGACCAAATGAAAAATTGACAACCTTTTGTCCTTTAAAAAAACAAAAAACAAAAAACTGTCTTGTGTAAATCAAAAGTTGGAAAAACCATATTCTAGATAACACCAGTTCTCAAACTGGAATGCAAATTGGTCTCACTTAGAGAATTTGTAAACTATACTGGTGCGTGGCTCCTGTTATCCCCAGAAACTGATTAGTTGGTATTAGGTGCAGTTGGACATTGGGGCTTTTATTTATTTATTTATTTTTTAATTAGTATTGATTTCATAGAGGAAGGGGGAAGGAGAGAGAGACAGAAACATCAATGATGAGAAAGAATCATTGATTGGTTGCCTCCTATACACCCACACTGGGGATTGAGTCTGCAACCTGGGCATATACCCTGACCAGGATGAAACCGAGATCTCCTGGTTCATGGGTTGATGCTTAACCACTGAACCACACTGGCTGGGCGACATTGGGGCTTTTAAATGCTCTGTACAGTAGTGTTTGCTCCTCTAGGTCAGTGTTTCTCAAACTTTAAGGTGCATATAGAATCACCTGCGAATCCTGTTAAAGTGCAAATTGATTCAGTAGGTGTGGGTTGGGAACTGAGATTCTGTATTTCTAAGAAACTACCATGTGGACCAGCTGCTGGTGGTCTGTGGACCACATGTTGAGAAACTGAAGTTGAAGAACAACTGTTAAATGGAGCGCCTATTAAACAGTCACCTGCATGTTGATGCTAAAAACCTTGAGCATCCTTAAGACATAACTTGGGGCATTTATGAAGCTGTATTGACCTGTGTGTGAATCTTTTCACCTTCTGTTATTCTGCTATTTTTACCATCCTGGTTCAGCAGAGTGGTTTCAGGTACAGACATACCAGGATCGCTGATCTAACTACTGCCTTTCTCTACATCCGTAAGACAATGTTGTACAGACCATGGATCCATACTGTTCTTTTCTGATACTTTCTTTTAGATTTTGCAGAAAAACTACTAAAGCAGCTAGAGAGCTCTAAGGAGAGGTTTGAAGTGAAGATGATGCTCATGAACCTCATTTCCAGATTGGTGGGAATTCACGAGGTTTGAATTACATTGTTTCTCTTGATTAATATTGGAAATAGAATTATTCTTGCTAAGAAAAAAAAAGCCTCTAAGGTAGAAGAGTGGCTTAATTTTTCCCCAAAAAACATTTAAATTCATACAATTTAGAGAGTAATAAAATCTTTTACTCTGAAAATACTATTTTTCAATTTTTTTTTCTTATTAATAAGTAGGAATGTTGTATATATATTGTTTATGGGCAGGACATTTTGTGTTCTTATTTAACTTTGTTTCACATATACATTTTTCTGAGCCAGCACAACATACATATTTTTATTGTCTATTCCTAACTTCCAGACCCCTCCACTGGGAGATTGTATTTTATATTAAATTAGACTGCAAGAACTCCTTGGTGATATAATATATATACATATTGTGTGTGTGTGTGTGTATATATATATATATATATATATGGAAACTTCACACATACTCTTGGATCAAATGGCATTGTAGAAGAGATTTTGCTCTTGTGATTAGTGCCACTATTCTGAAAATCATTGAATATGTTGCTTTCTTCAAAAAAAATTTTTTAATTAAAAAAGTTAAAATAGGTTTGGCTTATTTATTGAAAATTAAACAGTATAGATATAGATCAACTTAAAAATGAATGCACTCATTCTCTTTCTCTAAGAAAAACAACACTTTAGTGAATAAATTGTTTTTTCTCTATGGTCTGCAGACCTAAGGCAGGATTACCAATATATAAAAATATATTTGTGTGGTAATTTTCTGTCCAACCTGAATTTGAGCTTGATAACTAAAAGTGATTTGTAATTTAAGCATGGTTGATGAAAATGATACAGAATTTCACAACTGACTACAATTGGACATCCATCTATATTGAACCCAAGCCTTCCCTATTATTTCTCTGGCCATGATTTTGTTCTGTGGCTAAAATAGAAAAAATTAATTTATTTTCACATGGTGAACTTTGATAAAGACTAGTCCATCTCCACATTTCCTCTTCTTAAAGTTAAAAATTGCAATTGCTTGCCCTGGTCGGTGTGGCTCAGTTGGTTGGAGCGTTGTCCTGTACACCAAAAGGTGGAGGGTTTGATTTCCGGTCAGGGCACATGCCCAGGTTGTTGGTTCAACCCCAGATGGAAGGCAATCAATGCATGTTTCTCACATTGATGCTTTTCTTCCTCCCTCTCCTCTCCCTTTCTCTAAAATCAATTTTTAAAAAATGGCAATTGCTTTAATAACTGGACCCATGTCGCCTTAATTAGGTATACTCCAGGGTGGTAGTGTGCTTTTTTTCTCCAAGATACAGCTCAGAGTAATTCCTCCAGTGATTGGTCTGGTATCTAATAATAAAAGCATAATTGTGGCATTTTTGGTGATTGGATTATACTAGATGCTATTTAGATTTGAACTTAGTGATATAATTGGATTTGGAAAAATGAATCTATAGTTTATTAGCTTTAGTTACAGAAATTTTAAAGTTTGCATTTTTCCCCCACAGCTTTTTCTTTTCAACTTCTATCCCTTTGTGCAAAGGTTTCTGCAGCCCCACCAAAGAGGTAAGTCGCCCACTCACATCTTCCTTTGGTGGTCTAGTGGTTAAAATAAGTGCCAGAATTTTTTCTTCTGTAATTTGTAAAGACAAAGAGTTAGGAGTAAAATGTGTTCTGTTTCAAAGAAGGGGAGAGAGACTTATATTTTCTTAACAGAATCTTCTTTCTGTTAATTGTTCTTCTCATCAACTTTAAAAAACAATATGGTTAGTGGGGATGGATAAAGCAATAAATTGGTTTCTCAAAACAAGTCTTTTTTTTAAAGTAGTCCTCCATCATTTGCAGTTTTGCTTATCACAGTTTCAGTTAACTATGGTAAAAAAAGAAAAATTAAAAAAAAAATTAAATGGGAAATTCCAGAAATAAACAATTCATAAGTTTATATTGCACACCATTTTGAGTAGCTCCTTCAAAAGTGTAACATTAACACAATTTAGCCAATTTCTTCCTTGAAACTTAGAGTGGTCACAAGGGAATGAAGTACTCAGATCCTGTATATGTCCAGATGAAAATAAGAGTTTTAAGGAAAAAGGAAGCAAAATAAGGATAGTATGGAGTGCTGGGACAGATTCTATTTTAGATTATCTATCTATCTATATATGCCTAAGCGACTGAATGAATGAGCGACCAAATGATTGAACGACGGAGGACCGGACAGCCAGTTGCTATAATGAGCTCTGAGCACCAGGGGAGGCAGGCACTCAATGAAGGAGCTACCCTCTGCTGGTCAGTGCGCTCCCACAGCAGGAGTGCAACTCAGCTGACGACCCATCCTGGCAATCCACCAGCCTGGCTTAAGACACTCCCTCCCTCAGTAGTCCTGCAGGTCTGATCTCCAGAGAACGGGCCAGGCACTGACAGGCCAGCACCGCCAGTGACACTGACATGATGCCAAGAGTGCCACCAGCCTCCTGGAAGTCAGCCTTGGGCACTGCAGCCACATTCCACAAGGAAGAAATGATATAAAAGCAGCTGCCAGATGGCTCCCAACAACTGGTGTGAATGTCAGCAGGATGAATTCTGGGCCCACAAGGGTGTTACACCACCCGCCCAGAGGGCCGATCGTGTCCTGGCCCCAGATGGGTGCCAGACACTGGGCTCATGGCTGGCAAGCACTATTTTGGTGGTACGAGCCTTTCCCAATCAGGACTGTCTGGCACGAGCCCGCAGCAGGCACAGTGGGGCCAGGATGAGTGGGAGCAGCAGGCAGGAGCTGCAGGTGGCGTTGGACTGCTGGTTTCAGCCCAATCCCCACAGGCCACGCTGAGGGACCCCACCCGTGTCCGAATTCATGCACTGGGCCTCTAGTGTGGTTAGAATAGACATTTTGATAAGGCAGCAGTTGAAGCAAGGGGATGGAGTATTCCATGTGGAGTAAGCAGAATGTCCTCGCCATGTTTGCTATAGGCCAGAAAACAGCAATAAACCAATATGACCTTTCTAACCGCTTACATTTTTAGAAGTAACAAAGATCCTTCTGTTTGCTGCACAAGCATCTCATCACCTAGTACCCCCAGAGGTGAGAAGTTTTAAACCTTATTTCTGTCTGGATCTAGTGCATAGCAGTATTACCCTTAAGTATATCATGTGGCTTTTTCCCACAGGGATTAATGTCTCACCACCACCACCACCACCCCCCCCCCTTTTCTTTTTTAAGTGAGTAGAAGTGACTTTAACTCTTAGGAAGATAATACACAGAAGTTTAGTTATAGAAACTGGGGGAAAAATTACTATAGAAAGTAAACTTTGTTTTGAACAAGTTGTTGAGAATTCTGATTTTAAGTGCCATTTTTTTTTTATGGGAGGTCAAGAATATCAGTAAGTTTGTAGTGATTATTTTACAAAGCTGATAATTCCTTTCTTTGATTAAAACAGCATTTGGATTGAATTATCCTGGGTCAAAGCAATTTCTTTAATTCATATTGAAAACTAACGTTAAAGGAGAGCAAAATTTAATCTGAAGTTAACCACAGAGACTAAAACCCAAAGTGGAATATTTTTATCTGTCTTCCTCAGTCTTAATTTTATCAAACTGGCAAACTGAAGGTGGAATGCTATTTTCTGTGAATAATCTTGTTTGTCATCCTCAATTATTTGAGTAGGTGCAGATATTTTACCAGTACTCTTTTATTCCCAATTCAGATCATTCAATCCTTGCTCATGACTGTGGCCAACAATTTTGTTACCGACAAGAACTCTGGGGAAGTCATGACAGTAGGGTATGTAGAATGTGGCTGGAGGCACTGGATTTGTTTTTAATGTACTAGGTTAGCTTCACATAACCAGGATGGAAGATTTCAGCTGGCAGTGTGGCCTCAAAATATATTTTAGTTTTCTCACGAGGCTTGATATTTTTTTTACTTTATTGGTCAGAATTTTGAGGAAAGAGTTTGAGAAAAAATATTTGTCTTTCTAATCAACATTTTTTTTTTTTACTAGCTTTACTTTTTCAAATGAATGATTATTTGGCAATCAGCATTTTTCTTCTATCTCTACCCTGAATTCTGATCTTCCCCTGGAACAAATGATTTATTGTTGAATCACTCTTTAATTCCTAGACAGTTCGGTAGCCCTTTTGATTCATTAAAAAATGCTTACTGAGTTTGAGTACTCGTTTAACAGTTATCTAATCTGTCCTGATAACTAAGCAGTATGTTAAGAGCTACTTTTTATGGACTTATTGCTGGGATAGCAGCTCTAAAGATCTTTAACTCTTCTTATTTGACCTAGTTCCCTTTCCCCTTGGAGTTAGCGAGTAAATGCTGGCTATATTTACTTTATAAAGAAGATACTATTTCTTATACTACTGGTAGGGGAAATGGTAGTAAGCTCTCTGGAACAAAGCCCTCTAAGGCTGCCCACTCTCACATTCTCTCCTATGCTGCAGTTTTAGAGACCTAAGCTCTATAAAACCTAATGTCTATCCCTTTTTAGTCTTTGTAGGACACCTTAAATTGAACCATATGAAATTGCTTTTTGGGGGTTTTAACTTATTTTTTCCTTTTCTAGAATTAATGCTATAAAGGAGATAACAGCTCGATGTCCTCTAGCCATGACTGAAGAACTTCTCCAAGACCTGGCTCAGTATAAAACACACAAAGATAAGAGTAAGTTGCATGTTAGTCTCTGTAGACCAAAGAATACAGGATAATTCATTTTTATCTCAAAAGACACTTAGCTCTGGAGTTTCTAAATTAAAGGTATTATTTTGCAGATGTAATGATGTCTGCTAGAACTTTGATTCAACTCTTCCGAACACTGAATCCTCAGATGTTACAGAAGAAATTCCGGGTAGGTGAAGCACGCATATGTTAATCTAAAGGTTGTGGTCTCAGAAGGTGAGAGTGATCCTACAGTTTGAGTTTTAGTGTTTGTGAGGCTTATATTGTGAGTATTGGTGATATACCTGGTTCTATTCTTTAAGCTCAGAATACAATTGATTGAATACCATTGCTTTACATACGCATTTGATGACAGCTGAGTCTTACAGATCAGTCAGGCTGTTTAATCATTAATCTATTGGAATCCCAAAGATCAATCAGTAGCTGATGCCAGTATTGAATAGGCAATCCCCAGACAGATACCATCTCTTTGGAGCTGCGAGGGAAGAGAGATGGGTATATGTGACAGAAAAAGAGATGGTGATCTCAAGATTTAAGAATCAGAACAGAGCCCTGGCCAGTGTTGCTAAATAGTTAGAGGATCAGCCTATGCACGGAAGGGTCTCGAGTCTGATTCTGGTCAAGGTTGTGGACCTGGGTTGCAGGTTTGACCCTGCCCCCAGTCAGGGTGCATGCAGAAGGCAACCAATCAATCGATGTCTCTTTCTCACATCAATGTCTCTCTCCTCTCCAACCCCCTCAAAAAAACAAAGAAAAGGAAACCTAATGGATATTCTCTAATAACTTCCAGTTTCCTGATCTGGATCAGAAGAGAGCAGAAAAATAATGGACAAAGTTCTGGCTGAGAAATTTACATTGACCCAAAGCATATATGAACTGATCTTTGTCATTTGATAACTTCATTTTTTGTAATTCTCCCTTCTAAATTCATAATCCTAGGAAATAGTTTTCATGAATATTACTTACAATCTAAGGACCATATTAAAAACAATTTCCCTTTCCTTTAGGGTAAACCTACAGAGGCCTCCGTAGAAGCAAAAGTACAAGAATATGGAGAATTAGATGCTAAAGATTACATCCCAGGAGCAGAAATTCTAGAAATTGAAAAAGGAGAAGAGAATGTGGAAAACGATGAAGGTTTGTTTTTATTTCACCATTATTCGGACATAGTCACTCCTATATCTGTACTGACCTTGAAATCTTTACGCTATTGAACATTCAGCAGTGACAATATGCCAGGCACTGTTAAAAGCACTGGGGATCAAATGGGCATGGCTCCTGCTCTAAGGGAACTTACATTCTAGTGTAGATGTCTTTTCATGTTCGTCAGGGTGGCTGCCCCTTATCAATGGTATGCTGGTCACTTGGGAAAGATAATGGTTTTTCATTTGTTACCTGGGGGGAAAAATGATGAGGAATTTATTAGTTCTTAGCAATCTTCCAAAATTCTCTTATTGAAAAAGAATGCTTGTTGAATTTGTTAAAGAATGCTTGAGGATCTCCATTCTGACTTCTCACATTGGTTGCTTACATTGGTTGCTAAAGGTCCTGTCTTTTTCCTGTTCATTCATTTATTATTTCAGCAAAGCTTTCTTAAACAATAGCTGTGGGCTGGCCGCTCACAATACAAAGATGAATGTTATGGTTCCTGCCCTGCAGGCATGAAAAAAAACTGAGAATAAAGTGTTACTAGGATTTATCATTGGAGTGAGGCATACGGGCAGGAGAGAGGTCAGGTCAAGCTCCGAGGTTCAAAAAAGGCCTCAAGGAGATGGTGACCCATGAGCTCTGTTTTGAATTTATAAGTGAGGAATGGTAGAACAATGGAGACTTTCCAGGCAAATTGAGCAAAGTCCTGAAGGATGCAGGAGACTTACAGTACAGAATACAAAGTGGACAATAGTCAAATAGTTGACTATCGTCTGAGTTGGGCCTTATCATGACTGATTGTGTATGTGCCATTGCCAAAGAGCTGGGACACTGTTATAAAGAATACTAGAGGCCCGGCACACAATTTGTGCACCACTAGGGTCTTTCGGCGTGGGCTGCGGGATCAGGCCAAAACCTGGCTCTCTGAAATCCCCTAAGACAGTGGCCGACTATCTGACATCCTCTAAGACATTAGTCAACAGAGCCAAATATCAACAATACAACGATTGGAATTTCTATTGAGAGCCAAATTTTTTAAACTTAAAACTCCTTCTAATGCCACTTCTTCAAAATAGTCTCTCCAGGCTGTGGTATTTTGTGGAATAGCCACACTCAAGGGACCAAAGAGCCACATGTGGCTCGTAAGCTGCAGTTTGCCTGCTACAGTTTGCCTACTACAGCCCTAAAAGGTCCTGGATTGCTATAGGGCACAGGCTAGGCTGAGGCACCCCATTGGTGCATGATTGGGGCTGGGGAGGGACACAGGAGTTTGGCCAGCCCGGGAGGGACAACAGGAGGGCTCCAGGGCATGTCCGGCCCATCTTGGCCGGACCCCAGCAGCAAGCTAACCTACCAGTTGGAGCATCTGTCTTCTGGTGGTCAGTGCATGTCATAGCAAGTGGTTGAGTGGCCTTAGCATATTATTAGCATATTACGCTTTGATTGGTTGAATGGACGACCAAACACTTAGCATATTAGGCTTTTATTATTTAGGATGAGGAACCACTGAGATTTTAAGTATCTGATTTTGAAAGGATACTGTGATGGCTCCATTAAGAACACTAATACCCCTTTATTGTGGTGTCCGCAAGGTGTTTTTTGTTTGTTTTTAATATGTTTTTTATTGATTTTCTAGAGCAAAAGAAAGGGGAAGAGAGAGAGAAAGAAACACATTGATAGGCTGCCTCCTGCATGTGCCCTACTGGGGATCGGGATCACAACCTGGCATATTCCCTGATTGCGAATAAAACTAGTGACCTTTTAGTGCACAGGATGATGCCCAACCAACTGAGCCACACTAGCCAGGGCTTCAAGTTTTTTTAACATCCAAAATCTTCTACCTCAGTTCTCTGAATGACTGTTCTAACTAGTTTCTAAAAACATTCATTAATGTGTTTAGAAGAGTTGAGTACTTCCTGTGTAGCCAAGATAACTATACAAGTGAAGTTTTATTGTACATAGTTTGGTGGGAAGAATGTGGCCTCTGGAGTCAGAGATGATTTTCAGAATTTCAGTGTAGGCTGCATTTTCTGACTGGCCTGGAAGGTGCCTTAACTCGATATTCTGTTCCTCTTCTGTTGAGTCTTGAGAGTTAGAGAAAGTGTAAGATTTCGGCTGAGGGTAGGTATTTAGTCATTGCTTAATTCCCACTCCTACAATGAATTAGATTGATGTGGCTTCTTTAACAATAAATATCGCTCAGTTCTTGGTTTGTAGAGCATCTATTTGAGGTTCATAACCTTACTTTCGCTGGATTTATCTCCAGTTGCCTTGAGTACCCAACACAAAGCACTAGACTGCCTGTGCTCTTTCACACAGATGGGTGGGAAAGTGCCAGTCTCAGTGAGGAGTCAGATGACGACGGGGAGTGGGTTGACGTGCACCACTCTTCTGATGAAGAACAGCAAGAAATCGTAAGTTTCAACATTTCCCTCTATCAGTGCATCACTCCGATGTTCATTAAAACTTAATGTATGCTGGGCCTTGCTGGGGCCTGAGCTCTCACCTGAAAGCCTTCACGTCCTTAAAGGCTAAGAAGCTGAGCAGCATGCCTGCGGACGAGCGGAAAGCCAAGGCTGCAGCCGTCAGCACCAGCCGAGTTTTAACTCAGGAAGACTTCCAGAAAATCCGCCTGGCCCAGATGAAGAAGGAACTCGACGCTGCCCCCGGAAAAGCCCAGAAGAGGAAATATATCGAAATAGACAGTGATGAAGATTCCAGGTACAGCAGCACCTGCCCTAGGTCTTTGGGCAGCTCCCATGGTAATGAAAGTATTAGAGAGAGGAATTCCACCCTTGATTCATGTTACATTTTTCCCTTCGTTCCAGGGGCGAGTTGCTTTCTCTTCGGGACATTGAACGCCTTCATAAAAAGCCAAAGTCTGACAAGGAGACAAGACTAGCAACTGCAATGGTGAGTGAGGCATACTGGTCCCTAGTCCTTTAAACAGAAAACAAAGAAATGAAATATGACCCAGAACTTGTATAGGCACAGAATGGTAGTATTTTACTTTAATGTTTTGAATAAAGCTATACTGAACATGGAATAAAATGCATAGGTAAGTGTTCAGTTAGACGAGCTTACCAACTATAAGCAACCATGTAACTACCATCCAAAACATGCTGCAGATAACAGGAAGCACCATTACATGTTCATGGGATCAGAGAGGCTCAGAACACTTACCAAAGCTGTTAGAAAAGCAGGGGAATGTTTGCAGTCATTAATGAAAAAGCAGACAGTTGGAGTCTGCCTCTGGAAAGTATGGTGTGATTGCACCCTGCCGACATTTCCATCTTTATTTTCTGTGTCTTCGCTTGTCTTAGGCATCAGGCCATCCTCGTTCCACATCACTATCTGCATTCTGTTTGTTCTGAAACCTATTTAGATAAGTTTAAAAACCAATGTTCTTCACACCTTTCCATATGCTATTCCTATTTCTTGACCCGTTCTACCCTTTCTCTCCTTTCCCCTTTCCACGAATGCCTTCATCCTACAAAAAAACAGCTCACAGGTCTTCCTTTCTAAGAAGTTTCTCAGACCTCACCAGGCTGAATTATGACTTTTTTCCCCTCCTTCTCTCCCCCC
This sequence comes from Pipistrellus kuhlii, assembly GCF_014108245.1. Taxonomy (NCBI): domain Eukaryota; kingdom Metazoa; phylum Chordata; class Mammalia; order Chiroptera; family Vespertilionidae; genus Pipistrellus; species Pipistrellus kuhlii. The sequence continues at coordinate 154,937,518 of NW_023425404.1, forward strand.
ACCCCTCCAGCCCCAGTGTCTGTGTCTATTGGTTAGGCTCATATGCATGCATACAAGTTCTTTGGTTGATCTTTCCCCCTTACCCCCTTCCTCTCCTACCTTTCCTTTGAGGTTTGAGCATCTGATTGATGCTTCTCTGTCTCTGGATCTGTTTTGTTCGTCAGTTTATGTTGTTCAGTTATGACATTTTTCCCCACTGAGCTCCTTCCCCATTATAGTACATCACGGTCCATTTCCCCTGGACTGAGTCACTGAGGAGCAAGGACTGTGTTCCATTCATCTTTGTGTCCTTGGCATGCAGCAGAGCACCTGGCACGGAGGAGATATGTATATTAGATAACTCCTGAAGTGTTTTCTGTGTGTGTGCTGCTAGGCTGGAAAAACAGACCGGAAAGAATTTATAAGGAAGAAAACCAAAATGAATCCATTTTCCAGTTCCACAAATAAAGAGAAGAAAAAACAGAAGAACTTCATGATGATGCGGTATAGCGGTAATGTCCGCTCAAAAAATAAGCGTTCCTTCCGAGAAAAGCAGGTGAGTTCAGCCTGAAGCTTGGGATTGTCATTCCAAGACACCTTTACTTTTGGGATGGATTTGTGCCTCCTGAAGACCTCGCATTGTGTGTCTTAGGATTAATGGGAGTGTTATTGGAGAGGTGGAAGATTGGCTGTGTCAATCCTAGACCTGACTTGGTTGGGATTCATCTGTCCAAAGGGGAGTCTCTTTTTCTCCTCTAAGTAAAAGGGTGCAGGTCATTCCCTTGCTGAAATTCTCTGACATTTATGTGAGCAATAGTATAAAAATTAATTGAATAAGAATTTTTGAGTGCTTATTATATGTCTGGTACTTTTTAAAGCAATAATTATATGTGGTTAGCTCAGAAACAGTTTTAGGGAAGCACACAAAGTAAGTGGTTCTGTGTTGGTATGTGCCCTTTTGCAAAGCCTTTATGCTTACAGGCCTTTGGGATTTCATTTTACCTATTTTTGATCTTTTATGGTTAGTTTTGTGCTGGGCTTACTTATTTAAGTAGTTCACTAAAACAAATTTATATTTTAATGTATGTTTCTAGTGGAGGTATACCAGAGTGTATCAAACTGTATTGTGAAGAATCTCCGGGGTATCCAGTCAAGGGTAAACTAGTCCCACATTCTGAACCAGTGTTCCAAAATGCTCGGCCTGAATGTAATGACCAACTCTCCAGGGCAGTGCTCTGTCTGTGGGAGCCAAACCAGTATTAACTTAAATGGGGTACCATTTAAAGTCTACTGTCCGTTTACTTAATCTTTCTAGTTCTAAACTGTGTTATGTAAATAGGAAAGTGACAGCTTTTTAATAGAAGTTGTTGAAATTGAGGTAAAAGAAAGCTGCCATTTAATATTTGCAATTTCCTAGTTCAATTTAAATCCATAGTTGAATTTATTAATTCCATTAGTTTATCCTTCACCAGCCCTTTGTAAGAGTTTAGGGTTGAGGAAATAGTAATAGTTTATAGGCCTTGCTTCATTATGAGGTTTTTGTGACTTTGCTACATTTTAGCTGCTTCCTCTCCGTTTTAGCATGCCCTTTTGGCATGATACAGAGCTTGGCTTTGTTCCTTGTCAGCATAAATGTTTGTTTAATCATTCAGCAGTATGAGCAGGTACTGTGATTAAACCAATTTTACAAATGAGAAAATAATTCATAGATAGATGAGTCTGAGAAATAACCTATGGAAATTAGGTTAAAATAAACTTGATTTTTTTTCTGCCTCAAGTGTGCTAGCTATTCTGCCTACCTAACAAAGAAATACCAACACACAGATAAGAGCTAAAGGCAAGGAGCCAATAACTTAAATTCATAAAATTTAAAAACTTAGAACATTTAGATGTAGAGCAGGCAGCTTCCTCTTCTCCTTCCCCCAAATGAACACGTGCCCTTTAAAATTCAAAACTACAGGTCTTTACAAGTTTCTAGGAATCCAAGAGCAGTTCTTGGGAATTAATGGATCAATATTCATTACACACTTAAGATGTGTGCATTGACCTTGTTTGTCTTTTTTTTTTTTTTTAGTTGGTTGTCTTTTTTTTTTTTTAACTTTGGGCTTATTCTTAATGCTCCACCTCTGCATTCAGTAGCTGCTCCTGTTTTGAGCTTTTGTCCCATGGAGTGGGAATAGTGTCCAAAGAGCTTTGCCTATTTCCTAGCAGTACGGAGGCCCTGCGCTGGCTACAGATCTGATCTGTTATGGAATATTTCACTATTTGTAGTTTTGGGGATGACTTATTGACTTAGTGACTCCATTTTGGTACACATTCATATAACCACATTAGTGTAATTTAAAAACTTAGAACATTTAGATGTAGAGCCACACAGCTTCCCAAGACTTACCACGATTAGTTGTCTTTTTCTTATCTTCCAGTTGGCACTACGAGATGCGCTTTTGAAAAAGAGAAAAAGAATGAAGTAACCTGGACAAGAAATTTTGCCACTCCAAAGAGAATGCTAAATTTGTGTCATTACTCTAAAAATTAATAAACTGAGGATGTTTACATTAAAAAGTCCAGAAACACTATACTGTGAAAACCAAAGTAAATTTGGTAGCAATTTGGTGTTTTTATTTTGGAGATGAATAATGGTGGGAATATTTGAAATGGGAACAGTAGTGATGTTGTAAATCGTTTTCATTTAGCATTCATGTAAGAATAAACTATTCCGTGCCTGTTATCCCTATCAGTGTAAAAATGACCATACTCCCTCAGTAAAGGCATCCACAGCCTTTGGAGTCTGCGGGGACAGAGGTGTGTATATATGTGTTTGTGTGCCGTGTACATGGTTCTCTGGTAGAGATAGGTCCGTGTTCCTATGGGCTCGTATACGGAGGTTTTGTATACGAGCTCTGCGGGGGCGGGGATTACATATCCTCTCCTAATGAAACAGGACAGTGTTACAAGAGTAAGAGGTTCTTACTTGTAAATAGGCTTACCTGCTGAAAACAGGTCCCTGCTGTACAGATTTTGGGAAGACTATTTAGCTCTTTTAGTCCATCCAAAAGATGCAAATACTTTTTGAATGCCAGGTTAAAACCTCGCTTTTTATATTGCCTTAAGTATAAATAGTAATCTTGGAGGGTCTTTATCATTTGAGCTGCTCACATCTCCATAGAGGGGGGAAAAATCAAATTAGTTTCCTTAGCCTTTTTTCACCTTTAATATTTTCAGCCTTGTGTCCAAGGAAAGGTTTCTAATATCAAATAGGCCTTCTGGTGTGTGTTGAGCGTTGCATTGGTCTCCCTTCGCTAGGTGTGCTTGAGTAGACTTCAGGGGGCATGGAAGCAGGTCAGTCTCTCTGTTTGCAAGTTGTTGCATTTGGGAAGTTTGTTGCCTTTTACCTCAGATTTCTTAGATAATATTATAGATAAAATTACTCTGTACTGCTTTCAAGTAAAAAGCAATTTTCTGTCCATTCTGAATCAGAAAGCAGCTTCTAAAACTAATTTTCTCCTTCCCTTTCAGTGTCTTCTGTTCACTTTCTAAATTCTGCTTGAGTTTTATTTGAAGGAAACTGGGTGACTTTACCCAAAATATTGGGGATTCGTTGTGAAGACCTGGAGATTTAATGACTCAATTGCACTGGCCTAGTGAGGGAGCTGTCAGAATCAACCTCGGCACCTTCAGTATTTCACAGAATGCGTCCCGTGCACATTGCATGGTTCATACTGGGAACTGTTCTCTTTGCATTTTTGAACTGAATGTCTTCTGTGTCTAGCTCCAGAGAGGGGTAAATAAAACCAAAAAGGCATAGCAGCCAGGATCCACCGCTTTGCTGCCTGAATTGTGATGGTACCTGAAAATGTCTTCCTTCTGCTAGACTTTGCCACCCACCTAGGTGCTGAGCCACCAAAGTCCATGTGTTCGGTCTTCTGCTCTAATGTGGCCTCTCGCTGCTCTTAACTGAAATTTATATGCAAGATAGAAAACTAGCTGGCTTACAAAGGTGCAGTCTTAACTCTTATTTCTTCAATCCCATAGTATCGTATCACTATGGTTTCTTTTATTATGTTATAAATATGGAGAATATTTTGTTGGTTTACTGAAAATTTGAAGATCAGGCCCTCACAAAGGTGGCTGCTGCCAGCAAAGGCAGAGTAACTTTTACTTTGAAGAAGCCACCAGGGTCTCAGTTCCAGCTTGTCAGTCTCACCTTTTTGTCAGCCCTGAGAATGGATCCATTTCTGGGATGAACTCATAATTGTCCGAGCTCATATATATTTACATAAAGTGATGTATAACTCTGGAATGCTAATGTATTATGTATGTGATCTTAGCAAATTCCATTGGAAAATAAGCTCCACAAAAGGCAGAGTCTGTTCCCTGCTCTATCCCCAGGCTCAGTAAACATTTGAAACATGACCTACCTCATTGATTGTTTTGAAGTTCTGAGAACTAATTGCTATTTATAAGAACTTAGCCCGGTTTTTGCCACAAGGTAAGCATTCAGTAAATTTCTCATCGAAGGTTGGATATCGATTAAGTTTTTATTTTATCTTTTGCTTAATTTACTCTTGAAATTACATTTGCAGTTGCTACAAGTTTTTGTTTTATCCCTCATCCATTTTGGGGGAACTAGTTTGAAATACAATGATATATATATATTGAATGCTCACTATAGGCAAAGCATCCTGCTAGATGCTGTGTGGGCTGCAAACAATGTTTGTGTCCTACAGAAACTTTGAAACCCATGAAGGAAATGGACTGAAGATGACTGGGTGATACAGAGCTGACAAAAAGGCCCACAACTTCGGGCAGGGCATGCTGAGGAAGGGGCAGTCCAGCTGGCAGGAGGGTTTGCTGACAAGCATGCTTAGGATGAACAGGGCAGAAGTAGGAAATGGACTCTTGAATCATCAAAGAACAAAGGTTTAAAAATTGGTATGACTTTTTAAAGGTTACTGTTAATTAAATTTTGTTTTTGTTACTTCATATTTCTTTGACAATGTATAATGTATGTAGAGTGTTGTATGGCAACTCTGTATTAATCAGAATGTTTAATCCGTTGGAATCCTCTGTTCTTCAAACTATATTGAAACTGTTTTAAAACTATCTTAAACACTTTAAATCTGTTCTAAGTGGCATCCGTTCATTGTGTAAAAAATAAAACTAAAAATTAACTCTTGCTTACATATTTTTAGAATGTATAATGAGATTTTTAGAAGATATTAAATAGGGAGGTAAATTGCTGACATGGATTGTTTTCTCAGTACAGTTTTAGGTCTATACATGTTTAAAATAGAACAAGAATGGAAAGCACAGGTCATTCTGTACTATTTAATACCATATATATTAGAACACTCCTTATGTGATTATTTTACTTCCTCCTGCAAATTCTTTTATTTAATTGTCAAATTGATCTCAATATGGAAATGATTAAACTATGGCTTATCCACATGGTGGAATATTATGTAGCCTTTAAAATGTTTACAATAGGAAATGCTTATAAATGAACAAACACAAAGTATTTATAGTACAATCCAATTACACATGAGAGAATAGGGACTAATAAGAGTCCAAGAAACACCAAATATTAAACATGGTTTTCTTTTATGTTGATTGGAATTGTGTAAGCGGGTTTTTTCTTTCTACTTTTTGGATCTTTTACAGTGTATATGTTTTTATGTCGTATAAGAAACAACTTTATTTGAGGCTAGAGAATAAAGGTGCCTTAACACACGCTTGTGATTTTTTTTTTAATTTATTTTTTTTACCATTTGGAAGAGAATGTACTTAAACCAGAGCAAGGATTAATGTGCAGATAATGCCAGAGAAGTTGTGGTGCCCCCTTCTTAGCCACTCTTCCTCTTGGCAGGCGTCTTCAAACTACAGCCCGTGGGCCACATGCGGCCCGCAGAGGAGTCTGATCCGGCCCGCCAGGTTTTTTGGGCAGTGAGCGCAGCCGAGGTGTTACAGTAGGAATTAGAAGTTCATATAGTCCGGCCCTCCAGCTCTCTGAGGGACTGTGATCTGGCCCCCACTTTAAAAAGTTTGAGGACCCCTGATTACAGGGTGCTAGATGGGTCTCTTTTTCTCCACCTACCAATCCCCAATGTTGGTGAAAGTGCTATCCTATATGATAAAAGCCTAATATGCAAATTGACCAAAACAGTGGAACAACTGGTCGCTATGATGTGCACTGACCACCAGGGGGCAAATGCTCAAGGCAGGAGCTGCCCACAGGCCCCAGGCCAGCCAAGGCAGGTACCAGTGGAGGCCACCGCCCTCCTCTCCACCCCTCCCCCCCACCTCCTGATCACACTGCTGGTCGCCCCACAGAGGGAGGCAGCTGGTGGTGGCAGTGGGGGGCGGGGCTGGCAAGCAGGCAGTGCCAGGCCAGCCAAGGCAGGGGGCCCCTGGTGGCCCCACAGATCAGCCCTGATCTCCTGCCAAGCCTAGGGACCTGACCCATGTGTGAATTTTGTGCACTGGGCCTCTAGTGTTAGTATAATCCTCAGGGAAAATAATTTGTAATATGTGCCAAAACCTAAAAAATAGTCATAACTGTTGATTCAAACCTACATCTGAAAGCCTAGTCTAAGAAAATGTCCCAAAATATGGCAAGAGATGTATTTGGGGTTGTTCTGCTGCAAGTAACTGAATACATGTCTAAAAATAGTATAACCAAGTTTTGGAGAACCACACGAGAAGTCTGGAGGTTGACAGTTGCTGGTCTGAGCTGTCATGCCTCAGGCTCTTAGGCTCTGCTTTGTCATTCTTAGTGTGTTGAAGCCAGACTCTGGATTCAAATGCTGACTGACTTAACTGTATGACCACATTTTAATCAACATTTCTGTGCTGCAGTGTCCTTATCTATATAAATTGAGATAATGATAATACCTTTACCTTCATAGGAATTTCTTCTGTGTTTAAGGCAATAAGAAAGGGTGTTCTTAAGATAGATTCTCTTAGGTGGAATCACTGGGTCATAAGGCATTTTTAATTTTTGAAGAATCTCCATATTGTTTTCCACAGTGGCTGCACCAGTCTACAATTTAACAATTTTATTAATATGGTATGCACATGGAAATAGTTGTTGGGTTTGTGTGGTAGTAATATAGATGATTAGATTTTCTCTTTCTATACATATTAAGCATGTATAACAGTTTTTCAGAGAAACAGGGCCAGTAGGAGGGAGACAGAGAAACAGATATAAAATAGGAATTGACTCATGAGATTATGGAGGCTGAGACATCCCATGATCTGCTGTCACAAGCTGGAGAACCAGGAAAAGTGATGGTGCAATTCAGTCTGCATCTGAAAGCCCGAGAACCAGGACTGCCAGTGTCCCAGGCAAGAGAAGATGAATGTCCCAGCTCAAGCACAAAGAGCACATTTGCCCTTCTGCTGCCTTTTTGTTCTGTTCAGGCCCTCAGCAGCTTGGATGATGCCCACTGCATTAGTGAGAGTGATCTTCCTTACTCAGGCTGTCCTTCAAATGCTCTCTTTTGGAAAGTCCCACACACACACATTGGATGCTCAGATAGCCTGTGATCTGCTGTCACAAGTAGATCATTTAGTTGAGCATTTCTTTTCTTTTCTTTTTTTTTTTAATATATTTTATTGATTTTTTACAGAGAGGAAGAGAGAGGGATAGAGAGTTATCGATGAGAGAGAATCATCGATCAGCTGCCTCTTGCACACCCTCTACTGGGGATGTGCCCGCAACCAAGGTACATGCCCCTGACCGGAATTGAACCCGGGACCTTCCAGTCTGCAGACCAATGTATCAATAGCTGAGCATTTCTTAGCCCTGTCACTCTGACACATAAAATTATAAAATTTCTTAGCCCTGTCACTCTGACATCATAAAACACTGTAATGTTGCTGTAAAACATTTATAATAAACTTTATTTTTTAAATACACCTTTATTGTTCATATTATTACAAAAGTTCCTCATTTTTTCTCCCTCCACCAGGTTCCCACCCCACCCTCTGCCCTTTCCCCACCCCCCATTGTCCTCATCCATAGGTGCACAGTTTATGTTCAGTCTCTTCTCGCACTCCCCACTCCTCTTTTCCCTGAGAATCATCAGTCCACTCCCCTTCCATACCTCTGATTCTATTATATTCAACAGTTAATATTGCTCATCAGGTTTTTTAATTATAATAAACACTTTAAAAGATAATCTAAAGCATGACTTACAGTTCCATTCTTAGCAAGATCCAATTTTGGAAGACCTGCTATGCCTAATATCTAAGTTAACATCAGATCCAGGAATACTTTAAAAGGAAATTTGGCTGAAACCGGTTTGTCTCAGTGGATAGAGCGTTGGTCTGTGGACTGAGAGGTCCCAGGTTTGATTCCGGTCAAGGGCATGTGCACTGGTTGTGGGCATATCCCCGGTAGCAGGTGTGCAAGAGACAGCTGGTCGATGTTTCTCTGTCATTGATGTTTCTAGCTCTCTATCCCTCTCCCTTCCTCACTGTGGAAAATCAATAAAATAATAAATTAATAAATAAATTAATTAATTAAAAGGAAATTTGACCAAGTGGCAGGGTAAATTGTGGACAAAATGGGAACCTAATTCTAGAAAATGTTACCAAAGAGGAAGTTTAAAATAATTACATGGAAACTAAACTAAGAATAAATTGTATTTCACAACTTCTTGCTTTAAGGATAATTGAGTCTTTCCCTTTTGAAAAATGTTATAAACATTTTACCATTTAATTGTGATTCAGAAAAATATAGAATATAAACAATCTCCCAGATTTATTCAAGTTTAGTTTTTGCCATAGTCTTTTTTTAAAGAAATAAAACATTAAGAATACTATAACTAACACCCCACTCAGCCATTTTTCCTCCTTTCTAAGGAACAACCACTATCTTCTCCGCGCCTATCATTCCTTTAGTTATATTTTACTACATTTGTGCATGTATTTGTATAAGTTTATCTATATAGCAGAGAGTATCATTTAGTATCTTTAAATTTAACAAATATAATTGTTTATATTGTTTTGCTGACTATGTAACAATATTAGATTCTTTTTAACTGTTGTAAAGTTTTCCATCCATTCATTACCCTATTGCATAGCAGTTAGATTGTGTCCACCTTTTCACTATTTAAAAAAATCTTGCCCCATATATATCTTTGTAAATATCTCCTTTGTCATATGTCTTAGAGTCTTTAAAAAGAATTTTTAATCCTTACCAGAGGATATGCTCATTGATTTTAGAAAGAGGAGAAGGGAGAAAAAGAGAAACATTGATGTGAGAGAGAATATCTATTGGTTGACTTCTGTATGTGCCCCAAACAGGGATTGAACCTACAACCTAGGTATGTGCCCAGACTAGGAATCGAACCCACAACCTTTTGGTATACAGGATGACACTCTACAACCAATTGAGCTATACCAGCAAGGGTTAGAATCTTTTCTTTATCCAGTTTTCATAGAAACCTAGAAATGGAATTTTGGGTTGTAGAGTCCATGATTCTCCAACTTCCCTAAGTAATACTAAAATGCACATTAAGCGGTACATGATTGTAATAGTAAGAAGACTCAGTTCCTCTCTGGCTCTTGGTAGAGGTCTCAGTTCCTCAGATTAGGAACTTTTTCATAGGACTTCTTTAGTGTGCTCAGAGCATGGCAGGTGGCTTCCTTCAGCATGAGCTGGAATCAAACCATGACCTCCTGACTCATAGGTTCACGCTCAACCACTGAGCCACACCAGGCAAGGCCATATCTATAACTGTTTAATAGTAGAGGGGTAGATTGTATACAATTATATTTAGCTCGCCCTAATTGTGAATAACACTTTAAAAAAAAAACTGGGCTATAGATTTGTTCACTCAATACATTTTATCATGGGTTGTTTTCAAAATCTTGTATTTGTTTTTAATTTTTATCTTTTTAGTATCAGTCTGGCAGTGATTGGAAGTCACTTTTCTTTTTTTAAATGCAAGCACACCTCTTTGAACTCATAATCTGCTCCCTTAGTGATTCTCTCAGTGCACCTGAGTAATTGCTGTTACTCAGGCTTTGCAAGTAAACAAATCAAGACTTGGGTCTTGGCTTAGATTTTAAGCAGACTAGGAAGAAGCAGGAACAAAGATGTGAAACTTTGGCCCAGAGACATGCAGGCCATAAAAATAGGAAGGAAATCTAGTTTTCTCTAGACATTTACTCTATTTTACCCATAGATGATCCTGCTAATCATTAAAATAGCGTGGTTCAGTGGTTATAGAGTCGGCCTGTACACCAAAGGGTCACGGGCTTTATTATGGTCAGGGAGGCCAAGGGCATGCATCTGGGTTACAGGTTCAATCCCAGGCTCCAGGCATGGCGTTTGGGAAGCCTGTCACATGGATATTTCTCCCCTCTCCTCTCCTCTCTCCCTTTCTCCTTCCCACTATCTCTGAAAAATCAACAGAAAAAATATCCTCCGGTGAGGATTAAAAAAAAAAAAAAAAAAGAATGTCCCAGCCTTACTAAATCAGGTGATCTTCCCAAGACAAGTTTTCTCTCTCCCAGATTCTGGAGACTCGGAGTTGGGTAAGGACCCTTCAGGCTAACGATAATGAAGGTGAGTTTGGATTCTGACAACCTGGCTCCTAGCGCAAAGACTCGCCAGGGGTCTGACCTTGGGCAAATTGCCTAACCACCACAATCCTCACATTCCTCACAGCAAAAGCGGGGTGGGTTAGTAGAATCTGTATTTGGGCTTGTTCTGATGGTTAAATGAGACAGAGTTGGCAAAAACACTTGGCACATAAATATTGGCAACGTAAGCTTTTTTTTTCCCCTTAAAGGAGGGGGGCTCTCCGGAAAAGGCTCTCCTTCCTCTTATTAGCGCCCCCGCCGGAGGGAGAGCGCGGCGGGACTCAGGGCTGCGGCCGCAGCAGGGGCGACCGATGGAGCTGTTCCGGGTCCGGGAGCCCCAGCCCTCCCGGCCCCGCCTCCAGCCCTCCAGGCCCCGCCTCCAGCCCCAGGCCCCGCCTCCAGCCCTCCCAGCTCGGCCTCGGCTCCTTCTCTCCAGCGCTTCCCGGGCGCCCGCCGTGACCGCAGCGATCGGGCTGTGGCCGTCACCGCCGAGCTATGCATCCTCCGCGCCCGGGTTCGCGCCCGGCGCTGGCGCTGCTGCTCCTCTGGGCCGGGACCGGGGTGCCCGCTGCGGTGCCCCCCGCGCCCCCCGCGCCGCCGCTCTTCAACGTGAGCCTGGACGAGGCGCCCGAGCTGCGCTGGCTGCCGGCGCTGCAGCACTTCGACCTGGACTTCGTGCGCGCCGCGATGGTGCACATCCTCGGGTGAGCTGAGCAAGGCGCTGCGGGGCTGCGGGGCTGCGGGGCTGCGGGGCTGCGGGGCTGCGGGGCTGCGGGGCTGCGGGGCCGGGCTGTCGGGGCCGGGTGCAGGAAAGCCCACGCGCGCGTGTTTGAACCGAGACGCAGCCCCTTCCCGCCCTCCGCGCCCTCCGCGCCGTCCCGCTTCCCCCGCGCCCGGCCTCGGGAGTGAGAAGAAGGGGCTGGCGGAGACCGGAGCTGGTCTTCGCTACTGCTCTAGGCGGCGTCGAGGTCCGGGACGATCCTGCGCGGCTGGTTCGGCGTTCCGGCTCGGTGTCCCCAGGGGCACGCCCGTCCTCGGAACTTTCCAGGGCGGGGTGGAGCTGCAGGACTTTGCCTAGGGCTGCGTTGCCGGGGGCGCAGCCCTCGCCCGCCAAGCCCGCCCCTTTGGGGACCAAGCTCGCTCGGCCTCTCTCCAGTGGAGGTTTCCCTTTCCTCTCCTGGAGGCTGCGGATCGGGTGGTGCGTAACCCGAACTGTCCGCTCTCTGGGGAAAGGAGGCAACAGCATCGCTCCTTAGGTCCCCTCAACTCTCCTCTCCACACCACCCCCCACACACAAACACACTCGCACCCCTGCACCCTCTGAGCTCAGTCACCCTCGCGGCTTTTCTTTTCCAGGGATAAGGTCCCCAAGTGGGTGCACGCGGTGATGCGAATGGCGGTGGGGGAGCTGGAGGGCTCCCTGCCCCAGCCCTACGGCGATGAGATCCGCGGCCTGTGCGAGGCCCTGGGCTTCAGCCTGGCCGACTGCATCCTCATCAACATGGCCTACGAGGCCACCGCGTGAGTTCCCCAGCTTGGGAGTGGGGGGAGACCTGTGTCCAGGGTGATAAAAACGGGATGGTGCCTGGGCTGCCCAGAAACCCCCAGCTCTTCGTCTTTGCTTTTCTGGGTAAATCTGAGCAGCAGGTCACGCCTGGATTTCCCCAAGGCAAGCAGCTTCTCTGATCTCAATACTGAACTTTCCCTCCACCTGATGCCCCTTTCTCCCACCACCAGCCTAGGTAGCATCCCCCTTCTGAAACTGCTCAGCGTGTGCTTTCCAAGAAGTTTTGGGGACTAACCCGACTCTCACCTGGACCCTCTAGTTAACCCAGCAATCCTCTGGCCGCCCTAGCACTGATTTGTCCCTGCAACCCTTCCTCCCGCATGTCTAGCATAGCTAGTGATCCGGATGCCTCTCCCAGTCTGGTCCCTCCAGGGCTGGGGCCACAGGCCAGCCAATGTTTGGGGTGCTGAGTGGATCTGATAAAATTCGGGGCACAGACCTGGGAGCCATATGGAGTGCCTGGTTGATCCCTGGCAAAGGACAGGGAAGCCTCAAGTCTCCATTGGCTCGTAACAGGTCCTGGGATTAAGAGGTTTCTGGCCTAAATTGTTTTGCTACCAGACCAGCCTCATCCAGTAGCATCTTGGACACAGTGCGGACCAGTAGATTTATTGCTAGCTTTACCCCGTGGCCAGCTAAGTTTCTATTGAACGAGGACAAACATCGTTTTACGTAAATGTTAAAGGCACATGGTTACATGAAATACCCATTGCATGTTGAAGTTGTTTATTACACGTCCTTACAAACTAATGTCTTCTTAAAATATGATGCTTTGTAAAACACTGTGTAATATGAAGCAAGAATTCTCGTGATTCGTCCGCAATGTGATAATGGCTTCCGGCTACCAGAAGATGATGAAAAAAGTTACTGGGATAATGAAACTTGACTGTCAGCCCCTCTCCTCCCCTGGCATCTTTCAGGAAGAACTAGACAGAGCAGGTTAACATGCATCGTGACTGCGTTTCTCCTCAGGAAAATGTTTTAAGACACAAACTTGTTCAAGTGCTTTTCAATTGGACTAAGTTAATTTTGCCATTCCTTGACTCCTATCCCCATTGTTTCCCCGTTCTGGCATGTGGCTTTCTCACTGAGAGAGAAAAAATCCATTTTCATATTCACCTTCACCTTCTTTCGTTGGAGTCACTGATTGAATGAAGCAAAAGTCCCAGGAAGAGTATTCTAACTGGGATGTGATGTTAAGGTGTAGATTGAATTGCCCGACAACACAAAACACAGGCAGACTCCGCTAACCTTAACAAAGGAAACGCTTTATTCTCATTTCTGATGTCAGCTTGAGGCTTTTCAAGTCAGGATAAGACCAGCTACCCCACACTGAGCCCGCTGGGTGCCGGGCACTGAAGGTGGCATTGCCTGCTGTGGTGTGGAAACCACGCTGGAGCTGCTGAAAGCACGTGTGTCTCCATTGCTGCAGTGCCTTTCCCAAAGCAGACCCTGCCCGCCCCCCCCCCCCCCCCCCGAGCCCCGTGCAGGTGCGCTACCTCATGTGGGCATAACGTGGAAGTAGTGTTGTCTTGCCAATTTTGAAAAACCAGACTTTGCTTTAGTCACTTGCCATAATTTTATCAGTCCCCTCCTTGACATGAACTCTTAAAAGTTAAGATCGGAAACCTCGGGAAAACCTAAAACCTTACCCAGCTTCCTTCTTTAAACAAACATAAAAACTAAGTACCATTTCTTTTCTCCTGACTCCAAAAGTACTATGTAATCGTTCTGGAAAATTAATAAATGCAGAGAGAGAAGTGAAAAGAAATGAATGATATCCTATTACTCAGAAAGGACCATCAGTTCTTCAAGGTGCTTCCCCTCAGTTCTGTGTGAATAAACATATCTTCTTCCCCATTCCCCAGAATTGGACACGCTGTAGTCAATATGTTTTTCACATAACATTTCACATCCTCAAAGGATTTACATACCTTGCCACACCACTTCCTGCTTCCTCAAACTGCTTCTCTCTGGCTCCTTCTCTGTTAGCTCTGTGCGAGAGGTCTAAAGGGGACAGGAAAAGTGCAAGCCCCTAAAGAGGTGGCCATTTGTCCAAGGAGACGAAATGAAACATTTGTGGAACAGAACGGTTTAGTGCCAATCTGCTGGCTCTGAGAAGTTCGTGGAACAGGGCGGTGACCCTGAGCGAGCTTTGAACAATGTATTAAATAGGCTGCACACTGCCGCACACAGGAGTAAGCAAAGTTCCGTTCTAGCGGAGCCCACCACGGGCCAGTTCAGATTGAGATTGAGGATGAAGTTCTCTGTCCACGTGTTTTCGATGCTGTGTGTGCTGCGGGCAAAGATCTGGTAACACGGACGCGGATGCGCTGTGTCCAGCGTGTTTTCACCTTGAATTGTGAATTTATAGTTTTGGACAAGGATTCTATAGCCTGTGGGTCCATTGTAATGAATAACAATTGTGTTTTACTTTAAAGATTTATCATAAAAGTGAAAACCTCATTTTCCTTTTTCTTACTTTTTTCTCATTCATTCATTAATTATTGTTGAACTTTCGCCCTTTTCTCAGATTCTGCACCAGTATTGTGGCTCAAGACTCCAGAGGCCACATTTACCACGGCCGGAACCTGGATTATCCATTTGGGGATTTCTTACGCAAAATGACTATGGATGTTCAGTTCTTAAAGAACGGGAAGGTATGGTCCATACAGCATAAGATTCAGAAATCCGAGACGTGATGACCCAAGTTAGCAATCATGGCCTGCTACTTAAATGTGTTATCAGTTTAAGATATAAAAAACATCAAACTCCTGGAAAAACAAAACCGGAAGAGAGGGTTACATCAATTACACTTATAGAAAGAAGAGTCATCTGTTATTATTAGCATAAATAGGTCAATCCATATTCCTTGGGGAACTCTCTACGAGGGTATGGCCTGTCGTCCATTTATGACACCACGCCAGCTCTTTCCTCTGCTTTCCCATGTTCGGGGGAGGAGAAGCTGTGTAGTGTAATGGCTAGAAACACCCAGCTTTGGGGTCTGACGGTCCGGACTCTGAATCCTGCTTTTGTCACTTATTTCCTTTATGAACCTGGGAAATCACTTAAGCCGATTTTGTAGGCTATAGCTCAGAGAGGTCGATAATTACCGTATTTTTCAGACAATAAGACGCTCCGGACCATAAGACGCACCAGTTTTTAGAGAAGGGAAATGAAGAAAAAAAGATTCTGAAACAAATAGTGTCCTAAAATATTTTATGTGCATTAAAACCCAACATCACAGTCATAAACACATGTAATCAACCCTGTAAAGTAAACAGCAGCATTTAGAACCATTTTAGAGCCGGGCAAGCACACAGAGACCACACAGAGCCGGGCAAGTAAAAAAACTTTTTTTTTAAAGTATATGTGTAGGCTATATTTGGACCATAAGACGCAGGGACTTTTCCCCCCCACTTCTGGGGGGAAAAAAGTGCGTCTTATGGTCCGAAAAATACGGTACTTTATGGTGATAATTATTTTCATCATAGTAAAGTCTGGTAACCCTGAAAAGAAAACTACTGCTGAGCTGTATTCTGTGGTGTTACTTATTTAGAAGTGTAGTCTAATAGGTACTATTGTCACATTTCTGTGTAAACTTTTAGGGAGATGGCATTCATCGATACTCATTGATTATACATAGCAGGCTATTATTATGAAACAGCACAGAGCATGCCAAAGCCAGATTTTGGCTTTGGGGGACATTGTTTAAGGACAAAGACTATATTTTGTTTGTTCTTTGCATTTAGAGATTGAGTCACAAATATGAAAAACTCATTTACTCACTTATTCATTTGGTCATCCACTTTTACAAACAAAATCTCTTTTTAAAATTTGAACAGCACAGGGTTTCCCACATTCTGCCACTTCTGGGATGGAGCTTCTTAACCCTCTTTGCGGAAACGCCTGTGGTGAAGCCTGCTGATCCCTTCTTAGAATTATGTTTATTATACATAAACTAAGAGGCATGGGCTTGCAGAGAAAACCATTAAGTTGAAATACAGCCATTTCATTATTTTATTTATTCTTTAAAAAAAAAATAAAAAAAAAAAATATATATATATATATATATATATATTATTTATATTATTTATCTCAGAGAGGAAGGAAGAGGGAAAGAAAGATAGAAACATCAATGATGAGAGAATCATTGGTAGGCTGCCTCATGCACACCCCCTCCTAGGGCTCCAGCCCGCAAACTGGGCATGTGCTCTCACCAGGAATTGAACCATGACCTCCTGGTTCATAGGTCAGAAGTCAACCACTGAGCTACACAAGCCGGGCAATTTAATGTATTCTTAACACATTAAATAATAAAATTTGGCTTTAATAACTACCGTAATTTTCAGGGTAGTGACAAGGGTGTATGATATTTCAAGATATGTGTGCATAGCATAGCAAGATAGGTATGATTCCAAAATGTATCTGAAAATAGCCGCAATTTCTGCTGGTGACAGAATCACAGGCACTGCTCTGATGACATGGTTTATTGCATGTATTCATTACCGAAGAAATTAAATTTCAGTTATTATAGAAGTTAGTGAAAATACAGATGTACTTTTTTTTTCCCCTATCCAAGGTCATAGGTCCACTGAATTCTATCCAAGGTTAAATCTTTTACAAGGCTATTTCAGAGTTTTGATCTATTATGTTGGAACCTTAGAAGAAGAAAAAGTCCATGAAATTGTGGGGCAAAATAAGGCGATTTCCAAGTATATCTGGTTAGAATGGTAACATGGTGCCTTATCTCTTGATTCCAGGTCGCATACACAGGAACCACGTTTATTGGCTATGTAGGATTGTGGACTGGCCAGAGTCCTTACAAGTTTACAGTTTCTGGTGACGAACGAGGTAATCAAAATGAATGCCCATGCATTTTTAGCCACGTCCTTGTTCATTTTTATCCAAGTACTGCACTCACTTACCCAACAGAACATGTAGAACAACTGCTACACACGAGGGCAGGGCTTTGCATTCTGGTGAGGTTAGACGGGCACTGGGCATGGCAGCAAGGAAGACGACTGCAGGTGGCTAAAAGTGCAAGGAAGTAAAGCAGGGTGATGTGATGGAGAATGAAGGAGGGGCAGGACAGTTGTGGAGCTGAATGATATAGGTAGAAGGTCAGGGAGGGCCTGACTCACGGGATTCTGCCAGGCTCCATGCATCCTGCTGGAGTCAGTAGTGTGGTTACAGAAGGGAGTATGCAAGGGTGGGGTGGAGAGAGGGCCAAGGCCATGGTGTGGGTCATGAGGAGGAGTTTGGAATTTAAGCACAATGGAAGCCCTTAAGGATTTAGGCCAGGGAGTGAACAGATATTTACATTTTAACTATCACGTTGGCAGCTCCGAAGAGGCTGAATTGTGTTGGATTAAGTGGAAACAGAGGCTGTTAGGAAGCTATTGTGATCTAGAGGCTGTATGCTGGCCTTCCACTGGCAACATCTGTGAAGCACTTTACAGTTTACTGTGCACTTTCTTGTAAGTTTTCTCAGTAGAGCCTTACAACAGTCCTTCTACAAGGCAGGGCTGATATGATTAACCCATTCCCGATGCAGAGGAGGAAACAGGCTCAGAAGAACTGAGCGCTAGCAGGTGGGGGAGGTAGTTCCCACTGATTTCACGGGCCCAGGCCCAAAGCTCTGTTTGTTATAGAGATGCTGCCATTCCCCAAATCTCAGGGACATCATCCAGTTCCACAAAATGTGGGAAACCCAGAGGTAACCTCTGGTCTCTGTCCTTAGGAACTTACAGCTGAGTGAAGGAGACATACACAAGGAGTCTCTTCAAGTTTAGTGTTGGTCATTGATGAACCCCATTGATTTCCTGTTATTGTTTCCTCTGATTAGGTTTATTCTTTTTTTTTTTTTTTAATAATCCTCACCCAAGGATATGTTGAGAGAAAGAGAGAGAAACATCGATCAGTTGCCTCCTGCACGAGCACTGACCAGGAATCAAACATGTAACCTGGGTAGGTACCCTGACTGGGAATTGAACCCTCAACCTTTCGGTGTACGGGATGATGCTCCAACCAGCTGAGCCACACTGGCCAGGGCTGTCATAGTCAGTTCTTTATCCTAATATGTTTCTTCAACATTTTCTCAGATGTCAGCATGTGTGAGCCTGTTTCTCAAATAGTACTCCAACCACAGCATGACATTTATTCAGCTTTTACACAGAATGCCTAAACACAAGTATAAACACATGTCTATTTATTAAAAAGTGGGCTTTGTTTCCATCATTTTGCAACTCAGATTGTTTAACAGACTGATCAGTAGAACCTAAGGTGTGAGCAGTTTACAAATAATGCAGTTACTCTAACATACATATTTAATTAAATCCTGTCAAACTGCTTTTTAAAAACTTAAAAATATATATTTTACAGAGAGGATGGGAGAGGGAGAGCTAGAAACACTGATGAGAGAGAAACACCTGCACACCTCCTTCTGGGGATGTGCCCGCAACCAAGGTACATGCGCTTGACCGGAATCGAACCTGGGACCTTTCAGTCCGCAGGCCGACGCTCTGTCCACTGAGATAAACCGGTCAGGGCAGAAAACTATCTTTTAATCTGCTAAGATTGAGTTGAAAGGCCTGCACAATAAGATAACATCTCTTGGTTAATGGAGACGATTTATTCAGTTACACTTCTTGGCATTATGGAGAGTGCCAGCAGTGCCTCTAACCACGCTGGAAGGGGTAAGGATATGAGGATTAACTAATGGCATATAGACGAGGAGCCTTAACTAACCACCTGGCGGTTAAGATCTTAGACTCCAGAGCCAGCTGCCTTGGTTTCTATCTTAGTGCTGTCACTTGCTAGCTGGGTGACCAGGACCAAGGTGCTTATCCTGTCTGTCTGGACTTCAGTGTCCTCATCTGGAAAGCAGGGATGGTAATCACCGCTGTGAGGATGAAATGAGTTCCTGTACGTGAAGTGCGCAGAGCAGTGTCTGGCACACGATAAGAACCGGAGGAGCATTTGTTGGTATAGCCACATCCCCAAGCCTGACCTCTGAAACCCAGATTAGGGTACCCATCCCCGTCTCAGCATCTCCACCGTGACGTCTACCAAGTATCTCAAACTTCACGGGCTTAAGCAGATCTCTTGACTTTCTTTCCTTCTTTTCTTTTTTTACTTTTTAAATTTTTTATTTTTTAAATACATTTTATTGATTTTTTACAGAAAGGAAGGGAGAGATAGAGAGTTAGAAACATTGATGAGAGAGAAACATCGATCAGTGCCTCCTGCATACCCCTCAACTGGGGATGTGCCTGGGACCAAGGTACATGCCATTGACCAGGATCGAACCTGGGACCTTTCAGTCCACAGGCTGACACAATCCACTGAGCCAAACCGGTTAGGGCGTGATCTCTTGACTTTTTCTTTTCTTCTTTTCTTGCCCTCACCCTGCCTCCACCTAAACCTGTTCCTCTCTTGGTTTGTGTGTCTTAGGAAATGGTACTGCTAATCAGCTGATGTACCAGGAGATTCTTTGATCCCTAACTCCCCGAGTCTAGCCAGCTCTACAACCAAAACAATTCTGTCCTTGTCCATTCTGTCTACCTTCAGCGCTAGGCTACCTGCATCACACCGGTACTGCTGCCGTCCCTGTTCACCCGGTCTCTGCTTCTCACCCTCCTATGGTTCCTTTTTAACCAGCAGCTGGCACGATCAGGTGTTCCTCTGTTTAAAACCCACAGTGATGCTCCATTTCTCTTATAACAAATCCAAAGTTCTGACTCTGACCTTAGAACTCTACACCATCAGCTCCTGTACCTCATTTCACACCTGTGTCCCTCTCCCCCACCCCACCTGCACCTCACCAGCATGCTTTCTTTTCCTGACGTCTGCCACGCTTGTTCCTGCCTTAGGTTCCTCAGCGCATCTTAACTCAAACGTCTGCAACTCAGAGAGGCTGTCCTTATGTTCTTCTTGAAAGGAATCTTCCCTTGTCACTCGTGATTATATTATCCTGTCTCTCTCTTTTTTTTTAAATACACCTTTCTTAGTAGGCAGACTTTTTTTTTTTTTTTTTTTTTAATATATTTTATTGATTTTCCACAGAGAGGAAGGGAGAGAGATAGAGAGCTAGAAACGTCACTGAGAGAAACATCGACCAGCTGCCTCTTGCACACCCCCTACCGGGGATGTGCCCACAACCAACGTACATGCCCTTGACAGGAATCGAATCTGGGACCTTCCAGTCCACAGATCGACGCTCTACCGCTGAGCCAAACTGGTTTTGGCCTATCTCATTTTCTTTATCACAGTTATACAGGTCTTGTTTATGTAATAGTATGGCCAACTGAGCACCAGGTGTCACGAGGCTTTGCTAGAAATAAATGGCAAATATTTATTCAAGGGCTTTAGGGTTTGTATACCATAGACACAACTAGGCAATACCCAGAGTGTTGTGAAGAAGAAAGAAAAGCAAAGAATTTTTATAGTAAAAAGTACATTCTTCAGAAGGATGAGTCTTGCATTCTTAGCCTCTGGCAATCTTAGCTGATGGCGGTCTTCCAGATGTCAGGGGTCTGGAGGATGGATGCCAGGCTGTCTGACATGTGAATATTCTTTCCTCAGATCTTCACAGGGTTATCTGTAGGATACAGCTACCGCAATCTATCTACCTCCCCAGACATTAATTCACTATTGAAAAGTTCAAAAGTTCACGTTCCCTGGCTAATTAAAGCAGGAATGATAGAATTGTTTCCTCATGCCTCAGCCTACTTGCTTTTAGTAATTGTGCAGCTTGACTATCGTGACTCTGTTTTAGTTCTTCACTCTTTCCTCAGTATACTAGCTTCTTCTGCTCACTGTTCAATTCCAAGGGTCTGGACAAGTCAGGATGTGCCAGTGTTTCCTGAAAAGGCCATATGAGCAGGGTGACCCCCAAAACTCCAAGAAGTTGAGAGGCCAGAGGAAGAAGCGGACAAGTCCAGCTTGTCAGTGTAGTTTTAACGGGGAACTTACAGAAACACAGTCCTGGGCAGCAACAGGAAAACAGTGGGTTATCCCATACACCACCTGTTTTATCCCTAAGGAAAGGACCTGTATTTCCAAGAGGCATTGGGGATGATCAGGGAACTAAGGGACCAGATACCTGGTGCTCTGGTGCTGGGAGAGCTAAGAAACAGGTAACATTGAGGACACCTTGCCCCCGAGGAAGGACTAAATGGTGGAAGAAGGTTAATGGTAGTTCCTGATTAACCTGGAGCCTCCCAGCCGCATTCCAGAGTCCAGCAAGGGAGTTGGTGGGGGAGGGGTCAAGGATTCCGGAGGATTAGTTTTATGTTTAATGATTGTTGTTAGAATAACTCAGCAAAATAAAATTTGTTTATTATTGGACAACATTGTTTCACACATACATTAAATAGGCAAAAAACAAAACAAAACAAAAAAACAAACCCCAAATCACAGAAAACAAAAAAATACACCAAAAAAACCGAGCAACTTCACAGACAAAAAAAAAGGGGGGCAGGGAGGGAGGAAGAAAACCTTTTTATCTTCGGCCTTTTTAACCATCTCCTACAAACCAACTACTTATAATATAGCTAAATATATAAACAAAACCTTAATGGAATTATCAGAAATTTTTTTTTGTTGTTTTTGCTTTTTTAAATAAAAATATGTTTATAGATTTCATAGAGGGAGAGAGAGATAGGAACATCAATGATAAGAGAGAATCATTGATTAGCTGCCTCCTGTACACCCCCTACTGGGGACTGAGCCCATAACCCAGGCATGTGCCCTGACAGGGATTGAATTGTGACCTCCTGGTTAATAAGTTGATGCTCAAACACTGATCCCACTGATCCATGCCGGCTAGGCAGTTTTTGCTTTTTTTCCACAAGGTTTTTTTTTTTCTTCCTTTGAGATGATGATGAGCCTAGGGATACCACAAGTAAAATCAGAAGTAGGACAGAGAATGCTGCAAAGACTGGTTTGTTCATCCCAAGATTATTACAAATGGATGACCCCCAAATATATATTCAGAAATATAAAATGTAAATAACAAATACAAATACATTTTCCTTTCTAAAGTACTTTGAAGAAAATATGCAGGACCTTGGAAGTTTGGTTCTCTTTTCCTCCCTGCTGCAAATTCACATTGTGATTTGGGCTGGCCGTGGAGATGGCTGTCATGCCATCTGCAGGTGGCGCTGCCCTCTCCCTTCCCCCCGTGGGTCGGTGGACAGGTGGGCAGAAGTCTCTATGCAAAGTAACCACCTTTAGATTCTGATATGGGAAGTGGAGAAAGATAGGCCATAGAGGCCTTTTTTTTTTTTAAGTTTAACTTTTCCTCTTTTGCTGTCTAGTCATTCTCATGGTCTTTTGCTTCTTGGAGGGTTAGTGTTTTTTTTTGTTTTGTTTTGTTTTTAATTTACAGTGCCTTTTATTTAATCTTTGCCATTATTTTCTTTTTAAAAAAATATATTTTATTGATTTTTTTTTTACAGAGAGGAAGAGAGAGGGATAGAGAGTCAGAAACATCGATGAGAGAGAATCATCGACCAGCTGCCTCTTGCACACCCCCTACTGGGGATGTGCCCACAACCAAGTACATGCCCTTGACCAGAATCGAACCCAGGACCCTTCAGTCCGCAGGCCGACGCTCCAGCCACTGAGCCAAACCGGTTTCGGCTTGGAGGGTTAGTTTTAAGTGGAGTCAGCTCTTCAGGGAGTCGGCTCTATTGAACAGCCACATAGCAGATGTTCAATGCTTATTTCTTGAATGAAAAGTATTCTTTGGAAGTAAATCCCCTGTAGAAATTTTCAAGATGTTAAAAAGTATAATTTTGGGAAATAATTGTAAATTTGTTCTGTTTTCTTTTTTAAAGTGAGCCCCAATTAAACTTAGTCATGGAAGATATACTCTTTACAGTCTTCCTAATACGTACTTACTGAGCCACTTCTGATAGTTCCATAGCTTTATTTTCCCTGAGGTAATTCATAGAGTGATTTCTTTTAAGATAATTGTCATGGCTACCTGGCACTGGAAATTCTTGTACACACACACATGTTTACACAGAACACAGAATCTTTGGTGCCTGAAAACAATGCTTTTAGCTTTATCTTTGAAAACTGGATGTTAATAAAATCACTCTTCATCTACCAACATTCTTCCCCCTCTCCCCACCCCCATCTGCTTGGACTATGGGAAGGAAACGAGACTTAAGGAATTTTAAAAAGTGGCAGCAAGCTGTAACCAATTTGGCTCAGTGGATAGAGAGTCAGCCTGCTGACTCAAGGGTCCCAGGTTTGATTTTGGTCAAGGGCATGTACCTTGGTTGCGGGCACATCCCCAGTCGGGGGTGTGCAGGAAGCAGCTGATTGATGTTTCTCTCTCATCGATGTTCCTACTCCCTCTCCCTTCCTCTCTGTAAAAAATCAATAAAATATATATTTTTTAAAAAGTGGCAGCAATTGTATATTCACTTATTGTTCCTTTACCTCGGCAGATAAAGGCTGGTGGTGGGAGAATGCGATCGCTGCCTTTTTTCAGAGACACTCTCCGATCAGCTGGCTTATCCGCACTGTGAGTATATCGACTGAGGAGCCAGCCTCACTCTGACTTCATCTTCTGCGATGCTCTGTGTCATTTAACAATGTTGTTCTTAACGTAAGAAGCTCCTGCAAAGAATAAGCATCTAAAGGTTTGCAAAGTGCATATCAACCTTTTGATGATAAGTGAAAGTGGTAAGGACAGATTTTAATCAGTGGTATAATATTGCAATGGGAGAAAGTGTCCAGCATGACTTGTACTCAACTTTGATTTGTACAGAGGTACTTGGGTGTTTTAAAGGGAGAGTGGGTAATGGAGGAGGTGAGAGGGAACACAGGAGAGTCAGAGAATTGACAAATTACAAAGAGCCTAAAAGAGGGGTTGTTTGTGTAAAACCTGAGTTTGCTAACTGTTTGGCTCTTTCCCTCCAGCAGACTGGGAGGCAAGGGCCCTATCTTCAGGTGTTGGCTGAAACAGACAGAAAATTATTTTGTCAATGTCCAGGGAGGTCATTGACTGGTCTAATAATCAAATTGACATGAGACAGATTAGCAGGAGAAAAAAAAATTAATAACGTCTATACCTCCTGGATAACACCCAAGAAAACTGTAACTCTTACCAAAATGGCGGAAGCCATCACCTTAAATACATTCACTGAGGACAAAAGGAGATGTGGAGGGTGGGGAGTCAGTTATGGGAAATAACCAGGAAAAAGTATAGCAAGAGCATGATATTTGTTTGTTTGTTTTTATTGGTTTCAAAGAAAGGAAGATAGCGGGAGAGAGGGGTAGAAATATCAGTGATGAGAGAGTATCATCACTGATGATTTTCTGCACACCCCCTACTCGGGAACAAGCTCACAACCCAGGCATGTGCCCTGACTGGGAATTGAACTGACCTTCTGGTTCATAGATCAGTGCTCAACCCCTGAACCACATCAGCTGGGCGAGAGTAAGATTTTTAACAGATTAGTAGTTATAAAATAGTTATGGGGATATTAAGTACAGCATGGCAATATAGTTAATAATCCTTATAATAAAAAGCTATAGTAGGCAAATCGACTGAACAGCAGAATGACCAATCGCTATGATGCTCACTGACCACCAGGGGGCAGATGCTCAATGCAGGAGCTGCCCCTGGTGGTTATTGCACTCCTACAGGGCGAGCAATGCTCAGCCAAAAGCCCTGAGCCAGGCTCGCAGCTGGTGAGTGCAGTGGCAGTGGCGGAAGCCTCTCTTGCCTCTGCAGCAGCACTAAGGATGTCCAACTGCCGGCTTAGGCCCACTTTCTAAGCCGCCGGTTGGACATCCCCCGAGGGCTCTCATACTACAAGAGGGCTGGGCTGAGGGACCCCCTGCCAAGTACATGAGTTTTGTGCACTGGGCCTCTAGCATTGTAATAACTATGTATGTTGCCACGGGGTACTAGAAATATCAGGGAACACTTTGTAAAGTATATGATTGTCTAACCAGTATGCTATATGCCTGAAACCAATCCTAGATAATAAAAGGGTAATATGCACTTAGACCAAATGGCAGAACAACTGGACAACCAATCAAAGCATAATATGTAATGATATGCTAAGGCTGCTCAACTGCTTGCTATGACATGCACTGACCACCAGGGGCAGAGAGTCAACCAGTCACTATGATGTGCACTGACCACCAGGGGGCAAATGCTCTGACTGGTAGCTGCTGGGGTCCGGCCAATTGGGACTGAGTGAGATGGGCTGGACACGCCCTGGAGTCCTCCCATGGTGGGGTCCTTCAGCCTGGCCTGTGCCCTCTTGCAATCTGGGACCCCTCGGGAGATGTCAGAGAGCTGGTTTCAGCTTGATCCCACAGGCCACTCCCCTTGGGAGGGCGCCAGATGCAGGGCTCATGGCCGGCCAGCACTGCTGCGACACTGCAAGCCTCTCCCTATCAGGTCTGATTGGGTGTGAGCCCACAGCAGACACAATAGGTCTGGGATAGGTAAGCAGGAGTGGCAGGTAGAAGCTGCAGGTGGTTTTGGACTGTGGGTTTCAGCCTGCTCCCTGCAGGCCACCCAGAGGGACACCACCTATGTATGAATTCGTGCATCGGGCCTCTAATATAAAGTAATATTGAATGTAAACTGTAATTGAAAAAACAGGTTTTTTTTTTAAAAGTAAGATTTCCATGCAGAGTTGAGTCTAAGCCTTCTCCACTGATAATTGTTTCTAGAGATTCAGACACCCTCACAAATGGAGATTTCTCTGATGAATGGGCAACTTCTACCTGGTTTTCAGAGCTTCTGCCATGTCTGCTGTTTCTTAAAGATAACCAGCTTAAAATAATCCTTATGCCACACAGACATATTTGGGGAGGCAAATTCTGCTCCCCTACAACAACCTTGAGTTTTCTCAGGGAGTCACTATAAGGGGTGGGGTGGGGGGGGCGGAGGCCAGTGTCATTGTAGGGAAGTGGCCTTGAGCTGTTGGAAACTGTTAGTGTTTGTTCCAGTCTTTGTAGGCCAGGGTTAAGGCCTGATCAAGAGGAGAGCTCAGAGGTGGCTGACCGGAGTTTGGTCAAGGAGAGAATCTTGATCTTAGGCTCTACTTTTCCCAAATAGCTGACTAAAATAAGAGATAATATTATGCTTTTCTACATATATAGACGGGCCTCGCCTTTAGAAATCCCAGTGGCAGATATTCCAATTAGCAAAACAAATACATTAGAAGGTAGCTCTACACAAAACTAAAGGAGCATCTGCGTTACAGGACCTACCAGACAGCAGTGTTCCAGGCTGCATGTACGTTGTCCTTTGACCACAGAAGGCTAGTGTGGCTCAGTGGTAGAGCATCAGCCCATGCACCAAAGGGTCCAGGATTTGGTTCTTGGTCAAGGGCATGGGCCTATGTTGCAGATTCATCCAGACCCATTTGGGGGTGCATGTGGGAGGCAACCAATTGATGTGTCTCTCTCACATCCATGTTTCTCTCTCCCCCTTCCCTCCCTTCCACTCGCTCTAAAAAAATCAATGGGAAAAATATCCTTTGGTGAGGATTAAAAAAACATTTTAATGTAATTTATATAAAGTGAAATGCATAGATATTAAGAGTTCAGTTCAATGTGTTTTGACAGTTGTACACACTCATATAGCCACGTCTGTAACCACAAACAAAATAAGACACAGAACATTTTTAAGTCCCAGGAAATTTCCCTAGAGTCCTTTCTAATCAGTTCCCAGCCTCCTCTGACACCCAGACTCCCCTCAGGAAACCACTGTTTGACTTCTATCGCTACAGAGAACTTTTGCCTGTT
Source organism: Pipistrellus kuhlii (assembly GCF_014108245.1). Taxonomy (NCBI): domain Eukaryota; kingdom Metazoa; phylum Chordata; class Mammalia; order Chiroptera; family Vespertilionidae; genus Pipistrellus; species Pipistrellus kuhlii. Next base: position 154,964,450 of record NW_023425404.1, read on the forward strand.
CTAGAATTCATATAAATGAAATCATAGTATATGGACTCTGTTTCTTTCACTCAGCATAATGTTTTTCAGATTTATCCATGTTATTTGTGTTACCAACTCGTCCCTTTTATTACTGGAGAATATTCAATTCTATGAATATACCACAATTTATCCATTTTCTTGTTGATAGGCATTGATTGGGTTGTTTCCAGTTTGGGGCTATTATGAATAACCTGCCATAGAAATCCTTGTACAAATCTTTTTGTAAATGTCTATGTCCATATCAGTTGGGTCAGTGCCTAAGGATGGAATTGGTGGGTCATAAGGTAGATGCATAATTAGTTGAGGTATATAAATAAGTGCCATACAATTCATCTATTTAAAGCAACTCACTTTATATACTTGCAGAGTTGTACAGCTGTCACTACAACCAATTTTGGAACATTTTAATTTCCCTTAAAAGAAACCCTGTACTCATTCGCAGTCACTATTTCCTCCATTTCCTGAGGTAAACATAAGATACATGTCCTCACCCACAATTTACCTCTGAGTGAAATAAGTCAGCATTGCCTCTAGTATATTCCTTACTGATGCTTTTTTCTCATGCAATTCTGTTAGAGGAATGCATGCTTTAATAGTAGTTAGGGGATGGTTTAGTCAACAAATAAAAAAAAATGAAAATGTTTCATCACTCCTGTTGCCTCACTTTGTAATTTTGCTGAGTTCAGAACACATTAACTCAAGTCTGAATACCTCCCCCCTAACAGCAGTATGTGTAAGGCAGGGGATCGTCCACATGTCCCCGCCTGGGATGGTGGATTGTGGTGCTGAATGTTGGTCTTATTCACTGCTGTCTCCATACCAGCATGGTGTCTAGCACATAGTAGGTACTCAAGAAATCCCTGTTGAGCCCAGCCGGTGTGGTGCATTGATTGGGCATTGACCCATGAACTGAGAGGTTACCAATTCGATTCCTGGTCAGGGTACATGCCCGGGTTGCAGGTTCAATCTCCAGTGTGGGGCGTGCAGGAGGCAGCCAATAGGTGATGCATCACTGATGTTTCTATCCCTTCCTCCCTCTCACTTCCTCTCTGAAATCAATTCAAGTATATTTTAAAAATACCTGTTGAAAGAGCAAATGAATGAGGAAACATGGGGAGCGGTCTGTCTAGGAAACTCGCAGCCCGTGTTTGCTGAGCTGGGCCTAGAACGTGTCAGCTGTCCTTCCCTTTCGTGAGGAAAGTCCTGCTGCCGTTGGCTCCCAGCTGAGGTTCCTTCCGTTTCCAGAGTCCCGGTGACAGGAGGATGAGTTCAGAGCAGTTCAAGGTTGGGATCGTGGGTTCACACGTCAGGAGGGTGTGCGCTGGGCCACGTGGCCATCGACTGGTGTGACTGACGATGCTGACGCAGGTTTGTCTCCGCTCAGACCCTGAGCGAAGCAGAAAACTTCGAAGCAGCCGTCGACAAACTGGCCAAGACTCCGCTGATCGCTGACGTGTACTACATTGTTGGCGGCACGTCCCCCCGGGAAGGAGTGGTCATCACGAGGAACAGAAGTGGCCCGGCCGACATTTGGCCTCTGGATCCTCTAAATGGAGCGTAAGTAGGATGAAAGGCTCTGGCCACTTTGCATTAATAATCTATATTGAATTGATGAAGTGGGAGGTGTTTTTTTTTTTATTTTTACGTATTTCTTCTTTTACTTAATGTCTCCAGTGACCCTGATGGGATACGATGATGTGCTGTGTTGCAGGTGGTTCCGCGTGGAGACCAATTATGACCACTGGAAGCCAGCGCCGCAGAGGGATGACCGGAGGTGGGCCCCGCTCTGCTTCCCAGTCTGCTCAGTGGTCAGGAGAGCGCACCCCTCCTTTCACAGGAACTGAGGAGAGCTACCGGTGCTATCCGCCCCGGAAACATGCCGGGCCCCTGGCCAGTGCCAGGTGGCGGGGGGAGAGAGTGATGGGGAACGCGGGGAAGAGCCTTTTAGCAGTCAGTCGGGTGTTGGGAGAGGAAGGCTGGCTCTGGCTGGTGGCGGGGAAAGAAGATTATTTCCATTCTCTTGAGTCTCTGTCCAGCCATCTGTCAAAGGAAAAGGAAGAGCAGGATTCATGGTTTCTATGTAAGACTTTTTAAAAATATATATATATATATTTTATTGATTTTTTTACAGAGAGAAAGAAAGAGAGAGGGATAGAGAGTTAGAAACATTGATGAGAGAGAAACATCGATCAGCTCCCTCCTGCACACCCCCGACTGGGGATGTGCCCGCAACCAAGGCACGTGCCCCTGACCGGAATCGAACCTGGGACCCAACAGTCTGCAGGCCGACGCTCTATCCACTGAGCCAAACTGGTTTTTGGCAAGACTTTTTTTGGGGAAGGAAAATGATTTTCATACTGAGATAAATAAATCACCAAACCAGTCTGGGGCGTTTCTGGTCCCTGCTAATTTTGCAACTTCTGTGGTTATAAGTCAGTGCATCCCCAAGGAGCAGATATTCCCCCGGGCTTTCCTGCCCCTCGGGTTTGGTGGGGTTCAGGGATTCCCGAAGTGCCAAATGACCTTTGACCGTTGTCCTTACAGAACACCTGCCATCAAAGCCCTGAACGCCACCGGCCAGGCACACCTCAGCCTGGAGGCCCTCTTCCAGGTAACTATTGGGATGCCCAGGTTTCGCTCAGGATGTTTGGTGTCTTGGTTAACAGTGATTTGAAAAAATGCTCTCCTCTAAAGTCAAGCAAATGTGGTAGAAGCAAATGCTAGAATAAAAGTTCTACCTGGTTGAAAACGGTTTTTAAAAAAAGCCAGATGACATTTTCTGCATTTGCTTCTGTGGGTTAAAGGATCCGTCTTCACCCACGTTTTTCTGCGCGTTAGAAAAAGGCGCAGATGTAACGTGGTCAGTGTTTCAGAGGAGAAAGGATGCTGGAGGCGGTAACGGTCACTCGGAGACTGGCGGGAGTGTGAAGGGGTTTTGTTCTTCCTCCATGTACTTCTTCTCCTCGCTGATAGTTTTTATAATATGGTTTTCTCCTGCGCAGGTCTTGTCGGTGTTCCCGGTGTATAACAAGTAAGTGGCACCTGTTCACATCTGTTCCCACTCCCCCCAGAAGGTGGACCCACGTGCTCTCGGGCTCAGCAGGGACCTGGGGAATCCTGTGGAGCAGGCTCTCTATGTTCTTTGGGAACAGCAGTGAACAAAACAAAGTCTGCTCTCCCGGGACTAGCATTCTGGCCCAGGAGAGATAAACAAGTATGTCATCAGTCAGGTGATGAGTCCACCAAGAAAAACAAAGATAAAGAAGCACAGAGTCGTTTTCATCTTACCTCTGTGTGGTAGCCGGGCCTGCCTGCACTGGTTGGGAGCCCCTTCATTTCACTGTAAGATCTGAGCTTGAGACAGCTTTGGCCTCCCTTTGTCTTCCTGGGAGGGTTCTGCTGCCCGGTGCTCATTCTGCAGATAACTCAGTGTCTAAGTTCCCATGCCCTTGACAGTCCACAGCCTGGGGTTTCACCCACATAGCTTTCTGAAGTGAACCCATGGGCTGTCACCACCACTGCCATAGGAAGCTCTTGGTTAAATTTGGGAGGCAGCCACCTCCAACTCAGAGTAGGACCTGAACTCACCATTGCAGGGCAGCGAGGCTGGGCAGCTCAGCCTGCTGGTTATCGTCCCCGCCAGTGTTACCCATGCCTGAGGCCAGCTCCTGAGGCGTGCTGACAGGAGCTGTGGTAGGACTGCTCCTGTGGTAGGACTTCACTGACTAAAACAAAAAGGAAGCATCTGCAAGGCGATACAGAGGTTTAGCTTCTGCTCAGTAAATTCCAGAGCCCAGCATTGTCTACTGACTCATCATTCTCACTTCTGCTTTCTCCATGACAGGGATATCAAAATAGCATTCTTCAAGAAATAGCTAATGCAGATAAAACCTGTAAAGCGGTTTTTAGTTTCAAGTACCTGATGGAATTTTTTTAAATTGATTTCAGAGAGGAAGGAAGAGGGAGAGAGAAATAGAAACATCCACGATGAGAGAGACTCATGAATCAGCTGCCTCCTGCGAGTCCCCCACTGGGGATCGAGGCCACAACCCGAGCATGTGCGCCCGGCTGGAATCAAACCTGGGACCTTTCAGTTCGCAGGCTGACGCTCTATCCACTGAGCAAAACCTGCTAGGGCCCCAATGGATTTTTTTTCTTTGAAACAATCCTCTTTTACACAAGCATTAAATAGGATTTTTCCTGATGGCCTTTAGAGTAACTCTTATACGGTGCTTTAAGGTTTGTTATGTGTGATGACATTTTCAAAACTGGCGTTAATATTTTTACTTTGTACAGTAGTAGGAAAATATATATCTCAAAATACCTGTTTGAAAGTTCTTTTTTAAATGGCCTGATGAAAAGATGAATGCTAAACAGTTTATTTCAGAAACAGTATTCTAACAACCAAATACAGAAAGACCAAAATTACCTACTCGTCAGTAATTTACCACTCTACCCAATTGAGCTACTGGGTAACAAGTGGTACCAGTGGTATGCTGGTAAACTAGCTGTTTAGTGGGGAGCACAAACGTGTTTCAGAGCTAAATTAGTATTATAATAAAATACTATGTTGAATAAAGCATTTCCATGCTATGAGTAACCCTTATAATTTTAAATAGCTGCGTAGCAGTAGAATGTAGTGTAACTGAGTTAAGCATTTTCCAGCCATTAGTTTTTCCTCTGTTAAAGCTCTGAAACACGTTTGTGCAATTCTCTCTCCGCCTTCCCCTCTTGCCCCCCACTTTTGAATATTTGCCTTGCCTGGATTCCCAGATGTGGGGTTACTAAGTTAAAGGCTGTGAATGTTGAAATGAGTCTGAAATGTTTTGTCAAAATAGAGTGTTAGAAACTATAAACAGTTTACAGAGTAGCATTTTCCTCTTTTGTGTAGTAATTGAAAGCTCAAGAGGAACTGCACTTAAAGAATAATCACCACTAAACTTTAGACAAAAAAAAACAAAAACAAAAAAAAAGAATAATCACCACTGAGCCAGAATTAATACAGATCCCTGACTTTCGGGCCCTTTACTGGAGGAGGTTAATAGAAATACCTTAAGTCTAAACAGAAGTTAGCCTTATGCTGCCCCTTTGTGCTTTTCTATAAAATTACACTCACCTGCAGTAGAACCTCATGATCTGCTCTGGCTAAAAGCAGAGAAATTTTTTTTAAATTTAATTTCATTGTTTAAAGTATTACAAATAGTAGTACCTATGTCTCCCTTTTTCCACCATTGACCTTCCCCCGGCCTCCCCTACTCCCTAGAACATGCCCCCCCCCCCCCCCCCCTTGAAGGAGAATAGAATTATCACTAAGGCAAATAAGCAGCCAAGGTCCTTATTCAGGAAACATGCCCTTAGTGCTTTCTTTAGCTGGGTGTCTGATCCAGCTGTAGGGCCCAGGACCACTAACTCTGCCTATTCCTGAGCAACCCAGCTCCAGATGTTTTGAACATGCATCCCAGCTAGTGTCCAGCACAAGTGGAAGGCGGACGGGGGAAGGGAAGAGGCCCATGTGTGTGCACCTGGGCTCATGTTCAGATTCCTGCTGTGCAGAATGATGCCGAGTGTTGAGTAAATGACATCATACTTTCATCTTTGTATTTTAGCAAGTGGGCCTCCTATCTTGATTCCTGAGCTCTGGGCATCCTCAACCTTATCTTTTTTTTTTTTTTAATATATTTTATTGACTTTTTACAGAGAGGAAGGGAGAGGGATAGAGAACTAGAAACATCGATGAGAATCATTGATCAGCTGCCTCATGCACACCCCCCACTGGGGATGTGCCCGCAACCAAGGTACATGCCCTTGACCGGAATCGAACCTGGGACCCTTCAGTCCGCAGGCCAACGCTCTATCCACTGAGCCAAACCGGTTTTGGCCTCAACCCTGTCTTGATATAAGATTCCCCTGGGCCAGGTGCATTTTCCCACCCAGTCTGGCTCAAGTACTCAGGAATCCTTAGCTCATTTCTGTGCGGGGAGTGTGTGGTCTCCTGTTGGTGGTGTGCAGCCATTGTGGGCATCCTGTGGCCAAGGGATGTTTGCTGGGGGTCATGCATGAAGCCTAGATGCAAAGGCTGAGGTGTCCACATACGTGTCCCTCCACTCCCCAGCGGGGTAGGGCAGAGCAAGGTGTGAGAGTCAAGGCTGGACCTTCCTCAGTGCCCAGCATACAACTCTGAGGAGTCTGAGAATTTTAAAATTTGAACGTGGCCTTTCACAGACTCATCAAAATAGGAGGAATGATCACCTTGTGTGTGGGGTCGCTTGATTTGTAAATTTTAAATATTCTGACATATGTGGGCTGCTGTTGGTATTCTTGTCCTAGGTCCCAAGTGTTAGGGAAGGGCTTAGTATTTTTTCTCTCCTCTGGAATACTAGGGAAAATGATGCGTATATAAACATTGCTCTCATTATTTTCAGCTTCACGGTTTATACTACAGTAATGAGCGCTGCCAACCCAGACCAGTACATGACGCGGGTCAGAATCCTGGGCTAACAGGAAGTAAGCAGAAGAGTGAACTCACCTGCTATGAAAGGTTTGTTAAAGTTTATTAGGGGAGGAAGAGGTGTGTGCGTGTGCTGGTATTTCTCACAGAAGATGGTAACATACTTATTATTTATACGTATATGATATTATTGGACAGGCGTCTGGCATGTGATTATCATTTGTGTCGGATGAATGTCACTATTAGGTATTTATTTTGAATTGTTTGTCTGAGAGCGAATCTCCTGCTGCCTGGTACCATTTGCTCTCTTATTAAAACCTACGCTCAGGGCAAAGTGTTATCTCTTCATTTATACGGAGAGGAAGATGGCCGGTAGACTTACGTGTCCCCAGAGTCATAGTGAGGTAGGCCCATCACCTTTGCAGCATAAGACAGGCACTGAGGTCACAGGATGCTTCCAGAATTCATTTTAGGCATCAGTGAGCTCATGGATGAGAGGAAGGACCTGAGGAAGGAGTGGGAACCCTTTTTTCTGTCCCCGAGACCTTGTGGGCAGCCACCTACTGATAGGACACCCTTCCCTACTGCAAGGACCTTCTGGAGTTTGTGAACATGGCCTTGGTTTTGGTCATTCACTTATCATGGGAATGTTAAAAGTCAGATAGAAACAGACTCATAGATAGAAAGCAGGCAGACCGCTGGGGAGTGGGGGGAGTGGTTAATGTAGGAGGCGGGGGTGAGGGAGTGAGCAAAAAGAAAACTCATGGACATGGACAACAGTGTGGTAATTGCATAGGGGAGGGGGAGGATGGAGGTGGAAGAGGGCATAGAGGGATGGGAAAAATTAAGTTTTTTAAAAAGTCAGATTTTGAATTAAGTGCATTTTTTTTCTTTTCTTTCTTTGCAGGTGATTCTTTAAAAATGAAATTCTTGAAGAGCTGCACTTTAAAAAATAAAACAAAGTGAAAGGACTGTATTATTTTACTAGAGGCCCAGTGCACAGATTCGTGCACCAATGGGGTCCCTCAGCCTGGCCTGTGCCCTCTTGCAATCCAGGACCCCTCAGGAGATGTCGGACTGCCAGCTTTGAACCGATTCCTCACAGGCCAGGCCCAGGGGCCCCGCAACAGGCCTCAAGTATGCATATAAGATCTTTGGTTAGTCTCTTCCCACTCTCTCCCTTCCTCCCTTCCCTCTGAGATTCATCAGTCTGTACCATGTTTCCATGCCTGAGTGTTGAGCATCTGCTCCCTGGTGGTCAATGTGTGTCATAGCTACTGGGTGGACAGTGAGATGGTCACTTAGGCTTTTATATATATAGAAGAGCAATATAGGTTCCTGCCTCATTAAACTCTTCTACTGTTTGAAGTGGGAGGTAGGGGCGGGAGAGGAAAGGGGAAGCAGGAGGATCACTTTGGAGCTTGTTTTGGTAAAATGGGTAGCAGGCTCCTTGTATTCCCTTCCCGTCACTGTTTGCCTTGCCCCTCCCCAAGTTTCCACTATCCTGGCTTGAATGACTAACTCAAACATAATTGGTCTCAGAGGTCAAACTATATCCCAGCTTCTCCCTATAACATAGCTATGCTATCATACCTCAGCTTACAAAGAAATACGTTCGTTGTTCATTATGAAGTGTTTGTGGAAGAGTCTGAGAAAGAAAAATTCTTCTCAAAGGAAATGGAGTGCTCTCCTTTGAATAGAGCCTGTTTGGTTTGTTAGCCTAACCTTTGATTACATATTTCCATGTGATGGGATTCTCATTTTGTATAATGTTTCTAACTTGATGTACCTCCTTTTTCTAAATAGCCACTTTCTTACTGCTTTTTGAAAGCAGCATACAGCCCAATAATTTCTGATGGTCACTTACAGTTAGATGGTTACTTACGGTTAGTTAATAAAATGCTGGAAAAGATGTTGGTGAAGAAAATAAAAATTTTCCAAATATTTAGTGCTGTGTTCTTCCTACCTTCTGATCAGCTGTCCTGAGGAAGCAGCTCTTGTATGTGTTAAGGGTCAGGATTCAAAGAAGTGCACAGCCGCTTTGTAGAATTGGATTTTTTTCCACATGCATGTGAAAGAAACTTCTTTGGGATGAAGTCAGAAAGGACTAAAAGCCTGAGCAAAGGAGTCGATGGGTGTTCTTGTTCAGGGCACCAGCCGAAGGAGGGGAAATGGCATGTCTGGAAGGAAACACTGGCTGGGCACAGGCCACCCGCCCCATCACGCTGCACATCTCTCTAGTTGCCCAGAATATACATGTTTCTTCTTGAACACTGTTAGATCACTGTTAAGTTTCCATCATCCAATGCTCCTTTTATTTATTTTTTATTTTTTAAAAAATATATTTTATTGATTTTTTACAGAGAGGAAGGGAGAGAGAGAGTTAGAAACATCAATGGGAGCAGTCATCGATCAGCTGCCTCTTGCACATCCCCTACTGGGGATGAGCCCGCAACCAAGGTACATGCCCTTGACCGGAATCAAAACTGCGACCTTTCAGTCTGCAGGCCGATGCTCTACCACTGAGCCAAACCGGTTTCGGCACTAAGCACTTCTTATGTGTGCCATCCAGTTACTGGTCATTTCCCTAGAGCTAGGCACTGTTCTAACACATTTACCTATATTAACCATTCGTTTAACTCCCACAACATTCCTGTGAGCAGAGGGTGTGGTTATTATTCTGATTTTACAGGTAATGCAATTGGAGCACCTGGGTTAAGTAACATGCCTCAACGCACACAGCTGGAGAGTGGTGTAGTGGGAATCTGATCCCAAGTATCCAGGTCCGGAGACCATGCCCTACACGGCCTCTCTAGAAATGAGTGCTGTTCCAATGTTACAGGTGAAACAATAACTGGTACTCAGAAATTAGGTGACTTGTTCAAGGTCATTAACAGAATGATAAGCTGGAATTTTAAATCAACTTTTGACTTCAAGCTAGGCTTCTTTCATTAATAACAACAACAGCACCCGTAGCTATAGTTAACTACATAGGGTTTACTCTCTGCCATGCATTGTTCTAAACACTTTGCATACATTAACTAACTTATTCCACAGCTCCGTGGCATAGATACTATTATTATTGCTGTGTTACAGAGGAGGGAATTGAGGCACAGGTTAAATAACTTGCCCAGAATCACACAGCTGGAGTATGGCAGAGTCTGGATTCAAACGCAGGCAGTCAGCCCCAGAGGGCTAAGTGTGGCTTTTCACAGCCTTGGCATGCTCTACCACTGTCTTCCTCAGCAGGCTCAGTAGGGAACAGAGGAAAAGGAAGGACACCAGTAATTACTGGTTATACTTTTATATGCTGTGCTAGTTTGTATGATTGCTAACATATTTATTTGGCCTGTCCTTATGGGAGGATTGTACTTTGCATTCGCTTGGCCATGACTTGCTTCGGCTGTTGAAATGTGAATGCGAGTGGTGTCATTTCTCAGCAGTTCTGAGAGCCCCTGAGAGGTTCTGCCATCTCTCTTTTCCCTTTGCCATGAGACCTGCCCGTCCCGGACAGAAGCCGCTTCCTCAGTATTGCTCTTGGAATAAAGATTTGGAGCAGAGCACAGCTGGCATGCTGAGGACATGAACATGAACAAGTATCCTTGCATGTTGTAAGCCGTTGAACTTTGGGAGTCATTGGTTTCCATAGCATAATTCAGCCTAAGCAGACTTATACATATACTGTACATTAAAATTTAATCCTCATATATCCCAAGAAACTAGAAACACCAATCAGAAAGCATATATGCACCCCTATGTTCATAGCAGCACAAGCTACAATAGCTAGAATTTGGAAACAGCCTAGGTGCCCGTCAGCAGATGATTGGATCCAAAAACTATGGTACATCTACACAATGGAATACTATGCTGCCATAAAAAAGAAGGAATTCTCATCATTTGCAGCCACCTGGATGGAATTGGAGAACATCATGCTGAGTGAAATAAGCCTGTCAATGAAAGAGAAACACCACATGACCTCACTCACTTATGGATAATAAAGAACATTATAAACTGATGAACCAAAAGATAGATATAGAGACAGTAAAGCAACAAGCAGACTGTCAAATTATAGCAGGGAGGGTAGGGAGATCTGGGGGAGATAATAGATCAACCGAAGGACTTGTATTCATGCATATAAGTACAACCAATGGACACAAAACTCTGGGGAGGGAGGGTATTTATGGGAGGGGGGGCAATGTTAAAATATGTACACAGATAATAATTTAATAAAAAAATGTAAAATAAAAAATAAAATTTAATCCTCACAAAACCCTACTAGGCAGGTATAATGAGTTCCAGGAAGAAACTAAGATTGACAGTTTACTAATTAGCTCAGTGGTGTGGAATGAATATTTGTATTCCCTAAAATTTATATGCTAAAGCTGTAACCTACAATGTAATGGGGGCCTTGGGGAAGTAATTAGGATTAGATGCAGTCATGTGGGTGGGGCCTCATGATCGAATTAGTGCTCTTATGAAAGATACCAGAGAACTTTCTCTCTCTTTTCCCTACCCCCCAAGTGCAGAAGAGGTCATTATGGCCACATGACTATATTCTCTTTATAAAAATACCCTTTAATGGCACAGAGTAAAATAAATCATAGGTCCTTCTCTCTTTCTGATAGATGAGGAAGTAAGGGCCAAGGGGTGGAATTGGACAGTCCAGCGTTGGCTGCTGCATGGATTCACTCACTGAACCCCCACTAGTGTCAAGTCCGGGCCCCACACTTCATTGTAGTCCCATGGGAGGATCCACTAAGAGGTGCTCAGCGGACACCCCATAGGGTCTAGGACATGGTGAGGACCAGGGCTGTCTGACGTGCTCCAGGCCACTGTCCATCTCTTTTGGAGTCATTATCCCCCTCTGAGAATCCATGTGGATCTTCCACCCCTCATGAACATTTAGCATAAAATTTCATTCTTCGTGGAACCGGCAGTTGGAAACTTTGCATGAGATAGTCTTCATTCAGACCTGTGAGTAGGAGGTAGGGAGCAAGGGAGGGAGAACAAGAGAGGCAGCAGTGGGGCATGGGGCATCTGTTGATTTTCTTATGATGCTGGGACATCAGGGCCATGACAATATGTTAAATACTGATACCTTTTCCCAATCCTGTGCACATACACAATTAATACAATTGTTTTCCTTTCTTCCTGTTAACCTGTCTTTTGTCCAGGTAAATACACAAACCAGATTCAGTAAACCTAAAGAGGGAGAAGAAGAGTTTTCCTTCCCCACACAGTAAGGGTAGGTAACTCAGTGGACTTTTATTTATTTATTTTTTAAAAATATATTTTATTGATTTTTTACAGAGAGGAAGAGAGAGGGATAGAGAGTTAGAAAGAATGATGAGAGAAAGAGAGACATCGATCAGCTGCCTCTTGCACACCCCCTACTGGAGGTGTGCCCGCAACCAAGGTACATGCCCTTAGTGGAATCAAACCCAGGACCTTTCAGTCTCCAGGCAAATGCTCTATCCACTGAGCCAAACCAGTTTCAGCACTTAGTGGACTTTTAAAGGTTACATAAGGCATTACTGTCCTGACTTGATGGCCGATGCACAGCCATCACTAACATCCATTCTTTTTCTTTTTCTTTTTTTTTTTTTTTAATATATTTTATTGATTTTTTTTGCCCCCTTCCCTCCTTCCCTCCCATACCCTCCCTCCCCAGAGTTTTGTGTCCATTGGTTGTACTTATATTCTTGTATACAAGTCCTTCGGTTGATCTATTATCTCCCCCAGATCTTCCTCCCCTCCCCACTGTAATTTGACAGTCTGCTTGTTGCTTTACTGTCTCTATATCTGTCTTTTGGTTCATCAGTTTATAATGTTCTTTATTATCCATAAATGAGTGAGGTCATGTGGTGTTTTTCTTTCATCGATTGGCTTATTTCACTCAGCATGATGTTCTCCAATTCCATCCAGGTTGCTGCAAATGATGAGAATTCCTTCTTTTTTATGGCAGCATAATATTCCATTGTGTAGATGTACCATGGTTTTTGGATCCAATCATCTGCTGATGGGCACCTAGGCTGTTTCCAAATTCTAGCTATTGTAGATTGTGCTGCTATGAACATAGGGGTGCATATATGCTTTCTGATTGGTGTTTCTAGTTTCTTGGGATATATTCCTAGAAGTGGGATTACTGGGTCAAATGGGAGTTCCATTTTCAGTTTTTTGAGGAAACTCCACACTGTTCTCCACAGTGGTTGCACCAGTCTGCATTCCCACCAGCAGAGCACGAGAGTTCCTTTTTCTCTGAAACCTCGCCAATACTTGTCGTTTGTTGATTTGTTGATGTTGGCCATTCTGACAGGTGTGAGATGGTACTGCATTGTTTTAATTTGCATCTCTCGGACAATTAGTGACTTTGAGCATGTTTTCATGTGCCTTTTGGCCTTCATTCTGTCTTCTTTTGAAAATATTCTATTTAGGTCCATTGCCCATTTTTTAATTGGATCATTCATCTTCCTTTTATTTAGTTGTATAAGCTGTCTGTAAATGTTGGAGATTAAACCTTTATCAGTGGTAACATTTGCAAATATGTTCTCCCACACCGTGGGCTTTCTTGTTCTGTTGATGGTTTCTTTTGCTGTAAAAAAGCTTTTTATTTTGATGTAGTCCCATTTGTTTATTTTCTCTTTAGCTTCCATTGTCCTAGGGGCAGTATCAGTGAAGAAGTTCTTTTGGCATATGTCTGAGATTTTGCTGCCTGTGGATGCTTCTAGTATTTTTATGGTTTCCCGTCTGATGTTTAAGTCCTGTATCCATTTTGAGTTTATTTTTGTGAATGGTGTAAGTTGGTGATCTAGTTTCATTCTTTTGCATGTGTCTGTCCAATTTTCCCAACACCATTTATTGAAAAAAACTGTCTTGACTCCATTATACAATATATTCGTGCCTCCTTTGTCAAATATTAATTGAGCATAGTGATTTGGGTTGATATCTGGGTTCTCAATTCTATTCCATTGATCTATATGTCTGTTCTTGTGTCAGTACCAGGCTGTTTTGAGAACAGTGGCTTTGTAATATAGTTTGAAGTCTGGTATTGAGATCCCTCCTACTTTACTCTTCTTTCTCAGGATTGCTGTGGCTATTCGGGGTCTTTTATTGTTCCAAATGAACTTTTGGAGAGTTCTTTCTAGATCGGTGAAATATGTCGTTGGTATTTTAATGGGGAGTGCATTGAACCTATAGATTGCTTTAGGAAGTATGGACATTTTGATGATGTTGATTCCACCAATCCATGAACATGGCATGTTCTTCCATCTCCTTACATCTTCCTCTATCTCTTTTTTTCAGTGTCGTGTAGTTTTCCGCATATAGGTCCTTTACTTCCTTAGTTAAATTTATTCCTAGGTATCTTAATTTTTTTGGTGCGATGGTAAATGGAATTGCTTTTTTAGTCTCTGTTTCTGCGGTTTCACTGTTGGTGTATAGAAATGCCATGGATTTCTTGGCATTAATTTTGTATCCTGCTACATTGCCAAATTCATTTATTAAGTCAATTAGTTTTTTAATGGAGTCTTTTGGTTTTTTTACGTACAATATCATGTCATCTGCAAATAAGGATAACTTTACTTCTTTTCCAATTTGGATGCCTTTTATTTCCTCCTCTTGTCTAATTGCAATGGCTAGTACTTCCAGTACTATGTCAAACAGGAGTGGCGAGAGTGGGCATCCCTGTCTTGTTCCTGTTCTTAGAGGGAATGGTTTTAGTTTTTGCCCATTGAGTATAATGTTGGCTGTGGGTTTATCATATATAGCTTTTATTATGTTGAGGTATTATCCTTGTACTCCCACCTTGTTAAGAGTTTTTATCAGGAAAGGGTGTTGGATTTTATCAAATGCTTTTTCTGCATCAATTGATATGACTATATGATTTTTATCTTTCAATTTGTTTATGTGATGTATCACGTTTATTGATTTGCGGATATTGTACCATCCTTGCATTCCTGGAATAAATCCTACTTGGACATGGTGTATGATCTTTGTGATGTTCTTCTGGAGTCGATTTGCTAGAATTTTGTTGAGGATTTTGGCATTTATGTTCATGAGGGATATTGGCCTGTAATTCTCTTTCATTGAGTTGTCTTTATCTGGTTTTGGTATTAGGGTGATGCTGGCTTCATAGAAGGAGTTTGGAAGTGTTCCTTCCTCTTGGATTTTTTGGAATAGTCTGAGGAGGATAGGTTTTAGTTCTTCCTTGAATGTTTGGTAAAACTCTCCTGTGAAGCCATCTGGCCCTGGGCTTTTGTTTGCTGGAAGCTTTTTGATGACTGTTTCAATTTCTTCCCAAGTCACTGGTCTATTGAGATTTTTAGATTCTTCCTGATTGAGTTTTGGAAGTTTGTATTTTTCTAGGAATATGTCCATTTCCTCCAGGTTGTTCAGTTTGTTGGAATAGAATTGTTCGTAGTATTAATATTTTGTAACAATCCATTGTATTTTGGTGGAGTCTGTTGTTATTTCACCTCTTTCATTTCTGATTTTGTTTATTTGAGTCCTCTCTCTTTGTTTCTTGGTTAGCCTGGCTAGAGGTCCATCTATCTTGTTTATCCTTTCAAAGAACCAGCTCTTGGTTTTATTGATCTTATGTATTGTTTCTTTGGTCTCTATGTCGTTTATCTGTGCTCTGATTTTTGTTATTTCCTTCCTTCTGCTTACACTGGGCTTTTCTTGTTGCTCTTTTTATAACTCTTTGAGTTGTAGAGTTAGATCATTTGTTACCATTTTTTCTAGTTTTTTTTGCAATAGGCTTGTAAGGATATGAACTTCCCTCTCAAAACTGCTTTTGCTGTGTCCCATATATTTTGGATTGTTGTGTTTTCATTGTCATTTGTTTCCAGGATGTTTTTAATTTCTTCCTTGATTTCTCTGGTAACCCAGTCCTTGTTTAATAGCGTGCTGTTTAGTCTCCAAGTGTTTGATTTATTTGGATTATTTTTATTGTAGTTAATTTCCAGTTTTATGCCATTATGATCTGAGAAGATGCTTGATATGATTTCTATCTTCTTGAATTTGAAGAGACTTTGCCTATGGCCCAAAATGTGGTCTATCTTTGAGAATGTCCCATGTGCACTTGAGAAGAATGTATATTCTTTGGCTTTGGGGTGGAATGTTCTGAAGATGTCAATTAATTCCATCTGGTCTAGTGAGTCATTTAGGATTGATATTTCTTTGCTGATTTTTTGTTTAGATAATTTGTCGAAGGGTGACAGTGGGGTATTAAAATCTCCTACTATGATTGTATTGCTATTAATCTCTCCCTTAAAGTCCTCCAGCAGTTTTTTGTGGGTTTTTTTTTGTGTTTTTTTTTTTTTAATGTATTTGGGTGCTTCTGTATTGGGTGCATATATATTTACCAGGGTTATTTCTTCTTGTTGGATTGTTCCCTTTAGTATTATGAAGTGGCCTTCATTATCTCTTGTTATGTCCTTCACTCTGAGATCTAATTTGTCAGATATAAGTTTTGCTACCCCAGCTTTTTTTTCATTTCCATTTGCCTGAAAAACTTTTTTCCATCCCTTCACCCTCAGTCTGTGTGCATCTTTTTTTCTGAGGTGGGTTTCTTGTAGACAACAGATGTATAGGTCTTGTTTTCTTATCCAATCTGACACCCTATGTCTTTTGATTGGAGCATTTAATCCATTTACATTTAAGGTTATTATTGATAGGTACTCATTTGACGCCATTTTTATTCTATACCCGTGTTCCTTCTTCACTTCCTATTTCTTTATTTTTACAGTAGACCCTTTAGCATTTCTTGCATTGCTGGTTTTGTGGAGGTAAATTCCTTCAGTCTTTTTTTTTGTCTGTGAAGCTCCTGATTTCCTCTTCAATTTTGATTGATAGCCTTGCTGGGTACAGTATTCTTGGATTCAGACCCTTCCTTTGCATGACTTTGTATATTTCATCCCATTCCCTTCTGGCCTGATATGTTTCTGTTGAGAAATCAGTTGCTAGTCTGATGGGGGTTCCTTTGTATATAACTTTCTGTCTCTCTCTGGCTGCTTTTTAGATTCTTACTTTGTCATTGTTGTTTGCCAATTTAATTATAATGTGCCTTGGCATCTGTCTTCTGGGATTTATTCTGCTTGGGACTCTGCGAGCATCTTGGATTTGTGTGGGTTTTTTCTTCTCTATCTCAGGAAAGTTTTCTGTCATTATTTCTTGAAATACTTTTTCCATGTCTACCTTAGTTTCCTTTCCTTCTGGAACCCCTATTATTCAAATATTATTTTGCTTTGTATTGTCCCAAAGCTCCTGTAGGCTCTCCTCTTGCTTTTTAATCTTTTTTTTCTAGAAGCTGCTCTAATTGGGTATTTTTTTCCATCTTGTCTTCTAGCTCACTGATGCGGTCCTCTGCTTCATCTAGTCTACTCTTGATGCTTTCTATTGAGTTCTTCATGGTAGTGATGTCATTTTTCATTTCTTCTTGGTTCTTCTTCAATTCCTCTTGGTTCTTCTTCAATTCCTCTTGGTTCTTCTTCAATTCCTCATGGTTCTTCTTCAATTCCTCATGGTTCTTCTTCAATTCCTCATTCCTCATTTCTTCTTGGTTATTGTCAAATTTCTCTTCCGTTCTTTTTAGCCATCCTATGATCATTACTCTGAATTCTTGCTCTGGTAGGCTGCATGCCTCTGGCTCATTTACTTCCTTTTCTGGTGATGCCTGCTTTTCTTTCATGTGCGGGCTATTTCTCTGTCTCCCCATGGTCTCTCTTTTCAGGATGTCTGGTTATGTAGTGTTCCTTCTCCTTTCTGTGGGTGATTGAAGAACTCCCTTGAATCCACGTGTTTGCGCCGATTGGGGCGTCACAGCTGCTCGATGGACTTCTCTGCTGTGGGTTTTCCAGGCCTCAGAGAACCTCCTCCTTTCCTGGTAAGATGGCACAGCCTTCCCTCTGAGCCCGCAGCTCCGAGAGAGCTCGCCGCTGCAGCCGCAGTGCTGGCCTCTTGGTCAGGAAATCCTGTCCAGCGGACCCTTCCTTACCTTCCTTGAGAGTTCAGCTGCCCCTTAGCTGCCAATCAACATTCCCTGAGCGAATCAGACGCTGCTTTTTTCTGTTCTGGGACCAGGGTCAGAACAAGTTCGTCTGTTCGGTCACCATCTTCAAGCTCCGCCCCCCATTCTTTTTCCATAGCGGACATCCCTAACTGAGCAGGAAATCTTTTGCACTGAGCAAAGTATGATCTCATGATCTCAACCAAGTGTACCAAGATGTTACACAAGGTGAAACATAATAGCCAATTCTGGCTGAGGCAAGTCAGAAGACCTTGAATAGCCAAAACCGGTTTGGCTCAGTGGTAGAGCGTCGGTCTGCGACTGAAAGGTCCCGAGTTCGATTCCGGTCAAAGGCATGTACCTTGGTTACGGGCACATCCCCAGTAGGGGGTGTGCAAGAGGCCGCTGGTCGATGTTTCTCTCTCATTGACATTTCTAGCTCTCTATCTCTCTCCCTTTCTCTCTTAAAAATCAATAAAAATATATTTTTAAAAAGACCCTTGAATAAATGAAGATCTATACCCCTCCCCTCCAAAAATACCCCAACAACTTAAAAATTTCAAGTGGTCATAATAAATCATCTAATCTACTACTGGAGGAAGTAATCAGCTGCTTGAAGTCAAACTTATGGCTGTAAGGACATTAAAACCAAAGCTACTGCTGTACTAATTGAAAAAACAAAACAAAACAAAACCTAAAATAATACTGAAAGGATTTGGAAAAGATCCTTATGGTTATTTTATCTCCATTAGGGGCAATTGAATGATCAGGCTCAGCTTCTGTGCTTGTGCCCAACAGGAAGCATTTCTATTTCAAGCCTTTTTTAAAAATTACCATTATTTAGTTATAGTCAATGGGTAATTTGTGATGCAGTAATAATATAGGGGTGGGCAAAAATAGGTTTATAGTTGTGAGTACATGAAGTACTTTATTCTTGTATTATTAATTATTATATTATTTGTATTACAACTGTAAACTTGCCATTGCCCACCCTTATATTTTAGCAGCTTGCCTTTTCACTTAAAAAGCATGAGCATCTTTTCATGACAGAGGATACTGATCTGCTTTCCCCCCTCCCCTCTTTTTCCCTTGATGGAGGATATGTTTTTATTGATTTTAGAGAGACAGGGAGGAATAAAGAGAGCAAGCAAGAGAGAAACATAGATGTGAAAGAAATGTCAATCAATTGCCTGAATGGGGATTGAACTTGCAACCTAGGTATGTGTCCAGACTGGAACTGAACCCACAACCTTGTGGTGCACTCAATGACACTTCAACCAACTGAGCCACCTGGCAGGGGCACTGATCTGCTTAAAAAAAAAAAAAAAAGAATCTGCAGTAGTCTCCTGTATGTTTATACAATAACTTATTTAGCCATTCTATAATTTTTTAACTTTTTAAAAGTTGTTCCTAATATTTCATGATCACAGACTATGTTAATGAATATTTTTACATACATTTTTTGTGTGGGTATATAGTTTTATCAGATACTTCTAAGTGGGATTTCTGGACCAAAAAGTTTACATATTACAAATTGATAATTTAGTAAAGTAAAAATTATAATTTTGTAAGTCACAAAAATTAATCTAGTTTAATTCCAAAATAATGTGAGATAATACACATTCCCACCAGTAGTGAATGGAAAGGGCTCTGTATCAGTCATAACTTTTAGTTAATTTGGAGAAAAAATGTTAGCAGTCAACCACTCACAAGCATTAAGACAATGTGAAAATATTCATATTAGATAAACGAGAAATCAAGGCAAAAAGGCTTGCTAAGGGTTTCATTTTATTTTAATAGGTCACCTCTACCAAGAAAATAAAACAACCATAGACCTTTATGTATTGTAATGATGTACTTGCCAACGGTGATTTTATATGGTTTAATCTAATTATTTAATTACATAGTGTCAAAGCATATAATGCAAAGATTCAAAACTCCATGATAAATTGTTAAATTTGTATGCATAGAAACCTTTAAAACATGTTTTTCAGAGATGGGCAGATCAGGCAGACTAGGGATAAAAAGAGGATTAGAGTAACGTGATTAACAAGCTTGACCTACTCACTCTATGTTAGGAAGCAGAGTATAGGTTTCTTTGCAAATTCCCAAGGAATATTTAGTACCTACCAGGACATATATGGGCATCTTAAGATTTATTTTGAAACTATGTTGTCTGGGAATAGCTATTTACAGTGGTTTTGGTTAAATCTTAGGGAAAAGGTGTCCATGACAGGAGTAAATGAGAAAGGGCAGGGTGTTTTAACCAAGTTTTGCAAACAGAAAAAAGCCAGCCACAAGGAAGAATGCCTTAGTCTCTAGTGTGGCTTCAGCATGGACCGCCCCCCCCCCCCCCCCCCCCCCCCCCCCCCCCCCCAGTCTCCCAGCCTTGTCAGCACTCTTCTATTTCTGGGTTAAGGAGCTCAGGCAGGGCTTGAGAGACACAGCTTCCTAATCCAGGAGAGTAAGAAGGTTTGAAAGTCTGGACGGGCAGGAGTGAGCAGAGGAGAAATTGTCTTCAGAAGTTGGCCTGAGGGTGAGGGAGGTACCCTTCTGTGCAGTCTCCCCTTTCAAATCCTCCTGCAGGCCTGGTCTGACTGAGGTCATGGGGTGCCTACTGCCATGAGGCGGGGAGCACGGACGCTTGGCCCGGCAGTGGATGTCCTCATTGCCTTTTGGGGAGGAGGTAAGTCAGGCAAGTCCTGTACCTTATTGATTGGATTCTAATCTGGAAGAAATGCGAGCAACGCAGAGATCCCTCAGCCAACTGTGAAGTCAGGATGTGGAGCAAACCTGCATGTTAAAGTGATCCGAAGAAGGTAAGAGCTTTCTTTCTAGCCCGAAGTGTAGGAATGGATGTGACCATGAGGATAACGAACATGTTTTCACACAGGAAATAAACAAACGGGGACAGAGGACAGAGAAAGCCCCTTTGTTTTCTCATTGACTGACCCAGAGAGGGTCTTTGCTCTGCATTGTTTAAGGTCTTTAAGTCCTGGGTGATGAATCTTCCTTCTGTTTTGGGGGTTCACTTAGTGGGCGGATAAACAATTACTGTCACTTTGTTTTTGTTTTTAAATATATTTTATTGATTATTTTTACAGAGAGGAAGAGAGGGATAGAGAGTTAGAAACATCAATGAAAGAGAATCATAGATCAGCTGCCTCCTGCACGCCCCCCACTGAAGATGCGCCCATAACCAAGGTACATGCCCTTGACCGGAATCAAACCTGGGACCCTTCAGTCCACAAGCCAACACTCTATCCACTGAGCCAAACCAGTTTTGGCAATTACCATCACTTTGTAATAATAAAATCAGATACGAGAGGCGCTAGGTCAAATCCTAGAGGGGCATGGAGTCTCCACCATGCAGTGTCGATGTGCTGGATACCGGGGAAGCAGGCCGAGCGGGGCCTCAGTAGCAGAGAAATGGCTGGTGGTTACCAAAGGTGCCGAGCAATCCAACAACTTGAGGCCACGGCAAGTGAGTTTTTCAAGACCTTACGAAGTTTTCACTTTTTTGCCTTATTTTATTTTATTTCTCTTTCCTCTTGTTTTTCTTAATGACTTATAAAACATTCTCAGCTGGTCTGCAGACAATATCTCTTTCTTATCTTAAAAAAAATAAATTTGTATTGATTTCAGAGAGGGAGAGAGGGAGAAAGAGAGAGAGAGACAGAGAGAGAGAGAGAGAGAGAGAGAGAGAGAGAGAGAGAAACATCAATGATGAGAGAGAATCATTGATCAGCTGCCTCCTGCAAACCCCGAAGCATGCACCCTGACTGGGAATAGAACTGAGCCACACCATTCGGGTTCACGTTCTTATCTTAAGGCAGCTGAATGCGATACCTATTTAGTCAGTGTCTTTCTTTTTGAAAAAGTTATTTTATTTTTCCCCCATGACCATCAATTCCCTCTATTCCCTCTTCAGTGTCTTTTTCTAATTATTTCTTATATGCAATTTTTTGAAAAATATAGTTTATGATTTTTAATGACAAAAGATACAATAGAAGTATGTAAGAGTGACCCCTCCCCCCCCACACACACACACATTCCCACATTCCCACCCCACCACATTCTTCAGAGGTAATCATGGTTCACAGTTTGGTGTATACTCTTTGATTAGACACTTATGGACATATTTTTTATGTAACCGAGGTCACATTAAGCATACTGTTCTGCAATTTGCTTTTCTTCCTGTAACTCTGTATCTTGGAAATATTTTCATACTATCCCATATAGACTAGCCTTGTTCTTTGTCGTGGCCGATCACGGCTAAATGCTTTCCCATTGTTTTTAAGTTACCATGATGTATTTTGCCAACTCTGTACTGATTACTATTTAAGGTGCTTTTTATTTCAGGGAAGACAATTTTAAATAAATCTCTGAAAGTGTCCTTTAAAAAGCTTCTCTGTTTTAAATGACAATGAAAAGCTTTGCAAAGTACTTCTTTTTTAAAAATTTTTAAAAAAATATATATTTTATTGAGTTTTTACAGAGAGGAAGAGAGAGGGATAGAAAGCTAGAAACATTGATGAGAGAGAAACATTGATCAGCTGCCTCCTCCACATTCCCCACTGGGGATATGTCTGCAACCAAGGTATATGCCCTTGACCGGAATCGAACCTGGAACCCTTCAGTCCGCAGACCGGCGCTCTATCCACTGAGCCAAACGGGTTACAGTGCAAAGTACTTCTTATATGTAACCTCATTTCATCTCATAACAACCCTGTAGTGGAGTCACATGATCCATACATGGCAGGAAGCAGATGAGGCCTGGAGCCCCAGAGCAGGGAGCCCATGCATCTATGCTGCTGTAGTAACAGCTGGGTGTCCCTCCCCAATCCCCTATGATATATGAAAGCACATTCCTTTTGTCCTTGGGGGCCCAGCCTTAATTACAGCTTGATATACTGCTTGGTGGAGACTTTATTCTTTCACTCCTAGAGGTTGTTTTAAATGATTTCTTAGCCCATGAGAGTTATTACTTTCTCACTCTGCAGCAGTGTCATATTTCTGCCTTCAACACTGTTTTATAGGATAGGTGATTTGTCTTATTCTACCACTGTATTTTGATTTATAAACACATAAGAAACAAGATATCTGAAGGGCAAAAGGGAACTTATGTGATAACAACAAGCCTCGACCCAGCCATATTCAGTAACCATCACTCTGGTTTATGGTTGTCTTAGCTCAGGCTGCTGTAAAAAATACCATAGATGGGGTGGCTTAGACAACCAACATTTATTTCTCCCAGTTCTGGAGGCTGAGCAGTCCAAAATTAAGGCGCCAATAGATTTGGTTCCTGGTGAGAGCTTTCTTCCTGTCTTGCAGATAGCCACTTTCTCCTTAAAGAGAGAGAGTGCTCTGGTCTCTCTCTTCTTATAAAGTCACTGATGACATCATGGGGGCTCTCCTTCATGACCTCATTGAAACCTAATTACTTTCCAAAGTTCCCACCTCCTAATACAATCATATTGGAAGGTAGGATACTAACATATAGGTTATGTAATATACTAACATATAGGTTATGGAGGCCCTGATATTCAGATCATAACAATGCTGCATTGAGATAGTATGTCTTATACTGATTCCTAATTTGAGTCAGGGATATGTATTTTTTATTGTAAATATTTTAAAATAAATATAATATCAGATTTAGTCCATATATTGAGGACTGTGTATTGAAAGCACTTTAAATATTGACAAGAATCATTGATCAGCTGCCTCCTGCAAACCCCGAAGCATGCACCCTGACTGGGAATAGAACTGAGCCACACCATTCGAGTTCACGTTCTTATCTTAAGGCAGCTGAATGCGATACCTATTTAGTCAGTGTCTTTCTTTTTGAAAAAGTTATTTTATTTTTCCCCCATGACCATCAATTCCCTCTATTCCCTCTTCAGTGTCTTTTTCTAATTATTTCTTATATGCAATTTTTTGAAAAATATAGTTTATGATTTTTAATGACAAAAGATACAATAGAAGTATGTAAGAGTGACACCCCCCCCACACACACACACACATTCTCACATTCCCACCCCACCACATTCTTTAGAGGTAATCATGGTTCACAGTTTGGTGTATACTCTTTGATTTGACACTTATGGACATATTTTTTATGTAACCGAGGTCACATTAAGCATACTGTTCTGTAATTTGCTTTTCTTCCTGTAACACTGTATCTTGGAAATATTTTCATACTATCCCATATAGACTAGCCTTGTTCTTATTGAATCCCTACTAGTGTCAGGCACCATGCTAAGTCCTGGATATAAAAATGATGAATTTGTACACACAGGGTCTTTGCTCTGAAGGTAACTCACAGTCCAATGGTAGAAAGACACAAAGGAGAAATTTTTTATATGGTATTATAGTGATGAAGATGTGAATAGAACATTCAGGAGCTCAGAATGGGGCATGTCCAACTGGCTTCCTTAAGAGAGATGATGTCTAAGGTGAGCCTTAAGGAATGTGTCGAGTTGGACAAGTTAGGAAGGATGGGACAGGAAGAATATTCCAGATAAGAGCAAAACCACAAAGGTCATGGTGGTCAAAGAGCAGAGTTTGAAGAAAGGAGAGAAAGGAGACGAGGCTGGAAAAGTAGGATTTTGAGAAGATGAGTTCTATTTGTAATACATGGAATCCAAGACATTCCAGTGAAAGTTTAGCAGGAAGTTAGGTATATGAGGCTGATGGTTAAGGATGATGGCGTTGGATGAATTTGAGAGGCAGGAACTGATAGCTGAAAAATGCGATAATTAATTAAATCATCCAGGGAGTTTGTATAGAGTGAGAGCTGACATTTGAGACTAGATTACAAATAAAAATCAACATTTGAGAAACGAACAGAGAAAAACGAGCTCAAAAAAGGAGAAAGTGTAAATAGAGAGGCAGGAGTAAATACATGGAGGTCTGGCCTCATGGAAGCCCAAGGAGTAGAATTATAATTAAGGGGTGGCTTGTGGAGGCAGATGGCCTTGTTGTTCTGACAACAGCAAGTGGCTGTCAAAAGTAGTCTAGCCAAAACCCGTTTGGCTCAGTGGATAGAGTGTCGGTCTGCAGACTGAAAGGTCCCAGATTCCCGTCAAGGGCATGTACCTTGGTTGGGGGCACATCCCCTGAGGGGGGTGCGCAGGAGGCAGCTCTCTCATCGATGTTTCTAACTCTCTATCCCTCTCTTTTCCTCTCTGTAAAAAATCAATTATATATATATATTTAAAAAGTAGTCTAAAGTCTGAAGAGGAATTAAGGTGAAAATATATAGTCTACTCCAAGAGGTGAAGAAAAGAGAGGTTGGGTTGTAGCTGAAGGAATAAGGGAGGTCAAAGAATAGTGATGACGACAACAACGATGATGATGGTGATGATGAATTGCTTTTAGAAGAGAGGAGACTTCAGTATGTTTCTTAACTATAAGGGAAAAACTAGTAGAAGAGTAGAAAGCCTAAGAGAGATATATATTGATAAATGGAGGGACTTTTCAGTGGAGGTACATCACATGCACTGGGACTGGAGAGATGATAGTTTCAATTTTTTTTATTATGTGGGAGACAAGGTTCATAGATAATTTGCTGCACCTGAACTAATACTCTGCCCGAACCTCCCTATTGAAGATTTTCTCTTTCTTTTGTCAGCAAACAATTCACTTTTCCTTGGACTTGCTATCTGAGTCCTGAAGAAACATTGTTCTTACACCATGGGAAGTGGTGCCTCAACCCACCATCATTTTGCTTTCCAGAATGCAGAAAAAGGTATGTGTTTCCCACCTCCCAAACTAGTTCTGGGCACCCCAAAGTTTATGTTGCAGAGGAGATACTTGTCAGGATAGAAGCAAAAAAACATTATATTTCTCCTCATGCAACTCTTCAGCTTCTTCTTGTGCTATGACCAGCAGAATGTTCAGCTGAGTATCTTAGGACGTGGTGAAGTATATTTGACAGAATTAAAATTTACTCATGGGGTCAGGCTGTTCATTGGGGTTTATCCCAAACGAAGTGAGTGACATAGGTTGGGCAAAAAAGGGATGAAAGAGCATTCCAGGTAGAAGGTACAGCATGTGCAAAGGTCATGAGGTAGGAAGGAGGGAGCTAAATGGTTTGAAGTGAGTGAGATAAAGGGTAGCATGACATGAGGCTGCTGAGGTAGACAGAGCCCAGATCACTGAGATCTTATAGAATTTTAAACATTATCCTAAAGCAGGGGTCTTCAAACTACGGCCCACGGGCCACATGAGGCCCGCAGAGGAGTCTGATCCGGCCCACCAGGTTTTTTGGGCAGTGAGCGCAGCCGAGGTGTTACAATAGGAATTAGTAGTTCATATAGTCCGGCCCTCCAGCTCTCTGAGGGACCGTGATCTGGCCCCCACTTTAAAAAGTTTGAGGACCCCTGTGACCTAAAGGCATGAGGAACCATTGAGAAATTAAAAATAGAAGTTCTATAATAAGATTTTAATATTAAAAGACCCTTATTGAAAAGACTCTTCTGGCTTCCATGAAGAAGGGATTGAAGGAGGTAAGAGAAGAAGAAGAAAGAACCGTTTAGAAGCTACCAAAGTCATCTAAGCAAGATGTGATGATGTCTTGGTCCAGAGTTGGTGGCAATAGAGACAGAGAGAATAGGGCAAACTACAGTAATATTCAGGAAGTGGAATTGACACTCTACTGATTAGATGTATGAGGTGAGGGAGAAAGATCGGTTGAAAACGACCTCCAGGTTTCCAGCTATCAAAACCACGTAGACGAAGAGAGAATCCAAGATGGCGGCATAGGTAACACCTAACTGAAGCCTCACACAACAATTTCAATAAAATACAACTAAAATACAAAATAGACATTACCCAGAACTACAGGAAAGTCGACTGACTGGAAATTCTACAATGAGAAGGAAAGAGAAAACCAGAAGGAAAATCAGAGCAGCTATAAAAGCCTAAGGTATGGAGACACATTGTGCATGCCGAGAGAACGGAGCCAGAGAGGAGGGGGAGGCTGAATGCCTGGCTGGCGTTTCCTAGAGGGAAGGAGATAAAAGCTCCGGACTGTGCTGAACCCCAGTTCTGACAGCACTGAATCCCAGTTCTAGGCCAGACCCTGGGGACCCAGGCTCATACAGCCTGGGCTGTAAGGTGGAAACCCAGGGGAACGACAAAAGGAAGTCCTGGAGGTGCGCACATTGCACGCAGAGAACGGGCGGTTGACTGTGCCACTGGATTGCCCTGGCAGGAAGGAGACAAAAGCTCCAGACTACTCTGAACCCCACTTCCAACCCCACTTCCAACTAAACTGAACCCCAGTTCCGGGCTCATTGGGGGAGAGCCTAGACTGTTTGGTAGCAGGTGAAACTTGAGGGCACCTTTCTCTCAGAGGCGCTTGCAATGAGTACTGAAGGACCCTGAGGAATACTGAAACTCAGGAGCCTCATAGGGCGTGGCTGATGGAAGCCAAGGCTGTAGGCTCTACCCTGAAACTCTGCCCCATCCAAGCTGAACACAGAGACTTTTAAGGCTACCAAATCAGGGAAGCTGTGAAAATGCCAAGACAAGGAAACAGATCACAAACGAAAGAAATGGAGGACAAAAAGCAACTGAATATAGAGTTCAAAACCACACTTAACAAGATTTTTCAAGAATTTTCTAGAAAAGGCCGATAAGACCTATGAGGATATGAAAAGGGATCAACTAGAAATAATAAGGGATCAACAAGAAACAATAAGGGATCAACAAGAAATAAAGAATACATTGTCTGAAATAAAAAATATTATACAGAGTCCTAAAAACAGAATGGAAGATCGCAAGAATCAAGTCAAAGATTTGGAACATAAAGAGCCAGAAGACACTCCTCCGCAGAAGCTAGAAGACAAGAGAATCCAGAAAATTGAAGATAATGTAAGAAACCTCTGAGACAACTTCAAGCGAACCAACATCAGAATTATGGGGGTCTCAGAAGAAGAGAGAGAGCAAGATACCAAAAACATACTGAAAGAAATAGTGACAGAAAACTTCCCCCACGTGGTGAAAGAATTAGACCTTCAAGTTCAGGAAGCACACAGAACCCCAAACAAAAGGAATCCAAAGAGGACTATACCAAGACACATCATAATTAAAATTCCAAGAACAAAAGACAAAGAGAGAATATTAAAAGCAGCAAGAGAGAAACAGTTAGTTACCTATAAGGGAGCACCCATACGAATGTCAGCTGATTTCTCAACAGAAACCATGCAGGCCAGACAGGAATGGTAAGAAATATTCAAGGTGATGAATAGCAAGAACCTACAGCGAAAAATAATCTACCCAGCAAAGCTATCACTCAGAATCGAAGGCCAGATAAAGAGCTTCACTAATAAAAAAAAAAGCTAAAGGAGTTGATCACCGCCAAACCAGAATTATATGAATTGCTGAAGGGGGTTCTTTTGGAAGAGAAAGAAAATAAAGATGAAAATTATGAACAACAAATACATAACTATCACAAGTGAATCTAAAAACCAAGGGAATTAAAAAACCTGATGAACAATGTTAACTGTTGAATATAATATAATAGAATCAGAGGTATGGAAAGGGAGTGGACTGATGATTCTCAGGGAAAAAAGGAGTGGGGGGTGCCAGAAGAGACTGAACATAAACTGTGCACCTATGGATGAGGACAATGCGGGGTGGGGAAAGGGAAGAGGATGGGGTGGGAACCTGGTGGAGGGGGAAAAAATGAGGAATTTTTGTAATAATATGAACAATAAAGGTTTATTAAAAAAAAAAAAACTAAAAAAAAAACCCCACATAAAAACAACCATGTAGATGATAATACCTAGCTTACTGATGTAATGATAAAGGAGAAGAACCAAGTTTGACTAGAGGGAAAATGATGAGTTTATACACCCTGATGATGAGTTTCTGCACTCTGGGTGGGAGGTGCCCAGGAGGCATGCAGGTGGAAGTGCTAAGTAGGCAGCTACATATTCAGATCCGGATTTGGGGGGAATGTTGGGCTGGAGATATGTGCATTTGGAAGGCATCAGACTGTAGGTGGTGTTTGAAGCCATGAGGGTCACTGAAGTAGCCTAGAGTGAGAGTAAAACCAGATCAGAGACCAGGGCCTAGGACAGAGCCATACTTACACCAGTATCAGGTAGAAAGAGGTTGATCCAGCAAAGGAGGCCAAGGAGAGCAGCCGAGGTGTGAGAGGAGGCAAGGGAAACAGTGACAGCACCTTGTTCACAGGGGCCTATGCATCTCTGTAAGCTTGCAGCTTCCTTGATTTCCAGTTGTGCAATATGTCCTAGGCTCAATTTGCATATTTTGGGTCTCAGACCAGGAATAGCTATTTCTCCAGGGTGTGGGGTATTCATTGCTCCCAGGTTGGTTATTATTTCCACATTATTTTAGTGAACAGATTCAGAAAAATTATATTATTAATATTTAAAGAAAAAAATAATCATGACCAATTTGCTCCCCACGGGCCTAAGCTGGCAGTTGGACATCCTTCTCACAGTCCGGGACTCCTTGCTCCTTACCACCTGCCTGCTGGCTGCTCCTTACCGCTGGGTTCGCTGCTCCTTAGTGCTGCAGCAGAGGCAGAGAGGCTCCTGTCACGGCCACTGCGCTTGCCTGCTGTGAGCCTGGCTTATGGTTGAGCGGAGCTCCCTCTGTGGGAGTGCCCTGACCACCAGGAGGCAGCTCCTAGGTTGTGTGTCTGCCCCCTGGTGGTTAGTGCACATCATAGTGACCAATCATTCTGCTGTTTGGTTGATTTGCATATTAGCCTTTTATTATATAGTATCTCTTTTCTCTTTATCCTTGATGACATCAATATATTGTAGTATTATTTACTCTATCCCACGATATTTACTAATAAACAATAGTCACGTGTGGAGCTTGTTAAATCTGCAAGTTTCTGGGTTCCCTGTAGAGATTCTATAGAGATGCTATAAGTCTAGGGCGAGGTCCAGATGCCCATGTGTTTCCCATGTGCTCTTAAAGGGTCTGTAGTGCTTACGCTGGGCATGCCTTTCGCTCTGCTGAACATGCATTTACAGAAAGCAGTTGGTAGAGCTTCAACTTCATCACTTATAATTTAGTGCCTTTGAGGAATATTTACAGTATGACTTTTCTCCCCCTCATAGGGAATCAAATTCAGCTTTGCTTACATTCCTCCCAGGTTCTCTTTTTCCACTCCACCCTCATTTTTCTTCTTAGGGAGATCAGCAAGAATTGTATTAGCTCCCTAACGCACGCTAAATAAGTCCATCTGTCTACCTTTCACGCGCTGAATGAACCTGTTGGCTTTCCTGTGTGATCCAGCTTTATCTACAAACAACTTCATTCATCAGCGGCCGCACATTCAGGCCTTGAACTTAAGTTAAGAAGAGTCTAGTTATTTGTATGGACAGCTGTCCTTCTCTGTGGACAACAGGTCCCAAAGCCCGTGTGAAGAATTAAAAGTCCTCAGGCCATCCTGTGGTGTCAGTCACCTAGCACAGGTCCTGGCGAAAGGACAGCCCAAAGGCTGCCTGGGTGTCTGATAGGCAGTGCCACCACGGTGGCAGTATGGCGATGGGGACTCTTAAAGCTGGGGATGTCAGAATATGGGGAGAGCCAGCCCA
The DNA here is from genome assembly GCF_014108245.1 of Pipistrellus kuhlii. Taxonomy (NCBI): domain Eukaryota; kingdom Metazoa; phylum Chordata; class Mammalia; order Chiroptera; family Vespertilionidae; genus Pipistrellus; species Pipistrellus kuhlii. Next base: position 154,994,517 of record NW_023425404.1, read on the forward strand.
GAACCCCGCACATGCTCATCACACCTGACACTACACTATGTCGCAATTTGCATGTTTTTGTTGTTTGCTTTCTCCAGTCATCATCTAATTCATCACCCAGCTGAGAACATTGAGGACCACGAAGGTGACTCACCTGAGGCCACAGAGCTGGTGTCAAAACAGTTTCAGGCCCAGAACCCAGATCCCCTAACAGCCAGTTTATTGTTATAATATCAAAGTGCCCCACCCCCAATGCCCACATTATCCCACTTTTCAAGGATGCTGCATCCTTGCAATCTCTCCAACTTCCATGTCCTTCTCAGAATCCTGGCAGTCCAGCCTTTTCATCTCTACTCATGTAAATATTTTCATTAAAAAGTGGGAATCCAATTCGCCTCCCGTGAGAGGCACATAACCAAGAGGTAAGGATGGAGGTGGCCTGAGGCTTATGTAGGGAAAAGAGCACCCCTCGCAGGGGGGAAGGCAAGTCCTTCCTACTAGCACCAACCGTCTGTGCCTTCTCCACCGTCTCGTCCCCACATTACAGTGGCAGAGGGGCCCCTCACCTCCTCCCCGGCCCAGGGAACCCAGCTCACACGCTTGCTTCCCCACCCACGTCACAGCCTTCAAGGCAGCGGCCCTGATCCAGAGATGGTACCGGCGCTACATGGCGCGCCTGGAGATGCGGCGGCAGTGCACCTGGAGCATCTTCCAGTCCGTGGAGTACGCCGGGCAGCAGGACCAGGTCAAGGTGCGGTGAGAGGGGAGGAAGAGGAGGCGCCTCCAGCTCTGCCTTCTGGCCCGGCCCCGGGGCAGCAGGCCCAGGCGCCCAGAGATGTAGCGGATCCGGACCACTCCTGGGTCTCTTCCCACTCACCTCTAAAGCCAAGTTTTCTTGGCTTCTCCTGCAGCTCCACGATTTCTTCAGCTACCTGGTGGACCACTTCACCCCCAGCAGCCACAGTGAGCGTGAGTGTGAGCCGCCGGGTCCTCCTGTCTGGGGGCCGCAGGTCTGGGGGTGAGGTGGGGGATGCTCAGGGAGTGAAAATGGGAATCCGGTGACAGCTGGGAGTGGGCGAGGAGCACAGCCAATAGATGGCAGAGTGGACGCGTATTCTGGGTCGTCCCAGAAGCACATGTGGAGACAAGGGTTTGAGTGCAAGGAGTTGATTTGTTAAACACAGGAAACAGAGTGGGTGGGGAAGGAGTGGGAAGGGATTCAGGGAAAGGAAAGCAGCCAAGGAAGGGTGGGCTACTAAGCTAGCGACTCACTCAATGTGTCTGGGAAATAATTCAAAACACACGCCCCAGTGACCTCACCTGAAGGCAGAGCGAACCTGAGTCCTTATACTGGCAGCTCCCAAAAGTCATTGGTTGAAGGCTGCCGGGAGGGGCAGACAGGAAGGATTGCTAATTCCACAGCGTTTCAGGCCTGCCAAGCAGGGCTTTCTGTGGGTCCAGGAAAAAGCTCTCAGGCTAGAGATGCAGGGCCAGGCAGTTGGAAAGTGCCTGAAGGACACTGAGCACCATAAATGCCTGGGAACTTGATTCTCATATAGCTCTTCTTCTTCTTCTTCTCTTTCTCCTCCCCCTCCTCCTCCTCCTCTTTCCCCTCCTCCTCCTCCTCCTCCTCCTCCAACTCCTTTTCTAATCTTCACCCTAGGATATTTCCCCCATTAATTTCCAGAGAATGGAAGGGAAGGAGGAGGGGGGCGGGAGGGAAGAGAGAGAGGCACACACATTGATGTGAGAGAAACACATGGATTTGTTGCCTCCTGCACACGCCCACAAGGGCATGCAACCAAGGTACATGCCCTTGACCAGGAATCAAACCCAGTCCACATGCCGACACTCTTACCACTGATCTAAATTGGCCAGGGTTTTTCTTTCTTCTTAACAAACCTAGGCCCCTAAATTCCCATCCTTTCTAAGTCGGACATGTCTCAATCTTTTAAAATAAAAGTAGAAGGGAATTGACACAAGGACATACATAACCTTTGCCTCCTGCCCACCCTAACTTGTCCTCAGTTTCCCTTTTCCTTTCTCTCTCCTGAGCAGGAGCTGACGCCAGACTGGCCACTTCATACTTTCTAAGGTTGGCGAGATTCTGCTGGAACATAACTCTTGTTTGCATATAATGGCCTATGGTGAAGCTGGTTTCGTTGCTTCACTTAAAGTCACTGAACCTATTGACAGCATTAAGTGAGGACCTACTGTCTGGTCCAAGGAAAGACTCCTCTGTGCTGCCTGTGGACTGACTGCACATCTGATTGTAAGCCACCACCCTTTCTGTCTTGGCAGGGGACTTCCTGAACCGCATGTTCACTGAGGAGAGAGTCCCCCGGGGCTCCGAGGTAGAGGAATGCAGCGAGTATGGATCCATAGAGGTGCCAGACAATTACACGGGGCCACGCCTCTCCTTCCCACTCCTTCCTGACCACGCAACTGCCCTGGTGGAGGCTTTCAGACTGAAACAAGTAAGCTCACCCAGGAACCCAAGTCTCCAGCAACTCCCGGTCACCTGCAGGGGGAGAGCAGATCAGAGCAGAAGGCATGGCCCCAGACTTAGGGTCCACTGGAGAGATTCCACCCACTCCTCCTTTGCTTAGCCAGGACCTGTGACCAATCACCAGGTCCTATGCACTCAAAACTTCTCCTAATAATGTAATCCCCCTTTGTTCACCCATCCCACAGATAATTATTGAGCACCGCTATGTGCCAGCATGTTCTAGACACGGGGACCCAGCAATGAGCAGGACAGACACACAACTCCCTGTCCTCAGAGGGCTGACATTCTAGTGGGGAGACAGACACATAATTAATAACCATAAATGAGCAAATGATGTACCCGTTCTCTCCATTCAGGACAAAATCCCTGCAAATAGCCAGGCCTTCCCTTGTCAGAACAGTTCATTTGTTATTACTTGCCCGGGCCCCAAGTGAATTGTGTGTATTAGAAGGAGGTAAGAGCTATGCAAAAGAATCAACTAAGTTCTAGGTGGGAGAGGTGGAAGTTCTATCCAGTGGTCTGGGGAGGCCTCTGAAAAGGTGATTTCTGAGCAAAGGTCAAATGAAGGTGGTGAGGGAACGCACCATGCGGACATCTGGGGAAAAGCATTCCAGGCCGAGGGAACAACCGGAAAGGGCTTGAGGCTGCCCAAGGGCCTTGGGAAGGCCACTGTGACCAAAGAGGAGGAAGGCAGGGAAAGGGTATTAGGAGATGGAGGCAAAGAGGACAGGGGGTGAATTTTATTCTCCTGAAAGAGATGGGGAGACATTGAGCACAGGAATGCTGTCATCTGGCTTGCTTTTAAAAGTAGTCATTTGTGTGCTGATTGAGTGTAAGGAGCAAGGGCTGAAGCAGGGAGGCCAAGTCAAGAGGCTGCTGCAGTAGTCCAGGCGAAAGATGATTTGGCTTGCAATGCTGGTGGTAGAAGCAGAGGTGGGGAAAAGTGGTCGGATTCCAGCTCCATGCCAGATTCCAATCCTTCCCCTCTTTCATATGAATTAATTCACTGCAGGAGGAGTTGGGTGATTTTCCCAGTAATGTCAGGATTACTCAGTACCATCAGCATGCATGCACTTATTCATACTTGGCTGAACAATCATGTGTTTCTCCCCAGCGAAAGGCCAGGGGGGCTTCCATAGAGCAGATAGAGGAAATTAGTTTAACATTTGGATGATGGTGAAAAATGGAAATAAGAGTAGAAGATGGATGAAAAAGAAAGGATCTGTGCATAGGGTCCCAGGCAGTTGAGTTATGTTCCTGCAGTTGATTAGTCTTCCCTCACAAATATCAGTGTTGTTCTGTTCCCTCCCTCCTCTTCCTCCTAGTAGCAGCTACATGCTCGCTATGTCTTGAATCTTTTGCACGAAACCAGAAAACATCTGGTACAGCTGCCGAACATCAACCGGGTCTCCACCTGTTACAGCGAGGAGATCACAGTGTGTGGTAAGAGCTGGTCTGAATTGGTTTTATATGCTAGAACCAAACTATAAAACTCTGCCTGTGGTGGGGGAGGAGGAAAGGTGGGGCTGGGGGAAGGGGGATGGGAAGGGTGAGGGGCGGGACTCAATGGCCAGGTGGACAGGCCAGCTTCACTCCTTCACACTGAAATTGCATATTTGCTCCAGTTACTTAAACTAGAGGTGGTTCATGAAGGACTAGGGGGCCACAGGGCTCAGCCTCTGCTTTATTTCCCCAAGCAATTCATATTTGATCCCGACTCATGCTCTCCATTCAGAACAAAAACCCTGCAGGCCCTCCCTTGTAAGATAGTTTATTTATAACTAGAGGCTGGGTGCACAAATTCATGCACAGGCGGGGTCCACCAGCCCGCCTTGATTGGGACTGATTGGGGCGGGCCAGCCAGAGGGATGGGTCTAAGCCTGCATAAGGTGACCAGAATCTTTCCAATCTTTCCAATCTTTCCAAAAATCAGCACTTTTTAAAAATGCTGCGGGATGCGGGAAAAATTGTTAAAAATCAGGACTGTCCCACCAAACGCGGGATGATCTGGTCACCTTAGACTAAGAAGGTTGGCTGGCTGGTGGGGGGAGGGGATACGGGGCTGGGCCAGCTGGGGGGAGAGGTTGCAGGTGCTTGGGCGGCTGTCCCTGCCTCCTATCTGGGTTGGGGGGTGGCGATCGGGGCCACAGTGTGCATCAAAGCAACTGGTCATTCCTGTCATTTGGCTTTTATATATATATAGAATAGAGAACCAATGCATGAAATTCATGCAAGGGTAGGACTTTGCATCCTTGGCCCTTCCCCCCACCTGCACCTGCCTTGGCCTGGCACTGCCCACATCTGCTGCCACACATCCCTGGTTCCCTAGAGCCCTCTGATCAATTTCCCCAGAGGGCGGCCTGGGCCTCCCTCTTTTGGGCAATCACAGGGACCCCCCCATTGACTGCCCATTGGCTGGGGGCCTGGGCCTCCCTCTGAGGGGCAATCATGGGGCGATTGCTGCCCCCCAACCAAACGCATCTCACCCACCTTGGCTGGCCTGGCGCCAGTGCATGTCATAGCGTGGTTGTCCAAATGGTTGTTCTGCTGTTTGGCTGATTTGCATATTATGCTCTTATTATTATAGATTATTATAGATTGCTTGACCAGACCCCAAAGTTTAGTGACTATCCTGCCATTCACATATATTGTCCCAGACAGAAATCCTGTTAGTGACAATTTTCCTACCTCCTTATGTTTTCAGTGATATTTTATATGGTGCCTCACACTTTATATTATAGATGGACGCCCCACTCTATAATTTAGGGGAGGCAGACTGTGGAACAGCAGGGATCGTAAAATGGCACTTCTAGGAACATACAGCTTACAGATAGGTCCTGAAATAGTCTTACATTTTAATTTTTTTTTTTTTTGGTAGTATATCTAAACTTACGTTTTTTTTGTTTTTTTTAAAAATATATTTTATTGATTTTGTACAGAGAGGAAGGGAGAGAGATAGAGAGTCAGAAACATCGATGAGAGAGAGTCATCGGTCAGCTGCCTCTTGCACACCCCCCACTGGGGACATGCCCACAGCCAAGGTACATGCCCTTGACCGGAATCGAACCCGGGACCCTTCAGTCCCCAAGCCGACGCTCTATCCACTGAGCCAAACTGGTCCTGGCATAGTCTTACATTTTAAAAATTAGTGTCCAATATTTGAAAATTAGAGGATTTTATATTAAAATCCATATTTCCAACTTCTCTTGAAAAATCTTGCAAGACTGACCCCCAGGTGAGCTGCAGCTTCTGCACTAGATGGAGTGAAATGTCTCCCATTCTCGTCTGGGTTTGCAGCCCCATGCGGTTCTGTCCCATCTTTGCTTCAGTAAGAAGACAGGTTGTTTACTATTTATGATAACCATGCAGGAGAAATATTGTGTTCCTGCTTTCAATATTAACTACCCCTGCAACAAGGGAAATTATAATTATTCCTATCTTACATATGGAAAAAATGACTAATCATAAGTTTTTTAACCTTGCCATTTTTTTCTGGGTATTTTTTTTTTTTTTTAGAGTTAAACAATGAGAAACAATGGTAAGGACCAATCAAAACTGATATTTCTTTTCTGTTTCTGTTAGGAGATTTACATGGTCAGTTGGATGACTTAATATTCATATTTTATAAGGTATGAATGTTCAACTTAAGTTTCTGTCTTTCTCTGAGTACAATTTAGAAGTTTGAATACAATATCTAATAAACAAGTTATTAAGTATTGCTTGGATTTTAAAATATTAAATATACATATTTATACATATAGAAAAATATTAGAACACACAGTAGAAAATATAAAATATAAAAGCCAGCATTGCATTATATTCTACTATATAAACTGTTTAAAAATACAAAATCTGAGGCAAATAAAGAGAAGGAATCATTATTTAGCAATTTATTTTCTTTTTTTCAAATAAAGAGAATTATTTATTATCAAAGCAGTTGAAAGCTATTTTCATATCAAATTTTAATTATAAAATGCAGAGCATATATCAACATAGAGTATAAGAATATTCTGTTTATATAATATTAACTTTATAGATGTACTGCATTTCCCAAAGCACATTGCCATGTTTAATCCTAAGGAATCTCTGGCAGTTGTTATTGTTAATTAAAAACAATGCTTCCAAAACTTAAAACTGGCCTTTGGATCCCAAGTTCAGTGTCCTTTGCACATACCACATCACAACACTCTGGCTTTGCGTAAAACATTTATTTTGATGAACACGTCATAACCTCAGCCTGGCTGGAAAGGAAATATAAGGCGAATAGAGACTATTTCCATCTCTTTCTGACGTTTTACATTTGGAGGAGAGCCAAAAACTCAGAACTGGTGTTAGATCTGATGTAAATGTCAAGTACACGTTGGCTGAACCTGATTTTCTACTCCCTTCTCTCTCTGCCTCTTGTGGGACTTGCATCCTTGTGGGGAAGAATGGCCTCCCATCCCCAGAGCGAGCCTACGTGTTCAACGGTGATTTTGTGGATCGAGGCCAGGATTCGGTAGAGATCCTGATGGTCCTTTTTGCCTTCATGCTGATTTACCCCAAAGAGTTCCATCTGAACCGAGGAAACCATGAGGACCACCTGGTGAACTTACGGTACAAACCAAAGCACGCTTGGTATTTGATATTTACTTGTTGCAATTGTAAAAAGTTATTTTGTCAGAGTTCCTTATCTGTTAGATGCTTTTAAAAGTAGTTTTTCAATTTTATAAAGTAAAATACACAATATAATACATTTAAAAAGTCTTTTTTTAAAATTTACACATTAACCTACTATTTAATAAAACCATTAATTTTTTTTACATACCCATACTCCTTATCATATAAACAATAAAGTTTAATTGCAGAAAAATTAAAGAATACAGATAATCAAAAAGAAGAAAAATTAAATTATATGATAACTTGTCTACCCAGAGATAATGTTTAATGTAAACATTTTATAATTAGTCTCTTTTCTATATAGTTAAGTACATATATAAGAATATGCATTTAAAAAATGCAATTGTGTCATAACTTATTGTCACTAAATTTAAACACTTTTTTTTGCTTCTAAATCTAGATATGGCTTCACCAAGGAAGTGATGCATAAATATAAGGTGTGCTGCCTCTAAAAGCAAAAGTTTCTCTGAGCTCTGAATAGTTGACTGATGTATTTGAAACTTAGTGTCTTGTTCATATCATTTTCAGATGCACGGCAAGAAAATACTAAAAATACTGCAAGATGTTTTCTGTTGGCTTCCACTGGCCACTCTGGTGGATGAGAAAGTCCTCATTCTTCACGGTGGTGTGTCAGACATGACTGACCTAGAGCTTTTGTCTAAACTAGACAGGCACAAGGTACTGACTGGATAATGAAACTAGTACACATTTTACCAAAACACCCAGTTTTACTATCATCATAAAATAAAAGTTGCTGACTCCAGTTGACTAAAAAGGGCTGCAAGATAAATCATTTGGCTGGGCCAGTGTGGTTCAGTAGTTGAGCATTGACCTATGAACCAGGAGCTCACAGTTCGATTGCTAGTTAGGGCATGTGCTGAGGTTGTGGGCTTGACCCCCAATATGAGGCATATAGGAGGCAGCCAATCAATAATTCTCTCTCATCATTGATGTTTTTATCTCTCCCTCTCTGAAATCATTATATATATATATATATATATATATATATATATATATATGCAGTACATATACTGTATAATATATATATATTAGACCAGCAAAAAAAAAAAAAATATATATATATATATATATATATATATATATATATATATATGACCAGCAACTATCAACCTTTTTTTTCTTTTTTTCTTTTTAATAAATTTTTATTGTTCATATTATTACAAATGTTCCTTTCCCCCCCCCTCTCCATTGCTCTCCTCCACCAGATTCCCACCCCCCTGCCCCCTCCCCACCCCCCCATTGTCCTCATCCATAGGTGCACAGTTTATGTTCAGTCTCTTTCCACATCCCCCTCTCCCCTTTTCCCCATGAATCTTCAGTTCACTCCCCTTCCATACCTCTGATTCTATTATATTCAACAGTTAATATTGTTCATCAGATTATTTTTAATTTCCTTGGTTTTTAGATTCACTTGTTGATAGTTACGTATTTGTTGTTCATAATTTTTATCTTTATTTACTTTCTCTTCTGAAAGAACCCCCTTCAGCAATTCATATAATTCTGGTTTGGTGGTGATGAACTCCTTTAGCTTTTTTTTATTAGTGAAGCTCTTTGTCTGGCCTTTGATTCTGAGTGATAGCTTTGCTGAATAGATTATTTTTGGCTGTAGGTTCTTACTATTCATCACCTTGAATATTTCTTGCCATTCCTGTCTGGCCTGCATGGTTTCTGTTGAGAAGTCAGCTGACAATCATATAGATGCTCCTTTATAGGTAACTACCTGCTTTGCTCTTGCTGCTTTTAATATTCTCTCTTTGTCTTTTGCTCTTGGGATTTTAATTATGATGTATCTTGGTGTGGTCCTCTTTGGATTCCTTTTGTTTGGAGTTCTGTGCGCTTCCTGGACTTGTAAGTCTAATTCTTTCACCAGGAGGGGGAAGTTTTCTGTCACTATTTCTTTCAGTATGTTTTCGATATCTTGCTCTCTCTCATCTTCTGGGACCCCCATAATTCTGATGTTGGTTCGCTTGAAGTCCCAGAGGTTTCTTACATTATCTTCAATTTTCTGGATTCTCTTGCCTTCTATCTTCTGCGGAGGAGTGTCTTCTGGCTCTTTATGTTCCCAATCTTTTACTCGATTCTTGCAATCTTCCATTCTGTTTTTAGAACTCTGTATAATATTTTTTATTTCAGACACTGTATTCTTTATTTCTTGTTGATCCCTTACCATTTCTTGTTGATTCCTTATTAATTCTAGTTGATCTCTTTTCATATCTTCTTAGGTCTTATCGATCTTTTCTAGGAAATTCTTGAAAAACCTTATAAGCGTAGATTTGAACTCTATATTCAGTCGCTTTTTGTCCTCCATTTCTTTCTTTTGTGATCTATTTCGTTCTCGCATTTCGCAGCTACAGATGGGGCGAAGTTTCAGGGTGGAGCCTACAGCCTTGGCTTCCGTCAGCCCTGCCCTATGCGGTTCCTGGGTCTCAGGGTCCTTCAGTACTCGCTGCAAGCGCCTCTGAGAGAAAGGTGCCCTCGATTTTCGCCTGCTACCAAACAGTCTAGGCTCTCCCCCAATGAGCCCTGTATAGGGGTTCAGTTCAGTTGGAAGTGGGGTTGGAGGTGGCGTTCAGAGCAGTCTGGAGCCCCAGTCTCCTTCCTGCCAGGGCAATTCTGCGGCACAGCCGACCGTCCCTTCTCTGCGTGCAATGTGCGCGCCGCTGGGACCTCCTTTCGCTGCTTCCCCGGGGTTCCGTCTTGCAGTACAGCTCCCTATGGATGAGCCTGGGTCCCCAGGGTCTGGCCTAGAACTGGGGTTCAGAGCAGTCGGAACTGGGGCCCAGCACAGTCGGAGCTTTTATCTCCTTCCTGCTAGGGAACGCCAGCCAGGCACTCAGCCTTCCTCCTCTCTGGCTCCCTCCTCTCCAGTGCGTGCACTGTGTGTCTCCGTACTTTAGGCTTTTACAGCTTCTCTGCTCTTCCTTCTGGTTTTCTCCTTGCTTCTCGTTGTAGAATTTCCAGTCAGTCAACTTTCCTGTAGTTCTGGGTAATGTCTATTTTATATTTTAGTTGTATCTTATTGAAATTGTTGTGTGCGGCTGCGGCTAGGTGTCTACCTGTTCAGCCATCTTGGATTCTCCTTTTTTTCTTTTCTTTTTTAACTCATAGCACATAAAATTCTGTGGTACACCAAAAAATATATTTTGATCTGACAAAAAATAGGTATAATTTTTATTTATTCACACTGAACAGCTATTGTGTTAGCTGTTGTCTTTTTTTTTTTAATTTGACAATCTAAGGGAAAAGAGGTCAGTGTCCCTGACTAAATGTTCAGGTGTTGCATGTTTTAAAAATTCTATGGCACGCCAGTTAGAAAATTGCTGCATTAGACCCTTAAAAGGAGAAGAACCGAGAGTCCATAGCTGGGCTCAGGGAGTAAGTTGCTGTGACCAATTAGTGATGTTTGCCATGGACGTGGGAGTGGGGAGCTGGTACCATGTGTTTCCATCCTCGACCTAATAACAGCTGGAGTAGAGAAGCCATAAGACACCATACACGTGGACCAGAATTCTTTCTGCGTGTGTCCTCCATGTTCCCATCCTGGTCCCGGTACCATGATGACTCTGAGTCAGTGAGAGGGACCATGCTGAACCCCTCTTCCCAATTAGGCTGAAAAGAGGTGTTCCCTTCCCCAGTGAGCTAATAGGTCAGGTAGCACTCCTGTAAAATGTGATCTCACAGCAAGTGTCAAGAATTCCCTGTCCCAACATTTCTCAACCATAAGCTGCCTTTCCACTCTGTTTTAGTGTCTGTGAAACAACAGAAAAGTCAGGAAGGGCTTGTTTTCCTGAGACAGAGAGAAAGAGAGAGAGGTGCCCTTTCTCATCCTTGTCTAAAATCACTAAGCTCCCAAAGAGAAATCATGACATAGGTTAGCATTTATCCAGCTATCTGTGGTGAAGGTTCAGGCTTTATAATTTTCTGATTTTAAAACATATACCATAATTTCCGGCCAATAAGGTGACACTGTGTTCTAGTAAAAAGCCTGCTCAGATTGGCCAGAGTCAGAGAGGCGGTCTATTAATAAAAGAACTGGTGTTGCCTCGGAAGTGGGGGGTAGTCTTATACAGCGAATATAGGCCTAAACCTATGTTTTAACTGTAAAATTAGGGTGTCGTCTTATACGCCAGAAAATACGGTATTTTTATTAATTTCAGAGTGGAAAGGAGAGGAAGAAAGTAATAGAAAGATCAATGATGAGAGGGAATCATTGATCAGCTGCCTCCTGCCCACCCTCCACTAAGGATTGAGCCCATAATTTGGGCATGTGCCCTGACCTCCTGGTTCATAGGTTGATGTTCAACCACTGAGCCATGTCAATTGGGCAATTAATTTCCAATTTTTCCACAGATTAACACTTTTGTATAATTTGAATGACGAGAAAAATGAAATTCAAACAAAAGATATAAGGCCATGGGTCATGTGCTTGAATGCCATAGCACTACCTTCTGGCTGTAAACGTTTCCAAAGGCCCACTCCCAAGTCTATGCCTATCTTGTCCGGGGTCAGGACAAACCGCTCACAGACCAGCACTTATCTGTGGCCCCCAGTGTGAGGAGCATTGGCCTGATGCTCAGAAAGGACCTCTGGTTTCATTCCATCATCTGTGTGTTCTGGACATTTGTAGATTGTTTCCACCTTGAGGTGCAAAACAAGAAAAGAGAACGAGAAGCAAGCAGAAGAGAAGGGAAAAGCCAAACTGATGAGCTCTGCAGGGAGCCTCTCCCCGTGGTTTCTCCCCCAAAGCCGCTCTCTCCCCTCTTCGCCCCTTCATCTCAGCTCCCACAAGACCCACAAAGCTGGACGCTCCTGCAGCATCCCCTGCAGCGTCCCCCTGGGCCCCAGGGGGCTCTCCCGGCAGGTGAGGCGCTCCGTGGACCTGGAGCTGGAGAGGTGCCGGCAGCAAGCAGGCTTTCCCGCGATCCAGGAGAAGGAGGAGCCCTGGCTCTTCACCCCAGAAGCTGACACTGCAGCTCGGGAGCCGCTGGAGCCCACTCAGGAGGAGTGGAGGCAGGTGGGTGTGGCCAGGAGCTGCTTCCAAGATTTGGCTGCCACCAGGAGGGACCAAGGCTTTATTTTTTTAAGAAATATATTTTATTGATTTTTTACAGAGAGGAAGAGAGAGGGATAGAGAGTTAGAAACATCGATGAGAGAGAATCATCGATCAGCTGCCTCTTGCACACCCCGCACTGGGTATGTGCCCGCAACCAAGGTACATGCCCTTGACCGGAATCAAACCCAGGACCTTTCAGTCCGCAGGCCGACGCTCTATCCACTGAGCCAAACCGGTTTTGGCGGGACCACGGATTAAAAAAAAATCCAATCTCATCTTTCCATGCAAATTCAGGGTATTTTGGTGTTTTTTTTTTGCCTGTCTTTCTCTATCCCTGGGGTGAGAACATCCCAGGAAGATATTACTATTTGCCTAATGACTCATACTTTAGAGTTTTGTGAAGGATGGGAAGTTGTAGGCTCTGTTGCCTGAGTAAACTTGGTTTAGTGACCTAGGATCGCTGGGGTGAAACGATTTCTTGGATGCTATTGTTTTACTTTTTGTTTGTTTTAATGTGCTAAAAACATGTCTGCTGTAGTTCAAAGCCTAAGGACTGTCAGTAGCTTCTGTCCTCCTCTGTTATCAGGCAAACAAAAGTTTTTCCAAGATCTCTGAAACTGTCACATGGCTACCCCTAGCTGCAAGGGAGGCTGAGAAAGCAAATATTTAGCTTGGCACATTGCCACCCCAAACGCCTAATGAGGGTTTTGTTAGTGAGGAAGAAGAATGGGTATTGAGGATGGATTCACAATGCTTGCCAAAACAGAGGCATACCTCGTTTTATTGCACCTCACTTTATGCCCTACAGATGTTGCATTTCCCCCCCCCCCAATTGAAAGCAAGACCCTCCATCAGCAGAAAGATTACAACTCGCTTCATTGCTGTTCCTTCTGCTCTTCCTCCTCCTCTTCCTCCTCTATTCGTAGAAACGACTCTGCATGAATATCTGTCTAGTTTTTAGGAAAGACACCATCTCTTTCTCTCCAGGTTGTGGATATTCTGTGGAGTGACCCCATGGCTCAGGAGGGCTGCAAGGCCAACACTGTCCGAGGAGGAGGCTGTTACTTCGGGCCGAACGTGACAGAACAGCTGCTGCAGAAATACAATCTGCAGCTCCTGATCCGCTCACACGAGTGCAAACCCGAAGGCTATGAGTTCTGCCACAGCCGCAAGGTGGGTGGCCCCTGCAGAGTCACAAAGCGGCCCTATTGCTCCTCCCACGTCTGGGTAGGCGAAGGCTTGTCACAATCAACTGTGCCTTGTACTTGTTACCCACTGGCAAACCATAACTGGGTCCTTCACAGGAATTTATCCTTGGCTTTTAGAGCCTCTTTAAAATTCAGTCTTGTTTGAGGCCACCACTCAGCGATACCCTGAGAGGAGAGTGAGGGGAAGTTTGCTCCCACTTCATGGATGCAAATACGGCCTGGGGTTTTCCCAGCCACATCTGTTCTTCAAGTCACATTGCTCGCTGTCACATGCCTCACACAGCAACGCAGAGTAAGAGGACATCTGCACTGTGCCCCAGGCAGGGATTCTGGGTTGTTTGTCTTCTCCTGCCTAGCCTTTGGGCACCTCTAAATTCGTAGTGTTTGTCTAGACCACATGTGTCAAACACAAGGCCCGCGGGCCAAATCCGTCCCGCCAGGCCTTGCAATGTGGCCCGCACCTCGCTGTCATCACTGCACTCCCGCTGCGTTTCCATCACAATGACAGTTTATGACTGTTCAGTAAACCATTCGGCCTGCGATTTAGGCTGGATTTTAGATTTTGGCCCCTTCTCTGATTGAGTTCGACACCCCTAGTCTAGACCCATGGTCAGCAAACTGTGGCTCGAGAGCCACATGCGGCTCTTTGGCCCCTTGATTGTGGCTCTTCCACACAATACAATGGCCTGGGCGAGTCTATTTTGAAGAATTGGCGTTAGAAGAAATATAAGTTTAAAATATTTGGCTCTCAAAAGAAATTTCAGTCGTTGGACTGTTGATATTTGGCTCTGTTGACTCATGAGTTTGCAGACCATGTTCCCCATTAGTGGGTGAACAATGAATTCTTCTTCACAATGATAGGAAGAGCTGGTATTAGGCCTGAGGCTAATTCCATTAGGATGAGCGTATTCCGGGAATACCAATTCTACTGCAGAACAGCAGTTTTCCATGCAGAAAAAATAAGAGATCAAGTAATATGATAAATGTTTGGTTAAATTCTTATATAAGATTCTTTATTGCAGGACTTCTAAGGACTTTTAATTTCCTATGTTCATTGTAAATCTCCACAAAAAAAAAGATGCAGTGTTTAGCATTTTCCAATATAGTGACCATGGAAACCTTTCTCACAGAGCGACTTGGGGGCTCCACACTGCGGGAAACTGCTTTGAGGCCTCACACCGGCTAGTTGGTAACTTATTTATGTGCTGGTTCTAAAGACCATCTAAGTTTGTTGGGCCCAGCTGGCCTCTAAGTTGAATCAATGAAGTTTTTTCTATGAATCATAGTTTTACTTGGGACAACAACATGCAGAAAATATGTTGTGGATGTTCTATCAGAATTAAAGTGTTTTTGTTGTTGTTGTTTTTTAAATTAGGTATTGGGCTTCTTCTTTTTTTAAAATATATTTTATTGATTTTTTTACAGAGAGGAAAGGAGAGAGATAGAGAGTTAGAAACATCGATGAAAGAGAGTCATCGATCAGCTGCCTCTTGCACGCCCCCCACTGGGGACGTGCCCGCAACTAAGGTACGTGCCCTTGACCGGAATCGAACCCGGGACCCTTCATTCCGGAGGCTGACGCTCTATCCATTGAGCCAAACCGGTTTTGGCAGAATTAAAGTTTTTATTATTTGGGTCACAACTCCTGCCCTACTAGCATTAAATATTTTAAATAAAGTCCCATAGGTGAGGTCAAGGAGAAAGAGCAGCCCCTGAAATTGGGTTGGACCCTCTAGGATTGAGGACAATGAAGTCTCCAGTGAACCTGAGTGCCTGTCTCTCTTCTCTTGATTTAGGTGCTAACCATCTTTTCTGCTTCCAACTACTATGCGGTTGGCAGTAACAGAGGGGCCTATGTCAAACTGGGGCCAGCCCTGACCCCGCACATTGTGCAGTATCAAGCCAACAAGACGACCCACACGCTGACCATGAGGCAAAGGCAAGTCGTTCCAATGAGTGATTTCAGAAGAGCAGAATCATAGTGTCTATAGAACCTTTGAAGTGTCAAATGTTACTACATTTATCTAAATTCTAAGTGAGAATTCAGAATTTGGTTCTTTCAGAAGTAAGGTGGATCTGTAATAGACATTATAGGCAGAAGACTCTTCTTTCTCCACACACTTCAAAATCTCTACCTCCTCATCATTAATGGAAGGAACAAGTTTGCTTCCTGCTTTTATTGAAATTTTTCTCAGTGGGGGCATCTAGGGAAAACCCATGGTCCAGCCACCAAGTCTTTCCAGGGTCACTCTTCTGTTCTCTCTCATCCATAAACAATGTGTGCCATCCCATTAATCCCAGCCAAAGCTCCTTTCACTGTCTGGGGATTTGGCAGGTGGATTTCAGTGTACACACACCTGTTAACAATGGCCCTTTCTTCTGGGAAGGAAATATATGTATTGTATAATGTTACTTAAATGGCTTCTGTTGAGATGATTCTGAGTTGTAATCTTGGTTAGAACATACCACACATTAAGTGTTATTATAAAGCATATATATCTCACAATGAACTTATGAAATACATCATGTAATAACTTCTACTTTCATATATGAAATTATTAAGGAACAGGGGTTAAATCAGCTGGCCCATGGGCACACAGCTCCCAAGCAGTGAAAGTTAGCTTTGACCCAGGAAGTCTTATTTAAGAACTCATACACTTCCTATGCAATACTGCCACCCACCAAAAAGAGGGCTCCAGAATATAAAGCTTCTAACAGATACAGTTTTAGTGGCTCTAAACAAGCTTTTAAAATTTTCAGATGAACTAAATTTAAAATCAAAACAAAGTTAGTGTAAATCCATCGGAAAGAACACATTAATATTTAGCACCTGCCTTGTTTGAGAGCTATAAAAATACATTATTTTAAATCACTCTTGAGTCCAAAACACTGAAAGTTATTAAACAGTCAAGTTATTTAAAAAATTAAGGCTAGTATTACCTTAAAAATAAATATTATGTGAAAATTTAAACTTACCAAGCAATAATTGTTAAACCTACTGTGTAGCAGAATCATCTGTGGAGCTTTATAAGAAAAAAAAAAAAAATCAGTCATCTGACCCTCATCTCAGTTCCACCAAATTAGAGTACCCAAAGGTAGGAACCTGAAATGCTATGATTTCATATGATTTCAGTGTTGTCACTACAAGAGGAGTCACTGTATGAAATCCTATAAATAATATGTTTAATAACATAGAGAAAGATCACTCAGCTCTTGGAAATAGTCATTGATTGCATCAGAGCAAGCACAACATTATCCAGAAGCTACTGTCCAACAACTTCAACTATTTGGACCACAATGTAGAACTTACAAGGAAGGAGGGAAGTGCTTCTGACCAGCCATAATTGATGTCTTGATGTACAAGAACTCAGTATCATGTGTTTTACTTAGAGAAACCCTCACTCAGAATTCACTTACTTTTGGTGTAAATCCACATCTCACAATAACAGGTTAGCCAGCCTGGTATCTACCTGTCAAGATTGATTCCTAGCTCCAACCCTCATTAGCTATGTGACCTTGGGCTTGTTACTTACTCTGTAATGGGCATAATAGTTTTATCCACCTCATTGGGTATTGTAACTAGAAGAAAACAAAATAAGTGTTATCTTGTTATTCATAAATCTTACCTTGTGACTGTTTAATGTAATAATAAATTACAAGGAAAGCATGATTTTTGAAAAACAGACATAATTTATTGAGTGCTTTTTAAGTATCGATACCAAGTTTTCTTTTAAGTGCAGTACATGAATTTACTTTTTTATTCTTCACAATCTTGTGAGGTAGGTAATATTTTTATCCCTATTTTTCAGATAGGCAAACTGAGGTACAGTGAAGTTATATAATTTTACTATACTATTCTATACTTGTCAGGACAGCAGCATTCCACAGAATACTTCAAATTTATTCTATTTGTGCACAGCAGGGAAAAGTCGGGCAGCGAGGGGGGAGGTGGGAATAACAGATGGAGCTCTTCTCTCAAAAACGGAACCCTTGGGAAGTTGGGATATTAAGGAAGAGAGAGGCGAAATATAGTAAAAACCCATGACTATTTCTTCTATAGCAAAATGTTCCTTTTCTTCCTTCTGTTCCAGGATTAGCAGAGTGGAGGAGTCAGCTCTAAGAGCTCTGAGGGAGAAGTTATTTGTTCATTCCTCAGATCTTCTTGAGGAATTTAAGAAGCATGATAATGGTAAAACTGGTAAGTTAATCAAATAAGATATTCATAAGGGAAGGAAGCTGATAAAAAAAAAAAAAACCACACCAACAACAACTTGTTTCACAGTAGTTAGCAAATAAATATTTGCTGAATGAACAGATGGCCAAAAGACTTCTCTGACTACTTCCTCCATTTAACACAAGTCAGTGTCCAGTTATCTTTTCTAAATATTAAAATTCCATGCTCTTAACAGAATATGAACTTGGCTAAATATAGATGGTGAGGGTGAAAAGAAATGGGGTCAAGGGAAGGGTGACAAGGCCAGAACTAAGCAAAAAAGCAACTGGTGGGGCAGGGTACAGAAGTTTGCCCAAGATTAGCAAAATTTTAATGATTTGACTTCTTGTTATTGTCAAATGCTTATTTACCTGCTCTTCATTCTATTATAAAAGCAAGTGATTTTGCCTTTTGGGATGTGTAATGGACATTAACTACATGTACTCATATTATTAATAAAAAAAAACAGCAGTAACTGTCATACAGTCATAACAATATTTTTTCCTATATGAGTAAACAACCAGTGCTATATTTGTATAATGGTTTTTGCTGTTATTTGTCTGAGTTTTGTGTGATTTCCAGTAGTATTGTCAAATATAGCAAATAAAAACAGGATGCCAAGTTAAATTTGAATTATGGACAGATAATAAAAATCTTAAATATAAGTATGCCCATGCAATATTTGGGATATGCTTATACTTCGTGGTCTGTCTGAAATTTAAATCTAACTGAATAGCCTGTATTTTATCTGGCAACTCTACTTTCATGACCATGACCCACAAAAATAAGGACAGTACCTAATATTTCTGTTACCTACGGATAGTAAGAAGAATGTCAGGTTAAAATGGTACCCACTGTTGTGCAGGGAACTGGACTTATGGGTGACCAGACAACAAGTTGGCTCTTTCCTGTAGGTCTAATCACCCTGAGTGACTGGGCAGCAGCTGTGGAGTCCGTGCTGCATCTAGGACTGCCATGGCGGATGCTGAGGCCACAGCTGGTGAACAGCTCAGCAGATAACATGCTGGAGTACAAGCCCTGGCTGGAGGACTTGGCCAAAGAACAACTGAGTCACGAGGTAATGATGAGGAAATGGTGGATGGGGGCATATTGTGGACCATGAAGCCCCTGATGGAGAACTTGGAATAAGATCAACCAAATATTGAGGACCCAAAAGGGAAGATGAAAAGGGAACAACTATTTGCTGAGTTTCCATGTGTCAGACTTTATGGTAAGGAATTTACATATGTTGCTTCAGTGTATCCTTAAAATCACACCAAGAGAGAGGTATTACCAGCCCCAGTGTACTCATGAGGACACTGACCACCAAGGTTGAGCTACCAACTTCTGATCATAGAGTTCCTAAGTTACAGAACTGAGACTCAATCCCAGGTCTGACTTCTTTGATTTCATTCTGCTTCCTCCATTAAAAAAGTATTTATTCAAGCAATACTTGTTGGATACATAATGTATTTGAAGCTCTGGGCTAGGTACTTTTTTAAAAATAGCTCTATTGCAATGTAATTCACATTCTATTCAATTTATCCATTTGAAATGTACAATTCAATGTTTTTAGTATACTCTCAAATATATGCAGCGACCACCCTGGTCAACTTTAGAACACATTTACCATGCACTACAAACTCATAAGCCATTAGAGCATTTGGCAGGCTGAAGGGGTTGAGGGGTTCAGGTTTTTTAACGGAGTCTTATACTGTCAGGATTGATTGTGTGTTGATTATATATTAGGAAAAGCTAAACATAAGATATAGAAGGAAGATGAGATTTTTTTCTTACAGAACATACAGCCAAGTTTGCTGGAAACACTGTATCGCAACCGATCCAACCTGGAGACCATTTTTAGGATCATAGACAGTGATCATTCAGGTAAAGGCACTCATTTTCCTGTCACTCTGACACAGCAAATATTTTACCTCCCATCCTTTGGGCTTCTTCCTAAGTATGTAGTTCTCTACTAAAGTACTTTGAAAGCCAAGGAAGTAATGGCAATGCTTATAAGTGGCAGAAGCCAGAAAAGTACTTGAACAATACCAGCAGAGAAGAATCAAGACCAACTCAATGAGAACTTCTTATAGGAAGAATAATTATTTGTGGATGAGAGTAGGTGTTCTAGTAAGAATGTCAGAGGAGAATGGACCTTGAAAGCTAGACTGACTAACTGAAGTGACTTCTTCTCTCTGGTAAGGGTTCATCTCACTGGATGAGTTCAGGCAGACGTGGAGGCTGTTCAGCTCTCATATGAAGATTGACATCACAGATGACTGTGTCTGTGACCTTGCCCGGAGCATTGACTTCAACAAGGATGGCCACATTGACATCAATGAGTTCCTGGAGGCCTTCCGCCTTGTGGAGCAGTCCTGCTCAGAGGGAAGTGCCTCCGATTGCCCACAAGCCACCAGCACGAATGGCAGTGGCTCCTGGCCTGCCATGGAAGACAGCCTGGTCTCTGTTACCCAAGTTGCCTCATAAGTGATGCCAAGTGATATCACTGGAATAGCTTCCTTAATCTCCATACATTTGTGAAACTTTATGCTGAGAATTTGCCAACTAATGTGCATCAGAATCACCTTTATATTTGTGGGTGTAGGGTGGTGCGTGTACGTGTGTGTTGTATTTTTAAATATATAGGTAGCCTATATGTTTATAATTTTCACAAGGTGGAACCAAGAGTTAGTACTTTTTAAGTCTGAAGTCTATCCTGGTTATGAATCACTGATAATTCAACTCCCTCATTGTTTCCATTTTCACCTTTTATTTATTACTAGAGGCCTGGTGCACGAAATTCGTGCATGGGTACGAGCCCTGACCTGTGATCAGGGCCATTTTCCTTGGCTGCCAGCAGCCGACCCTGCCCCTCACCGCCACCCACCTCCAATTCCCTGTTTGCTATTGGGTGATCAGAGCCTGCTGGCTGGGGAAGGGACCGAGAGGTTGGCCAACAGGCCCCAATAGGGTGATCATGGCCTGCGGCCTGATGTCAGCTCCTGCATTGAACATCTGCCCCCTGGTGGTCAATGCACATCATAGTGACTGGTTGTTCTGCTGTCTGGTCAATTTGCATATTACCATTTTATTATATAGAATTTTAAAAATGTCATTTTGGTAAAGAAAAGTTCTGAAAAATTATTTATGTAATCCCATGACCTAAACATATGGATTCTTTTTACCGTATTTTCCGGTGTATAAGACGACTTTTGAAACGAAAAAAAGTCAACTGAAAATTGGGGGCAAAAGACCAAAATTGCCCAAAAATTACCTGCAGATCTTGATGGCAAAGTAAGTCTTTTCTTTGAAGTGGGGGGTAGTCTTATACAGCTAATATAGGCCTAAACCTATGTTTCAACTGTAAAATTGGGGGGTCGTCTTATACTGGAAAATACAGTATTACTTTTTCTTATTATACCTATAGTATTATATAATTTAATGTTCTGTCTTTTAATAAATCCATACCTAATTATAAATACTTTTCTATGTTATTACATAGTCCTCATGATTACTAGTTTAATGGCTGTATAATTTTCTTTCAAATGGATGCACAATAGTCTAGTAAGCCATTCCTCAATTGTCCAACATGTGTATTATTTCCAGTTTTTCTTAATTATAAGTAATACTGTGGTTAATAATTTTGTGCATATAGCTTCTTCTACAAAAATCTTTTAAATTATACATTTTCTTAGGATCAAATTCCAAGAATGGGATTACTTTATAAAAGGGTGTTGTATTTGTATATAAAGAGATTTACTATTTAAAAATTGGCCCATATGGCTATGAGTCTAAGAAGTCCCAAGGTCTGCAGTTAGCAAGGTGGAGACCCAGGATAGCTGATGGTGTGTTCCCAGTCTGAGCCCACATCCAAAGGCAGAAGAAGATAATGTCCCAGCTCAAAGACAGTCAGGCAGAGAGAGAATTCTTTCTTACTCAGCCTTTCTGTGCTATTCAGACCTTCAAGGAGTTATATGAGGCCTTCATCCACTTTACCAATTCAAATGTTAACCTCCTCCAGAAACACCTTCACACGTTACCCAGAAATAATGTCTAACCTATATCTGGGCACCCCATGATCAAGTTGACGTCTAAAATTAAGCATCACAGGTGTGAATATGTTTATGGCAGTTTGTTTTTCAGAACTGAGTACACCAGTTTCACCATAAATTCACAAGTATGGGTGTGATCATAAGCTACCCCAATCAGTTCCCCTTAGGATCTCCCCTATCTGATTAAATGTCAATTCCATTCTGCCAATTTCCTTATTTTTAAACAGAAAACAGAAGCTTGACTTCTCTCTTTTTCTTATTTCCCCTATCTAATCCATCAGCAGATTTGTTGGCTTTACCTTCAAAACACCTACATAATTTAACATCTTATTTCTCCTTTGCTAACTCTCTAGTCTAAGCCATATTACCTCCCCACTTCCTCCTTTACCTATATAGCAGGATTATCAAATTTATTGATCACAAGATGCTTTTATACTCTTAAAACTTATTGAGGATCCCAAAGAGCTTTTGTTTATGTGGGTTATATCTGTTGATATTTTCTATATTAGAAATTGAAACATAAATATATAAGATACTTATTAATCAAGTTAAAATAATGTTATCTATCATATATTAACACAAATAACATTTTACCTTTTTTTGAAATAATTATAGATTCATAAGAAGTTGAAAATAATAGAGAGAGATCTCATGCTCCTATCACCCAGCTTCTCCCAGTGGTGATATCCACCCTTCGGGGGATGTCCGACTGCTGCCTTAGGTCCTTAGCACGCCCAGGAGGCAGGAGAGGCTTCCGCCACCACCGTTGCACTCGCCGGCCATGAACCTGGCTTCTGGCTGAGTGGTGCTCCCTGTGGGAGCGCACTGACCACCAGGGGGCAGCTCCTGCATTGAGTGTCTGCCCCCTGGTGGTCAGTGCATATCATAGAGACTGGTTGTTCCACTGTTCGGTTGATTTGCATATTTACCTTTTATTATATAGGATAAATGGTTATTATTGCTTTAAGCCACTAATTTTTGGGATAATTGGTTACACAGCATTAAATGACCCAAAACATTGATAATCCAAGAAATTAAAGTTTAGCTGTGATAATCAAAATTGAAGAATAATTTCAGGATGGGCTCATACTTCCCAGAAACATTGTTTTCAGAGAATATGCTAATACACATACTCATGAAAGTCTTTCTGTTTGGGATTTTTTTTTTAAATAGTGTGTGTGTGTGTGTGTGTGTAAATAATTACTGCTGCTGTTGGATATAAAACTTACATGCAAGTATAATTAGGGTTTCATGAATCTCTAAGAATCATTGCTTTATTATTATTTTTTAATCCTCACCTAAGGATATTTTCCCACTGATTTTTAGAGAAAGTGTAAGAGAGAGGGAAAGACAGAAATATTGATGTGAAAGAAACGCATCGATTAGTTGCCTCCCACACACTCCCTAACCAGGGCCCAGGCCAGGGAGGAGCCTGCAACCAAGGTACGTGCACTTATTGGAATCGAACCTGGGACTCTATCCACTGAGCCAAACTGGCTAGGCGGGAATAATTGCTTTTAATTTGAATGTTTATTTTTATAGAACTCAAAACCTTTTTATCAGTATTTTAATTATTAAAAGAAAAGCATAAAGTTCATAATCTCTGGGTTTTTGTCTTGAAATATTATATTTCCCAGAGACTCAAGATTTATAAGGAACTTTTGACATTACGTACAGCCTCAAGACCACTTCGCTTGCAGGTGTCCGCTGGAACGCTCCAGGAAGAGCATCACTGTTCCTACAGACAGCCTGGTCCCGGTTCAGGGGAGAGACACCTGTTAGAGAGTTTTCATTCTTTTTTAAAAAAAATATATTTTATTGATATTTTACAAAGAGGAAGGGAGAGGGATAGAGAGTTAGAAACATTGATAAGAGAGAATCATCGATCAGCTGCCTCTTACTGGGGATGTGCCCGCAACCAAGGTACATGCCCTTGATTGGAATCGAACCCAGGACCTTAGTCTGCAGGCTGACGCTCTATCCACTGAGCCAAACTGGTTTTGGCGAGAGTCTTCATTCTTATCAAGCATCAGCCTGCCACGAGAATCTGAGTCAGAGGTTTGGATTTCAGTTCTGGCTGTGAGGTCATCTGAGCTATGGAAGCCACACTGAGCGCCCTGAGTCTCAGCCCGTCAAAAGGAAGGGAGAGAAGTGTGTTGATTCTGAGAGATAATGAACACAAAAACAAAGAATTTATTTTTTAAAAAATATATTTTATTGATTTTATTCAGAGAGGAAGAGAGAGGGATAGAGAGTTAGAAACATCGATGAGAAAGAATCATCGATCAGCTGCCTCTTGCACACCCCCTACTGGGGATGTGCCCGCAACCAAGGTACATGCCCTTGACCGGAATCGAACCCGGGACCCTTCAGTCCCCAAGCCAACGCTCTATCCACTGAGCCAAACCAGTCTCGGCCAAAGAATTTCTTGACATATCTTAGTCTTAAATTAAATGATACAGAGCTAAATTGCTTTATTACCCACCAATATAATCTGTTTTTCCCAGGTGAAGATCATTTTAGGCATGCATTTTTTTTCTTTTTCTTTTTTGGTAAACAGATTAGATTCATTATTATATTTAATTTTAATTTTAAGCTGTTTTAAATATATTCACTCAGCTGAAACTGGTTTGGCTCAGTGGATGGAGCGTCGGCCTGCGGACTGAAAGGTCCCAGGTTTGATTCTGGTCAAGGACATGTACCTTGGTTGCGGGCACATCCCCCGTAGGGGGTGTGCAAGAGGCAGCTGATCTATGATTCTCTCTCATTGATGTTTCTAACTCTCTATCCCTCTCTCTTCCTTTCTTTTTTTTTTTAATTTTTTTAAAATATATATTTTATTGATTTTGTACAGAGAGGAAGAGAGAGAGATAGAAACATCGATGAGAAAGAATCATCGATCAGCTGCCTCTTGCACACCCCCTACTGGGGATGTGCCCGCAACCAAGGTACATGCCCTTGACCGGAATCGAACCCGGGTCCCTTCAGTCCCCAAGCCAACGCTCTATCCATTGAGCCAAACCGGTCCCGGCCCTCTCTCTTCCTTTCTGTAAAAAGTCAATCAAATATACTTTTTAAAATGTACTCACTCGGTGTCTTTTAAAACAACTTATTTTTCTGGCATCTTATGGCAAATGAAATTGGGTTTTCAATTACAGTATTGAGGTAGTGTTTTCTTTAAAAATAAGTGTCCAGACTTTGAGAAACATCTTTGCAGATAAAAGTCCAAAACTCCATGCTGAAGCCTGCGCTTATTTCTATAATACAGTGTCAAATTTGTGCTGCTTCCCAGACCCTTTCTAGCTACTTGGGTCTTCCCAGAATTCCCCAGTTATTCTGTTCCTTTCACATCCTCATTCCTGTGCAGAATTGCCCTCCCCCTGGTTGAGTTGGCCTCATTCTTCAAGACTCAGCACAATGCCTTCTCCTCTAGGAACTTTTCTTTCTTTCTCTTTTTTTTTTATTTAAAAAAACACATATTTTATTGATTTTTTTTTTACAGAGAGGAAGGGAGAGAGATAGAGAGTTAGAACATTAATGATGAGAGAAAAACATAGATCAGCTGCCTCCTGCACTCCCCCATCTGGGATCGAGCCTGCAACCCTGGGCATGTGCCCTGATGGGGAATCGAACTATGAACTCTTGGTTCATAGGTTGACGCTCAACCATTGAGCCACGCTGGCCAGGCTATTCTTGTTTCTAAGTTGGA
The DNA here is from genome assembly GCF_014108245.1 of Pipistrellus kuhlii. NCBI lineage: Eukaryota > Metazoa > Chordata > Mammalia > Chiroptera > Vespertilionidae > Pipistrellus > Pipistrellus kuhlii. The sequence goes on from NW_023425404.1 coordinate 155,019,924, forward strand.
ATCTACCATCGGTTGCAAATTCAGTCTAAAATGTCTCCAGAAGGATTAATGGTCAGAAAAAAACCATATCACACAGAACCCAACCTAATCATGGCAACAAGAACAACAACAAAAAACAACAACTTTTTAACAGAAAGATAAAACAACAACAACAAAAACAAGGTGCACAGAGATTTTTATTTTAAGTGGTAATACTCTGGTGGTGTAAGCATGTGTGGAAATAGGCATTATTGGGTGAGTTGTAAACTGGTGCAAAAAATGCTCACTCTCTTTGACCCAGTAATTCTAGGTGACTAGCTTCAGAAAAATTCTCCAGAGCACAACCCTCCCCCGCTCCATCCCCCAAGAACAGAGATGTTCTTGGCGGCACTGTTTGTACCATCAAAAAACCTGGCATCTACTCTAAAGACCACTGATGAGAGGAGGGGTGAATAAATCACCACCTCCCCCAATTCCATGACATAATATTAGATATTAAAGAGATCAATGTACCATTAGCTTGGGTGTGCGGTCCTGTGGGACTCTCACTTTGTATTTACATAGTACACCGGGAAAGTTTTGAGTGAAATTTTGGAAACACACTTACTTGCCAAGGCTACTATTACTCAGTACCTTTTGAAGTTTTTCTCCTGACTATGAGATACATTTGTAACTAAATATGCAATAAAATACATATATACAAACCAAACTACAATTTGATTTCCCTTTTTAAAAAAGGCCACTAGACCGCAATAATTTTTTAAGCCACTAGATGTCACTCTGAGCTAATGCGCTGTGCCATAACAGCCACTGCCACAAAATGCTGATTTCCTTTGTGGCCACTGGCCGGCCTTAGCGATGTTATCTGGTTTCCCGAGACCGTGACTCCCAGGGAAGGCCTGCAGGTGCAGGAAGAGAGGACACAGACGCAGAGAGGGGGAGGCAGCAAGTCCGAGGGTGGGACTAAACCCAGACCCTCCCGCAGAAACAGCACACAATGGCCACAGTCAAGCTCCTTAATTCTGAGCCACGGATTCATGTGTGTTTGCAGCCTTGCCTTGACAATTGGTTTTGTTTCCAAAATTTCTGTCTTCACACAAAAAACCTTTCCAGCATCTAGGAAGGAATTTTTTTGGGGAAAAAATCACACTAAATTTGATCAAGTTTCTGGATCTGCCCACTAAATGATAGGAGCTAGAGGACTTGGGAGAGCATGTTACATGTCAACAAGCATTTGTAATCAACAAAATCCAGACTGGGGACTCTACAGGACAAATGACCTGGTTTCTTCAACAAATAAATTGCAAGGAGACAAAAGAGATGAAGGGGAAGGCTACAGATGAAAAGAGGCTTAAGCCCGGCTGGTTTTGCTCAGTTAGTTGAGCATCATCCCAAGCACCAAGAGGTCACCAGCTCGATTCCCAGTCAGGGCACATGCCCAGGTTGTGGGCTTGATCCCCTGTTGGGGGCATGCAGGAAGCAGCCCGATGTTTCTATCTCTCTCTCCCTCTCTCAAATCAATAAAATGTATATAAATGAAGCTTAAGAACCTTATGAAGCAACTACAATGGATAGAATTTATTTAGCTCCTTAATCAAAGAAATATATATTTTTAAATAAGACAGTCAGAGATGTGTAACTCTGACTGGATACGTGATGATATTAGGGAATTCCTATTAACGTTTTAGGTATGATAATGATATTGAAGTTACGTTGTTTTGAAGTCCTTAGAGAAACATACTGAGACGTGACCGATTTGTTTCCAAATAGGGGGCAGTGTGTGAGAGCTTGGATGCAATCACAATGTCCTTAAGGTGGTCGCTATAGAAGCTGGGTGATGATTACATAAGGGTCAATTACACTCTTTACTCTTTCGGTGGGAATTTGTACACAATAAGCATTATTTAAAATTAGGCATCAGTGTTAAGGTGGGAGGAATAAATGACACACTTAACAAGGCAAGCAATCAAACAACCTTTCTCAGGGCACACCTGGAGCTGGACAAGATCCATTGCAGACCTTAAACTTCTGAGTGGGCACGAGGTAAGTAAACACAATTCATTCATTCATTTATTTTTTAATTTTTATTTTTAGAGTTTGGTAGTGGGGGGAGAGAAATCACCTAATCTCATTAAGCCTGTTTCCTCATCTGTAAAATGGACATCATACAACAATATTTTCTAGGGGAGTCATGAGACTTAAATGGGAGAAGCACATAAAAGAGTATTTTGAAACCCATACTATGCTACCCAAGGGCTAATGTTTGTTTATTTGATAACAATAGTTCACTTATTCACACATAATCAGCATGTTTAGGTGTGGGTCCTGGAATATGGATTTTTTTAAAAATGATTTCTTACTTGATCTTTAGAGAGAAAGAAAGGGACACAGAAAGAAACAATGATGTGAGTGAAACATCCATCCGTTGCCTTCTGCATGTCCCCTATCTGGGATTGAGCCTGCAACCTGGGCATGCGCCCTGACCAGGAATTGAACCTGTAATCTTTCAGTGCAGAGGTCAACACCCAATCAACTGAGCAACCCTGGCCAGGGCCAGGGACTTTTTTTTAAGCTTCACAAGTGATTGGTTCCACCGTACATACAGCCAGGGTTGACAACCATTTGTCTAATTGAGCTTTGCTGCACAAATAGTTCTGAGCAATCATTGAGAAGATTGGGTCCGGCTCATGTAGTTCTCACCGAACTGTTGATGAGCAGAGGGGCCCTCGAGGTGTCCATCCTCAGAAGGACAGGCCTTGGCCAGCTGTACACGCACTATGGCATCTGGCCACCTCGGACCCCCCACTGGCGGACACAAGAAAAGTTAGGCGATTTCAGATATTTCTCGTGGAATTTTCCATTGCGTTTTTCTTCCTTACAAGAGATTTATCTTTTCTGATTTTGTGTTTTGTGTTTTGTAAACTTCCCAGTTTCGGATATGAGCCAGAGAGACGGGTCAGAGTTCCTGAGTCAGATTCCAAGTCAGACCTTCCGGAGTTTGCACTCCTGAGTCATGCTGAGCCCTGAAACCAGGAAGATTGAGATAGGAGAGCAGTAAGCCTGCCACACCATTGGGCCCAGCACGGAACTCCCCGGCAGTAACTTCCTGTCTGATCTCCCTGTTTGCTCCTGAAGGATCCGTAAAGAGAGAACTAGGATCAGTTGAAGTCTCTAAGAAAGGGGGGTGGGTGGGAAAGTCTAGGATAAGAGAGTCAAGTTTCTGAAGGGACAACATAAAATTGCTCCAGCTGAAACCAGTTTGGTTCAGTGGATAGAGCCTCAACCTGCAGACTGGAGGGTCCTGGGTTCGATTCCGGTCAAGGGCATGTACCTTGGTTGCCGGCACATCCCTAGTGGGGGGTGTTCAGGAGACAGCTGATCGATGATTCTCTCTCATCGATGTTTCTACTCCCTATCCCCGTCCCTTCCTCTCTGTAAAAAAAAAAAAAAAAAAAAAAAAATTCAATAAAATATATCTAAAAAAAAAAAAGAAAAAAAGAAAAATCATGCCATTCTGCTTTAAAAATAAATAAATTAATTAAAAAGATAAAATAGCTCCAGTCTCTTTACTAGAAGCACGGGCTGTGTAACACTGTGGAAACAAAGGTTTACTCGCAGTGGGATCTTATTTTGCTGCTTCCCTCTCCTTATCCAGGCTTCTTCCTTCCTGAACACATACTCTCCGAGGCAAACCCCTGGGCGGGATCTTTCTGGGCACAGACGGAGTCAGAGGGAGGACGGTGTAGACTCTGGATCACAGAAGCCCAGTGACGTCACAGCTCCGCCCCTTACCCGAGGGGCGACCTTGAGCAAAGCACTTGACCGTTCCCCGTGTGCAAAGTGGGGTTCATGATTGTGCCTCCTTCCTAAGGTTGCTGGAAGGATGACTCAGTGAGGCCAAACCTAAGTGAGATTAAATGAGATAAAAAATACTAGTTAGCCCTGCGTCCGCCACAGCAAACTGATTGCGTTCACTACGGGATCCACAGCCAACAGCCCCGAGGCCAGGGCTTCTGAGCTGTTACCTGCGTGTGAATCACCTGGAGACCTTGGCTAAGGGCCATTCGGGCACCGAGTTCAGTTTGAGAAGATGAAAAGGTGCTGGAGCTGGAGTGATGAGGTGGCACTACAATATGAATATACTTAATGCCACTGCATTGTACATTAAAAAAATAGTTAAAACGGCAAATTTTATGTTACGGACATTTTACCACAATAAAAAGAATGTTTTTAAACAAAAGGACATTCCGTAGCATTTTTGGCAAACTCCTAGGTGAGGCTGATGGTCCTGGATTGAAGACCACTCTTGGAGCAGCAAGACTGTGAACCAGCCCCGGCAAATTCACACTGCCCTTCATGGTCTACACGGCACGTCTACCTCCCTTGTCCCTGTGGCCCCTCAGGAACAGCACGTGGCACTGTGTCTACAGCACATGGTTCTTCCTTGCCTGCACACACCACGGCCCTCTCGGTCCGCAGGCTGACGCTCTATCCACTGAGCCAAACTGGTTTTTGGCGTGACTTACTTTCTTGAAATCCATTCTCCCTAATGGATTTAAAGATATATTCTAAGCAGGTTCCACAAACTTGTACAAACACAAGCTTTAAGACAAGTGCTGAATCAGAATCACCGAGGAAAGGGGCTTCAGAACTTGCAGATGGTGATGTGATTGTCTATTGCTGCTGGAACAAATGAAGCAACGGGAATGCAGGATGTTGCCGTTCGGAAGGTTAGAAATCCAACACAGGCCTTGCTGGGCTAAAATCAAGGACTGTCTTCTTTTCTCACAGGTAAGAATAGAACCAGGTGAGGAAACGGTGGAACTGGGTAGCAGGCCAGAGTGTGGTTCCTGGCCCTTTGGTCTGCCATATTTCAAAACATCCTTTTCCCCTTCTCTGACTCTCATTTTCAGCCAGTAAACTATTAAAACCAGTGTTTACAAAGAGTTTGTAGCTACATAGTTGCCATATTACAAGAAAGGCAAGACCTCCTCAAGATTTTAACTACAAAAATAATATGCTAAAGAAAAGAAGGAAATGCATCAAAAACTTACTAGAGGTCATCTCTAAGTGTTAGGATCATGAGTGGTTCTTAATATATACATTTAACAAATTTATCAAGATATAATTCACAATCCATAAAATTTATCCTTTGAAGGTATAGGACTCAGTGGTTCAGTCTGTTCAGAGTTGTGCATCATCACCATTCCCTAATTCCAGAACATTGCACCACCCCAGAAAGAAACTCCACACTCACTGGCAGTCACTCCCATGCCCACCCGCCCCCTTCCCATGTCCTAGCAACTATTGGTCTACTTTTTGTCTCTATAGATTTTCATGTTCTTGATATTTCATGTAAATGCAATCACACAATGTGTACCCATTTGTACCTGGCTCCTTTTATACTTTGCATGATGTTTTCAAAGTATATCCATGTTGTAGCCTACATCAGTACTTCCATTACTTTTTATTGCTGAACTAGAGGCCCAGTGCACGAAATTTGTGCATGGGGGTGTGTGTCTCTCAGTCCATCCTGCACCCTTTCCAATCTGGGACTCCTTGAAGGATTTCTGACCACCCATTTAGGCCGATTCCAGTTGGCCTCACCTGCCTGCCTTCCTGATTGCCCCTAACTGCTTCTGCCTGCCAGCCTGATAACCCCCTAATCATTCCCCTGCCAGCATGATTGATGCCTAACTGTTCCCCTGCCAGACTGTTTGCCTCTAACTGCTCTCCCCCGAAGGCCTGGGTCCCCCCCAACTGCCCTCCCCTGCAGGTTTGGGTCCCCCCCAACTGTCCTTCCCTGCAGGCTCAGTCGCCCCCATCTTCCCTCCTCTGCCATCCTGGTCACCTCTAACTGCCCTCCCTTGCAGGCTTGATTGCCCCCAACTGCCCTCTCTTGCAGGCCTAGTCCCTCCCAATGGCCCTACCCTGCTGGCCATCTTGTGGTGACCATCTTGTGTCCACATGGGGGCAGCTAGCTTGTGTGTTGGAGTGATGGTCAATTTGAATATCATTCTTTTATGAGATAAGATAGCATCCCATTGTGTGGATATACCACCTTTTGTTTACCCATCCATCAGTAGATAGATATTTTAATTGTTTTCACATTTTGGTTACTATGAATAATGCTGCTATAAACATTCTTTCACCAGTTTTTATGTTTATATGTTTTCAATTTTCTTGGATATATATAGGAGTAAAATTGCTGAATCGTAACTCTTTTTTTTAAATGGTCCAAACTTACTTGAGGGCGTATGTGTTGGTTTCATATGATAAAATAAACTTTTTTCAAAAATTAAATACACCTTTCATTTAGAAGAGAATTTAGATGAGCAATGTAGACCAGCACCCTGGCATCTTGACTTAGTCATATCTACTAACCTCAAGAAAACCCACTTTTGTGCCAGTCTCAGCAATCACACTTCCAGTCAATTTAACACCAGTCTAAATCCACTCAGAACCTAACACAGAAAGACAACACATCAGAGACCTAGTACTCCTTCCTTCCATTTGTGGATTTTCCAAGTGTTGACAGAATAAAAATTCAATCATTCAAGACGTTTGTATAGTAAGTTACACTGATTATTTCATGCCTGCCTCTCTCGGGGCTTAAGGACAAAGTCTCCTCATGGGTGGGCTGTACTAACTAGTCAGGACCACCCCTCCTATCCTCTGGTTTGGTCGGCTTCCGTGCTGCCGAGGCCCAGAATCAGACATTTTCTCCTGAGCTCAAACCTCTCTTCCCATGTAAATATCCAAGTTGTGGTGTCCCCTAACAGGCTAACCAGACACTGGTTGCTCAAATGCCCCATTAACAAGGTTTTGTTCTACTTACACATGCCTCTGTGCACACTGGGTCTGACTCTCAGGCCACGACACCTTCCCTTTATCCAGGTCAGAAGGTTGTTTTTCTACCAAATGAGATGGGGGGAGAAGACTTCCTCTGTCTATGCATGATTCATGCATTTCCGTGGATTTATTTTAAATCTTTTAAGTTGACATTCTCAAGGTGTATCTTTTAACCAAACTATGAATTCATTATGGTACTTTTCTAGTTGTTGCAATTATCTGTCCTCATTGTTCATTAGCAAAACCCTAGAGTTTCCTGAAAGAATTATGCATGATGCATGAATAACCACAAAAATGTATTATCATCAAAGACAAGGGTCTTAGCCCCACAAAGAATGAGGTGCTGATAGGAAATCCCTGTCTCATTCCTATGTAAATGAGGGTCATCAGGCCCATTTAAAAAAAAATGTGCTGATATTACACATCCTTAATATCTACATATATAAATATCATTAATTATCCAGATCACTTGGAAACAAGACTTCCAGGAAAGTCTTCATTAAGACTAGTGGACGTTTCACTCTTCCTGGCGTGCAAGGTAGTATCCTTCTAATTATGTTATATTATCTTGTTAAAGACATAGGCAAATTAAAGAATTTAGTTTAATATGGCGACTAACATTTTAGCTCACTTTTATAATCGTGCATATGTTTTTATTTGATTCTTTATTGTTTTATATGCCCACATATTTATTTACCTTCAATATGTTACTCTGATGTTTGCTCTGGGTTACATTCGCACTTTAAAATACAGAATGACTAAAAACAAATGATGGAAAAAGAAGAGTGACAAAATCCTACATAAATAGAATTTTAAAAGGTGTCTGCAAATGTGCAGTCCTTCTCCCCTCCGTATTTTTAGCAGTGGGAGGAAAACCAAGGGGAGCATCAGCACTTACCCGAGGGGAACATGAAGAATGTGGGCCTTCCGGGAGGAAGTAACATTTGGAAATTTCATAAACTTGATCTTTAGATCATCTTTTGAATTCTCTCTTCCCATTTCAAATATTGTTTAACCTTGAGGATGGATTTTAAATTAACTGTTGGCAATTTGGTTCAGAATATGTTCTCCTATGGCATTTTGCAGATCTAGGGTTGTTGGATATGTGTTGTTATTTCCTGTCTTGATTTGTTTTAATATTACATGTATAGCCCTCTTTGTAAAAAATATTTTAAATGGCAGAATTAATTTTTATAATAAACATTTACCATAAATGACATGTCTTCCAAAAATGAATCAATTAATATACTCTTTATGAAAACGATAGTATTCTGCTGATGAAGAAATATATCAATTATATTTATTTTTAGAATGCCTCATCTCCTTTTCCCTTGAAACAATAAAAAAGCACTTTGTATATTATTTAAAAGGTGTATTATTAACATTAGAATTTTTCTTGTTCCTATGAAAAATGAAAATGATTGCAATACAAGTCACCATGATACAGTAGGAGACAGAAACCTTTTGTACCTATGAGAATTTACTACTATACCAAATAATCTATATCATAATATAGGTTTGTAGACAGGAAAAATACCCACTTCTAAGTGGTTATTATACTAATCATATCTACCTATCAAAGTCATTGTAAAAATCAAATTTAATGATAAATATTTTTAAATCTGTTTTATAAACAGTTAATGGAATAGGCCAATGTTCTATTAGGAAAACATTCCTAATAAGCATGAAGTGCTTTATACTGTGTGTGTGTGTGTGTGTGTGTGTGTGTGTGTGTGTGGTGTGTGCACCCTGAATTAGGGCACACACCATTCTTAAGGAATTTACATCATAATATCATAATCTATATTCCAATGTTTAATATCTATACATCCTTTGGTTCCTAATAACATGACCTTCAGCCAAGCTCCTTAATAATAACATGCCTAACACGTAAGAAAAAAAGGGATCCATATTGCCCAGATAAGATATAATACTCTTGCTTTACCTGCAGACAGAGTCAAAAGATGAAAGTGGCACTTCTGATTGCGTTCCTTTTGGTCACAGCTCACTGCACACCAGTAAGTAACCTCTTGGTGTCTCCTTCTGCAAACCAGCCATGGTTCATGCATTCCGAACTTATACTTCTATTCCATCCTCAAAAAAAAAAAATTTTCCCCCCATTGGAATCTGTTAGATCTCCATTTCAAGTTTCTTTGGAGCTGAAAGCAGCTCTTTCAACCTATCTTAAAAGATCCTGGTAGAAAAGCAAGAGATTTGAATCAAGCGCTCCTAGCCTCAGAGTAGGGCAGTGGTTTTCATTCTTGGCTGCACTTTGGACTTGCTTGGGAAACTTTAAAATCCTGGTTCACCTCTAAAAAGAACCCTGATTTAACTGGCCTGGGCTGTGACCCAGACATCAGGATTTGTATAAGCCCCACAGGTGATTATTGCACTGAGCAGCCACGGCTCAGAGCCTCTGTGTGTGAAAGGAACGGTCGGAGGGAGGAGTGGTTGCCCTGGAGAAGCCCCCGATAAACTTTAAGACAACCAATAGCCCAGTGGAGTAGGTTAAGCAAGACTATGGCTCAAGTTGCTATTGTGGACAAAGAATATCTTGAATAGGCCGAGAGAATTAGCTGAGATAATATTTCTGGCATTAAAAACATTTAGTGACTGAGGTTAGCATATACAAGTTCATTCACTCAATTCTATAAACCAGTTTTTCTAGAATAACTCTCAGAGATGGGCAATCATGCTACCGTGTTTCCCCCAAAATAAGACATCCTCTGAAAATAAGACCTACTTACAGGTTTCCTTCTGAGTGAAATATAAGGCATCTCCCCGAAAATAAGGCCCCCCTAGGTTAAACATGAGAGATTTGGTCCACTGATTCTGAAAGAAATGAAGTCACAAGAAATTCACCAGGAAATTCAGGAATTGGATTGTTATGATGATGTTCCAGAAGATGATGACATGATTGTCATTGAATAAATGAGTAAATTCTTGATACTGTAGGATTCACAGTTTGTCTGGTTTGTGTTGACAACTACCGTACTACCGTACCGTAATAAATTTCCTTTATTTTCATTTAACAATAAATGTGTACCATATTTTTCTTCATGGAAAAATAAGACATCCCCTGAAAATAAGACCTAGTGCATCTTTGGGAGCAAAAATTAATGTAAGACACTGTCTTATTTTTGGGGAAACAGGGTAGATGCCAGGATTACTTAGATGACAAAACACAGTGCCTGCCTTTAGGGAACTCAGAGTCTAAACTTCCTAATTCATTACTCTTATTATCATGACTATCAATTTCCTCAGTCTCCATTATCTGCCTCTCACTTTTCACAGGTCCGAAATTTTCATTCTGGAATGCGATATCGTTTCTGCTATCGGAAGGTAATTGTTCCCTTTTAATTTTTTTATTTATTATTTATTTTTAAAAATATTTTTTATTGATTTTTAAAGAGAGGAAGAGAGAGGAATAGAGAGCCAGGAACATGGATGAGAGAGAATCATGGATCAGCTGCCTCTGGCACACCCCCTACTGGGGATGTGCCCCCAACAATGTGCCGGAATCAATCCTGGGACCTTTCAGTCCACAGGCCTACGCTCTATCCACTGAGCCAAATTGGTTTCGGCAACTGTTCCCTTTTTTAAAAAACAACCTAAATTAAGAATGTTTGCTGTCCCCTAGAAAGATATGATTTAGAGAGAAAATATTTGACATTTTCAAGAAGTCATATTTTCAGAAACATAAAGTATGTTATAAAATTTACTCTAAGATGGAAACTAAACAGCGAAGGCAGAAAGCCTAGGAAATAGCCTGATTGGCACAGCCGGGAACTCCGTAGGCAGCCCCTGCCAGTTGGGGGAACCATCTGCAGAGAAACAGACCCTATCCAGCCTGTGGAAGTACCAGCACCAGCCCTGAGTCACCTCTTGTTTGGGTGAACAACACCTTTCTCCATAGACAATTAGTTCATTTCTTCCTTTGCAAATAAGGTGTAACCTAAGTCATGAAATATCTTTTAAAAATTTAGCATAATTTGACTTAAGTAGAAGCCAGTGAACTAGAACCCAGAACTCACCAGCATGTTTTGTGTATTCTTTGCAACATAATATTTTGTCTTTACTTGTTAGAGTCCATTGAAGAATGATCACATGCTGACCATTCATGCATCACACTGTAAACTTGTTAAACATATCCATTATAATATTCAAAACTCCTCATAAAAAGTCACAGGTATTAATTCGTTTTAGAAAACTTTATCTCAACTGACAAATTTCTACTTCTTTTTCCAAGCAAGCTCTGAGGTCATTTTATACTTGTTGTCAGTAATTATCTTTAGCGTAGATTTTTATCTATGGAGTGTAGCTTCTTGGACTATTGCTTACTGCTTTGCATGTTCCTGAGGGTGACTGGGGTACCTGCAAGCTCAGGTTTCTGCTCAGAGAGACTGCTACACACACACTCTCTGTTCCCCACACTGGCTCTCCACTTCCTTTTCCTTCCTGCTCTCAACAGAAAGGCCGAGATAAATCATGCTGTTTCTAGGGCCTCTGGTTGTTTTTTCACCAGAGTTCACATCTGGAAAATTACTGTCCTGTTATACATCTCAGCTAACTCCTGTCTCCCTTCTCTTCAATATGTTTGTCCAATTTACGTTGCAACAAGCTTCTTTACTAATCACAGGTCAGGAAGCAATTTTTTGCAATTTTGTCTTTGAAGTGTCTTATTTTCTTCAGAACATCTTAAAAATACTGTATATTTGAACTGAGTCAAAGTTTCCTAACATTAAATATCATGTAACTATGTTTTTGTTTTTTTTTTTCTCTTGCAGGGATTTCAGTATGTATGTAAATACTTCATCATTTGTGTAAGTTTTTTATTCTTGAATTTTCTATCAATTTATAGACTTGAAAAAGGAGTGAACATTCAGAAAAATAAGGGGAAGTCATGGGAAATAGGAAATCATGTTTGGAAGTTTTGTTGTTGTCATACTGGCTATTTTTGCTTTTTGTGTGTGTGTTTTTTTTAAGCTTTAAATTATTAAGATGGGTTACTAATGTTTCACAGACTAACAAAATTGCTCATTAGTGGAAGAATGAAAATTGTGACTCTGTCTGTAAAATATTTTAATTTCTTGAAGACAGTTATTAACCAATAGTCCTCCTAAACTTCCATTATGTGCTTCCTACTAAAAACCTCTGAGAAGGAAATTAAGAAACAACAACCAAAAAAAACCACCAAACATTTATTTTAAATTTATCTAACTTTTATTTTGAAAATATCTCTAAAACTATTTTCAATTTCTGTTTTTCAGAAGATTTACTGTAATGTGTAGTTAATTCTATTTTCTTGCTTATGAATCACAGTGTTTCTTTAATTTTTCATCACTTTTGGAAAATTTTTACCAACTATCTGATCAAATATTACTTCTGTGCTATTCTTTTTGCACTCTTCTTACACTTGAAATTCACAATCAACCTTCACATTGATTCTCATTTGTCTTAGGTGCTTTTTTCTATACTTTTATTTAAATCTTATTATTGAAAGTATTACATATCTTTTTCTATTTTCTATCTTTTTAGTTTTCTCTGCTTCAGACTATTTTCTATCCACAAATTCTGGCTTCAGTTGTATCCAATCTGATGTTAAACAAGCAATTGAATTCTTAATTTCAGTTGTTATATTTTTCAGCTATAAAAATGTCCATTTGGTGCCAAAGTCACCATCTATCTTTTCATTTCTTGAGCATTTTAGCATAGCTCTTTTATAGTTAGTGTCTGATAAGTTCACTTTTGGATCTCCTGAGGGTCTGCTTCTATTATGTACTTTTCCCTTTTCTTTTCAGTTGATTGCTGTTCCCCTATCCTCACACCTTTGGGACCCCAAACTTCCTCTTTTTTTTTTTTAGCCTGGTTATTTTTGATTGAACAATGAACACTGTTGTTGAAAATTGTAGAGACAACTTGAGGTTCTGGGTAAAGTTGTCTTCCTCCAGAGAGGATTTACTTTTGTTTCTCATGAGCATGTAGGCCATGGGCACTACATTCACAGAACACCTACCACCTTATTTCAGTCAGAGACTGAGGTGATTAGAACAAGTCCCTCTGGTTCACTCTTATTTCTTGAGTGAGGTTCTTTGAATTGCAACCGTAAGCTTTTGACCCTCTAGCCCTATGGATTTGTCTAAAGTTCTTCTTAGCTTCTCAACTGTTCAGCCACTACTTTTGGAATTGCCAGTGCCTCCCTGGGAGACTTGCCTCAATGCAACATTCAGTCCATAAGGCCTTATTTTCTTAGACTGCTACCTTCAAACAGATGCTTAAAAGAGATGTTTTTGGTCCAATCTTCTGGTTGTTCTCACCAGGAGGATTGGCTGGAACAATAAGGTTAGAAGAAGAATACTTGATTATCTTTTTAAAGATCAGCCTGGCTCCAGTGGCTCAGTGGTTGAGTGTTGACCCTGGAACTAAGAGATCTTGATTCAATTCCCCGTCAGGGCACATGACCAGGTTGTGGGCATGATCCTCAGAAGTGGGTGTGCAGGAGGAGGCTTATGGGTGATGTTTCTCTCTCATTGATCTCTCTCTCTCTTTCTAAAAAAAAAAAAAAAAAAAAAAAAAAAAAAAAGAAGAAAAACCCAATAAAAATATTTTTTTTAAAACTTAAAGAGATCAAATAAAAATATTTGAAATTTCATTGACTGTCATTACACATACAAAGAAGTAGAGGAAGTTGGTAAAAGTTAATAAAATTTTTAAAATATGATATCAATAGAAAATTCTGTCCTCTATATAAACTTAAAAGTATTAATGCAAGTAATATTAATATGTTGAGTATTTACAAATGCTTTTTTGTCTTGATTTTTGTTCTATCAGAGGAACCCACCAATGAACAGAAGAACTACCGTGATACCTATGACCCTATTTCCACCAAAAACAGACAATGCTACTCCTTTGACCCCAACCCCAGCAGTCCCTCTTACCACCGAGAGACGGGGAGATGTATGATTCTTGGAGAACTTCCTGACAAATGCAGCTTCTTCCTTCAGGCATTCATACCACAGCTGAAGATAAAAGATGTTAATTATCACCCTGCTCCTCATATCACAATGTACCCTTTTCAATATCCTGAATAAAATGACAATGACTCAGTGAAAATTTTTGTATCACTATATTATTTTCAAGGTGAATGTCATTTTCTATCTAGTCCTTTTTTAAAATTTATTTTTAAAAATATATATTTTATTGATATCTTACAGAAAGGAAGGGAGAAGGGTAGAGAGTTAGAAACATTAATGAGAGAGAAACATCAATCAGCTGCCTCCTGCACACTTGCTACTGGGGATGTGCCCTCAACCAAAGTACATGCTCTTGACCGAATCAAACCCGAGACCTTTCAGTCCTCAGGCCAACTCTCTGTCCACTGAGCCAAACCAGTTAGGGCTATCTAGTGTGTTTTAAAGAGAAAGATAAGCAAAGTAATCTAGGAAACAGGTCGTGTCCCCCCCAATTTGGAAAGTTGTATGCCTCACTAAGAATTGGGGATTCCACAACAAAGGAAGAAGAAAAACAATGTTGGGGAGAGTCATGCAGCCTGCAGCCTCTGCCAAACTTGGGGCAGGTGGGGGATGGGAGGGTTGGGGTGGTGGGAGACAGAGGATTCTGGCCCCAGCCTACATTCAGGCGCTGCAAGAGACTGGGATGTGTCCCGCAGGACAAGTGGGTGTTCTCACCCTTTGAGTTGGGGCAGAACCTGATGAAGCCCAGGGGAAATGCTCTAAAATTTCCTTTGTTTCATTTTGGAGGTAAAGTGACACGTTTCTTCCTCATCTGTGGATGCCGATGTACAAAGCAAAACAGAACGAGAAAGATATTACAGGTGTTACATCTCCACAAGTATGTGGTCCATGTTTCAGGAGGGAGAAAGGTGATGTTTGTACCTCTTAAGAACAAGGATCACCATCTATGACCCCGTTCTGTGCCTCTGTGGTGGAAACGTCGCTACATGTCGTTTGTACTGGACTTGGGCCTCATCTGGAAAGTTTCCCAGAACTCTCTTCTTATAACTGGCTGCAACAGGGCCACACCTGGAAGTTAAAGGAATGGAGTTTGCATAGGAGAGAACGTACACGTATTTATTAGAGGCCAAAGTCTCAGGCTTGGAAAGCATCGTAAAGGCCATTGGATCAAATCACCTGGGAGCCGGTTGGAGACGCAGACAAGGTCAGGCTCCACTCTGGACCTGCAGCTCAACAAGATCCTATAAGGTTTGAGGCGCAGGAAATTGACCACCAAGATATGTTAAAAGTAAAATTTATTCCCCAGTAATGAGTGGAACTCATTATGGAGGTAGAGAAATCAGAATTGAAGGAGTGGGGAGAGGAGAAAGACCCAGCTGGGTTGTCTCCATGGATGGCGATCAAAAGAAGCAAAACGTGGCTGGTCTGGGGGTCTTTTTAAGGGGAGAAACAGGAAAGGGTTGGACCCGGGCAAAACAGGAAGGGGTGGGCTCCAGGGCACTTTGGCAGGTGCTGATTGGTGGTTCAATGTCTTGGGGATGTCTCTGTGACAGATGCCAGTAATGTCATAACTCCACCCACCAGTTGGGGGGAGGGAGAATCTCACAGACCCCCGTGCTCCTGCAAAGCACGCAGACCTCTGTCGACGAGGTATAGACCTCTGCCCTCGTACTTCTGGCAACAAGAACTCACTCTGTGCAAGAGAGCCCTTTCCACATCCCTTCTTTGGGTACCTTTGTTCTTGGAAAAGTATTCTCTCAATGGAATTAACAATTGATCCTAATCAAATTCTTTGGGGTCACATTGAATAAATCTAGTCTGTTTTCTCAATGGTAACCTTCAAATAAATAAACATAATGCTCCTAGCCCCAAGTTTCTCCAAGCAAAAACTCACTGCTTCCTTAATCATTCTTTGTGACATAGTTTGATTTCTCCCCATATCCTAGGACTCTTCTGCACATCTTCTCTAGTTTTTACATATAACTAGAGGCCTAGTGCATGAAATTCGTGCACTGGGGTGGGGGTAGGGGAGTTCTGTCTCTCAGCCTGGCCTGCACCCTCTCGCAAACCGGGAGCTGTTAGTTGGACATCCTTAGTGCTTCTGCAGAGGTGGGAGAGGCACCTGCCACCGCCATTGCTCCTGCCAGCCATGAGCCTGGCTTCTCACTTAGCAGCACTTCACCTGTGGAAGCGCACTGACCACCAGAGGGCAGCTCCTGCATTGAGTGTCTGCCCCCTGATGGTCAGTGTGTGTCATAGCAACCAGTCATTCCACCATTCAGTCGATTTGCATATTAGCCTTTTATTATATAGATGGTTTTTAGAACTTCACATAATACCACAGAATGTGATTTGTAAGATTACAAAAATGAGAGGATTGCCTCCTACATTCCAGATCCTATTTCTATTAATATGATCTGGGACTATAACTGTCTTTCTGGGTAACCACCAAGAACATGTTTGATATCTTCGTACTTGTCTCCTTAGACTGAAGAACTGGATCTTATATTTACCTCTGTTATCACTTACCTGATTAAACTCAGCTCGGCATTCTCTCACACAGAGATATTTTTTTTTATCTAGAGTCTGTCATTCAATACATTTGAGTTCAGTAGTCTAATATATGGTCTTAACTTTC
The DNA here is from genome assembly GCF_014108245.1 of Pipistrellus kuhlii. Taxonomy (NCBI): domain Eukaryota; kingdom Metazoa; phylum Chordata; class Mammalia; order Chiroptera; family Vespertilionidae; genus Pipistrellus; species Pipistrellus kuhlii. The sequence continues at coordinate 155,036,367 of NW_023425404.1, forward strand.
TCTGTTCATTCAACTACCCAGTCAACAAATAATTTTCATGTACATCCTTGGTTCCAGGCAATAAGGAAACAGACAAGCACAGGGAGCCTGGGCCTCTGACCTCCTCGGCTTCTCACTGCTTTCCAGCAGTAATTTGCTACACTCAGGAGGATGCTGTGAAAAGTAATAAAGTACATCTGGCCCTGCCAATGTGGCTCAGAGGTTGAGTGTCAAGCTATAATCAAGAGGTCACAGTACGATTCCAGTCAAGGCACATGCCCGGTTTGTGGGCTCAATCCCCTGTAGGGGGCATGTGGGAGGCAGCTGATCAATGATTCTCTCTCATCATTGATGTTTCTATCTCTCTCTCCCTCTCCTTTCCTCTCTGAAATATATATGTGTTTGTTTTGCAACCCAGGCAGGTGCTCTGAATGGGAATCGGACTGTGATCTCCTGGTTCATAGGTCAACGCTCAATCACTGAGCCACGCAGGCTGGGCGGAATTACATTTTTATAACCAAAGCACTGAGAACAATAGGGTACTTAGTAAAACAAATATTTACATGGCTAATAAAGGACACAGTTAAATTCATCCCCACAGCTGTGGCCTGGAGGGAAATGAGACCCAGAACTTCCCAGCCCTGGCTCCACTTTAGAACCATTGGGGGGTGCGGAGGGATTGGGGGGGGGGGACCTTTTAAAAATATACCAAAGCCTCATCCAAGTCCAACTAAATTTACATTCCTGGTTGTGGAAGGGATCAGAGCATCAGCATTTTCAAAATGCCTGGGATCGTTCTAGCGTGCAGCCAGGCCTGAGAATAGCGGCTCTGCAGAAACCCCCAGAAGCACAGCTCTCTGCCCTTCTGACTGCCGCAGAGGCTGGCTCAGCAAGCAGACCGATCAGCACGGCTGGGTGAGAGGCGCTCCAGCTGTGGGGGCGGGGCAGCCACCATCGGAGGCCCTGACGGTCCGGTAGGGCCCGGGCAGTATGCTGGCTGCTAGGGTGTGCAGGGAAGCGGCTAGAGCAGGGCTGGGGGCGGTTTCGTCAGCCTCCGCTGCTGGCAACCAAAGCGCTTCTCCCCCACGTCTGTGCGGGTCGCAGGGCTGCTCTGTGGGATGAGCTTTCCCGTGCGGGGAGTGTGCGCTCTCTGGCACACGTCCACCTGCCCACCGACCTTCCTGCGGTCCTGGCATTTGCTGGAAGGAACGCAGGAAATGAGAAGCAAGTGCTTAGTACCTCCTGGCATGGGAGAGATTTCAGAATTAACGCCATCCCGATGGGAAGCCCTGGATAATAAAATACAGTCCGAGACCAAAGCCGACACAAAAGAAGATGAGACATGATGTGGCTTAGGGTCACTTCATTAGAATTTGCCATCTGCCTTATATTCTTCTCTGACGGTTGTGCATTCTTAAAAAAAAAACACAAATAAATAAAACCGACACATTTCAAAGGTTCCTCATGGTCTATTGTGTTGGGTGCTGTTTGTCTGAGGGGCTCTCTGGTGGTTAGAACTCAGGAATGTGTATGCTGAGAAGGCTCTGGCCTCGCTCCCTGCTGAAGGGCCCTCCCCGGGCGGCCTCTGTATAATTATGTGCAGGGAGCGGGGGTTGTGGTTGGCTGCAAAGCCAGGAGGTAAGCAATTCTCTCAAAAACAAACCCTGAACACAGACTGTCACTCCCTATCTGACATCATGTTTGATAAGTCCTCCCGTCTCAAAAACACCCAAAACCACAGGATTCTTCACCAGGGGCATTTTGTCGGGTTAAGAGGATGCCTGGTTGCTCCCCAATGGAACTCTCCTGCTGGCCTCCGAAGACGCCAGTGGCAGCAGGTAAGTCCCGGGGCCCCCGAAGAGAAATGCCTCCCTCTGAATTATTGATGGATTCCGGGTGTAGAGAACCTGCAGGCATCAGAGGGAGCTGGCAGACGTGGCAACGTGAGCTGGTGACTAGAGCAGGGAGGAGGGTTTGTTTGCAGCCTGGCGGTGGGCAGCAAGGCCCGCTGGGGGAGAAGACAATTTTAGAATTTTAACACTTTGACATTTCATACTTTTAAACTTGTTTTTAATGAGCTCCATAATGTACATTTTACACATGCTGTAGAACATGCTAAAAGCAGATAGAATGTGAAATGATAAATAAGTAACATATAAGGGGAACATGCTCAAGTTTTTTAAATTGATGATTTGCATGGTAACACACAGACACACACAGACACAGACACACACACACACACACACACACACACATAACCTAAGACTGCAGAAGTCTGAGAGGTATGTGATCTTGTTACAAGCCCTCAGGATTTCCAGTTCTTTCTCCCTGTGATCTCCCTGAGCAGTGACAGAATCAACCAAGTGTGTGGCTGGGGAAGATTTCTCTTTACGTTTCCTCGTTTCCTCATTGTTTTGAACTGATAAGATGTATCATGAGAAGCGTTGTTCCTTTGCTGGACCTCTGAGGAGGGTGCAGTTGAATAGAAGAGCCGACGTAAGAACAACACAACCCCATGCCTGTGAGGTCTTCTGCCCCCGTGGGTCTGGTTGCCTGCCGCCAGGTGACAAACAAAGCCTTCTTCCTAACCAGGACCCACCGGATAAAGGGGCATTTTACTCACGTGGTTTACTGTGTCTTTTCTAAACTCATGCAGCCAAGCTTCAGAAAAACATTAACTATGCAGGTAATGTCAACATTCACTGGTCACTTACTGAGACATCGACTGGCTGTTAGAGCCTATTTTGTACCATGATGAAGATCAAATGAGATCGTGGCCTGCCTTGCCTGTGATGAGGGGCCGGTAAAGATTAGTTTCATTTATATGCTTTATTAGTATTAAGTTTTACTATTTGACATAGCTCCCCTCTTGGCCGAAATATCTCGAGGTGGTTGTTTGTCTAGCTGCCGGAGGCTTTTTGGGAGCCTGGGAGATGTATAATAGCCTCTTTACCCTCTCTCCAGGCAGGCCTGCCCTCACCTCTCCTGGTCACCAGGGGGCGCTCAAGTCTCCTCTGATACGCAGCGTTCTGACTGAACAGGTCCCTGGCTGTACACCCACCTGGCCAGGTTGCTTGTCCTTCAGAAAAGGCCCGTGTAACTGTTAGGGCTGAGGACCCTGCATTATAAAAGGTAATATCTCCATTCTCTGTGTCCCTAAATACGTATTGAATTTAATTGAAGATAAAGGGAGGCAGTAATTTAAGTTAAAAAAAAAAAGTCCCTAAAGGTAGAATAATAGCAATACCACAGGCAGGGGTGGGGAGGAAATCTTTGGGGTTTACTATTCTTCTGACAATACCACAGAGTTTCAGCGTGATCTGTCCACATGAAGTCTGTCTAGCTGTCCTCCTTCCTCAATACTGAGTGGTGGGTGGGGAAAGGCCCCTATTTGGTGGCAGTGGTGCTGGTCAGGGGTGTGACAGAGGGAGACCCTAGGCCTCATGGGAAAGTGAAAGTAGACCGTGTCTATGCCCATGGCAGGAAGTCGGCTCCCCAGTGCAGAGGTGCCCTGAAAGCTGGCACTGAGCCATGTGCCTCGTGCAGAACGAAGGGGCCTGGAGGTCAGCTCTTGGGAGCCACGGGCTGCCTGTGTCTTGGTCAGCTTGGGCTCCCATAACAAAATACCAGGGACTGGGCGGCTGTTTCTGTACATGATAAAAGACTCGCTCGTGACCATTATCCTGTCTAACCCCAAAGGGCCAAGTAAGAAGCAGGCCTCGGGATCTGGGTCGCTCAGAAAGAATCAACTGGAGGCAGACAGACGTTCAAACCCCGGCTCTAAACCTTGGCTTCCTCGTCTATTAAATCGGCATAAAACACCCGCCCCATGCCCTTTCTGCAGGGGTGACGTGAAATAATGTGCGTAAAGCACTCTGCACAGGGCCTGGACTGTAGGAAGTCCTCAGTAGAGGGGTTCGGGGTGGTGGGGAGGCAGGAAATAGTGCGGGGAAGGAAAAACGTTTCCCTCTGCCTATTGTACGCAAGTCAGCCGGGCAAGACAGGCCCTCAAGAGAAGACAAGCGGAAGCTCATTCACATGTGCACCATGCACTGGTGAGGAGCATACCCAGTGATGAGCAACCAGAGGGGGTGGCTAGAATTTGTGCTCATAGGAAAGGGGTCTGGGGCTTATAGGCCAGGGGAGGTCAGCTATGGGACCGTGCCAGGGAGAGAATGGTAGCAGGTTGCTCAGGGAGGCGTAGCATGCAGACCCACGTCAGTGCCTTCTAAGCTAGTAGGTGTGGTTGGGAGTCCTTCTCTTCCTGGCCGGGAGAGGGATACACTTTTCAAACAGAAAAATGTCCTTCCCCCAAGGAAAGCACATGCCCTGTTTTCAGAATTTTCCCTGCATCCGCTGGTTCTCCATGCCAAAGAGGCGTATTCTGGGGTGGCATGTCCTGGTAGGCTTCCATAGTCAACAAATAGTCACACCAGTGCTCTTAGGGGGTTCCTGCTTCCGAGGAGTGACCTGCTGGGCCTGGCACCGCCAGGAAAGAAGCCCAGCCCAGGGCGTCCTTTGAGTTCTCTGCCCTCAGGAAGGAGGCTCGCTGACTCACAGGGCCCGGTCCTGGGGCAGGCTGCAGAGTCAGCGGCCACGTTGCTGAGTCAGCATCCCCAGAAAACACCTCCAGGGCCTCTGTGGATGACAAGTTAAAGGTGCTCACCGCCTGGCAGTGGGCTGGGCTGCAGCAGGTCAGGAAGCAGCCAGGATATTGATGATGCCAAGTTAACCAGAGCCTGAGGCTGTTAGTTTTTTCCGCTTTAGGGATTTTATTTTTTATTATTTTTGCTTTTGACCTGGACAGCTGTGCAAGGAAGGCACTGTTCGTGTCAAAGTCGCATGCCGTGTATGGGTTCTCTGAGGAGATATTTTATGAGTAACCGCTGTCCGTCAGTAAGGACTAATGCAGTAGAGGCAAAAGTCTGCTCCTCTTATTTAATCTCTTAAAATAAACTGAACTGATTGACAGCCAGGCCGTTGTTCTATTATACTTTTCTCTATATCTATTTGGTACTCAGCTCAGAGCCTGGTAATCACAATAAAATCATGGGGCTGTGTTCCATGCACTATTTATTTATTTAACTTGATGTATTTTTTTTTTAATTTATTGATTTTTAGAGGGAAAGAGGAAGAGAGAGAGAGAGAAAGAGAGAGAGAGAGAGAGAGAGAAACATCGATTTGTTGTTCCACTTATCTACACATTCATTGGTTTCTTCTCGTATGTGCCCTGACCAGGGATCCACCCTGCCACCTTGGCATATCAGGGCCACGCTCTAACCAACAGCTACCCAGCCAGGGCCCGGGCCCCATTTAAAATGCTTTGTATATCCTACCTCACTCAATGTCATCGCCAACCTTAAAATAGCTCTAATATTATCCCCATTTTCTAAACGAGGAAAATGAGGCAGGAGAAGGTTAAATAATTTGCCCAGGTCACACAGCCAGCAAGTACCGAGGTCGGGATTTCACAGCCAGCCTGCTCTGGTAACCTCTGTGCACTGCTGCTTCCACGGTACACGTTGGTGTCAGATGAATAAAGACTGAATGACCAAGGCATTGTGTGTATGTGTGTGTGTGTGTGTGTGTGTGTGTGTGTGTGTGTGTTTCTATGAATTAAAAGTGTCCCCTGTGCTTTCAGCGCCTCATCATGGCCCTGTGTGTGAGTCTGCTGGTCTTTCTCCACGGAGTTCTCACTCTGCAGATGGTGAGTGACGCCGTGCCTCCCCCCTTCCTGCCCAGCGGGGCTCCTGGGTTGACCCAGAGGATCAGAGTCACACGCTGCGGGTCCACAGGGCATCCAGATTTCTGATATTCTGGAGATAAGATTAACTAGGTCTGTTTCCAACCTCCCATTCTTGCCCCCTTTTTTTTTTTTAATATCCATTCTCTCCTTCAAGAAAGGATCTAAATTCATTTTTGGTGAAATAAGGGTGATCAAAGTTACTGAGTAGTCAGCAAGTTTTCAGAAATAATGTTTAACTTGCTGACTCTACGTCTTCGTAAGGCGGAGAGAGTGGGTCCTTCTGCTCCAGCCTTCTCCACAGCACCCTCTGCCTGGAGGACATGCACCAGGGAGGTTTAAGTTTTGTTTCTTGATGCAGAAGGAAGAGCCTAAGGCACAAAGGGAGATGAAGAGGAGAAGGCTGGAGATCTGAATGTCTGCTTCTGAGGTTTCAACATGCTGCTGTTCTCCTGGCCTTTTCCTTCTGCCCCCGCCCCCCTCCCCCCTTCCCCCTCCCCCCTCAGAGCAGCCCTCCTCCTCTCCCAACCATCCAAATACGTCGTTATCCCTGAGAGCGCAACGAAAACAGCACTTCCCTGATCCCTGACCCACCCTCACCTAAACTCAGACATGCTCATGCCTCCTCCTGCAGTTATTAAAACATTATATATATATATATATGGTGGTGTCAATTGGGGAAAAAGAAGACATATGTAAAACTTTACTGTATATGTATTTTTTTTTAATTGATTTCAGAGAGAAAAGGAGAGGAGATCTAGAAACATCAATGATAAGAGGTCACGGTTCAATTCCCGGTCAGGGCACATGCCCAGGTTGTGGGCTCGATCCCCAGTGTGGGGAGTGCAGGTGGTTGACAATCCATGATTCTCCCTCATCAGTGATGTTTCTATCTCTGCCTTTCCCTTCCACTCTGAAACCACTAAAAATATTTTTGAAAAAGAAAAAGAAGTAAGAGTTAAGGGGTGGAATTGGACAGTCCAGCGTTGGCTGCTGCATGAATTCACTCACTGAACCCCCGCTAGTGTCAAGTCTGGGCCCAGCACTTCATTGTAGTCCCATGGGAGGATCCACTAGGAGGTGCTCAGCGGACACCCCATAGGGTCTAGGACATGGTGAGGACCAGGGCTGTCTGACGCTCCAGGCCACTGTCCACCTCGTTTGGAGTCATCATCCCCCTCTGAGAATCCATGTGGCTCTTCCACCCCCACGTGAACATTGGGCATAAAATGTCACACCGACCTTCTAGAAGTCAATGGGCTTCTAAGATTCAGGACTATCCCGCCCTACGGGTAGGCCAACAGCTGTCCACTTCCCTACAGTGAAACAGGAAGAAAGGGTGCTCACGCCCACACCTCTTTTTCCAGCCTCCAGCCAGCATAAAGTCGGCTTCTTTGCTCCGTGAAAGTGAGGTATCTTAGCAGTCCAGCAGGTAGAAACCTTAGTCAGACCTGTGAGGACCAGGGAGGGAGGGAGAACAGCAGAGGGGAGTGGGGCATCCGTGATTTCTCTTTCTGACGATGCTGGGACATCAGGGCCAGGCCAGTATGTTAAATACCAATACCTTTCCCCACTCCCGCAACCCCAACAATCCAGAAAATTTCTTCTTCTTCTTCACACAAACCACCTGCAATATCTATATCCTTTTGTCATTTATAATGAACATTTTATATTTATGAAGTAAAAGATAGATTATTAATATATACAGGGTGTCCCAGAAATGTATACACTCTTAACAGCTAATAGCTCAATTGATGTTTATTGCTTTTCAGATTTAACCCATTGGAATTAATAAATATCCAAAGTTTGTATACAATTTTGGGGGGATACTCTGGATATGGTACAGATGTCCTATGCCATTTTTCTTTCCTTTTTCCTTTGCTGTGCCCTTCCCTTTTTAAAAATTGTAACTATTTAGAATGACATCTTATTCTGTTTTAATGTATGGCACTGAATAGGAAAGATTTCTAGTGTCAAGTTCTATATTTCCTCTAAAAAAAAAAAGAGCTACAGTAATTGTGTGCTTTCTACCTGCTTGTGGTCCTGCTTCATTTTTTTTCTCTCCTCCCCATTCCCCTACACACACACACACACACACACACACACACTCATTACTGCTTTTAAATTCCTTCTAGCCTCCACTACATTCTTAGAAAAAGAGCTTTTGACTCTTGATTGCCCTTGGTAGCACCTGGAACCCCTCCGTGAAAATGCAATCATAGCCTCATAGGATATTAATATTGGAAGGGGACTTGCAAGTTATATTTTCAATCTTTCTGCTCCCCGGGACTCTTTTGTCTGGCCTTTTAGCTACAGCCAGCTCCCTCACACAGAGGTCTGATGTTTTAGGAATCTTGTCTAGCAACTGCATTCTGCACCTCACATTTCATTCCTTTTCTTCACTCTTCATAATCAAATAACCTCTTACTGGCCATGCTCAGTTAGATTACTGGCTCTGGTCTTAGAGGATGCGTCAATTACGTCCCATAAATATCTGTGTCAATCCACAGCCAGAGCTTCTGATTGGTTTCCTAACACAAAACACACAGCGCAAAGCCTCTCCATTTCCCTCCCTCCTCCCTCCTCACCCCGTCCCCGCAACTGTCACAAACCAAAACATTGTTTGACTTCAAAACATTGGGACTTCATCTTAGGGATCACTCAGAGCAGGGCCCATGGACTTCACTCTGGATATTCTTTTGGGGCTGTCCCAGGATTGCAGTAGGTAGATGGTGTTTGCAGGGGCCCTCAGTAAAACGCAAATTGTGTTTAGGACACTCTAGTGGAGATAACTTGGAAGTGGGCAACACTTAAGATATTTCCAAACAATTTAAAAAATGTCTAAATATCTGTGCAGATACGTCTGTAATCCAGATAAATCAGTTATGATCACCTTATTTCCTGAGAGTGAAGAGACAGGCCTTTTTATACCTTACTTTGAAGGTATGGATGGAGTATTCCAATCCTTGTTTTTGGGAAGGAAGCAACAGACTGAAGGAAATTAAGGGTTCTGAGGCAACCAAATTCTTCTTTTATAGAAAGGGGCGTTTGGCTTGTCAGATGAGAGCAGTGACAGCAGTCCTGGGCACAGAAAAGGCTACTACGTGTTTCAGCTTCTGGTAAGTCATAGCACGTTGCCTTTCCCAAAGCACAAACGGAGTGACCTGGGACGGGGGTTCCTCCACAACACCCTACTGCTTTGGGGCTGGATAGTTCTTTGTCCCCGGGTGGTCCTGTGGGCTGTAGGATCATTAGCAGCGTCGCGAGGCTGTCCCTACAGATGCCCTACCTGCTCTGTATGGCAGCCACTGATGTTTCAGACATTGCCGAGTGTCCCCTGGGGGGCACTGCTCCTGGTTTAGATAATTTACAAAATAAGTCCGTATTTGAATTGTAGAAACTTAGTACAATGGTAATATTTGAGAGACTGGTAAAATCTGAGTGTGTCAGAATACTTCAAAATTTTGTGTACTGAACCTAAGTAGAAATGTTTTGGATTTAGTGAAAAAGGTGTTTTTGTTTGTTTGTTTGTTTGTTTTTTTCATATGAAATACCTCTGTCGTATGAAACTGTCCTGAGTTTAGAAGTCATAGCGTTGAAACCAACCACTTTAATTCAAATACCATCTTAAAGAAAATCCTAAGACACCCACGACCAACAACAAACAATTAGACACGTAGGCCGTATTGATGAGGATGTTTGTGGGCTCCAATTCCTGCCTATAAAGCTCCGCGTTTCCTTTAGCACAGCTGACAGAACATGGGCTCAAGAGAAGCTGTGACTTAACTCACATTTGCTTGCAGCACTGAACTATTCTAACAGGCATATGACTTATGATGGTAACTAGGTCAACAGAGATGAGAAGGATATAAATATACCAGGACAAATTGATTGGTCTTGGGGTATATGCAATATGGCACAGTTACGCCCCAAAGACTTTTTGGTTGGAAACGTCCTAGCATTGTGTCACATTGATAATAAAGGAGGACAATAAAACAAAAGGACAAAAAATATCTAGTCCACCTTAACTGTTTAGCCAAAGCTCCATCACAGAAAGGACTCAGGTGGGTGGTAGTGACCAGGGTGCGTACAGCAGGGTCTAAGGATACTTTAGGACCTTCCTACTTGGCTACACTGACAGGGGCCCACCCTCATGGCTTGTTTCCCTGTGTCCTGAGTTTGCCTCTGAGGGGACAAATATAGGCAACTCACCCTGGCCAGCGTGGCTCAACTGGTTGAGCATTGTCCCGTGCACCGAAAGGTCACCTGTTCAATTCCTGGTCAGAGCATGTACTAGGTTTCAAGTTAGATCCCCATTGGGGTGCATACAGAAAGCTCCTGATTGATGTTTCTTCCTCCCCACCCCCCCTCACCTCACCTCTCTCTGTTTTCCTTCCCTCCCTCTTCCTCAAATCAATAAAAATGTATATTTCTTAATGTACGCAAATCAGGAAAAAGCCAAACCAGTCTCCTGATTTAGCCCAATTTCAACCACACCTACCTGTTTCATGTCACAAAGCCTTAGGATCCCCCTTGTTTTATCTTCTGTCAGAGTTACATGTGCAGGGTCTCCCACCCTCACCGCTTCTCCAGGCTCTTTTGGGCCCAAACTCTGTCAATTAGAATGGTGCCACCTGTGTATTCCAGCCGGGAAGTGCTTTCTCTAACTCGGTCTCTGTCCTTCTACTTACAGCCAATTCAAAGACTGAAAGAGAAACGAGAGAATGCTTTTGACAGGAAGGCAGCCGACTTGCTAGCTCTGTGGACTTCCAGTGTTTTTGGATTTCCAGATAGAATTAGAACCACTGTCAACACAGAGGCAAGCTTCCAGCTCCCGCCAGCGCCTGTCATTCCTAGACAGAGCCCACCCACTCTGACTGTCCCCGTGCTGGGGAGCACAGCTCTGAGAGGCCCTGTCCTCACACCCGCCACCCAGTCCAAGGGATTGGAGAGCAATGGAGAGACCTCTGTATCTGGGAACCTGGGGAACTACTTCGGCATGTCAGCCAGGTTGCCCCTGATACCCCAAGTTCTGACTACGCCAGCCCTCCCCACAACGGGAGCACCTCACAGCACCAGCTTCCCCACCTCACCCACAACTAAGGAACCCCGAGGAGACATGTAAGCTGAAATGCTTAGTGCCTCCCCCGCCCCCTGCCTTGGGAGGAGACCTGGACCCACCCCTGCCAGGCCCTGGTCACCCACCCCTGGCAGTGTATCCTGTGAGCCTGACTATTTTCGTTATGGGATTCACCTCAGTCAGTCACCAACTCCTCTAGGAATGACATTCAGCCAGAAAGAAGCTTCGCTGACCCAGGAAAGTGATGCTGGCACCTGCCCCACAACCCCTGAGGCAAGTTCTCATTGTTTCCTAAAAATAAAACAGCAAACTTCTAAATCACCTCTGCACTGTTATAATTTTTTCCCCCCTCAACAGCCCATTTCAGGCAAAAATGGGAGACCATAGGCATTTGCTAACTATTGCCCTGTCTTGTCTTTTTTGTTTGTTTGTTTGTGTTTGTTTTGCATTTTCTTCCTTCCCTAGGAATTGTTTCTACCAAATCTGGGGAGATTCTGCTGTTGGTCATTTACACTTTCAATTCCTACAGTTCTTCAGACTATTGTGTTAATCCTGATGTCATTCACTGACTTCCAACACTTGAGCTGTGGACTCCAGAGTGACAGAGGTAGCTCAGAATGAAACAAACAGAACAATTCAAAACTGCAGAAGGAAAAGGCTCAGAAAAAAAAAAAAATTGTGCAGCCAGTTCATAGATGATCCTGGAAGAGCCAGCAGACTAGAAACTAAAACTATAGCCAACTAGGCAGACCATTGTCATTGAAAAGCTTCAGCAACTGTTCAGTTTGCTATGGACTCACTCTGAGAGTTCATGGGGTCTTGTGTGCAGCACGTAAAACGAAGAAATTAGAGCTGACTCAAAAGGAAGCAGTTAGCTGACAACAAAAGGGATGTTACTCTACCCTTAAAACGAAACTGGTTGCACAAATCTTTTTTTTTTTAAATTGAGGTGTGTCTAATATTTTAATTATTTTTAAAAAATCTTTATTGTTGAAGGTATTACATATGTCCTCTTTTTCCTCCCACTGACACCCTCCAACCTCCCCTCCCCACGCCCCCACAGGCCTTCATCACCCTGTGGTCTGAGTCCATGGGTTATGCGCATGTGCATACAAAATCTTTGGTTGATTACCTCCCACCCACTCACTCTCCTCCACCTTCTGGTTGCACACATCTTAACACTGGGAGAAAGAAGAATGATGTTCAACACAGCAAAAATGAGCACTTGGCTATTAAAGCTTCACACGTGATCTGGCAGCATCTTGTGGGCCTAGAGCAGTGGTGTGCCAGCAAACGATTAACCGTCGGCTCCCTGGGGAAAATCAATCCTGCTTTGTTGTTTTCACCATGACATCACTAACCACAGAGCTGGGAAGAATGCAGGGCAGTTCACCATTTAGAGTGTTCTCTCCACACAAATTGGTATAATGGGCACAGGAGCAAAGATAGTAAAATAACCAGAAAGCGATGCACTGAGAGTAATTATTATCTTCGTTTTAATATAATTTATTAACTCTTAAGTTTATACGATTTTTTTTTAAATGGCCATGTTTACAAATGGGCCCACAATATCCCCAAAATATTAACACTCCGCTCTAGCACACCACGAGGCATGTAGAAGAAATCAGAAGGTGAAAAGAAAAAGACACAGGAGTCTTGCAGTGTCAGAACGAGCATATTACTGTATTTCTAGACACAGCACAGAAACATTAAGAAAAGTTGTAAAATGAAAGGAGAAGCAGTAATTCTGGTGATTACAGTTGTAAAGTACCGTAGGGACTCTTCCACGCTGTACTGCATGTGGGAAAGCTCGTGCATTTATACAGAATCCAGAAGAAAGAAGGAAAAAGAAATTCTCAAACAGATGGGTCTGTCATCACCGAAGCTGCTAGAATGGGATGGAGACATGGGAGAAAAGGAAGGAAAACTGCAGCTGGGCAAACAGAGTAACCTGAGAGATTTCACAGGGCCCTTCTCTAGTTTGAAGTAATTCTTTGTCCTTCAGAATCTCAAACATCACAAGAGTTCTTACAGTGAGAAAGGAAACTTAGAAATGCAAGTTTATTCATTTGCTTTATAGATTTGCTGACTTTCAAGGGCGAATTGAGAGGAGAAAAGGTTTTCAAAGTCAAAGTTGAGGAGCTGAGGAAACAATTACTTTCATTTTTTTCTTGCACTGCAAACTTTCACTCTAAAAAAAGGAGTTAGCATTTAAAGGGGGGTCAGATCCCAAAATATGTCACCCTGGTATGAGGATTGCTTTGAGCTGAAAGCAACTGAGAATCAACAGCTACAGAATGAGTTCTCTGCCTTCTCCTTATCTGCCTAAAGGCAGGGCATAAATTTCCTTTTGTGCCAGGAAGAGAAGAACAGAGACTGAGGGCTAACACTGAGATGAGTTTGCATAAACAGACTTTACTACAATAATACTCATCTCTCATCCCACAAATTTCCTAGTCACTTCATTGTCATTTGAACCCCAAGTCCCCTTTCCTTTGTTAAGATGGTATGAAAGCCCCCAATTATAGTCTAGTTGATTTATTTTTATTAGTTTTTAAATATTGTTATTGATTTTTAGAGAGAGAGGAAGGGAGAGGGGGAGAGAGAGAGAGAAAAAAAAACATTGATGAGAGAGAGACATTGAATGGCTGCCTCCTGCATGCCCCCTACTGGGGATCGAGCCCACAATCCAGGCATGTGTCCTGACCAAAATCGAATAGGGAACCACTTGATTCATGGTTCAATGTTCAACCACTGTGCCAAACCGGCTGGGCTAGTCTAGTCACCTTAAGTTTCACTTTTCTGTGAACTCCTGTGCACATAAAAAATTTAATAAATTTGTATTCTTTTCTTCCTGTTAATCTGTCTTTTGCCCAGTTAAATTCATAGACCAGATGCACTAAACCTAAAGAGGGAGAAGTCGAGTTTTCCTTCTCAAGCGGGGCCTGATGCGGCGGGGAACAGACATGGCAGGATCTCCCTTTTCCGCTTAACGCAGGGAAAGAGGGATGAAGGAACCGGTTCTAAGTGGAGGTGGCCAGGGATTGAGAAATAATAGAAATAAAGAGAGAAGGCACAGAGATAAATTTTAAGGTGGGAGCTGGGTGGGCCACCATACTGTCTGCTGGAGAGGCAAGAAGACGATGATGACCTTTCCCAGTGCATTTATTTTATACCCCCAATAATAGGAAGCAACACTAACTTATTTGCATTTTTTTAAAAATATATATTTTATTGATTTTTTACAGAGAGGAAGGGAGAGAGATAGAGAGCTAGAAACATCAATAAGAGAGAAACATCAATCAGCTGCCTCTTGCACACCCCCAACCGGGAATTTGCCTGCAACCAATGTACATGCCCTTGACCGGAATCGAACCTGGGACCTTTCAGTCCGCAGGCTGATGCTCTACCTCTGAGCCAAACTGGTTCCAGCTTTTAAGTAGGCCCTAGCATGCCTGGATTTACAAATCTACTCCCGCCCCTGTCGACACCTGGGCTGATATGAAGGCCAAGTTGACTACACTTTCTGCCATCTTGGGGAAACATGTTCCCAGGGTGTGGCTCTGCCTACACCATGAGTTCAGCTGGTGATAATTAAGGAAATGCCCATGTGCCTTCCCAGGCGGCCCTCTACACTTCCCCACACAGTAAGGGTAGGTAACTCAGTGGATTTTTAAAGGTTACATAAGGCGTTACTGTCCTGACTTGATGGCAGATGCACAGCCATCACTAACATCCATTCTTCTTCCATAGTGGACATCCCTAACTGAGCAGGAAACCTTTGTCCACTGAGCAAAGTGTGGTCTCGTGATCTCAACCCAGTGACCAAGTTATCACGCAAGGTGAAACCTACTAGCCAATTCTGCTGAGGCAAATCATCAAGAAGACCTTGAATTGAAGATCTACAAAACAAACAAATGAAAACTGAACAAAAATTTCATGTGGTTATAAGAAATCATCTAGTCTACTCCTGCAGAAAGTAATAAGCTGCTTAAAGTCAAACTTATGGCTGCAGGGACTTCAAAACCAAAAGCTACTGCTACACTAATTGCAAAAAACTCATTTAATATAGAGGGTTTGGAAAATATCCTAATGGTTATTTTATCTCCATTAAGGGCATTTGGATGAGCAGGCGATTAGCAGTAGGCTGAGCTTCTGTGCTTATGCCCAAAAGGAAACATTTGTATTTCGTGCCTTAAAAAAATTACCATAATTTAGATTTCATAAGTAAATAACTGGTGAGGCTAAAACGATAATGATAGAATGGGCAAAAGTATGTTTACAGCTGTGAGCATGCAAAGCATAGTTTATTCTTGTATTGTTATTCATTAATTATTATTTTATTTTCCATAAGAATGACTTAAGCCTACTTTTACCCCATTCCTATAAATGCTGAATAGATATATCTGTAATTCCCTAATAACAGGTACAGAACTCAGTGTGTAGATGTCTATAACATAACAGTCTTCCATTAGGAATGTCCGATTGCCTGCTTAGGGCTTCTAGACTGCCAGAAAGTGCAGGCCGGGCTGAGGGACCACTGCCATGAATCTTGTGCACTGGACCTATAGTTAATTATATGAAATAGAAAGGATAGAAAATAGAGACCAAAGCCCAAAACTTTTAAGGTTTTTTAAAAATGTAATGAATAATAAAGAATTAGATTAGTTGCATATGTACTCATTTATTATGTAATAAATAGTAATAAAATTTTCAAGTACAGTGTGACTGGCAATGGGTCCATTTCCATCTAAAGAGGTCCAACAAATCACCTCTAAGAATGCTTTCAAATCAATTTGAACATAAGTAACCTCCTCTTTTTTGGGGGGAGGAGGTTAGTCCTCACTTTAAGATATTTTTTCCATTGATTTTTTTTTTTTTTTTAAGAGAGTGGAAGGGAGGGAAAGAGACCGAGAGAGAAACATTCATGTGATAGAGACACATCCATTGGTTGCCTTCTGCATGCCCGGACCAGGCTGGAATGGAGCCTGCAATGGAGATACTTGCCCTTGACCAGAATCCAACTCGGACTCTTCAGTCAGCTGGCCGATGTTCTAACCATGTGCAAAACCAGCTAGGGTGTAACCTCCTTTTAAAAAAGTAAACAAAAGAAAAGAAAAGAAAAGAAAAGAAAAGAAAAGAAAAGAAAAGAAAAAAATATGTTAAAGGACAGTAGGCATTATTGCACTAACATAAAGCAAATGAAAGAAAGAATGAAGAAAATGTATGGAGAGCTCAGTTCAGCAGAGCGTTCATAAAAGAAGATTTAAAAGTAAATGTCTTTGCCCAAATAAACATAAACATAGTGAAGTAGCCAACACAAAGACCCTGGGTTTTGCAAGGAAGACAAGCTGCAGTTGTCCAATCATCCTATCTAATAAGGAAGGAATATGCTAATTGACTGCCCTGCCCTCAAAGATGGTGGCACCCACAGCTAATAAGGAGTGAATATATATATGAGTGAGATCATGTGGTATTTATCTTTTTCTGACTGGTTTATTTCACTTAGCATAATGCTCTCCAGTTCCATCCATGCTGTTGCAAATGGTAAAAGTTCCTTCTTTTTTATAGTGGTGTAGTATTCCATTGTGTAGATGTACCATAGTTTTCTGATTAATTCACTCATCTGCTGGTGGGCATTTAGGTTTATCCCAAGAAACCAGAAACACCAATCAGAAAGGAAACATGCAACCCCTATGTTCATAGTCCCACAATTTACAATAGCTAAGATTTGGAAATAGCCTAAGACAGGAAATTCTTACCTCAGAGCTTAAATTAACTGAAACAGAGCTTAAATTTGAATGTTCAGAAAAAGATTATGTCCACATTCTAAATACAGCATTTGGCAGAGGCTGTTCCCCATAAGAACCCTCACCATTGGGTGAACCTTCATCTGAAACCAGAACTTTTCTCTTTCCTCCAGCATTGTTGGAGGATCCACTCAGATTCTCACCTTTGCTTCCAGCGGGAGGAGGAAGAGGCTAAAGAGGCCCAGGGAATCCTCAGAATCATTAGATTACTAATGAGAAAGGAGAACCAAGAAAGCAGACATGAGTTCCCACCTGTGTTGATTCCGCCTTTAAATGAGCCTACTACTGAATGAACATCCAGAACCACAAGAAATGTGCCAATATTTTTGGTCTCTCTTCAAAAATAATTTTGATTTTCTCTCATTTTCAGTAATTGCATTTACTTAAGTGATTATACTTATGCTCAAATTGGAACTTAATGGATTTACATTCTCAGGATGGTATTTTGTAAATGAAGATGACTTAAATATGAAAAAAATTAATTAAAAAAATTCAAAGAGCACCTAAGTTTATTAAATGGCATTTTAGCCCATAGAGAAAAATTTAACTCAGGAAAGGTAATGTTAGTGGACAGGAAAGGTAATGTTAGTGGACAGCATGTCTAACTATACTGTTCTTAGCTAAGGTGAGAAATTGTTGTTCCATATTAGCAAAGGTTAAATACCTAACCAGAGAAAAATACTCATTCTATATAATGAAAGGCTAATATGCAAATTGACCGAACTGCAGAACAACCGGTTGCTATGTCATGCACTGACCACCGGGGGCAGATGCTCAATGTAGGAGCTGCCCCATAGTGGCCAGTGCACTTGCACAGGTGTAGTTCTGCTCAGCCAGAAGCCGGGCTCAGCCTGGCCTGTGGGGATTGGGATGAAACAGGCTCTCTGACATCCCCCAAGGGCTCCCAGACTGCGAGAGAGCGCAGGCTGGGCTGAGCCTCACCCTGCTGCTCCAAGTGCATGAATTTTGTGCTCCAGGCCTCTAGTTAGCTATGATAAAAGCAGATTTTTCATGAAAAAGCACTTGCTGGACAATATAAGAAAAATTTTAGTCCATTACCATAATTTGAACCAAATGCCATGTTAATTAGCTTGAATAAAGGTCATTCCTTTGAACATTTTAGAAGACAAAGCAATTTGAAGGAAACTTCCTTTGCATAATGAATATTCTATATAAGTCATGCATAAAACCAAGCAATTATAGGCGTCTGGATTTCACAGGGAAGACAGGAACAAGACGTGGTTGCCCCTTGTCCTTTTCTTTTTCTAAACATATTTTTATTGGTTTCAGAGAGGAAGGGAGAGGGAGAAAGAGAGATGGAAACATCAATGTTTGGGAAGCAATTAGGGTTAGATGCATTCATGACGGTGAGACCCCATGATGGGATTAGTGCCCTTATAAGAGACACCAGAGAATCATTCTCCACCCCCCCCCCCTCTCTCCAGAAGAGGTCGTTATGAGCAGACAGCAAATGGCAGTTGCCTAAAAGTCAAGAAAAGAGGCCTCAGGGGAAACCTACCTTGATCTTGTACTTCCCAGCTTCCAGAACCGAGAAATAAAACTCTGTTATTTTAGTCATTCAGTCTTTGGTATTTTGTTATTACCTGAGCTGTCTCCAACACTCAAGTTTAATAGTGAAGGAACAAGGTTAGGTCTGCCTACTCTATTACTTCAAGTGTCCCATCTACGTATTTGCTCATCTACAGTAAATGTACGCACAGGGTACATAGGGAAACAAGTTGGCTCAGTGCTTGTCAGCTGTGGAACACAATGTTTCTAACAAGCTCAGTCGGCAGGTGAATCACTCCTGCTAAGAACAAAATCAATGAGTTAAGTAAGTTGTTTAAGAAGACACTGATGTAATGAAATGAATTTTTCACTAACCTTCAGACACTGGTAATTTTACACTTGATACATGACAATCACACACAAAAAAGGTAAGTTAAATGGACATTATATGATGGAACTGAGCATCCAAAACTTTAAAACCATAGAAATGTGAATTTCATATAAATATGAAGATTGTATTAGAAAAGGGAAAGATTGAGTTTGGGTTACATATCTGGTCTGCGGTATAATTCATGTCTAACATGAAATAGTCACTTTTCAAAGAGGACTTGTTCACACCAATTGTTCTCTCACAGTACACAGCTACAGAGACCCAAGAGAATGTTCCATTTTTATCCCGTGCATTATACATGCACAATATACATAATGTGACTGATTGCTCTGCTAGACTCAGGCCTCTGGCTTCTCCTTAACACAACCTTAATGTTGTTCAAGTACTGCCGGCCCCCACAAAGCCCTGTGCTTGAGATGCTGCCTCAGCACCCACCACAGCCCCTGGGCAATCACTGTGGTCTTATTTCCTTTGATGGTAATTAGTTTGCCGGGAAATGAGTCTGTGAGCCAGTTCTGGCCAGGAGACAGGAAGATACCAATTGAGTGAAGGATGGGAATGCCCGTTCTGCTTTCAATGCCATTCTGCCTCACATCAGAGGTAGTCACAGGTTTTGATCATCCGTCACATTCGTAAGGTACAATAGACTTTATTCTAATACTTCATTTATTCATCTTACGGAGGGATACAAAACAGGCAAACTGAGAGTACAGTTTCGTCATGTCATCAGGGGCTACCCAGGTATGCTGGCTTCTTGGCCCCCATGACCCACCGGGGGCCGCACAGGAAGATGGGGTGCCCGGATGCACTGGGCGGGAGTGCCAGCAGTGCTTACCGGGCCAGCTCACCGCCCTCTGTGCAGATGGGGGATTTCAAGCAGATAAGGCAGCAATCAGCTTTCAAGACAAAGCATTCTTCTCCAGCTGCACGTGGCAGTTGCCAAGGAAACAGTGCTGTGAGCAGGCAGCTCCCAGCTCACCTTCCCAGAATGTGTAAATGTGTTTGGAGACCCAGGCCTGACGTTAAGCTCTTTTCACAGAAAAAACTTCGCTGGGGAATTCAAGGAATGGTTTCCAGGCTCTTCAGAAAGGAGGGGGTGGGGAGGCAAAAAAGAAAGTCTTGTTCCTCCAGACATTGTTGTCTCTGAACTGGATGCTTGGACTTCATCTTCCTGGTGCATTTAGCTTCCCAAGCTCCACTGTAAGACATTTTTATTTTCACAATTTCTCTCCTTTCCTCAACCTCTTCCCCAGTTCTTACCGTCAATTGATTTCTTGCTTCTTACTGAACTAAGAAAACAGGGGAGAGAATGTCTACAGGTTCCCACCACCACATACCAAAAACGATTTCCCTTTTTACCCGTATCTTCCACTCCCCTCTTCTTACTGCGGATATACTGTCCACACACCACTCTAAGGCCACAGCCCCTACCTGTGCTTTAGCTCTTGTGCCCATTCATCTACTCAAGGACATCACTTTAGCAACGCCTAGTTCAGGGGTCTTCAAACTTCTCTCATTATGAGAATCACCTGGTGGAGTTGTTAAAACACAGATTCCCAGATCCCAACTATAAGAAGTGCTATCAGGAATCTGTGTTTTAACACCTCCACCAGGTGATTCTCATAATGAGAGAAGTTTGAAGACCCCTGGCCTAGTTGATCTTCCCTAGTTGATCATCCATCAGCATATAGCCTTTAGTATTTCTTTTTCTTTTTATCCTCACCCAAAGACATGCTTTTTAAGATTTTTAAAATATATATATTTTATTGATTTTTTTTACAGAGAGGAAGAGAGAGGGATAGAGAGTTAGAAACATTAATGAGAGAGAATCATCGATCAGCTGCCTCCTGCACACCCCCTACCGGGGATGTGCCCGTAGCCAAGTACATGCCCTTGACTGGAATTAAACCTGGGACCTTTCAGTACGGAAGGCCGATGCTCTATCCCCTGAGCCAAACCGATTTTGGCAAGACATGCTTTTTAAAGAGAGGATGGGGGGGGGGGGGAGGGGAGAAGAGAGAGAGAGAGAGAGAGAGAGAGAGAGAGAGAGAGAGAGAGAGAGAGAGAGAGAGAGAGAGAGAGAATCAGTTGTCTCTCTTATGTGCCCTGACCAGGGATTGAACCTGCAGTGTAGTTTTGTGCCCTGACCAGGAATGAATCCACCTTTTGGTGTATGGGATGACCTTCCTAACTGAGCCACAGATAGGGCTGTATTTCCTACCTTAAAATCTCTCACTCGACCCTACCACAGCTATGGCCCATTTTTCTATTCACCATTATAGCAAAACACCCCAAAGGAGTTTTCTATACTGCTGTCTCAATTATTCTGGCCTTGTTATTATCCTTGTTTTGTTTTGAGGTAAGATTTATTAAAGCTGGGAACAGTGCAGCAAGGAAGGGCTTAGCCAAGAAGCAAGAGGCTGCTAGCTCTGGACGGGGCTGCTAGCTCACTGGGAAGCAGAGACAAGGGGACCCTGAGCCGGGAATCAGGGGATCAGCCCGGGAAGAGCTGCACTACCATTGCTCCCCTGATTGCAAGTCTCCTGGGGCCCCTTCGAGTTTAGGAGAAGCATGTCTGTGGAGGAAGATCACGCCTGATCATAATTTTCTGAATTGAGTTTCTATTACTTCAGCCGAAACCGGTTTGGCTCAGTGAATAGAGTGTCGACCTACGGACTGAAGGGTCCCAGGTTCGATTCTGGTCAAGGGCATGTACCTTGGTTGCGGGCACATCCCCAGTGTTCGGTGTGCAGGAGGCAGCTGATGGATGTTTCTTGCTCTCCAATGTTTCTAGCTCTCTATCTCTCTCCCTTCTTCTCTGTAAAACATCAGTAAAATATATATTTAAAAATATTATAACTTCATAAACTCAGCAATCTTTTTCCCCCATTGAATATTGGTTATTACTACGCCTCAAAATAATTAAATTGGAAACAAGAGTGTTTCAATATGAGAAATCTGTTACTGAACTAGCAACATACTGGAATACCTTTTAACTATGACCAGATTAAAGAAATGTCCATATTTAAATGTGAGCAAGGATGTTACTTCTTGAATTTAATATCTGCATATTTTTTCATAACTGAGTTTCTTACTTTTAACCTGGGACAACATTAAAGGTTACATTTCAAGACAAATTAAAAAAGAATATCATTTTTACAATCCAACTATATACTTTGTCATTCCTTTGAACACTAAATGCTTTTTAAATATTTATCAACAAGAAAAATGCTAATTATACAAAATTAGAATACTTAAGTTATTTAGATATTAGTGGTTTATTAAGTGAAGTACTTTAAAAATGAGGTTTGAAATCCTATTATTTTAAAAAATATATATATATTATTGATTTTTTACAGAGAGGAGAGGAGAGGGATAGAGAGTTAGAAACATTGATGAGAGAGAAACATCGATCAGCTGCCTCTTGCACACGGGGTGTGCCTGCAACCATGGTACATGCCCTTGACCGGAATCGAACCTGGGACCTTTCAGTTAGGAGACCGATGCCCTATCAACTGAGCTAAACCAGTTTTGGTGAAATCCTATTATTTTTAATATACATATTTTTATTACATGTATTTATTATATATCTTATAGCTGCTTTAGTTCATAAGCAATCTCAATTGCATAGTGTTACAATTTCTCTTAAACAAATAAACCTGAAATTTTATGCCGTTTCCCATGCATGAGCATATTGAACTGTGGTGAGAGCTTGCTGAGGTCAGTAGGGCAAAACCAAGTCTTCTGTGGAAATTTTTTAAAGAATGGGGAATAGTAAAGTGCTTATGATAAAACCTGGGCTGTGAAAAAGATTCCAAAAGGCTGTAGCAATGCAAGCGAAGCTCACAATTCTAAACTTAAACAGACACAGAAGACCTTGTCTTTGGGAGTCCAAAGTCCCACTGCACAGGCACAGGATGGCGTAACAATGGCACTTGTAGAAAACAGGCAAGGTGGTGAGTGGGCAATGTTACATTGTCTCCTAAAAAAGATGCTAACATCCTGGTCCGAATGGAAAATGGCATTTCTGTGCCCGCCCAGCATTTCCTGAGCGTTGCACCTGCCTTGCTTTGCACGGAGTAAGCAGCTGTCAGACAAGGGAAGCACTCAGTCGGTGGAGGCGGTTGTTCTTTCCACGCTATTTGGGAACCGCCTACGTGAGAGTTTCTCCAGGGAGCCAGGAGGGAACATTTGAAGGAGCAGGGAGGATTGCCTGGGAGCAGCCTCGGGGGATAGGGCTTATTATTTGCCTCTCAGCATAACCATTATGGCTTGTCTCAGTTTCGGTTCTTACAAGGGTATTTCTTGGATCACATGATCTCACACATCTAGAGGAAATAATGAACAACATAAACTGATGAACAAAAACAGACTCAGAGAAAGAGAAGCAGCGATCAGACTCTCAAACCTCAGAGGGAAAGTAGGGGAGGGTGGGGGCAAAGGGAAGAGATCAACCAAAGGACTTGTGTGCATGTATAAGGGCCTAGCCAGTGGCCCTGGACAACAGGGTGGTGGGGGCATACGTAGAGAGGGATTTGGGATGGGAATGGGGGGATGAGGACAATTGTGTGAGACCATAATCAATAATCAATCAATCAATAAATACCTCCCAACACAGTGAACGCCAGGGGAAAAAAAAAAAAAAAAGACCACATGAACCCGAAGACTCCACCTATGGTCAGTGAGCAGAACCATGGGAAAACAGACTACATTCCAATACAGACATGTGTAATGGTAAAAACTACCAAAATCGGAAGAGACATGAGAAAGGAAAAGGAGCTAAGCACTATATATTGTACTGTGTGCATGAGTTATTAATTGCTGCATAATAAATTACCCTAAAACTCAGCGGCTTAAAACAACACACACCTATCATCGCCCAGTGTCCATGGGCCAGGGCCCCAGCGGTGGCTTTGCTGGCTTTCGGCTTCAGGGTTTCTCACTGTGCTGCAATCAAGGGGTCCCCTGGGGCTGCAATCACCTCGGGGTCCACCTGGGGCCGAACCACTTCCAAGCTCACTTAACAGCTGGGCAGGCCTCTTCCTGGACTGTTGTACCACGGGCCTCCGTTCCCAGCTGGCTGTGGTTTGCAGGCGGCCTTCTCCATCAGCGCAAGGACTTGAGAAGGCCCAGGGAAAGAATACCGGCAAAGGGGAGAAATCGGGCAGACCGAGAACTTTTTAGGGATTCACTCTGAACTGAGATAGGTCCTAAGGATGAGTCCAAGATTTATGATGTGTGCAACTGGATAAAAGGATGGTGCCGATTCACATGAGATCGGCACACAACGAATCGGCACACAAGAGAACCCGGTTTAGGGAGGGGAGGAACATGAATTGTTTTTAACATATTGAATCGAAGTGCCTTTGTGATGCCCATTGGGAGACAATGAAGTGGATATGAAGCTCAGGGAACTGGCCTGAAGATTTGAATTTATGACACTATCTAGTCCGTGATCTGTAGCTCATACTGTTATATGATTGACCATGGAACAGTTACTCTGATCTATTTAGTTATTGATTTGCAATGATCCCAGCCTAGAACTAAATTAGGTGGGGAAGAACATAAACATTTGCTGTTAAACTCACTACTTCCTTCCAATTGCACTCCCCATGCACCTTATTTCAAAAGCATCTTGACAGATTAAGAAATTAGGGTTCAAGCATAGTACGTGGCACCCCACGATCTCCACCTCCTGGTATTCCTGCCTTTGGGTTATTTCTTCCCAAGTGAAGACAGGGCCTGACTTGCTTCTATGCTGTAGAATGCAGCAAAATCATGCAAGCCAATTACGTGATTGTATGACTTTATGTGAGACACAGTCTGAAAGGCTGCCTGGAGCTAGAGCTTTCCTTTGCTGGCGTGACAATGTAAGCGAGCCTGCTGAGAGGCCCATCTGGCAAGAAACTAGGGGTGACCACTAGCTGCTGAGCTAATTTGATAAATTTGATAATTTGATAAAATAACTTGCATTAAAAACATTTCAAATGATATGCAATCGTAAACAAACATGTTCTTCAATTATATTTTATTACTAAAAACATGAGATCACTTTGTGATTATATTTTATTACTAAAATATAATTACAAAGTGATCTCATGTTTTTGTAATGAGCAAAACCAAAAGTGATGTGTACTTGTAGGAAGGTTGATGTATAAAGCTTTTTGGAACTAAAACAACTAGTCATGACTGCTTAGAGTGGATATGGAAAAAAACCTATGTCTAGACAAAATGAGTTAATTTGCAGGAAGGGAAACCACACTTTTATTTTTTTATTTATTTTTTATTTTTTAAATATATTTTATTGATTTTGTACAGAGAGGAAGGGAGAGAGACAGTTAGAAACATCGATGAGAGAGAGTCATCGATCAGTTGCCTCTTGCACACCCACTACCGGGGATATGCCCGCAACCAAGGTACATGCCCTTGACCGGAATCGAACCCGGGTCCCTTCAGTCCCCAAGCCGACGCTCTATCCATTGAGCTAAACCGGTCCCGGCAGCCTTTCTCTCTCTCTTTTTTTTTTTTCATTAAGTGTATTTTTTAATCTTTATTGTTGAAAGTATTACATATGTCTCTTTTAATTAATTTTTTTTTACATATTTTAATGATTTTTTTTTGCCCCACTCCCTCCCTCCCCCATATCCCCTCCCTCCCCATAGTTTTATGTCCATTGGTTGTACTTATATGCATGTATACAAGTCCTTTGGTTGATCTATTATCTCCCCCAGATCCTCCTCCCCTCCCCGCTGTAATTTGACAATCTGCTTGTTGCTTTACTGTCTCTATATCTATCTTTTGGTTCATCAGTTTATAATGCTCTTCATTATCCACAAATGAGTGAGGTCATGTGGTGTTTCTCTTTCATTGATTGGCTTATTTCACTCAGCATGATGTTCTCCAATTCCATCCAGGTTGCTGCAAATGATGAGAATTCCTTCTTCTTTATGGCAGCATAGTATTCCATTGTGTAGATGTACCATAGTTTTTGGATCCAATCATCTGCTGACGGGCACCTAGGCTGTTTCCAAATTCTGGCTATTGTAGATTGTGCTGCTATGAACATAGGGGTGCATATATCCTTTCTGATTGGTGGGGAAACCACACTTTTAGATAGATATGTGCCACTTAATGCTTTCCCTTTGGCTTAATTTTCATTTTGAAAAGTTATAGGAAATCCTAACGTTTCTGAGTTGCAGACATTCAAAATTGCAAGAATACTTCTCTTCAGAGTTTCTGGCAGAGAAGCAAGTTGCTAATCCACAATAGCGGCAATTGATAAAATTGGACAATTTGATAAAATAACTTGCATTAAAAACATTTCAAATGATATGCAATCATAAACAAACATGTTCTTCAAATACTTATATCTCTTATTTGGTTAGCAGGGCAGATTTATCAAAAACAGGATTAATTAGATTCACTAGTAAATAACTAGGCTGCACCAATAGAAAAAGTTTCATTCCAGCAGCATATAATTTTTACTTTTCCAAAATTGCAGTAGCAAATCAGTTCAAAGGTCATTGCTTTCTCAGTTTTCCACTTAATTCCAAGGCTCAAATTTGCTCTGGGGTGAGATGATTTCATTGTTCATTTAATGTAAACCAACTGTGTTGTCCAAAATCTCAGTTCTTGGCTGTCTTCCCGCTACACTCCCAGTGAGAACGTATCCTGCTGGATGGACTTAAAGACCATCTATATACTATTTTTTTCAGCCCCAGTGAACTCCAAATCTCTATATACACCTGCCTACTGAAAAAAAAATCTGTGTATAATTGTATCTACTGGGTCCCAGGTTTAGCAATCCTAAAACCACAACTCCAGGTCATCACTGCAAACCTGCTCCTCCGGCTTCTTCAACTCAGTGCACCACCTTTCCCTAGGAGTTATGTGTGTGTGTGTGTGTGTGTGTGTGTGTGTTTAATCCTCACCAAGGATAGTTTTTCCAATGATTTTTAGAGGGAAGGAGGAGTGTGTGTGTGTGTGTGTGTGTGTAGGAGAGAGGGGATAAGGAGAGAGTGAGAGTGAGAGAGAGATATTGGTTGGTTGCCTCCTGCACACACCCTGATGGGAGCTGGGGATTGAACCTGCAAACCAAGTTTGTGCCCTTGATCAGTAACCCCCCAATCCTTCAGTGCTTGGGCTGACACTCTAACCACTGAGCATACTGGCCAGGAGTTTCTCTTGACTTCTCTTGTTCCCCGACTCCCCAGACACATGCAATTCATTAAGTTCTCTCACTTCTACCTATAAAATACAGGGTGTGCCCCCCAAAACGTATACACACTTTAATAGCTTAGCTCAATTTTGAAAATTAAATGTATTTTAATAAACACTGCCTTCATAATCAAAGTGTGTGTATACATTTTTGGGACATCTTATATATCCCCAATTCTACCACTTTAGACACTTGTACCCCTACAATGTAGTGTGACTACACCTGCTTTTGCTTAGATAATGGCAATAGCTTCCCCCACCCCCAGACCAGATTTTCAACCTTTTTCACCTCATGGCACATAAACTAATTACTAAATTTCTGTGGCATCTAAAAATAATTTTTTTGCCAATCTGAGAAAAAGAAAAGCTACAATTTTGATTAACATAGGGCAGCTATTATTTTTTTTTGCTGCTGTCTTTTTAAAAATTTTATATCTAAGGGAAAAAAGGTCAGTGCCCCTGATTAAATAGTAAGGTATTGTAAGTTTTTACAATTCTTGCGGAATACCAGTTGAAAATTGCTGCCCTAGACTACTCTCAACATAACAGAGAGAATTATCTATGAGAGAGAAATCAAATCTAATAGTCCTCTGGCTTCCCATTAAGCTCAGGATAAGATGCAGACACTTTTCCAGAAGCTACAAAGCACCCACATTATCTTTCATACTTGTTTACTCCTTCAGAATCTGAGTCATTTCAGGAAGGCACTTCGCTTATTCTTGTCTTATTCACTATTACCTCCAGCGTCTACAGCAGTACCCAGCACAATCATACACTCAATATTCATGGGATGCACTAATTTTTTCTGTTACAATACAGATGAGCATTATGAGGCCCTTACCTGGATGCAAATAAACTTATAAATTTAAGGATTTGATTTTTTAATCAGTATAATTTTAGACTAGTAGTCTTTAAAACATGAGTTACACCCAGCCTGTGGCTCAATGGTTGAGTGATGACCTATGAACCAGGCCATAGATCAATTTCTGGATAGGGCACATTCTAGGGTTGTGGGCTCTATCCCCACTGGAGGCCGTGCAGGTGACTGATCAATATTCTCTCTCATTGATGTTTCTATTTTCCCCTCTCTGAAATCAATAATACATTAAAAAACAAAACCCAAACCATGAGCTATTATTTTACCTTTTACAGTAACTCTGATGATTCTAGAGGTGTAAACCCTTGAATAAAATTTCAAATCATAAATACATATTTTACTAGAGGCCTGGTGCACTATATTCATGCACTGGGGACAGGTTGCTCCTCAGCCTGGCCTGTGTCCTTGGCGCTGCTGCGCTGGCCAGTCATCAGTCCTGCTTGTGGCTGAGCGACTGCCCCCTGGTGGTCATTGCACGTAATAGTGACCAGTTGTTCTGCCATTTGGCAGATTTGCATAATAGGCTTTTATTATATAGGATGCTTTATGACTGCTCCACTGTTGTAGCTCTTAATACATGGAAAAACAGCCTTTAATGAGAGGGCTGACAAACGGGCAGAGGAAAGCACACATGCAAAAGCAAAGTGAGGGTTGAAAAAGCAGGATATTCGCTGTACCAGCAAGTATTTTGGGATGGTTCTAAAATATACTTCAAGGAAGATGAAGCTGGAGAGCACAAAGGGCCCTAACATACCTGGCAAAGGATCCAAACAGCAGGCACCACAATCTCTTCTCCTATTTGCATTTTAGAAAGCTTCCTGTGGTGAATATGGAGGATGATGAGAGGGTGTGGTAGAGAGGCCACAACCAGAGTGGAGGCAGAGAGACAAATTTTGGTCTCCAGAGCAACCCAGGCAAAGAACTATGGCTATGGTTAGGAAGATGTCCCTTTGGGCTCCAGGCTGGGATGTGCAGCTTCGAGGCCTCCTTGTCTTCTCTACTCCAGGGCGGCCTGAGTAGACCTTGGGCAAACTATTACTGATTTTGTAGATGTTTCTTTCTGAAGATCTTTGGTATTCCATTATCTATGGAATTCTCATTCTTAATCCCAACCCATTTTATTAGCCTGAAATGAAGTCATTAACCAGTTGTTTATTATGTGTGTCAATTTTAGCAAGACGTCAGACAGCCTAAGCTGGTCTGGTAATGGTCATGTGTTCTCTGATGACAAGGTCCTCAGGATGTGCTGGTAGTGGTGGGAGGGGACAGGGGGGCGTGCTGGGTTCACAAATGCTGTGACACATAGCCAATACCTTTTTCAAAACATGTAAAGACGCTTCTTCTCTTTCAAAAGTTTGTGTCTCTAGGTGGACTGCTCAAAATGACTCCCGAGGCCAGGAGCCGGATGATATATGTCTTGCCTTTAAGTAAAACTATTTAAAGGAAAACCATTGCCAAGAACTCCAATGCTAAATTTAGAAACACTTAAAGCTTTCTCCATCTTCTACTTCTGCTCCAATCAGCACCTTCCAACCTTATGCAATCCTCATTATTAGTTCTGAATCAGACTGCTTTTAACAACCAGGTACAGTAATGTACTTACTCCACTTCCACTTGCCTCATCTTTTTTGAAGACTACTTCTCTCAAAATCTAAAAAAAGGAAGCCACAACCAGGGATTAAGTGTCCATAATATCTATTTTTATTACGAAAACATTAAATTTTGACACATTGCTTCATTTGCTTTTTAAAAATCTATTATCTGACTTAAATCTATTCAGCAAAAATGCCAATAAATTACATAAATCATAGTTTGGGTCTTTTTAAAACTAGGAACATAATATGTTTTATGATAATCAAACAACAATACTAAATCTGAGTTGCGTGAGTGGTTAACTTGTATTTTAACATTTAGCTTAAAACCAAAACCAACCACATGCTAATACACTGTTGAAAAAGTTTCTCAGAAACGCTTTCCTTATGGCTGTGTCAGTCAGTATCCTTCACTGAGGTACAGAATGCAGCGTTATCAGGTGTCAAGGCACTCATTCCAAATTGTCCTGTTCTGCTCAACTCAGGAGCAGCACTGGATGGAGGGCTGATGATATATATTAGCCTCCCCACCTCCTGCTCACACTATCTTGCCTTTAAATAACTTCATTTCTTTAAAAGGAAATCATTA
The DNA here is from genome assembly GCF_014108245.1 of Pipistrellus kuhlii. Lineage (NCBI taxonomy): Eukaryota > Metazoa > Chordata > Mammalia > Chiroptera > Vespertilionidae > Pipistrellus > Pipistrellus kuhlii. Next base: position 155,066,154 of record NW_023425404.1, read on the forward strand.
GCTAAGGACTCCAATACTGAATTTAGAAACGTGATTCCAATACACATTAAATCTAATGTGTTAATAGTCACAAGTTCTGAAAAGTGAAAATAGATACAGAACTTATGTAAACAACCAATGAACTAAGGCAAATGGCACTGCCATTATATGCCTTAAAATGGTATATTTTTGGTGTCTGGGTTTCTTTAAAAATTACATTTTGGGACGGCTCAGATGAATTTCCATAAAAGATGTGTGTTTTGCATAAAGTTAGAGTTTGAAGGGTTTTCAACATGGGTGGTGGTGTTTAAAAAAATACATTGATAGTCTTATTAGTGAACGTTTCCCACTTGGTTTAAGTTTTATTGTGGAGGCAAACCAAAGCACTCTCTTAAGACTTCATGTTCAAAGTTATGATTAGGTTCTTATCATTCCTAGAAAATTTAAAGCTAGTTATCACCCTGGCTCTTGTCATCATCTTCGTCTTCATCATCCTCATCATCTTGGTCTGCGGATTCATCCTCTTCTTCCTCCTAATCAGAAAATACACATTTAACATTATGAAGATTTCTCACTTCATATTCAATACAGTATATATCTATTGATAAATTCTTTAATCTAGTAAGTATACTAGATTACACACTATCTGATTTTCTTGCTTTAATGCTTAAGGATCCATCCATCCATCCATCCATCCATCCATCCATCCATCCTTCCACTTAAAATTCTTTATTGTTTAAAGTATTACATAAGTATCCTTTCCCCCAATTGTCCTCTCTCTAGCTGTTCTGCCATTTTTAATATGATACAAAACAGATAGGTTAACTGGCCGACAGATGGCTATATCTCTCACCTGAACCAAAGTCAAAACAGAATGGCACATTTGGGTGATAAGAGTCTTGTTATGACAGGAACAATAATATCAATTCACTTTCTAGGCTCGAAGCCCAAAAGAGAACAGTTAACAAATGCTGAAAACTGTGCCCAATCTGCATCTTAAATCAATTCGGTGAACACCATGTAGAATAGATGATATTGAATTCATGCACCTAATGTATCTATGCCTGTAATTCTAGATATATAGGTTTATTTCCATAGTACAGTATAACTTTTAAAAATACATTATAAAGAAAGATAATATATAAGATTTCAATCTTACTGGATGACCGAGTTCCTTGAGTCTATCCTTTAATGACAATATTTTCTGATCCTGATCAGCCAACAGCACCAAGAGATCATCCTGTTCTTTTTTAGCATCTTTAATGTTCACCTCTAGCTGGTTTTTCTCATTTTGTAAAATGACAATGGTACTGTTAGATGAGTCCAGCTGCTCTTTAATAGAAGTTCTTTCCTCAGACAGAGCTTTAATTTCATTCTAGGAAAAGAAAGGTGAAAATCATGAATCTAAAATTAGTATTAACTCTCCTAAGGTTTTTAACAAGTAGATCCTTTCTATGATAAATCACTGTATCTGTCCAATCTGAGGTGTTTAAGGGTAGAGGTATTTTTGTTTTGTTTTTAAATTTTGTTTATTGATTTTAGAGAAAGAGAAGGGGTGGGGGGAGAGGGAGAAGGAGAAGTGGAGAGAGAGAGAGAGAGAGAGAGAGAGAGAGAGAGAGAGAGAGAGAGAGAGAGAGAGAGAGAGAGAGAGAGAGAACACATTGGTTTGTTGGTCCACTTATTTATGCACTCACTGGTTGCTTCTTGTATGTGCCCTGACCAGGGATCAAATCTGAAACTTTGGTGGATTGGGACGACACTCTGAGCAACTTGGCCAGGGTAATAGGACGCTTAAAACATACATTCATTCAGTAACATGAGAATTTATGTTAGGTTACACATCACAGATGGTTACTGTGAAAAATACAGTCTAACATAAAAAGGTATTTTTAATCAGTTATTCCTCAATAAACCCCAAGAGACAATAACATTTCAGATAACCAGAGGAATAAATATACAAAAAATTTTATAGCAAAAGCCTGGTTAGCATCGGAATTAGAACTGAAGTTTTTTTATTTTATTTTTTAAAACATTAGTCCCAACTTTATACATACAATTAAAGGCAGAAAAAATAGCTTCAAATAAAACCAATGGGTTAAAAATAATTTGACCATAATCCAAAAGGCATAATTACACATTATTTTTCTTTTTTTTTCTGCACTTTTTTTTTTTTTGTACTATTACCTCATTCCTTTCTTTATATTATTTATTCTGGTTTCTATGTCACAAAACAGGCTGCAGGATTTCATGTGCCTGTGTTCTTTGGCCTATGAAAAGCTTACATGTAGCTTATGTATTAGCCAAACTTCTTATTGTGATTAGAGATTGATAAGAAAACCATTTTCACTTTCAAAGTACATTCTGATGTCTTCTTACTTTATATATTTGGTACAATTATTTGAAAAGGCATTAAAAAAATCTTAATTTGTGCCATTTTGGGCAACAGAATAAAAAGACTGTAAGATAACATTACACCTCATTAGCTTTCTTCATAAATCTAAGGATTTGAGAAATTAAGTGAAATAAATTCTAATTTCCTGAAGTTCATTTCATATAATATGCAGTAAACCAAAGCCAACCTTTAACTCTTTAGTCTCTTGTAATAATGCCGAAAGCCTTCCTTCTACATCAGTAGTTTTTGCAGCTATTGCAGCTTCACTCTCTCCTGATACAGGAACTGATTGTGCCTGAAAGTAGAAATTAGGAAAAAAACAGTTTCTTTCAAGTTATGATCAATATGAAACTCCAATGATTTAATTTTATTTTAAAATTTTATTTCCAATAACAGAAAATATGATTCCCTCACATATTTACAGGAATAAAGTGCTCTCCCTAGAAAGATGAGTGATCTACAGTCAAGTAGAAGACAAGAGTGGTGGAGCACCAAATCTCAGCAGAGGAGGAGGAATCCTGGGTTAAGTTGCCTCAAGATCACACCAGGAAAGCAATCAACAAGACAGCTCTCACGTAGCTATAACAGCATTTAATAGCAGGAAATATTTTTCAAAGTCGTTTCCTCATAGAATTCCTATAATAGTTTAGTTGACACTGTCATCTCAGAGAGATAGGTGGGAACACTGAGTTGAATGCCATTAACTGGTGAAATCTAAGTATTTTCTTAAGAGCTATAGGAAGTATTCTTAAATCAATTTTTCAGTCTTTCCCTCCCCTTCCCACCCCCCCCCATAAAATACTGAAGTGAGGTGCTGGTGTAGCAAATATCTGAACATGTGTAAAGGACTTTAGGATTGGAGGAATCTAGCAGAGTTTTGAGGTATGTGTTAGACAAAGCCTACATGGCCTTGGAGATATGTTGGGAGAATATGATCATTAAAGACAATTCTGGTCAGGCTCAGAAAGAAAAAAAGAGAGCTGTGGAGAAAGCTATACAGAAAATGAGTATCATCACGAACAGAATGCTGATAGAAATATGGATGTTAAAGTGGTTTTGGCTGAGATCTGAGATGGAAATCAGGAAAGTGGAGGACAAGCAATTCTTGTTATAAAGTGACAAAGAACTTGGCTAAATTATGTCTAGTGTTCTGTGGAAAGTAGAATTTTTAAGTGATGAACGTGGACATTTAGCTGAGGAGATATCTAAACAAAGTGTCAAAGGCATGGACTAGCTCCTTGCTGCTTGTAATACAATGTGAAAGGAGAGAGAAACTGAAGAAGGAAATGTTAAACAAAAGGTAATGAGAATTTGAAAATTTAGAAAATCTCCATCCTAACTCTATTGCAATAAATGTCAAGGCATATTCTGGTGAAACACCAAGGGGGTGCCTTGGCAAACGTTTGTAAAGAGGTTGCATGTGTGACTCATGGAACGAATCAACCACTAGCAGAAGCTGGAATAGGAGGGCCTTCTTGTCCGATGGCTTGGACCTGAGAACTGCATGGGTTCTCGAGAAGGTTTCTCATAATTTTATACTAGCAGTAAACCTGCTAATAACTTGGACCGAAGGTACAGACAGGATAAAATACAAAATATCAGCAAAATGAGCCAGTAAGTATCTGATTAAATTGAATGGGTGAGTCTAACTGTAATATTGAGGCTGCCACCATGGACAAGAAGTTGATGTGACTAGAACTCTGGCTAAAGGGAAGGTACTTTTTGACAAATTTGCTTCTTTTCCATTAGTGGTTGAGAAACAACACCTTAACCTTGTGTTTACTATTTTTTAGGAGAAAAAAATTTAACTAACTTACAAATGCTTCTGTTTTCTGTAACAGCTCCTGCTTTTCTGTCTGTAGTTTGGTAATCTCCACAGATTTTGAGTTTAACTGAGACTTTAATGTTGCCAGTTCCTAAGAGAGAAAAAAACAGTTGAGGTGTAAACTTAAATGGAATTTCATCAAGGAAATGTCTATTTTCAGGACATACACACAAGTTTACCTCCTGTTGATTTTTTTTTCTCTTTTCAATTCTAAAAAACAATATTTTCTTTTGGACAGAAATGTTTAAATAGCCAATATACTTAACAAAACAATTATCATGGTCAATATTGTATGGATTAGGCAAAAGATTTTATATCTTCATATTTGTAGCTTATAAACATAATTATGTTCCCTTAATTGTTGGTTCACTAACAATCTACATATAACCTGGTGAGATGCTGAGATCTGTTAAAAAGAACACCATTAAGAAAATTAAAAAACCACAACAACAAGCCAATATCATTACCTTATAATTGTAATAGTTTCTGGATTTGCACATGGCTTTCTTCACTATTGGCTTTTGCTTGCATCACCCAAAGTAACTCTAGATTAATATTATAGAACTGAAAGGCGGCTACTCTATTACAATTAAAACAAGACAAAAAGTAACTTGGAGCAAGCTGCACAATTACCTGTTTTAATTCTGCAATTTGTTCAGAATTTCTAGCTGAGGCGGTTGCTTCATTTGTGTCCGAGGATGTTTGGGAAGATTTCTATAAATAGCACAGAAATAAGCTATGAAATAAATTCAGACTACAAAGATAGGAAAAAAACAAAACTAAACAAAACAGAACTGTACATGCAGATGTTTACCAAAAAAAAATCACACCAACATTTTAATTTTTTTTCTAATCTCAGAGAGTAAGGGAGAAACATTGATGTGAAAAAGAAACATTGATTGGTTGCCTTCTTTAAGTGCCTCAAACAGGGATTGAACTCATAACCTAGATGTGCCCTGATAGGGAATCAAACCCTAAACTCTTTGGCCTATGGGATTATGCTCCAACCAACAGAGCAACCCGGTCAGGGCCCAACATTTTACTTTGATAAGATTTCAAGATACCACATACGGTCTACAACTTTTTCATAGTTAAATTGCTTACAGTCAATAAGCGAGGAAGTAGTGAAACTTCAGACAGTCTGACACAGCTCATATTCTAAAATCTTATTATGATACTTTGGCTTAAGGGATTCCCCCCAAAAAAATAACCAGGATAATGAGGATTACTCTTGACTTCTTATTTAAAAGTTTTAAACATTTACTTACCAATTTTTCAATCAAAGAGTCCTTTTCAGCCAGCTGGCTTCGTAAAAGTTCCTGATTACTTTTTAAATTTTCTATCTCTTCTCGCAACCTACCAATTTCTTCTGGTTGAATGCCATTCATTTGAGCCCCATTACTGTGAGAACTTTGATGATGATTGTCTTTTCCTATTAGATAAGCATAAAATGTGAAAAGCTAGCACAAAACTTAAGTTTTTCATTTTTTGAATTAGAAGATTCAAATATAAATTTAGTTTGGCAGCACTTTTTTGTAAGCACATTTCATTTTTGCAAAATAGTGTGTTGATAAAAATAACTAATGATATTTTCAAGGTTTCTGGGAGAAAAGGAGAATAGTGTTATTAAGATTAAATTGCATGGTTTGGTGATTTAAGATAAAAAATTATACTATTGTAGTTTCAATTCCAATTCTGCCAACATAAGAGAAAAAAAAAATCCCTTAAAAAATGTCCTGAAAGAAATAGCTTTCTATATGGACTAAAATAACTGACAAATTGTCATAAAGGAAGTAAAAGATAATTTTTCTGAAAAATTTAATCACTTTGATATAAATAAACTACATTTCTAAGTAGCTAGCATTCCTATCATAAGCACTAAAGGGTGATACTCTTTACAAGAATTTTAGCTCTTACCATGTGCCAGGCACTGAACTAGAATTTTACTAATATTATTTCATTTAATTTCCAAATGACCCAGATGCTAATATCAGCTCAACTTTATTGACAAGGAAATAAAAAAATGAGACCAGTCATCTTTTTAAAAAAAATATTTTTATTGATTTCAGAGAGAAAGGGAGAAGGAGAAACATTAATGAAGAGAGAGAATCAATGATTGGCTGCCTCCTGCATGCCTCCTACTGTGGATCGAGACTGCAACCCCAGGCATGTGCCCTGACTGGGAACCAAACCTCGACCTCTTGGTTCATAGGTTTACGCTCAACTACTGAGTCACAATAGCCAGGCTAGACCAGTCATTTTAAATTGGTTATACATCAGAATCACCTAGGGGAAGTTCTTTTAGAGAGGATCCAAGATGGCTGCACAGGTAAACACCTAACCGCAGCTACATACAACAATTTCAATGAAATACAACTAAAATATAAAATGGACATTGCCAGAGCTACAGGAAGTTGACTGACTGGAAATTCTACAACAGAATCACCTCGGGATGAGCCTGCAATAATTACTGATGCATGGACCCAAACCTGACAAATTAAATCAGAAACACAGTGGGGTCTCAGAATTGGTTCTATTTTTTAATTAAAATATTCTTTATTTTTTAGCCCTAGCTGGTTTGGCTCAGTGGATAGAGGGTCTGCCTGTGGACTGAAGAGTCCTAGGTTTAATTCTGGTCAACAGCACATGCCCAGGTTGCAGGCTCGATCCTCAGTAGGGGGTGTGTAGGAGGCAGTTGATCAATGATTCTCTCTTATCATTGATGTTTCTATCTTTCTCTCCCTCTCTGAAATCAATAAAAATATATTTTAAAAATAAATAAGTAAAAATAAAATACCCTTTTCTTCTTCAATTATAGCTGACATACAATATTGTATTAGTTTTAGTGTATACTATAGTAATCAGACATTTATAAATCTAGTACCCATCTGAAAAGTATTGGTGCTATATAAAAACAAAATACCTCCCAAAACTCAGGAGATTCTAATGTATACCCAAAGGCTGAAAGATCAATGAACCAGAAAATCAAACAGGTACCAAGGAGGCTGAACTTCAAAATCTGATTTACATGTTTATCACAGTGATTGATTTAAGATTAAAGAAAGATTAGTCTACAAAAACAATCTGTTTGACAACTCTTGGACACATTGCAACAGTGATGGCCAACTATACGTACCTAGCTGTACTTTAAGTAGATTATACTGATCTTTGTGTTGCTGAATCTGAGATACTTGCTGAGTGACTGCTGTTTGGAGCTGTTCATTTTGACATTTTAATGTAGAAATCTGTTGTTTTAAATCTTCAAGTTGCAGATCCTGTGAAATAAAACATAATTCAAGTGTTATAAATTCATACCAATTAGCATTAAGAAGGTGAACAAATTAAAAACAAGAGATTACTTTTGGTCAGGATGTTGAAGTACTCACTTCTAAAACCATTCAATAATTAGGCAGTATATGCACCAAGGCCAGTTAACATAAAACCCCACTAATAGCACTATCATACATCCTGTAACCTATCTACAATTATTGTGAATGCAGAGGTCAATTTAAAAAATTCCTTTTTATGGTCCATCAAATCATATAAGAAATTTAAACCAAACTACTTAAAAAGGTAGTATATGCATTATACTTATGCACCTATATTACTTTTCACATTAAAGACAATCATGTAAAAGAACACTTGTAATCTTTAATTTACTGACCATTCATAATTTTCTCATGTTGTTAACACAGTTTCATAATCATAACTTTTTTTGTTAATCCTCACCTGAGGATATTTTTTCCACTAATTTTTAAGGAGAGTGGAAGAGGGGGGAGACACATCAACTGGTTGCCTCTTACATGTGTCTTGACCAAGGCCGCAGATCAAGCCTGCAACCAAGATACGTGTGCTTGACAGAATGGAACTAAAGATCCTTCAGTTCAGAGGCCGATGCTCTAACCAGGGAGCCAAACAGGCTAGGGTTATGATCATAATTTTTAATGCTTACTTAGTATCTAATCAGTAAATGCACTATGATTTATATTCAAAAGCAACACTGAGGCTACTTTCCATTTTTCTAAGTGATAAATTTATTACCATAAATATGTTAGACTATATAATTGTCCTAAATTTTGAAGAATTTCCTTAGAATGGATATTCAAATGTCAAAGTGTATATAAACATTTTATAGCTCCTGTGCTTATTGCCTAATTGTCAAATAGCATTATAAATGATGTAAATATTTAAAAGAAATATTTCTAAATAAGAGTCATTATAAGTAATTGTGTCAAATCACTCTTTTTCCAAATTAACCACATTTATCAGCTCCAAGTGTAGGATACAACATCACATTCCAAGTATTTATTTTCTAGTGTTCTAAAGACATTACATATTTTACTAAGATATAGATGAAAAATGCTAATAACTATGGGTAGTTTAATAATACAAATCTGGATTATTCAAGGCTGATTCTAATTTACTGATTTGCTTATAAACTGAAAGGCTCAGACTGAACCATAAATATAACACTACTAGAGGCCAGTGTAAAAATTCATACATGGATGGGGTCCCAGGCCTGGCTGGTGATTTGGGCTGATTTGGGCCGTCTCACCCAGTCCTGATTGGAGCGATGGGGGCTGGCTGGCCTGGAGGGCTCCAGGGTGTGTGCAGCCTGTCTTGCTCAGTCCCAATAGGCTGGACCTCAGCAGCAAGCTAACCTAGCAGTCAGAGCATCTGCTCCCTGGTGGTCAGTGCGCATCATGGCAACTGGTCGAGTGGTCGACTGAAAGGCTGACCACTGGGTTGGACACTTAGCATATTAGGCTTTTATATTTATAGATTTTTATTCTTTCTTACAATTTCAATCTCAACAATATAGACTATGGGGAAGAAAAGCACACACAGAGGGGTTTTCTCATTTAGAGGGCTGCACCCAAGCTCTTACTTGCCACACCTGCCTCAGGCTGAGCACAATGGCAGGAGTGGAGGGCTGTCCCACATGAACTGCCGCCAGTGTACTGGAATTTATGACACTGGGATTTTAACATCAATAATCTCATTTCCAGATAATACTACAGCACTTTATACAACTCTAATCAAGATACGAGGATGAGCCATTAAATGAAAGAAAAAACTAAGCAACATTTTTAAGGAAAGCAATGGAAGACTGAAGGTGCTCAACACAATGCAAATGGGAGCTTCTCTGGTATCCTGAAAAGAAAATGTCAATTGTTGACTTTGAAAATCTAATTTCAACTAAATTCATAATTATTCACTCTAATACATCAGCTCCCTTTCTTCTTCCCCTGTTCTAACTCAATATCAGCTATTAATTTGTATAAGACAGTGATCTAAGGATCATATTTGACCCTTTATCCTTTCCCACACCTGCATCCAATCATTATCAAGTCCTGCCACTTTTATCTTTCTTAGTTTCCACATTTTTCAGATCAACTCTATACCACAAAGTATGAGCTTTAGAGTCCCATTAACACATGTATCTGAATTCTGTTCTGCCACTCACAAAGTGACCCTGGACAGGTTAAATTCTCTGTAGCAGATTCATTTATGCTAAACTGAAGACATTAACTAATTTGTAAGGATGATATGAAAATTAAACGAGATTGTGTTTAAAATGTACTTATTGATCACCTAGTACCTAGCAAACAAAAACTGGCAGCCATTATCATTATGGTCATCATCAGTGATCCAATTTCCTCCCCTAGCCCACCACAACCACCTCCTTCTTCGGCTCCCTCCTTCAAGCTTTGCCTCCTTTATATAGGTACCAAATGCTCTATGTATATGCCAGTTACATGTCTTGCTTCTTTTTTCTCTCTCCTTTTGCCTAGCTTACACCTAGCCATCCTTTTAGGGCTCAGCTACTCTGTTTTCTCAAAGCCTCTGTTTCTACCTAGATAAATTAGGTGCCTCTCAATGCTGCCATACAGCTTTGATTATCTCTTATCACTAGACTTAATCCTATATAATAAAACCCTATATGCAAATTGACCAAATGGTGGAATGATCGGTCCTATGACTTGCACTGACCAGGGGGCAGATTCTCAATGCAGAAGCTGAGCTCACGGCCAGTGAGTGCGGCAAGAGTGATGGGAGCCTCTCCTGCCTCTGAGGCAGTGCTAAGGAGCAGTGAGAGGGCAGAGGCTGGGTTGAGGGGACTCCCTCCCCCCCAGTGCATGAGTGTCATGCACTGGCCTCTAGTATATTATAATACACTAGTAGCCCTGTGCATGAATCCACGCACAAGTAGCTTGCTCCCGCTTGCCTCAGTTGGCCACCCACCCACCACTACTAGTAGCTCTCTGTCGCTTGTAGCTTGCTGCCCCTCCCTCCTGGCTCCCTATGCCCTCTCCCTGTATTTCCCCCCTTTCATAGCTTGCTGCCCTGCCACCTCCGGTAGCTTTTCTCTGCCCGCTAGTAGTTCGCTGCCCCACCCTCCTGCAGATCCGTAATCTGGTTGTTATTCCTCAGGGTGTAACAGATAATTAGCATATTCCTCTCTTATTACATAGGATGTGTCATAATAATCTATTTATAGGTTTGTCTCCCCATGAGATTGTGATAGGGAAACTATCACAATATCCTGCAAACTGCTTAAAACAGATGAATACTCAGTTTACTGAATACTCAGATGTTTTTGAATTATTTAGGAAGACATTTTTTACTTTCTGTATCTTCTTACATTTGAAATGCCAGGAAAAACTCTTTTCTAAAGTAGTAAAGTATTATGTCAGAGAGGGTATTTATCAGTACGCACTTGCTCTCGAATCACATTTTTGTAGTGAGTCACAATACTGTCATGCTGTTCTAATGTTTTCTTCTCTTCTTCTTCCTTTTTATCTTCTTCACTGGACTTATAAATAGCCTTAGTTATCACACCTATAAAAGAAAGCTTATTTAAAATTTGTTTTAAACATTTAAAATACTATGTTATTAAGAATTAATCAGGAAAAACATATGGCCTAACTACATGAGACAGAAATAATCTTTCCAAACTTATGGAAGGCCGAAAACCCTTCAAGGGGCTACATATCAAGAGCTAGGGGAAAAAAACCACCACTTTTAAGCTTATCATAAAATCTGCACATGACCAGAATAACATATACAATATAATCTTAGGTACTTTGTAATGAAAGTACCAATATAAAAGTTCTTATCTTACCTTCAAGTTCTTTTACCAGCTTTGTAAACTCATGATCAAATACCATGTATTCTGGAGTGGGAAAGTTGGGCTGGGGTTTCTGAGATGCTCTCGAATACAACTCATGTTTGCTAATAAATCCTAGTTTCTCTATGAAATTCTCTTTGCCAATCCTCTTCTCTATTAGTTGTTTCAGTTTCTCTCTACAGAGATAAATATATTGAGATGCTTAAAAAAAAAAAAGTCATGACGAAACATAAAAACTTGGTTTACATTATACTTTGGCACAAAAATATTTATCTTTTTCTCTTGATAACATTAATATCATTTATTCTAGCACTTCCCACTTACTTACTTCATGTAGTTCTCAAGCGAGTTATCATTGAAATAAATAGAAATGCCCAATAGAAGGGCACATAAGCCTTGGACCAACTGCTCTTCCTCTCCAAGATTTTCTGCAATTTGCCCAGTAAGCTGAAATCTTTGTTAAGGAGACTAATGGTTCATAATATCTAGAGCATTTTATTTTATAATTTGAATTTGACATGTATTTCATGTAACAGTTCTATAAGAAGTTCTATACAGTCCTAGCGAACACACACACACACACACACACACACACACACCCCTTAAGCAAGCACCATAAACACTTTAACAGTTTAAAAAGTTCAAATATAGAAAATTCAAATATTTGGAGCATAGAGCTACTTCAAACTGAGAGGAAGAAATAAAATGACAATGATAACTACTTATATATATTTTACACCAATAGAAAGGATACAAAGGGAACATTGGCTGAATTGTGAAGAAAATGCGTTACCGCAATGGGACAGTTACTTAGCCAGGTACAAAGCAACATCAACAATCCAACTCTTGTCTGTATTTTGCTTCCCTGAAATAGACAAGTCAGCAGAAACTCCATTTTACTTTTTTTTTTTTTTTTTCAAATTTAAAGTTGCTCTAAGATCCTTCCCCATTCACATAAGAACATATTTAACATCTTATAAAAGATGTGTCAGGAATCCAGATTTTAAAAATTGAAGAAGATAATGCATTCTTGTGTCCTCTATGAGCTGTACTGCACAGCAAGAAATGAACAGTAAGGAATCAGAACTGATTCATGTTCTTAAGCATATCCTGGGTCATCTAAAATACTATTAGTGAAAAAACCTGGTCTGCTAAGGAGGAAGCATTTTATATAGACGCTTTATAAAATGTATCAATTCTAAGTCACTTTATAAAAAATTAATTTGCCAGACAAATTTTTGATGTTTCAATTAAAAGTTTAAAAACAAGTTTCAAATACAAGGACAAATTCTACCTCCTTCAAAAAACATTGAGAAAAATACAAAGAAATAATCATCTGAATTAGTTAAGTTTCATTAAAGAATATATTCTCTAACAGAAAAATAAACAAACTATGTTACAGACTCACTGACAACATGAAGGATAATAAAAAAATCACAAACATAATGAAGGAGAAAAAGATTTATGTAAGTTAGTTAAGTGCCTCAAATCACTAACTACACTGCTGCAAAGTATAATTAAACAATACTGAACACTAACCTATCCATCCAAATTATAGTTTTCTAAATTTTGATACAACAGATTTATATCTGCTTTGTGGGAAATTCTGTTTGCTGATATCATCATCACAGCCAATATTATATTATTTAACCTATATTTTTTTATTAAGAAAAACAAAACTTTTGAAACAAAATAATGGGTATTAGCACAGTAATGTATTACTTTTAGGAGCAACTTTAGGAAATAACCAAAATACAATTATTCAAAGATCTAGAGATCTATGAATTTAAAGTAACAGCCATCACCATGTTTTGAAAATTTCTAGCATTAAATTTCTAATTTAATGAATCTTGATGTCAATATCTTGGCCTTTCTATAATCTATTTTCCAGTTTACTTAATATTTAAACAAATTCAAATTAGACCTCTTCAAATGATTTGCCAAGCAAGCATTAATTAGCATGAATTTAATTTCCACATGAATCATTTTTCCTTGCCTCTATGACTTTACTGTGCCCACAATATATCTTCATGTTATGCAAGTAAAGTGAAAAGTTAAAATATATATACTTATACACTTATTCTCAATTGACTCTGTGCCTAAGGGCACTTAAAACTAATTACTCAAGTCATACATGCAAATGTTTTATTGATTTTCTCTGGTTATATAAAAAAAGTTTTCTATTACTTGGGACACTATTTGTAGGTGCCAAATATACCTATTTCATATATACAAAGGCATCCTATCAAATCACTGGCTAATATCTGAGTAAACAAATGTGCAATTAGATTCAAATTTGAACCTTCTAGAAGTATGCCCTGAGGGTCTAATTGAAGGATAAGAAGAGCAAAGTTAAACGTAAGTGAGAGAGAATAGAATATCCCCTTTATTATAGTTACAAAATAATATAAAGTACACAAGAATGAACATAATTAAAATTGTATAAAACCTAACCTAGGAAAATTAAAAACCATCCCTAAAGAGCACAAAAGTAGACGTAAATCAACAGAAAGAAACCATATCTAGATAGGAAAAAAAAAAAAAAAAAAAAAAAAAGAGAGAGAGAGAAATGAATACAGCCAGCACAAAACCATCAGTGGGTTATAGGTGGACTTAAAAAATGTTGGAACAACAAGAGAGCTATCTAAAATCAGAGGTTGCATATCTCATTGAGGAAAGTGGAACAAAGACTTACATGCAAAAAATTATACCAGTAAGTATGAGATAAAAATATGATCAAATTCCTTAAAATCTTGAAGTGGTAAAGGCCTTTTAAGTATGGCAAAGTAGAAGCAATAAAAGGATACAAAAATAAAATAAAATAAAATAAATCCAGAACAAAACACTCAGGTCAAAAGACAAATGACACCTCAAGAGAAATATATTTGTAAGTTATCACCAACAAGGGTTGAATTCCTTAATATTAAAAAAGTTCTTATAACCAATAAATTGGATTAATAATCCAATAGCAAAATGGGCAGATAAACCATGAAAAAAAAAAAAAAAAAGAGTTCACAGAAAAACTTAAACTGATGTGCAAACATACAGAAAGTGATTCAACATTTTAATAAGGGAAATGCAGATTAAAACTCAGATAACATTTTTACCATCTATCAGACTGGCAAGAATACAAGTTTGACACCATGCTATTCACTGTGGGGAAATAGATAATCTAGTACACTGCAATTTTATTTCACTTAGCTAGTGGAAGTGTAAAATGGCATCAAATGAAAGAAAAAACCAAGGTGCAGAATAGTGGGTATACATAAAAAAACATTGAGAGTATAAAAGAAATGCCCATTACCTTACAAATCATTTGAATATAGAAGGCAGGGAACTAGGATATGGGCCAAGTTCTTATTGTATACCTTTCTACATCATTAAAAAAAATGTTTATTTAAATCATTTTTATGTTTCAATTACAGTTGATATATAAATATTATATTAACACTAGACACCTGATGCATGAAGATTAGTGCAGAATGGGTCTTCCTTACCCTGGCTGCCAGCACAACCTTTGCAATTTTGATTTCTGAACTATGTATTACCCATTTCAAAAGGACAAAAAAATATTTTTAAATAACTGAAGTTTTAATTCTAAGAGTGGCAGTACAGTATCAGTAAAAAGGACATTTGGTTGGATATTGAGAGAAACAAATGTTATGTGGGCCCAAATTTCCTTTTTGTAACGGAGGGAGTTGGATTACATAATCTCATTAAGATGATACCAGGATTTCTAGCCTGACTTTAAAACACAATAGCTATAAAACCTTACCTAATTCTCTTCCACATCCTGAAGTAAGGGCAATAGTTAATACCCAACTCACAAAGTTGTGGAAAGGATTAAATACATGTAAAGAACTTAGAACAGTGTATGGTAAATGCTCTACAAATGTTATAAACTACTATCCTAGTTTCTAGCTCTGCAGCTCTATGACTCTCTAACTACTAGCATATTAAAAGCAGAACTAATGCTCCAAATTTAAAATAGTTGGCAGGATAAAGCTTACCTGAAAAAAGAAAACAATAATATTAATTGCTGGGATAACTTTTTAAAATTATTACCTTAGTGAAATATGGGCAGCCCTTGAGTTGCTGCATTAAAAGAAACCCATGCATACTGGAAGCATGCAAAGTGAGGACTATGTAATAATGCTCTTTTATGCAAATTATATCCTATCTAATAAAAGAGTAATATGCAATTTGACCATACCCCTGCTACACCCACAAAGCCATGCCCACCAGTCAATCAGGATTGAGTATGCAAATTAAACCAACCAAGGTGGCTTCGGCCATGGAGCGAGCAGGAGGCTTGGTTTTCCCAGCAATGGAGGAAGCCAAGCTTTCCGCACACCATGGCTGGCCATGGACTCCACTCAAGGCTACAAAGTTTCAATTATAGAAGATAAATAAATCCCAACAAAAATGGCTGCGGCCACTGGGCAAGCAGAAGGCTTGGGTTTCCCCAGTGATGAAGGAAGCCAAGCTTTTCACTGCCCTGGCTTGCCTGAGACTCTGCTCAAGGCTACAAAGTTTCAATTATAGCAGATAAATAAACCCCAGATACCAGGGTCTCTGCTTGGATTAATGGGGGGTGTGGCCGGCCTGCAAACAGCCACAGGACCCTTGCCCAGGCCATTCCACGCCCCAAGGGAACCCCCACCCTGATCTGAGACACCCTTAAAGGCAAACCAGCTAGCCCCTACCTGCGCACCAGGCATCTATCCTATTCTAATAAAATATGCAATTGACTGTCACTCCGACACACAAAATGGCTGCCCTCATGTGGTCACAAGATGGCCACCACAAGATGGTTAGCAAGGGAGGGCAGTTGGGGGGAACCAGGCCTGCAGGGGAGGGCAGTTAGGGGCAATCAGGCTGGCAGGAGAGCAGTTAGGCATCAATCAGGCTGGCAGGGGAGTCGTTAGGAGTGATCAGGCTAGCAGGCAGAAGTGGTTAGGGGCAATCAAGAAGGCAGGCAGGTGAGCAGTTGGGAGGCAGTAGTCCTGAATTGTGAGAGGGATCCCAGATTGAGGATGGTGCAGGCTGGGCTGAGGGACACCCCTGCTCCCTGCATGAATTTCATGCACTGGGCCTCTAGTTATTCTGATGTTCACCAAATCATGATACACAATAGAGAAAAATGGTAGATAATTAAATATCCAAATAAGGAGGTGGTTAACTAACCTATGGTTAACTAACCAATGGTATATCAATCTGGTGAAATATTATACAATAATAGAAAGTGATACTGATTTAGTGTTTAACAACATAACAAATAATTATAAGAAAAAATATAAACTATAAAATGTAATATATGAATACTGCTCTATAAATAAAACAGTACAGAAAAATGACTGAAATTTTACCAGTAGTTTTCTTTGATAGTAGAATGAGGAACATTGTTTTTTTTTCCATTTTCTATTTTTCTACATTTTTTAAAATGAAAAGAAAAACTACTACTGAGTGCAAAAATGCTATAGTATCTGTCCACTGTATCATCATGTTGAAAATAAGATCAATACAATAAAATCCTATTCAAGCTAGCTGCTCTATTCCTTCAAAATAAAATCAGAAATTGAGCATTGAAAGCTATCAAAATATCTTGTCATTGCTCTCTCTGATCATCTGATGGATTCTTCACAAGATAAACACCCAGAATAGCTAAAAGAAAGCCAGACCCCACTTTCTGACTACAACTATTCTTTTTGTTTATGTTTACATATTTATGTTTGTCTATAGGTTTAAGTCAAGAAAAAGTGCATACCCTATGCCACAGAGTATATGAACCATTGAAGATATTTTGAAAAACAAATAGACACTGAAAATGTAATTTCAGACCAACCTAATGGTTTAATTACTAGAAATCACGTAACAGGGTATCAATATTTTACAGGATGAAAGAGAACCACAGACAAAATAATTAAGGCTGAATCATCTTACCTTTAATACAAGTTATTATGTTTCCCCTATTTTATTTTCTAAATAAAAATATCTCTTATTTCTACTTTGTGGATTTCAAGTTTAGTATTTTTCCATTCTTTGTAAAAAACATGAAAAGCCAATATTTTAAGCTTCTAGTGTTAAAGTTTTAAAATAAGATTCTAGAGTATTACTTTCTGTAGATTCATTTCCTAATGGTGGCCTCTGGGCATAGAGAATTAATAGAAAAGGGACATGATAGAGCTTTCTAGGACTATAAATGTTTTAAAAGTTGTTTTGGGTGGTATTTTCAGAGATGTAGATTTAACCACCAAAAATCATCAGCTTGAACATTTAACTGCATTTTACTGTGTGTAAATTATACCTACAAAAAATTTCCTCTTAAATTACTGGCATGTATACTTATAAAATACTTTACCTAGTATCAAAAATTCTTTAGGCCACATATGTCTGTGTGTGAGTTGACATGTGTTAAATCATGCTCATAAAAAGAGATACAATTCCTAACAGAGTCTCAGTTATTACTACCCACACCACAACTGAACATATGCCCAAACATGAACATTGAGGTACACTCCTTTTTTTTTGCCAAATACTCTACAAAATCAGACCAAACTAACAAATCACATTTCCCCCAACAACCCACCATACACACATAAAAAAAACTAATCCTCAATATTAGCTGTAATATATGGGTTATATCCAAAATAACCCATAATATTTAATTTAAAATCTTTCAAATTACAAAATTATACCTACTATTGTATATTTTCAATAACCTAATTCAATGGTCGGCAAACCACAGCTTGTGAGCCACATTCGGCTCTTTGGCCTCTTGAGTGTTCTAACGCCAATTCTTCAAAATAGACTTGCCCAGGCTGAAAACCGACTTCTGTGTATGGGCCACGAAGTTTCAATCGCACTGTACGTGAGCGCCCACACGTGGTATTTTGTGCAAGAGCCATACTCAAGGGGCCAAAGAGCCACATGTGGCTCGCGAGCCACAGTTTGCCGACCACTAACCTAATTAATATAAAAATCATCATTTTTTTCATATGATGACTAACTTAATGGCAAAATTATTAATCGCAAATTTTACTACTGTTGTAATGTTTTTAGGAGAAAAGAAAAAGCAAGCTTGGGTGAAAAACAAAAACAAAAAACCACCAAAAGCCCAAACCAAGGAATTTCTGAAAAGTGTAAGCATTCCAGGAGGAAGCACAGTATAGCTTCAGATGGTCATTCCCACAGTTCTTAGGAAAACCACTACAATATCCCAAGGAGAAAAACTGTAGAGACACTTATGATAGAGGATCAACTTGCTGGCACATGAAAAGTGTGAGTAGAATATAACTTCAAACAAGCGGTTAAAAAAACCAATCAGCAAACCCAAGACAAAGAAAAGCCTTGCTGTAAGAGGAAAATGCCTAGGTTTACAGAAATGATACATACCCGTCTGTCGATCTTATCACCCTGTAAATTATACATTAAAAATTATTCATAAATATTACTGCTTTATAAAAATTTAAATCTAGAAAAAATCCCTCAAATACAATTTCTATAAACCCAAACTAATACTTTGGGACAGCACAGTTCTAATCTTTTATTATATAACAATGCACATATATTTTAGAGGAGAAAGAATAATTTTATAGCACTGTGATTACTAAGAGTGGAAAGACACCATTATCTTGAGAATTTCTCTTTATGTGTGAATTATAATTACAATGTTAGAGCAAAGTCTATAGTGATGGTGGTTAGACAGTTAATTGCTGTTTGACTTAAGAAAAGCTGTTTTCAACTGACAGCAACATGAAAATACCAAGTATTAAATAAGTAAAAACATGAATATTTTGGGATAGTTTTAAACAATAAGAGATAAATGGTAAATCAAAGCTATAAGCTTTCCATCGAAGTAATGTTAAACAACAAAGGGAGTTTTTAACTCCCCTTTCACTTACAGTTAAGTTTTTAAATCCTCATTCAAGGATATGTTGCTATTGATTTTTAAAGAGAGAGAGAGAGACATCGATGTACGAATCAATTGGTTGCCTTCAGCATGAATCCCGAGTGGGGATCGAACCTGCAACCTAGGTCTGTGCCCTGACTGGGAATTGAACCTGCAACCGTTTATTGTACTGGACAATGCTTCAGCCAACTGAGCCACCGAGCCAGGGCTACAGTTAATTTTTAAGCTTTCATTTATCACTCCTATGGATGACACTGATGTTTCTTTAAAGCTAACAATAAAACAATTCCATCAGTGTAGCAAATTTAAAAACTAAGGAAGATCCGGCACATTATCATGGTACGGGGTATCAGACAATACCAGTGGATACAGCAATTTAGACTTACCCACATTTTTACTCCCCCCGACCCAGTGACTCTGAATGTTGATGCCTTTACCCTGTTGCTAAAGCATGAACTTGAATTGTTCAACAGCAAGTCTGGCACGGGTAGGCAATCATCTAATAGTAAGTGATATTCTAAATGAGTTAGAATCGATACTTCGAGATTACTGTTCTTATCAATAGTCTGAAGGAATGTAAACATTTTTAGCTATGCTTTTCTCTATCATACTAGGTAAAATTACATGCCTTGGAGTTTTGAGAACTCATAAACATCAAGGGATACACAGTTTAACTATACAAGCCGTGGACTGGTATTCTAGTTTTGTTTTCTGAAAGGAAGTTCAATTGCTCTGTGTCTGGGTGAGAAAGAGGGAGGTACATGGCTACGAACCACTTTACTCCCTCTCTCTTAAAGTGAGCTAGATTAAAACGACAGAGAAAATGACATGCAAGAACAATGTGGATGATTAAAAAACAAAAAGCAATAAACACCTTTGCCTAGAATATGTGTTTCCATCATGATGCAGATCTTATTATAAAAATATTTGGCAAAACCATTCTTGTAAGAATATTTATGGCTTTTTCTCTAAAAACTGTTTCAGGTTATAATGTGCTAATAAGCAGGTAAGTCAGTCCTTGCCCCTTCCCTTTTTTATCTGTACAGTCTACTAAGAACAGCCTTAAATTCTTATATCATTGGCATTAAAACATGTAAGCCAAACCTCCCTCCTGCCCTTAGAGAAGTTCCATTGGCTACTTTACCTGTGAAAGGATGTTGGTGCACTGTTGCAATAAAGAAACCGGAGGATTGCCGATACTTGTAGCAAGTTGAACCCTGAGCAACTGTTCTTTCTGGGTGGCATTTTCTTGCAAAGCATGGGCAAGGGCCACAGCAGCACACCAGTTTGAAAGTGAATCAGTAGAAAACAAACCTCCGCATAATAACTGACCAGCAGAGACTGAATGACCTGTTGCTACAAAAATGAAAGGCAGATAATAATAATATAAACATTTATTATGTTGTTTTCCACACACAGAAAAAGTCAAAATACTATCTAAAAATGTGCTAGTAAGTAGTATCTATCTATATAATAGAGGAATATGCAAATTAGCCAGGATGCCGTAATGTCATAACTGAACAGCAGGGACCTGCCTGAGGCTGCATAGCGTCAGGCCGGGGTGAGGGACCTTAGACCACGTCCCTGCCTGGTGGGGCTTGATAGGGGACCCCAGGTCATGCCCCCTGCCCTGGGGGACCTGAGGCTGTGTACTCGGCCCAGCAGAGCTTGACGGGGGACCTGAGACTGCGCCCCCAGCCCAGAGGGGCTTGACAGGAGTGACGTCGGCCAGGTCTGGGACTCCTGCATTTTCGAAGCACAAGCAGGTAGTATGTGGGGACTTGACTCTGGGTCCTGTGGCGTGCCCTAGACTCTGACAGGCGGGAGATTTTCATATACATTTTACTAATTTTCTTTCATCTCTGACACTTCTATTATGGAGAAAGGGCAAATAGCAATATTAAAATATTTCCTCTAATTAATCCCCTTTAATGTGCATGAATTTCATGCACCAGGCCACTAGTTAAGTAATATTTTTGAAAGTCTGTTTTTCAAAACAAATGGAAGATGACCCCTCCCCAAAAAGACCTTGGGAAAAAAGTAGAAGAGTTAAGAAATAGTTGAATACTTTAGGCATCAAATTGATAATAGTAATAGTCCAAACATTTATTACCTTAATTAAACACTACATGTCTAAAGAAAATTCAAGAAAATGCCATAGTTTAAATATTCTGCTACCCCCAGGGTCTTTTATGATTTATGATATATTTTACCATTAAAATCTAGAAAGACAATTATCTACTGTTTAAAGCAGAAATTAAAATAAAATTATTTACCATCAATTGTGGAAGGTAGAAGTGTTGATACAATTTCTCCTTGTCCTTTTTGGTTTTTATATAAGAAACACTGGAAACAATAGAGAACAGCACAGCGCAATACAAATGGCTGCCTTTCATTAACCATAGACATGAGAAGTACTACAATTGCCGGTCTGTTGTGTTTAAAATAAGAACAAAAAGAAACATTGCAAATCAATAACTAGTTATTTTTGTTGATTGAAAAACCATAACCAGAACACAAGTATTTCCATCTCCATTTCACAGAAAGGATAACTGCAGCTTAGAGAAGCGAAATTACTTATTTGCTTAGGCACACAGCTAGAAAGTGGAAGAGGAGACACCTGATCCCAAATGCATAGGTACCAAAGACTACTAACTCTTTTAAAATACCAACATATTTATCTTGTCAGATAATTTCTAGTTTCAAAATACACAAACTGAACTTCTTAAAACAATATGGTGTGCATATGAAACATACTACAAACCCAAAGTAAGTTTTCACTTCATAGCAGAATCTCAATATTTCCCTTTTCCTACCTTGGTGGGTTTGAAGGTGCATTTACAGAAGCAAAGTAGTCTTGGTTTACTTGACAGCCTCGGATAACCTCTGATACAGTATTAATGGTCTATTAAAGGGGGAAAATAATTTAGAGAAAGTAAGTTAAGGAAGGAAACCTGTTTTCAAGTGAAGAAAATTGTTATATCTGCTTTTTGTTTTTCAAAGCCAAAATTCAGACACCAAATTAATCAGTGACAGCATATAATCTTGTAATATTTCCTTGAGATAACATTTAAAGAAATTAAGTATAGGCCTCCAATTAAAAATAACACTTGACCACACACATTTAAAATCTCAAAAACCTAAAATTAATATCAATAATATCCTTTAAGAGCTAGAGTCTATTTCTACAAAACAAGAAAAGTATGTTTTAATATAATATTAGAGAACAAATTTAAAATGTAACAAATTAAAGATTCAATTCAAGAATGAAGTTGAACCATGGCCAGTGTGAATAAATGATTAGAACGTTGGCCCACACACTAAAGAATCTTGAACTCGATTCTGGTCAAGGGCACATAACTGGGTTGCAGGTTCCATACCTAGTCCCAGTAGGGGTGCGTGCAGGAGGCAACCAATTGATGTGTCTCTCTCATGTTGACGTTTTTTTCTCTTCCTTCCCTCCCTCCCTCCCTCCAAATCTATGAAAAAAATATCCTTGGGTGAGGATTAACACACACATACACACACACACACACACACACACACACACACACACACACGCTTGGAAAAAACCTCTAAGAAAATAGAATTAAAAAAAAAAAAAGGTCCAGAAAGTCCAACAATCTATTAATAGAGTTGGAAAAACAGAAGAGAAAAGGGAACATTATCATGGAATACAAAAAACATGGTCAGAACTGAAGGACATTTGTCTCTGGCTTGAAATGGCCCAGTGAGCGCTCTTTCAAATAAATGAAGGAAAAACAGTTCTACAATACAACATTATCATCAGTAAATTTCAGAAAACCAGAAATAAAGATTCCAAAAGATTTAGAGAGAAAAAGAGCAGACTCTATAAAACATATTCTCTTGCCATTTATCCCTTTTCAAGAAGTTAACTAAAATAAGATAATGAAATGGAGGGTTGGGGAAAGACATGGAATCAGTAACTAAGAAATGTAAGAGAGAGGTGAAAGGAACTCCTAGGAGGAATGGTGAATGAAAATCCAGGACAAGAGTCGAGAATAACCAGTCCATATTGGAGCAGGATGACAAATGGTTTCCAGAAAATAAAATGCAAAAAAGAACACTATATAACACAAACAAGAGCAAGGGGTATTTAAAAAAGAGATATAGGCTCTCTTTGCCTCAGCAGGGGACAGTATATATATATATATAGTTGTAAGACTATAAGCCTTGATTATTGATTTAAAAATAAATTACTGGGGTGACAAGGGAAGTAAAGTAGGAGGCCTATACAGGAGGGTAGTGGGACTGATCGTAGGGAGGAGAGAGGCTGAAGCAGCTGTTTTTGTTATAAAACTTTTATTATTATCTGTGCTTTTATTGTGCAGGTGTTGAGAAAAATAAAAAAGATAATTTAAATAAACTAAGCCATTATTTTCTCTAAATGTAGGAAACAGAAAATGCCATATATCAGAAAAGAATTTACTATTTTATAAATAAGCAAAACTACTTAAGACTCAAGTCCTATTTGACTAAGACTAAAGTAATATTGTTCTCAAAATTGCAAACATAAATCATACCTGTTCATGCCTGTTGAACACAATAAAATTAATGAGAACACTTCTATGCTTTATCATTACTTATATATTATTAAACTTGATAAATGAGCCCACCTTTTGGAATTAATACTGTCATCATTATGCTAACTATATTTTAGTAGGATCAATAAGGATTTTAATACATAAAAAGTTAATTATTGCTGTTTTTCCTTTAGCTGATATTTAATTCTTTCTGATAATTCTTAGGATTTCAACTTCCACAGAACAGTCTCTGCCTTCATTCAGTTTACCTCAGTCAGGATATCAGCAGGAATCCCAGTAGCCATTAGGATAGTGCAAAGCTGCTGCAATAAGCCACACTGGAACATGGCTTTCTGGCAGCTACTGGTAGCACCAGGAGGGTTGGTGGGAGATACCAGGACACGAATAAGCTGCGAAAGAAAGAGAAACAGAATGTCTTTTAAAGATCAGAGACTTTAAAAAAAGTCTTGAAGCAAATTTAATCTATAGCAGCAGCAGCAACAACAACAAAGATCTATGTGAAGAATGCCCTCACCTGTTCAGCCAGATCTGGGTGCTCTTTCCTTTATGCTGTCATGACAATAGTTCTATTATATTACATGTTAATCCTAAATTTGTCTCCTTCAGTGATTGTGAACTCCCCGAGAGCAGAAACTACCTCGATTATTTTTGTATCCCAAATAAGGACAGTATTTATAACATAGTCCATACTCAATAAATGAATGAATGGATAAGTAACAGGGTGGTATTTTATCAAAGTAAGATTTCTTATTGAAGTAAGGATCAACACCTAATTATAGAGCAGGTCTGAAAACAGACTGGGTGAAGGTGTTTAAATTCCTCCTAACAGGAAATACTTAAAGAGAGGATAAACTAACAACTGGAGGCACGGTAGAAGATTCATGCATTGGGCAAGGGGTTGGCCCCACTGCTTGTTAATGCTAATTAAGTCCCTAATTCGGATTCTATGATTAATTAGTCTGAACTTAAACATGAAACTTAAGAAACATGAAAAGTCATCCCAAATTAGTGTTCAGCACAGTTACATCTTCAAAATAATTTTATATATAGTTTGCATTTTAAAACTAGTATAAAATTTTGTATATCAAAATCAAATGGGACATTTATAATACTTTATTAAAAGGGTTAACTAATTGATGATCCTAGAGAAGGCTTTAGGATTTCACATCGGTTCTTCTCCTTGGACCTTTCTAGTTAAGATTTCCATTAAAATTTTGTTGTTGTTGTTCTTAAAATTTATTATCTTTCTATCCCTACTTAAAATTTTTTATAAGCAAATATCAAGCTATTTGTCATTTCTCCAACAAATATTTCTATAATTACCTCTAACTGATATGGATTTTAGAAAACAGTCATCAAGCCATTAAAATAGTAATTTCTTAATATGATCTAATAGCAGTTAGATATTTTTATTGAAGGAAATACAGAAAAAATAATTATCAATTTCTAGATGAAAGAAAAGTAGAAGGAATGGCTGAAGGAGTCCTTATTATATGGATAAGAAAGCAGATTTTGATTCATATAGATTAAGTTTTTAATGATTTAAAGTTCTAAATATTGAAAAAGATTTTCTCATAATAAGATAATGAACTTTCTGGGAGGCAGAATTAGACATTAAACTATCATTCAAAAAAATTAAAATGTTTTATGATTAACAAAACTTTTCAAAAAGATTCTTCCCCCCAAATTCAATCTGCAAAACTTGGAGTGAAGTATTCTCAAGCAGATCAATTTCAACTTTTAGTAGCTTGGAATTCAATCATGATTATAACTGTAATGATGAATAATTCCAGTTAGGGTGTATCTATCCAAAAAAGGTTTAATCATCATTTATGACGCCTTTTTAAAAAATTATATATTCTATTATTTTTTTACAGAGAAGAAGGGAGGATAGAGAGTTAGAAACATTGATGAGAGAGAAACATCAATCAGCTGCCTCCTGCACACCTCCTACAAGAAATTGCCACACCCAGCATGTACCCGCAACCAAGGTACATGCCCTTGACCAGAATCAAACTTGGGACCCTTCAGTCTGCAGGCCGACACTCTAGTAACTGAGCCAAACCAGCCAGGGCTATGACGCCTTTTTATGTGCTTGAAATACAAACATCCCTGAATATAGCTATAAAAAAAGAGCATTCAACAGACTGAAAAACAGAAAAAAACTATTGGACTATAAAGTCATGAATGCTCCAACTACTCAATCTTTAAGATGGAGAATATATAAATTAAATGTCAGTTTTACTTCTACGTTTATGTTCTTCAAGATTAGTATCTAGTTAGTTTAGTTACTTTTTAAAAGGAAAGAATGCTTAACCAATTTACTATGTAAATAGAATAACAACAGTATTTTTCTATTTTTTAAAAATCCTAACTTGTTTTATTGATTTTTTTTAGAGAGAAAGGAAGGGGGAGAGAGAGAGAGAAGGAGAAAAAGAGAGAGAGAGTGAGATTGAAACATTAATGACAGAGAGAGAAACATCAGTCAGTTGCCTCTTGCATGCACCCCAATCAGGGATTAAACCCACAACCTAGGTTGTGCCTGGACTGGGAACTGAACCTGCAACCTTTTGGTCTATGAGACAACACTTCAACCAACTGAGCCACACAGGCCAGGTTCTGTTCTTCTGTTTATATGTAACACTCTATTCTAAAATTTTTGGGGGCTAAATGAGTACTTTACTTTTTAAACAGTGACACTGTCTTCAAAATGAATTCTTTACATAGTATCCTACACTATAAAACATGAGTAGGCTCCTCAAGCAATTTAAATTTTCACTGTTTGATAGGAAATATATAAATTACTTTTCTAGAGGATTTTATCAGGAAAGCAGTGTTGAGTTAAGATAGCAATTTTACCAATTGGAACCCTGTTCTAAAAAACATAAACTAATGAAGTCTTGAAATGTGCAATACTGATATGTGAAAATAGAAATAATGAAGTTGGGAGTATAAACCGAAAGATTCTGCCCATGTTCTTCTGTAAAATATTTTCCTAACAATGTTTATGCATATTCTGAATAGAATAACTATATAATTTATTACCCAAAGTAAAAGATGACACTAAGTAATTATAAAACGAATACTGTTCTGGAAAACTGGGGTATATGGTGACCCTAATTGTCAATTAAACCTATGAAAGCAATTTCTTGGGCATGTAACAGTATTGAAAGTAATTACTAGAGAAATTAACAATCTAGTTTTGAGGAATACAACTTCAGAGATGCAGGCACAATTCAGAGACATTCAAAGACCCGTAAGATTCACCAGAGTAAGTTAGGAGGCAGTCTACACTTAAAAAGGAGTAAATAAGTAAAATGCTTCAAAGAACATTATAATTTTCTCTGATGCAGAAGTAATTTGGGATCCTATTGTCCTCACTTCCACTATCTATTACAATAAAGCGTACATAAAATTAGAGGTGATTTGTCAATTTAATTTGCATTGGACTTAAAACTCAGACTATCAATCTTTGGGGATAGAGACATTATAATTCATTTACCAGCATTCAGTGACTGGCCCTCAGTAAATGTTTTCTGAATGAATTTATTTGTTGAACTTAATATTCTCAATATTAAAATTTATATCAGAGTCTTCATTAAAAAAAGCACATTTAAAAAATCCCAAGTCAACATCTTAATTGATTATATATTTTGTTGTAAAACTCATCAGTAAACTGTATGTTTGGATTCGCTTTAAAATAATCCTGCGGGGTAAGAGAGGGGAATAAAAAAATGAAACAAAATTGCTAGATGTAATAATTATGATAGGGGTGTGTTTGGAGGGGTGAAGGGGACCTATTTTTTTTAAAAAAGCTGACCTGAAATCTACTGAACATCCTCATTTTATTAAAAATGAGTTTACTTTTCTTTGAAAGGATTTCAGTCAAAATTCTTACCACATTTATGTCTAAGTTCAATATACCTGCAGCATTAGGTGAAGATTTGTTACTTTCTGTGCAGACCAGCCAGAATTTTCATCTCCAACTTCAAACCAAGGTTTCATACGTTGAATATATGAGCCTTCTTTAAAAAAATTTTGATTGGAATTGTTGTTTTTTAACAAGTTTTGGAGCAAAATCAGACAATCTTCCACAACTATACCTGAGGAAAGAATGTAAATTGGAAATGTTAAGGCTGATAAAACCTGAAGGAAAATTCAATCTCTGAACATTAAAAAAAAGAGAAAGAGAGAAGTCTCCACAACCAACATCTCTTCAGTATGGCAAGGCAGAGAGCTGTTCTCACTCCTGACGGCCACAATCTGTGTGTTCTTTCTCAGGACTGCTGATCTCTTTGACTTCTATGTTCAACCATGTACATAAGTGTTACCTCAGTAATTCAGATATTTTCTTCAAATCCCAAGTTAAATATAATTTCTTCAGGAATAATCACCAAGACCCAATGACTAACTTAGCTAGCATCACTAGCTACATGCTTTCATAGTAGCTTGCACCTTTTATTTTGATATCTTCTCCAATAGATTATAATTTATGAAGACAGGAATTTGTGAATGCCATACTAGGATACAGTGACCTGCCCTGTATCCATTGCAGAGACAGAGACAAGATATCAGGTGTATACATAATAGGTCACTATTAAATATCTGTTGAATGAATTAATCATATCTTAATTTCTAAGAACTACTGGACATTATTGTCTCTCTGTCTCTTCCTTGAAACTTCCTCTTTCCTTAGTTCCCCCCAAAATTTGCTCTTTCCTGGTTTTCCTTAGGGATTGCTGGCCACTCGTCTGGCTTCCTATATCATTCATGATACTGTTCTACATTTTTTCTTCTTTGCTTACAAAACATACTCTCCAGAGTAGTTTCATCCACACAACTGGTTACACTTTTATCACAGCTGAAGCTCTCCAACTACTGATCTCCACTTTACCAAGTGCTAGTCTAACCAATGATCTGTTTCTCTCAATGAAGGATATGGATGATGCTGGATGCTTACAGCTAGCAGGTTCTTTTGTGCAGTACATCTACACTTTGGCTCTTAGTAGTTAAGCTTTATGTCTACAATAATCAATTTTTAAAAATTAATATACTTTATTTCTCTCCGTTTCTCCTATTATTATCTTTTAGCATTAGTGTGGCACATTTGTTTGACTCATGAATGAATACTGATACATTATTCAAGTCCATAGTTTACTTTAGGGTTCACTCTTTGTGTTGTACAGTTCTATGGGTTGACACATGTACAATGTCACATATCTGCCATTAACAGTATCATACAGAATAGTGTCATGCTTTAAAACCCTGTTATACCTATTCATTCCTCTTTCCCCCAAATCCTGGCAACTGTCTCTATATAGTTTTGTCTTTCACAGATGTCAGTTGGTTAGGTCACAGACAATGTAAACTTTCAGATGGGCTTAACTTAGCAATATGCATTTAAGGTTTCTCCATGTCTTCTCATGGTTTGCTAACTTTTTATTGTGAAGGACATTTTAGTTGCTTCCAAGTTTTGGTAATTGCAAATAAAATTGCTATAAACATTCATGTGCAGAATTTTGTGTGCATATAAGTTTTCCACTCATTTGGGTAAATATCAAGGAGTGTGACTATTGGATCAAGTGATAAAAAGTATGTTTAGCTTGGTAAAAAACTGCCAAAATGCATTCCAAAATGGTTGTACCAATTTGCATTCCCACTAGCAATGAATGAGAGTTTCTGTAGTACTACATCCTTGCCTGCTTTTGGTATTGTCAGTGTTCTAGATTTTTGCCATTTTAATAGCGTGTAGTGATAGCTCATTATTTTAATTTGCATTTTCCTAATTTTGAGCATCTCTTCATGTGCTATTTGCCATCTATATCTCTTCTTTGGTAATGTGTTTGTTCACTTTTGTCCATTTTATAATTGGAATTTTGTTTGTTTATTGTTGAATTTTTAAGAGTTCACTGTATAATTTGGATACAAGTCCTTTTCCAGATATATATTATTTTCTTCCTGTCTGTGGCCTATCTTTCCATTTATATTTTAAAAATTATTTATATCATTTTTTTAATTTTTCAAGTATAGTTGACATACAATATTATATTAGTTTCAGGTGTATACCCCAGTAATGAGACATTATATAAATTACTAAGTGATCATCCCAATAAATCTCCCACCCATCTGACACCGTACATAGTTATTAGAATATTACTGACTATATTCCCGTTGCTATATTTTATATTACCATGACTATTCTGTAACAACCAATTTGTATTTCTAAATTCCTTCACCTTCTTCATCCATCCACCTCAGCCCCTTTCCCATTTTGCAAACATCAAAATCTTCGAGTCTGTTTCTGCTCTACTTGTTTAGTTTTTTAGATTTAATTATTGATAGATATTTTTTGCCATTTTACTGGTCATATTTTTTCTCTTTTCACCCTTTTATTTTTCTTAAAGAAGACCTTTTAAAATTTCATGTAATTCTGGTTTGGTGGTAATAAATTTCTTTAGCTTTTTCTTATGGGGGAGTTCTTTATATGTCTTCTGAATCTAAATGATAGCTTTGCTGGGTAATCCTGGTTGTAGTTCCTTGCTTTTTATCACTTTCCTATTGGCCTGCAAAGTTTCTATTGAGAAATCAGCTGACACTGGGAGCTCCCTGTTGGTAACTAATTGCTTTTCTTTTGCTGTTTTTAAGATTCTCTCTTTGCCTTTAACTTTTTATATTTTAATTATGATGTGCATTGATGTGGGCCTCCCTGGGCTCATCTTGTTTGAAACCTTCTGTGCTTCCTGGATTTATATGTCTACTTCCTTCACCAGGTTAGGGAAATTTTCTGTCATTCTTTTATCAAATAGGCTTTCAATTTCTCACTCTCTGGCATCCCCATGATGTGAATGTTGGTACACTTGAAGTAGTCCTAGAGGCTCCTTACACTACCTTCATTTTTTTTATTTTATTCATTTTTCTTTTTTGTTGTTCTGATTGGGTGTTTTTGTACTTCCTTATATTACTAATCACTGATTTGAATCTCAGTGTCATCTACTCTCCTGTTGATTCCCTGTAAATCACATGTGTCAAACACAAGGCCCGCGGGCCAAATCCGTCCCGCTAGGCCTTGCAATGTGGCCCGCACCGCGCTGTCATCACTGCACTCCGCTGCGTTTCCATCACAATGACAGTTTATGACTGTTCAGTAAACCATTCGGCCCGCGATTTAGGCTGGATTTTAGATTTTGGCCCCTTCTCTGATTGAGTTCAACACCCCTACTGTAAATTATTCATTTCAGTTAGTGACTGGTCTTTTTTTATGGTGTTGAAGTTCTCACTAAGTTCACTGAGAATCCTTATAACCAATGCTTTGAATTCTGCAATTAGATTGTCTCCATTTTGTTTAGAATTTTGTTCTGTTCTTTCATTTGAAACATATTTCTTTGTCCCCTCAATTGGCAGCCTCCCTGTTTGTTTTTATGAGGTAGAGCTGCTGCATCTCCCAGGCTTGGTAGAGTAGCCTAACGTAGTAGGTATTTTGTAGGGTCCAGTGGCACAGCTTCCCGGTTCACCTGAGCTGGGCACTCTTTGTATGCCCCCATGTGGGCTATGTATGCCCTCCTGTTGTAGTTGAGCCTTGATTGCTGTTGGCACATTAGTGGACTGGATTTACCCCCAGGTTGATTGGCTGCAAGGACCGGCTACGACCACCAATCATCATAGAGGATAAACTGTGTAGGAGCCCACCCCACAGAGCAGAACTTACTTCAGTGGGGCTCTAGTGCCCACTTGAATCTACCCCTCGTGTCACTTGTGGAAGTAGTTGGGTGATGCTTTGATGTAGTTTGAAGCTATCCACTGGTTGTGCTGGCTCTGGGGCTTCCTAGGAGGTGCAGGCTAAAGTGAGCCACCATGTGTGTTCTGCCTGGGGCCACCTGGCATGAACTACAAAGCGATCTGCAGATAGCTGTTACGTGTGCTGGGCTTAGAGGTGCCCAGGTAAGGCTAACTGTGAACCAAGGCTAGATACAGCTAGTGCCAGGCCTGGGGACAACTTAGGAAAAGGTACAGGCACACCAAGACCAGATGTGGCTTGAGAGATTTTAGAAAAGTCTGAAGTGTCAGCAAAGATAGGCCATTATATAGAAAAGCCACAAGGGTGGGGTGGGGATCTCAGGGAATCAATAGGGCAGGGTAAACAGTGTGAGCCAGGGTGACAGAGACTCAGATATGGTGCCCTTCTGCCAGCTTTGTTGGCAGAGGGCTCAAAAAAAGAAAAATGGCCTCTGTCAGCACTTTTCTCTGGGAAAAAGCTGACACCTCTTCCCAAGCTTTTGCCCTGATGCCAAATACTTCTGTTCCTCCTTGAATGTTCCTGGTGCCTTTTGAGCTGCTATCCCTGTGTTGGAACTCTTAAAGAGTAAGTCAGAGTAAGTCTGTGTGCAGGCCCTTTAAGAGGAACTGCCTGGGACTCCAGGAGCTCTCCATCTCACTCAGTCATAATTCTCTTTGGTCTTTACAGCCAAAGATTGTGGGGATTTCTCTTCCTGGCACTGGAACCCTGGGCTGGGTGGCCTGGTAACCTTACACCTCAGGGGAGACCTCCACGGAAGAGAGATTCCTCCCAATTTTTATTCACCACATGTGAGTGTGGTACCATTCTGTTCCTTAACTCCACCCCTCCTACCAACTTCAATGTGGCTTTTTATTTAAATCCTTAGTTGTAGGACTTCCATTCAGCTAGGTATCTGAATAATGGCTGTTTTGTAGTTTAGTTATAGTTTTGATGTGGTTGTTGGAGGAGGAGGCAGGTACTGCAATTACCTACACCACCATCTTGACCAGAAGTCTCTTTTCATTTCCTTAAAGAGAATGTTCTGTTGAGAAATTTTCAATTTTAATGAAGTCTCACTTATCATTTTTCTCTTTCACGGATTATGCTTTTGGTATTATATCTAAAAATAAATATCTTTTGTTCACAAATGTATCATGCTATTTGCACTGATTAACTATTATGTAAACTGTCAAAATATGACAACAGAACTATTTTTATGAAAACTGTTTGCATTTGGCAAAACTCAATAAAAGCAAATAATTAAAAACGACTGTTGCTATGCAGGGGTAATACAAATCTAGAATAAGGAAGTAATTGTAAAAATCCATATAGATCCTGCACTTCATTTTAATGAAAACAAATGCAAATCCTACATAATGTATTATAGATATGATGTATGCAAGGAAGGTGGTGAAAAACTCCAATCAGCAGACCCATATTCAAAGAAAAAGTTCTGGCTCTAACTCAAAAGGTTAGTATAGAAATTACATTTAAAAATTTATTGTATTTATCTTAAAATGTTTAAGTTGCACAATTCAAATACTTTTAAAGAATCTCAAATTTAATCAGTCCTGATCTCTCCAGAATGAAGGCTTCCTTACCTCATGTTGCTGAACCATGTGACTGATCCTCACACCTCATGAGGAGGAACCACTATATCTGTCTCTTATGTAGGACCATAAATCTCCATTAAATAAGATCTGCCATTAGGACCATCTGAAGGCTCTGGAGGAAACAGAATATCAAAGCCCTCACTATAACTGGCAGGCCTTCCTTCCAATGTGCAAAATGAATTTTAGATCTGAGGGCCAGTACCAGTTACAAGGAGCTACTGGAACTTGTCTTAGCAACCTTAAGACTAGGTAATTCTACCTTGCCTTAAAATCCCGCTTTCCTCAGAAAATATGCACCTCTGCTCATGTATGCTCTTCCATTTTCTCATCTTAGAATCCTTTGGGCTTCCTCTCCCCATTTAATTTCTTTTCAAATTCTTTCATGATGCTACCTCAAAGTCCAAAATATTGGTTAATAAACCTATTACACCCTCAATTACTCCACGAAATGCTTCTTTTAACAAAACTGCATTATCCTGGAATGTTCTCAAATGAAGGCAATTCATGTTCCTTAGAGTCAGGATATGGAATCTATGATCTTCTTAGCACAGTGTATTTTCCAGAGATCATAGTTCCTCTACCCTGTCAAAAAAATCTGTTCCCTTGAGGTATAGGCCATTTG
Organism: Pipistrellus kuhlii; assembly: GCF_014108245.1. NCBI lineage: Eukaryota > Metazoa > Chordata > Mammalia > Chiroptera > Vespertilionidae > Pipistrellus > Pipistrellus kuhlii. The sequence goes on from NW_023425404.1 coordinate 155,099,968, forward strand.
GCTGTACCATCTCTTATAATTATGTAACAAATTTATGGTCACTACTCTCTGTTCACTGAAAACATCACTGGCCTCTCACTCAAAGTCTTCTTTCCCCAATTCTGCTGTCACTCTTGACTTCAAATTCAATGACAAATGATCTAATATCTAGAGCTCAGTTCCTTGGTGTCATCTTAAGAGACAATTCTTTATCACTAAAACCTCCTATTTTCCTAGCTCAAGAATTCTCAATATATATGTCCTATGGCTTCCCTATGATGTTCAATTCATTAACAAGTCTTTCTCCCTTTTTAGAAACCTCCTGTCTTTACTTCCTTCCCTATAAAAAATTAGATTATATAGATCTTCATTTCTTCCACTTTATAGATAATATGCTAATATATCTTTTCATAGCAGAATATGTCTTTTCATAGCATCTTCATAGAAAAGGCACAATACTATGAAAAATCACCTGTCTGTTTATTTTTTCTCTACATCTTCACCTAGGTAGCTGAGTATTTGGGGTGATGATGAGAGGGCAATCTACTCTTCTGTGAAATCAACAATATTAATGAGGCCTTTATCCCTGTCTTGAAATTCCTAATTAAAATATTCAATTAACTCTCCTATTCTCCAAAAGATAATTTTTTAACTTCCTAATTTTTAACTATGTTCTCTTGTTTCACTCTTTGAATGACTCTTCAATTCAAATTCCCTTCTTCTCTTAAGTCAATTCATTCCTCTACCCTGGATGCCATTTCTTTCTCCCTTTTCAGGTATTATGTACCACTGATTGATCTTCCTCTCTCTCCTGTATCTCCGCCATCTTCCCTTCTTATATGATTGGAGTCTCTACCATTTTAAAAGAAAAAGCCCTTATAGATTAAAGGAGAATAATAATGTTATAATTTCCAGATATGTAGAAAAAATTCAAGATTCATTGATAAAAACACTTTGCAAAAATCAAACTTAATGGTAAAGGCATCAACATTTTCATTAAGGTCAGCAACATTTAACACTATAAAGATTATAATTAAATAAGATGAAAAGAAAAGTGGTATAAGAATTGAAAAGGGGAAAAAAAAGATTACTCTTATTTGTAGAAAATGTGATTATCTATACAAAAAGCCCATTAGAACTAACTAGATATAAAATCAATATACAAAAATCAAGTAGTAACCACCAATTTGAGGATGTAATAGAAAGATTCTGTTCACATGGAACAAAAACTATAAAATCCCTAAGAATGAATCTACTAAAAAAGGTATAAGACTCTTTTGCTCAAAATTGTAAAACATGACAGAAAGACAAAACCTGAATAAATTAAGAGATATACCAGGGTTTATGGGTGGAAAAGTCATAAAGAATACAGTAAACATGGCCATTCTCCTTAATCTGTGAAGTCAATATATTTCTAAACAAAATTCTAACAGGGATTTTCATAGAACTTGATTAGTAAACAAATTGCATTCAAATAAAAGAACAAAAAAGAAAAGGCATGTGAAAACAATTTTGATAAGAGCCAAGACAGGAGATTTTTCCTCTATTCTAAAAGGTAGGAAAGTTTTAGTAATTAAGAGTGTTATTTTGGTATAGACAAACAGACTACTGGAACAGAACACAGAACTCACAGACTTTCATACATATGAAAATTTAATTACAAACTTCATACCATTGTTCAAATGCAAAACCCATGTTAATTAAATGTAAAAGACAAAACTTTAAAATCTTTAGAAGAAAATGATGGAAAATCTCCTTACGACCTTGAGTTAGAGATAGATGTCATACATAAGATACAAAAAATTAAACTATAAAATAGTGATTACATTAAAATTTTAATTTTAATAGAAACAATATAAAGAGACTACAAGATGAATAATGAACAAAGGATTAGTATCCAGAATACATAATTTCCAGTAACCAACAGGAAAGAAAAAATGGTCTTATACCAAAATGAGCAAGTAGGTAATTCAGAGGGATAAAAAAACAAAACAAAACAAAAAAAACAATGAAAAATAGATGGTAAATATATCCATAAAATTATGCTTAATCTCACGACTTTAAAGAAATGAAATAAGGTACCATCTCACATCCATCAAATAAGCAAACAAAAATCGACAAAGATGTGAAAATACAGAAACTTGGAAACAAGACTAATGGATAGATAGATAAAACTATTTAAAAAGCCATTTAGCAAAATCTGATTAGAGATGATGCCATAGCTAGTGTTCTCAGTGGTTAGAGCTGTAGCTCCCCACCGAAGGACAATGGGTTTGATTCCAGGTCAAGGACAAATACCTGGGTTGCAGGTTTGATCCCCAGCTCCGGTTGAGACACATGCAGGAGGCAACCAATCAATGTGTCTAATACCAATGTTTCTCTCTCTCTCTCTTTTTCTCCTTCCTTCCCTTTCTACCTCTATTTCTAAAAATCAATGGAAAAAATATTCTTGAGAATTAAAAAAGATGAAAAAAAGAATAATTCTATTTGTAGGTATATTATGTAGAGAAACTTCACACACAAACAGATACGTGAAGACTTCACAACAGTTTATATTAGCAAAAACCAGATACAACCTGTCAGTTCAATTAAAAAAAAAATAGATCAGAGTACATACTACAGAATGATATGTAGCACTTAAAACTAATAAATTAGAGTAACATGTATCAATATAAATCTCATATATGAATGGCAAAATGTAAGCATTTGATATAATTAAATGGTAGGTGCTCAAGTGTTTGTTATGCTATTTTCTATTGTTTTCTGTATGTTTAAAATATTTCATTGTCAATAAAAAATTTAAGAACATAAAAACCATCCGTTTCCCTTGTACGTGAGCATTGTCAAATATACCAAAAGGCTGCCAGTTTGATTTCTGGTCAGGGCACATGCTCGAGTTGTGGGCTTGATACCCAGTAGGAGGCATGTAGGAGGCAGCAGATCAATGTTTCTATCTCACATCTATGTTTCTCTCTCTCCCTTTCCTTACCTCTCTCTCTAAAATCAAGAAAACAAACAAATAAAAATAAAAAACACACAAATATCCGTGTCAAACCTCCAGTTCATGTTTACCTCTATCCATTGTTTCTTCCAAATTCTAAGGTTTATTTACTATTCTACTTTTCCACTTCTAACTCACTCCTTGAGACTGTAATCTGAATCCTGAGGCAAATACTATTATACAACTGTTCTCACAAAGGTAACTAATGATGTCCATGTTTTAAATCCCACAGACAAATCTCTGCTACCCATTCCCCAGATCCTTCTAAAAATGCAGTTTTCCTCTTGTCTCTCAACCTTTCCCTTCTCAGTCTCTTTTACTAATTACTCCTTCAATATCCCATAATTACTGGCATACCTTAGGTTCTGTCCTAGCATTTCCATTCTCATTCTGCACTCATCCTAAGTGACTCATTTAATCTTTCTTGTTTATCTAATCTTGTTTTATTTATCCTCTATAGGCTGAAGACTCTCAAATCTTTTTTTTAAATTTATTTTATTTTATTTTATTGATTTTTTACAGAGAGGAAGAGAGAGAGAGAGAGAGAGAGAGAGAGAGAGAGAGAGAGAGAGAAACATCGATGAGAAACATCGACCAGCTGCCTCTTGCACACCCCCTACCGGGGATGTGCCCACAACCAATGTACGTGCCTGCAACCAATGTACATGCCCCTGACCGGAATCAAACCTGGGACCTTTCAATCCACAGACCGACGCTCTACCACTGAGCCAAACTGGTTACGGCTCAAATCTTTATCTTCAGGCTGGCTCTCCCCTCTAGATTTACATAACCAACTTCCCACTATAATACTAATCCAAATTAAGTAAATAAAAATAAACTTATTTTCAAATGGAAAAACAAAACTCATTTTTTTTCTTAGGAGCAATGAAGAGTTGACAATTTAATAAGCTAAAGATGAAGAGAAAATATATATTTGGAGAGGTAAATAAGTATAAAGTACTTTTGGGCTGGGAATATATTTCTCAGTCTTAAAAAATCTAAAGCTTTCATTTAGATGGTCTCATGGGGCAGAGGAAAAATAAATCAAAGTCAGGAGCATACAAAAGATGGGAAGGAAAACTAACAGAAAACTCTCCACCTACCCTGTTTCCCCAAAAATAAGACAGTGTCTTATATTAATTTTTGCTCCCAAAGATGCGCTAGATCTTATTTTCAGGGGATGTCTTATTTTTCCATGCGCTAGGTCTTATTTTCGGAGGATGTCTTATTAGTAAGCTGTGAATTCAAAGGGCTTTATCTTCAGGGTGAGAGTGACCAGAAGTTAATTAGTCCTCACAGATCTTGCAGCCTCAGTTTGCATTGCCTGAGTGTTCTAGGAAATCTCAAGTCTTGAATTTGGATTAATGTGATTCCCCAAGGCTTGGCAGAAACTAACATATGCTTTCTTTGAAAGAAATTTTCTTCATCCTAAGCTTTAAATTCCTATATATAATTCTGTTAAGTACAACAACCCATAGTGAAAGATAACCATACACTCAGAAAACATTGTACCATGGGCAAGAATGAGCAGAGCAAAAGTACCAGACCCACAAAGACTGAAAATATTGGGATTATCCAGCAGAGACTATGAAATAATTGTTTCGAATGTTCAAAGAAATAAAAGATAGTTAAAAATAACTGCAGAGAAAAAGAAATTATATTTAAAAAAATCATACACATTTACCAAAGAACCAAACAGAACTTCCAGAAAAGAAACATTAACACGTTAAGCGTCCTGTCAGTCACTGATGACTGACACTGTACTTTCCATCTGGAAGACAAAACAGGCTGGGCATTTAACATGCTAAAAACTCAATGAACTGCCCTGGCCTGGTGGCTCAGTTGGTTGGAGCAATCTCCTGTACACCAAAAAGTTGTGGGTTCGATTCCCAGTCAGAGCACATACCTAGGTTGCAATTTGATCCCCAGTCGGTGTGCGAACATGAAGCAACCAATGGTCTCTCACATTGATGTCTTTCTCTATCTCTCAAACCAATTTGAAAATAAATAAAACATATCCTTGGGTTAGGATAAAAAACAAAACAAAACAAAAAACCTCATAAAAACTCAATGGATGATGTTAACTAAACTTTCTGTGGCAATCATTTCACAATATATGTAAATCAAATCATTATGCTGTACACTTTAAACTTATACAGTGTTGTATGTCAACTATATCTCAATGTAACCAGAAAAAACCCTCAATAAACACATTTATTAGCAAATTAAATATAGGTGAAGAGAGAATTGTTGAAATAGAAAACAAATCAGAAGAAAAAAATCCAGATTAAAGGCTGGAAAAACATAAAGTTGAACAACACAGAAGAAAAAGTAAGACAATAGGTAAGAGTAAAATGACAGATGACAAAGAATTGAATCTGAGTTTAAAAAGAGGAGAAAATGTGGCAGAGTGGTATTTGAAGAGCTATAGCAGAGATTTTTCCAGAAATTATGATAAGATACCAACCTAGATTCCAGATACCTAACAAATATCAAACAGAATAAAAAGAAATCTATACACAACACACCATAGTGAAAAAAATATAAAGTGAGAGTTCTCATTTCTCCCTTCAAATTGCATTCTCCAGAAGTTAACAATTTAATGAGCACAAAAGGAATCACTTCAAATAAATCTTTTCATACTGTACCTCCATCACTGTTGCCCTCCTCTGTAATAATGTCCAGTAGTCTCTCAAAAGCATTTTCGAAAGCAACAATTTTCTGAATTGCGCCATTACTTCTTGTTAGTGCTTGTAGTAGTAAGACACCCTTATGGAGAAGAAAAATAATGTTTAGTGGTGTACAAGTTTATAAGACATTTTAAAATTACTCTCAAAACCCATAGAATTTTAGAAGTGATAGGAATTTCACAAGTCCAATCCCTATAATTCATAGATAAGGAAAACAAGAAAAGAGCCTAGATTTAAATCCATGTCTACTGATTCCTAATTCAGTCTCTTTTCACTGTAAATATAAACATATAATAATTCTTGCATATTCATCAATCACTATACAACTTTCATTATGGTGGTAAGAGTTTAAGCATTATATCTATCTCAGGAATGCCTCTGCACATGCTTCCCAATAGTGATTACATTGAATTGTGAATTCAATAATACACTGAGTGGCCAAGATTATTATGATCTCTGAATGCATAATAATCTGGCCACTCCGTGTATATCCTATATAATAAAGGCTAATATGCAAATTGTCCCCTCAACCAGGAGTTTGACCAGCAGGCAGGCCAGCCAATCACCCATGCCCCTCCCCCTGGCCAGGCTGGCCGGACCCCATCCATGCACAAATTCATGCACCAAGCCTCGAAATATATATATATATATATATATATATATATATATATATATATATATATATATATTTATTTATAGAGCATAATAATCTGGTCACTCAGTGTATAAATCAACAAATATCACATTCTAGCAGAGAAAATTCAGATAGTTACAATTCCCCCAAATTTCCAAAACTCAATTCTGGCATATCCAGATTGAGACAATTCACAGTTTTGCTTTTGACTTTTAGCTTTTCTTAGCTCCTATTATATTGGATTTTATTTACATACTAGAGGGCCGATGCACGAAATGTGTGCAAGGGGCTCAGCCCTCATAGTCCTGGCTGCCTTGACCCTGCCCTGACTTTGTTCAGAAGGTCGTTTTGCTGTTTGGTCTAATTAGCATATTAGCTTTTTATTATTTAGGATTCTGCAACCTCTTATCATTCAAGAAAAACTCCCTGTTACCCATTTCTGCTTCTTTCACTATAAGACAAAGGTATAGTAAATAGGTAGTTCCAAAGTACCAAAAAGACAAGTTAGCTCTTCATTATCAGTACTACTCAGATAAGTATTCACATAAGACAAAAAAATGCCCATGGCCTTATTGAGCTTGTTCTTTGAATTTTCCTGTCAAGTCTTAACATTAAGATGAGAAAGGCAAAAGTGATTATTTTTGTTTATTTTTTATTTTACTAGTATTTTTTAAAGTGACTATGTTTAGATGTAAAATTTTCCCACTTAATGTTGCCAATTTGAGTTTAACTGCTAACAAACGGAGGAAGGAATACAGTAGAAAGCATACCAAGGCTCTGAGTTTGATAAAGTAGGTTTTAAAAACTGGTTGTCTAGGTTTCTAGTTGAGCAACTTTAAGCAAATTACATAAATTCTGAGATTAGTACATTTATGTGTAAAACAAGGGTAATATCTTTGTTACTTTTATATGCGACTTTTAATTTCTCAATACATGTGTTTCTTTTTCCTATTAAGAAATATATTGCTCTAATCAAACATATCCACTACAATGTTATTAAGAATGAAAGTGTACTCACTGGTCTGGTCATTTGAAAGTAAGTGGGCACCAATTCCTTACTTTAAAAACTGACAACTAAAAGGTTGATTTTATTTATCTGGTCTTTCATGTATAAAATGTATTTCAGAATAAATGAAGTAGACTAATTGATGAAGTGAAGTTTTTGTGTAAGATCACAGCTTAATAAATGTAAAGTAATAAAATTATAAAAAATCATCATTTTGAAATTCTCAACAAAATAAGCTATTTAAGCAAAAATCAATGGATAATCAGTTGTAATGGATGAATTTAAGGTAAGTTTGATAGCTGTATAATAGAGTGATCTGGCTATAACCACCAGAATCAAACACACTGATCACTAAAAGTGAGACAGCTAGATATTACACATTTCTTGATGTATTGTAAAATTAAGAACACTGATCAGCTAGGAAATATTCTAGCAAAAAATGAAACTGGAACCTAACCAAATATTTAATTTGCAAAGCAAGAAAAAATAAAGCTGTATATTCTTAGACTTGTTTTTCAAATTTAACTTACATCATTACGTATAACTTCCCTGGAATCTGCTAATAAGTCCATCAGTCTTGAAACACCTAGAACACACCACCATGTGAAAAATACTGGCAGATCAAAAATACAAACAATGATTCAAATTATAAACAATTTATTAACACATCATTTCAGTGCCCCTCTTTAGGAATGATCCTGACTTTTAAATCAAAATTATATAAGGAAGATGAGTCACTTACCCATGGGACTAACTAAAATAATTTGCTGCACCTGAGGCCCTAGATGTTTCAAAAGTGCAGTAAGAAGCTTCACACCGGGCCATCGGACATGGAAATCAAAGTCCTGGAATATAAGAATATAAAATGTTTATATTTAAAACACACACTTTTTTTTTCAACTTAATAACCACAAAACATTTTTTTTCAAACTTTAAGAAATAAGAGAACAATAAAAAATAAAGTTGATATAAATTATTCAAACTTATTCACTGTTACTGACTAGATAAAACAGTGTTTTATAAAACTGGAAATAAGTTAAGCATTTTAACAGATTACATAGTTCTTAAAATATGCATGTGAATCTCTTGCAATGACACAGCAAATCTCAATATTTTAAAGAGGTATATACATGACGCTTTACCCAAAAGGGTAAAAAAGAAGCTTATTAAGATGACAAAAATGACGAGGTTCTTTATTTACCTCCAACAAAGATAACAGGAGAGTGACATTTTCTTGCTGCTTAATAAAAATTTCTGTAAACTGGCTTCCCAAATCTTCACTCTGTCTTATGGAATTTTCATCTGTAATATTAAAAGATAAAGCACTTCAATATGATGCAGTGTTATGTTAAAGTATTCTTTTTTTTGAAGAAGCTAAGCAGAAATGATAATTTCCTTGGTACAATTATGCTGAAAAACATATCCTTAAATTAATTTTCAATGTCATTTAAATACATATTTTTCTTTTTCTTATTAGTAAATTTATTGAGTCATATTAGTTAATAAAATTATATAAACTCCAGGTGTACAACTTTATAATACGTCTGTATACTCTATTGTGTGCTCACCATCTGAAGTCAGTCTCCTTCCATCACCTCCTTTATCCTCTTTGTCCTCCCTCTGCTTCCCTCCTGGTAACCACCATTCAGTTGTCTGTATCTATGAGTATGTTTTGTAATTTGTTTATTTGTTTAATGCTTTTTTGCTTTCTATATTATTTCTGAATGAAATCATATGGTTCTTGTCCTTTCCCATCTGACTTACTATACATAGCATAATACTCTTAAGATCCATCCACATTGCTGCAAATGGTACTATTTGAAATTTTTATTCTTTAAATATTTAAATATGATAAACAAAATATATTTCTCAAGGACATTTTTAGGTTAAACTAATTAGGGTACAAGGAAACATATTGGGGTGATGGAAACATTCTATCTCTAATGTGATTATAGTTACACTACTGTTGTAAACATTTGCCCAAACACACAGGACTATAAAACCCCAAAAAGTAAATTATAGTGTATGTAAATTATGCCTCAAAACCTCCTGTCTTGAAAACATTATTGAATATATAGTCCTTACTGACTCTGAGTGTTACTGTGTTAATTTATTTATAAAATTAACCAGTTACTTGCAGATTCCTCCGTATCTTTTTTAAAAAAGTTAGCAAAGTTTCATAGTTGTCCTTAAAACTTTAGTCTTTAGATTAAACTATTGTTTCAATGTACTTTGTCAAAAATATAAAGGATCACTAATAACTAGTGAAGCACCAACTGCCAAAGCAAACTATCATTTAAAATTTGCCTATACTAGATATAGAGACAGTAAAGCAACAAGCAGATTGTCAAATTACAGCGGGGAGGGGAGGAGGATCTGGGGGAGATAATAGATCAACCGAAGGACTTGTATACATGCATATAAGTACAACCAATGGACATAAAACTATGGGGAGGGAGGGGATATGGGGGAGGGAGGGGGGCAAAAAAAAATCATTAAAATATGTAAAAAAAATAAATTAATTAATTAAAAAAATAAAATAAAAAAATAAAAAAAAATAAAAAAATAAAAAATAAAATTTGCCTATACTATTAACACAACTTAGAGATGGCAAATATACTGTTCCCCATTTCCTAACCCACAACAGACACAGCCAATTGATCAAAGCATCTGCTGCACATTAGAATTCTTATGCACATATTGCTCCAGGCAGTGACTATAAACCAATGAAGCTGCAATCAAGATCAAACCTATTTATTATCCCTCAAACTGTTCTTTTTCAAATGTGTGATTTTAATTATAAAATATTTCAGAAATAGAAAAAAATCCAGCACATGATAAGAAAAATGAAGCAATCCAACAGTGAGTGATAATCACATCTAATTTTTGTAGAGAAAACAGAAACAATAAGAAACCACAATAGCCGAAACCGGTTTGGCTCAGTGGTAGAGTGTCGGTCTGAGGACTGAAAAGTCCCAGGTTCGATTCTGGTCAGGGGCATGATACATTAGTTGTGGGCACATCCCCGGTAGGGGGTGTCCAAGAGGCAGCTGGTAGGTGTTTCTCTCTCATCAACATTTCTAGCTCTCTATCTCTCTCCCTTCCTCTCTATAAAAAAATCAATTAAAAAAAAGAAACCACAATAAAAAGAAAATGTTTTCCAATATTGACTATGTATCCAAATATGTTGGGTTTACCCTTCAAAAACTGTAAGAAATATCCCTCTTAGCTCTTGTATCTGTAAAAGAGTTCAGTTTTTGAACCTTAAAACTGTATTACTTAAAACAAAAACTACTTTAGTTTTAAAAGAATTACTAGCAGCTGTGCTAAGCTTAGAATGTCAGGGAACAAGGGGAAAGGGAGACAGAATAGGAGGCAAAAATAAAGATTAAAGGGCTTAAAACTTAGTGGTCATAATTTTATGAAAATGGAAGAGCATTTGCTGACATATTACATAGGGGGAGTATGAGAAGCAAAAAGAAAAAGGAAGAAAAAGAGAAAAGGTGATTCCAAGGTTTTGGTTTGAGGAGTTGGAAGGATGGAGCTGCCAGTTACTGAGATGGTAAACCAGTGGGAGAAGCAATTTTGAGAGTATAGAAAGAAAATGAAGTTTAATTCTGGAGATAAGTTTGAGACACCTTATAAAAATTTGAGAGGAGATATCAAGTGAGCAGCTGGATAAATATAAGCATAAATGAGGAGAAGTTTGGGTTCTATATATACATTAAAATGGTAAATATAAATGATATTTAAAGTTACAGGTCTGGATGATAATAGGCATATATGAAAAACTTACAGCTAATATCACTCTTAATGGTGAAAGTCTGAGTGTTTTCCACTTAAGAAAGAACAAGAATATCCAGTTTTACTACTTCCAGTCAACAACGTATTGGAATCTTAGTGTCATAGGCAAGAAAAAGAAATAAAAGGCATTCTTGAAAAGGAAGAAGTAAAACTTTATAGATGACATGTTTGCCTATGTATAAAATCTTATGGAACCTATAAAAAAAGCTATTCAAACTAGTAAATGAGTTTAGGAAAGTTGTGGGGAATCAAAGGTTAATATACAAAATTAATTGCATTATTATATACTGGCAATGAACAATTAAAGACTGAAATAAAAAAAACCCCAAAACAATATCACTTGAAACAACACCAAAAAGTATTAAAGACTTATGGATATATTTGATAAAAGATGTATAAGACCTACACTTTGAAAACTCCAAAATGTTGCTGAGAAATATTAAAGATCTAAACATGTACTAGTATACTGTGCTTTAGTATTAGAAGGTGCAATTTTGTTAAGATGTTAGTTTTCCCTAATTCAACCTACAGATTCATCAGAATCCCAAAGTCAGTTTTTAAAATAGAAATTGACCAATTGATTCTAAAATTGATGTGGGACTGCAAAGAACCTAAAGAGCCAAAGTGATTTTGAAAATACTCACAAAGGAATGAAAAAGCTGGAGGACTTAAGTACATGATTTCAAGATTTATTATAAAGCTACAATATTCAAGAGAGTGTCACATAGACAAAAGGACAGAAATACAGAGAAACAAAAGAAATTCCAATAGAAAGTCCAGAAATAGATCCATTAGCTCCAAAGGGATCATAGACCTAAATGTAAAAGTAGAAATGGACCACAGATATAACCATAAGAATTAAAACTGTAAAACTGTAAAAAAAAAAAAAATCATAGGAGAAAATCTTAGTATTTTAGGCAAAGATTTCATAAATAGGAAACAAAAAGCGTAATTTAGAAGAGAAATAAAGATATATAGATGGAAAATAAGCACATGAAAAGTTGTTTAATATCCTTATTTATTATGAAAATACAAATTAAAACCACAAGATACTATTTGATACCTATTAAAACAGCTAAAATTTAAAAAGACTGACCATTACACCAAGTATTGGAGAGAATGTGGAAGAATTGGAACTTATAGATTACTAGTGAGAATGTAAAAGGGTACAACTATGTTTAAAATGGCTTGGCATTTTCTTATACAGTCTAACATACACTTACTATTATCACTTAGCCATTCTATTGCTAGGTATTTAGTCAAGAGAAATGAAAATATATGTTCATATAAAGACTTGTACACAAATATTTATAGCAGCTTTATTTGGAACTGCTAAAAACTGAAAACAATCCAAATGTTCACCAAAAGAAGAATAGATTAACAAATCACTAAATTTGTACTTACTATATTTATGTAAATTTCTGATGCTTTACAGGGTAATATAGTATGTTTTGTTTATTTAATATATTTAACTAGGAACCCCTTTTAATACAAAGTATTCTGAGACATCTTTACACTTTAAGGAATGTAGGTTTAATCAAGAAAAAGTTTCATTCATGTTTGCACTGAGTACAAGCTAATGACAGCAAGAAGTAGAGTTAACATTTATTTTGTGGCTTTAATGTATAAAATGAACTAGTAAAATATGACCCTGTCCCAAAGATCTATGCTTCCTTCGACTTAACATTGTTAATTTTAAAACGCTGTTAGTGAGATAAACATTACTTCCTTTAAGTATAAGACAGCACTTCTGGCCCAGCTGGTGTAGCTCAGTTGTTGAGCGTTGACCTATGAACTAGGAGGTCACGGTTCAATTTCCGGTCAGGGCACATGCCCAGGTTGTGGTCTCAATTCCCAGTAGGGGCATGCAGGAGGCAGTTGATCAATGATTCTCATCACTGATGTTCCTATCTCTCTCTCCCTCTCTGAAATCAATAAAAATGTATTTAAAAAAAAGACATGTCGAGTCCCATAAAAACTAGCTAAGCAATGAAAGTAACATCCAAAACTATTTGGGTGTAACAGTAAATTAAGCTAAAATAAATACATTTATTATACCTAAAAGTTATAAAAAATTATACCTACTTTACATGTAACTCATGATATGAGACAAGTAAACCATTCTCTCATTAAATATACTTATTTTAAACCTTCTAGATTTAAGTCTCTTTTATATCCTATATTTTATAATGCTATTCTTATTATAACCTATAAAAGTAAATACTCTTTTTTTATAAGATAAATGAAAAAATAAAATAAGAATTAAATGGCCCTTTGCTAGTGAAAAGGAAATCTAAGACAGTTATATAGAATTAAAGATTGCTTTTTAAAGAGTCTTTATATACCCTTGAAAACATTTTGAGCCTATTTATATGATTGGGTTTTAACTAAATACATTTATTCTTCAAATGTATTTACAGTTATATTTTTTCCAGAAAATATTTGTGGACCTTCTCTTTGAAATTCTATTCCATATCAGCAGGACAAAACTATTTTATAAAAAGAGATATTTTAATAATAGTCACAACTCAGAGTGAGGGACTATCAAGTTTCTTCTTTTACACCATAGTCAATTAGTTACACAAGCACATCTATATTTTTTAACATTTGTATGCATCTTCTATAAACTAGTTATGAAAATTACAGGTTTAATAAAGAATCTAGTTAGAAAAATAGCCACAATTTATTAAAAACAGACATCTCTGGAATACAAGGGGGGAAAAAAGAATATATCCAAAAATATAGTGATCTATTGTTATCCTACTTACTAGATGATACCTTGTAAGTTACATGGTCTCTGGGCTGCCAATTTTAGAAATCAGAAAAATAGCACCTTACCTCAAGGCTGCTGTGAGAATCAAATATATGGACATAAAAGCACTGTAAATTTTAATGTTCTAAACAAGTATGCTAAAACAATAACAGAAACAACAACTACTGATTTGTGCTACCCGACAGGGAAGAGTTTACTGTCACAAGAGTCAAGGCATAATGCTCCTGTATTTTCTGCTTTCAAACAAGGGATTCAGATGACACAAAAGATAAAGCTATATATATATATATGCCTTAATAAGTTAGTGTTTTGTTATCTTTTTGTTAGGTCTGAGCAACTTTCTTTTGTACCATTTTAAACATCCTTTAGGTAGGGATATTCCCTTCCTTATTTTAAAATGTTTAGTGTCTAAGAAAAAATAGTAAAACAATACAAAATAAAACTTAGTAACTTTAATTATGAATTAAAGAAATATCAATGTTAAAAGTAAATGAAACTTGAAACAGATCACCAGAAATACAGACAGACAATATTGGTGAATTCTATAAATTAATATAAAAAATGTCAGTAACCAGATATTATTATACATGCATTAGTTTAAAGGGACAATATCAACTTTAAGTATTTTCTGAACTGGAATACTTTCCAGTTCTTATTGAATAAGGATAAAATTTATGTGTATACATCTGTATGTATACATAGTCAAATGTTATTTTTAAATAAATTGTCTCAAAATTTTCTAGGAAGTACACAAAAAGTAATTCAAATAGATTGTACTTCAAGAGAAATAGCTTTAATTTTGTTAAAAAATGCGCTAGATTGTTTTCTGTTTTCTAGCCAATAAACAGATTTAGCAGTCATAAAAATAAAAAATAGCAATATAAGATGATCAGATACTGGTCTTTAATTAAGGAGTTCTTATATAGTGAAACAAATTGCAATTTACCAGCCAGAATTAAACATCATTTGACAGTGTCCTTTTAAATTACCAGAAACTATGCCTAAAAGCATCATGCATATGTAAATGCAATCTTTTACCTTCACCATCATCTGAAAAGGTAGACAAAAATGAATAAATAAATGAATAAATATACATACATATATACATACATAAAAAGTGGGTGATAAAATAGTTTATGTAGTAGAATTCACAATACAATAAGAGTTTAAAAATGTCAAGAAAGCAATATAATTTCTAAACAGAAGAGACTCATATTCATTTTACTCAAATAGCAAAAGAGATATAGCATATGCTATTCAGGATGATGAGACAGATTTTCCAATAAATTAAAGAGTTATAAAATATCTCCAAGATAAAGAACTCGAAAATAAAGTTCATTATGTAAACTTCATGCATTGATTTTTTTATTTTAAGAGAGAGGAAGGTAGGGATAGAGGGAAGAGAAGGGAAGGGGGGAAGGAGGAAGGAAAGATGGTAGGAAGGGAGAGAAAGAGAGACATGAATCCACCTTTCCACTCATCCATGCATTCTTGCATGTGCCCAGAGTGGAGACCAATCCCCACAATTTTGGCATATGGGGGCAAAACTCTAATGAACTGGGCAACCTGGCCAGGGCCGGTAAGAATGACCCTTTGGTAAAAGTCCAAGTTCCCATTTTAATCTTTCTTAGAAAAAGTGATTCTAGTAAAGAATAGTATCTTTTTTTTAGCCAAAGGATAATTTTTGGATGTTGAATTAAAAATAGAGAACCCAAATATATAAAGTGAAACAATAAAATTGGGACTCTGAACTTGATTATATCATAAATTTATAATCAAGGAAAACCACCTAAATAAAATTTATTGCTGCTATATAATATTTTTTAAAACAGAAAAATCATCCATTATAACAGCAAAAAAAGAGTCTTTTAACATATTATAACAAGTGTGTTGTACCTAATTTTCTTAGAGAAATAACTAGGCAAAATAGGCATCTTCTTCAAAATATGTTTTTGTGTATACTATATTTCAATACTGTCATATGATTGACAGCTTCTTTTACCATGGGTACCCAAATTATATTTACTAAAGATTTTTCACCCCTGGAAAAGTAATAAAGTTTATTATAAGCTAGATATTATAGAGAAATAAAAATATAAGAAAAAAGGATTTTTAAATCTAAAATTTTTATTATTCAATAAACCCAGTTTAAAATGTTCCCATTACTGCCGAGACCGGTTTGGCTCAATGGATAGAGCCTCGGCTTGGGGACGGAAGGGTCCTGGGTTCGATACCGGTCAAGGGCATGTACCTTGGTTACGGGCACATCCCCAGTAGGGGGTGTGCAAGAGGCAGCTGATCAATGACGCTCTCTCATCGATGTTTCTAACTATCTCTCTCCCTTCCTCTCTGTACAAAATCAATAAAATATATATTTAAAAAAAATGTTCTCATTACTGATATTCTGTGATATTAATATCTACATATATTTCTGCTCTACTTTTATTTAAAAAATTATAAACCCAATATCATCTACATTTCTTTATGACTTGTTTACTCAAGATTTTTTAAAGATCCTATTATTTCAATGTAAATTAGACTTACAAAATGCATGCATGCATAAGTCCACCTTTCTGTCTACAATAATGAAAAACCATTTTGTCCTACTGCAACAGCCAATCTGATAAGAATGTACTCTTCAAAAGCACTGTGAAATGTTAATCAATGCATGTTTTTATACTATGCAAACAGAATGTATTCAGACTTCTAGTAAAGTGTTCCACATACTGACAATAAAATAAATTAATTAATGACAGACTACCTTAATTAAGCAAGCAAGTAATTTTAAACAAAAAAGAATGTACAAAAGAAATGTGTGGATTTCAAACTTATTCTTATCATGTCACACCAAACAGATGCAATGTAAAAAAGACTTTCCTTTTCTTTTTCTTTTTTAATCCCCACTCGAGGAGATTTTTTTTCCATTGATTTTTAGAGAAAATAGAAGAGAAAGGGAAAGACAGAGAGGAACATCAATGTAAAAGAACACAATGATTGGTTGCCTCTTGCATGAGCCCTGATCAGGGAGAAGCCTGAAACCAAGTTATGTGCCCTTGATTAGAATCAGATCTGGGACCTTTCAGCCCACAGGCTGATGCTCTTAAAAAAGACTTTCTTAATTTAACAAGTTGTTGCTCTTTATAAATTATCATGAGTCCTATGATGAAAGTTTAAGTATTAGGAAAAAAATCATACTGCTCACCAAATAGCATAAATAAAATAGCTTGATTTTTAACCAATAGCCAAAAATGATTATTTAATCCAGAGATTACTAATATTCATATTGCTTAACTAAAACCAAATACAAACAGAGGAATAAATATTTTTTAAAAGAGAAGAATCATTTTCCATCTCCAAATTACAAATAAGGCAATAATTTTAAAGGCACTTTTCTGGAACTAAACATATGTCTTCCCTTTAGTCATAAAAATGAAAAAGAGAAACACACACATAAAATTAGTACAATCCAGTTTACTTTACGTACAAAATACACAGTAAAAGAAACTTACCTAATTCTTCTTCTTCATCATTAGATATTATATTAAATAGTGTATCCAAAGCATAACCTATTATTTCAGAATCCGAACTGGAAAAAAGAAATAATTACATTTATACACTCCTAGTTAGAGTATGAACTATTATGACCATTTTTACACAGTTATTAACAAAATTATATAAAATATTAAAAGCATCAAGAGAAAAGCAATTTGTTACCTACAAAGAAGTCCCATAAGGCTGTCAACTGATTTCTCATCAGAAACTCTACTGCCATGTGAATGGCATGAAGTATTCAAGGTAATGAAAAACAAGAATCTGAAGCCAGGACTATTCTATCCAGCAGGGCTATCTCATTCAAAATAGATGGTAAAATAAAGAGCTGTCCAGACACAAAAAGGCTAAAGGAGTTTATCACCACTAAATCAGCACTGTAAGAAATGTTATTAGGTCTAGTAATAATTAATGTCGTTTTCTAATACTTTTTAAAATCGAATTTATTTAAACAATACAACAAAATTTAATCAACAATATAGTTGCCGTTGTTTTCTACTACTTGTGCCCAACGCTCAGGAAGCATTTTAATCCCTGTTGTAAAATTCTTGTGATTTTGATGCAAAAAATTCGGTCAATGCATTTTTGAGGCATTCTTCATTATTAAATTTTTTTCCAAGAAGAAAGTTTTGCAAAGAACAAAACAAATGGTAATCAGAAGGGGCAATATCAGGAGAATATGCAGGCTGAGGGAGAACTTCCCATTCCAACTGGCGCAGTTTTTCAGCAGTGATTCTTGCAGTATGCGGTCGTGCGTTATCGTGGTGAAGAATTACGCCCTTCCGATTAATCAGCGCGGGTTCTTTTTCTCTTAAAGCTTGGGCTAACCTTTCCAATTGGGCACTATACACTGCACTTGTAATGGTTTGGTTAGATGGTAAAAGTTCATAATGAAGAATTCCTTTAAAATTCCACCAAACACACAACATCACTTTTTTCGCATGCAAGTCAGGTTTTGGCGTGGACTGCGGAGCCTCATTTTTGTCCAACCATTGAGGCCGCCTTTTCAAATTAACATACAGCACCCATTTTTCATCTCCGGTAACAATTTTCTCTAAAAACGGCAAACGGTTTTGACGAGAGAGGAGCGAACTGCAAATTGTGACTCTTTGATTACGGTTGTTGTCGGTCAACTCATGAGGAACCCATTTTCCAAACTTTTGGACTTTGCCAAGTGCACGCAATTGATTGGAAATTGTTTTTTGTGAACAATTTAAAGTTGTCGCAAGCTCTTGTTGGGTAATTTGAGGATTTTGCACCAAGAGAGCTTGTAGAGCTTCTTGATCAAAATTGGACACACGGCCTCGACCACTCTTGTCATCTAACGAAAAATTTCCCTCGCGAAATTTCTCAAACCAACGCTGGCATTTTCTGGCGCTAACTGCATCTTGACCAAGAGCATTACAGATGTTTTTTGCAGCCTCACTTGCTTTTCTTCCTAATTGGAACTCGTAAAGCATGCAGTGCCGAATATGCTCTTCATCTGCCATCTTCTTAGCCCTAGTTTTGCAACAAAAACCAAACCAAACACAAACTTTTTCAAGCAAAACTTGTTAATTGCACTTCACACGTTCTGTAGATACCACGTGTTTGAAGGTTATGTCAATACAAGTCAACGCCAAGCAAGATTTTAAACGAATGTTTAAAAACGACATTAATTATTACTAGACCCGATAAAAGGACTACTGTAATAATAAGAAATAGAAAAACACAGGCATAAAAATTAAAATGGCAATAAATAAATACCTATAGATAATAACTTTAATTGTAAATGGTTTAAATGCTCCAATCAAAAGACTTAGGGTAGCTAATGAATAGAAAACATGACCCATATATAAGCTGACTATAAGAGATCCACCTCAGAACTAAAGACTCACACATGATGAGAATGAATGGATGGAAATGTTAATGAAAATTAACATTTTTTAAATTAAAAATTTTCATGCAAATGTTAATGGGGGAAAAAGCTGGGGTAGCAATGCTCATACCTGACAAAATAGACTTCAAAATGAAGGCCATGATAGAAGACAATAAAGGGTACTAGTAATACTAAAAGGATAAATTCGACAAGAATATATAACCATGAAAAACATATATGCATTCAATATAGTAGAACCTAAATACAGTAGGTCCTCAGGTTATGTCGGCGATCCCTTCCTACAACTCAACATAACAATTTTCGCTGTAAGTCAGAACCCACCTACATAAGCACTTACATCACTCACATGGAGCACATACACAGCAGTAATGAAGTGAAAGAGAAAAAAATTAAAAGCAAGATAACAACTCCTGACTTTTACTTGTGGTAAATAAATGACAGAAAACATAAAGCTCATAGGTACATATATCGAAATGACTGAACTTTTTTTTTAATATGTAAATTAATGGGAGATGGCAATGTAATCATGACGTACGCTGATTCCGACATAACCCGAGGACTGCTTTTATATAAAAAAAAACTTCTTTAAGTACTTCAAGGGAGAGATCGATAGCAATACAGTCACAGTACGACTTTTAACACCCCAGATCTTCCAGACAAAAAAATCAACAGTGACTGTAAATGACACACTGGATCAGATGGATTTAACTGACATACAGAAGTTGCAAATTATACATTCTTCTCAGAATGTACATGGATCATTCTCAAAGATAGACCACATGTTAGGACACAAAACAAGTTTCTACAAGTTCAAGAAGATTGAAATCATATCAAGCATCTTAGATCACAATGGCATGAAATCAGAAATCAACTATAGTAAAAACTCTCAAAAACATGTTATTATGTTATTAAATAATGAATTAGTTACCAATTAGATCAAGAAAGAAATCAGAAACTTCCTTGAAACAAATAAAAATAAATACATACCAATCCAAAAATCTATGGACTACAGAGAAAGCAGTCCTGAGAAGTTCATAGCACTATAGCCTACCTCAAAAAACAAGAATATTTTTAAACTATCTAACCTTGCAACTTAAAGAATTAGAATGAGAACCAGAAAAGCCCAGAGTAAGTAGAAGGAAGGAAACAATAAAGGTCAGAGAGAAAATAAATGACACAAGACAAAAAAACCCCACAAAAACAAAAGATCAATGAAATCAAAAGCAGATTCTTTAAAAAGATAAACAGGATTGACGAACCTTTAGCCAGACTCATCAAAAACAGAGAGAGGACTCAAATAAATAAAATCAGACACAAAAGAGGTGAGGTAACCACTACACCACAGAAATACAAAGGATTGTAAGAAAATACTATGAACAACTACATGCCAACAAGCTGGACAATGTGTATGAAATGGACACATTTCTAGAAAAATACCATCTTCCAAAGTTGAATGAGGAGGAATCAGAAAACCTGAATAGGCTGGTAACAATTGAAGCAACTGACACAGCAATCAAAAACTTCCCAGCAAAACAAAGTCCTGGTCCAAATAGCTTTACAGGGGAGTTTTACCAAACATTCAAAGAAGAACTAACAAACTATTCCAAAATATTCCAAGAGGAAGGTACACTTGCAGGCTCTTTTTATGAGGTCAGCATTATACTAATTCCAAAACCAGATAGAGAGACTACAAAGAAAGAGAATTACAGGCTAACAACCCTGATGAATACAGATGCTAAAATCTTCAACAAAATATTAGCAAATTGGATCCAAAAATATATTAAAAAGATCATACACCACGATCAAGTGGGATTTATTCCAGGGATGCAAGGCTGGTTCAATATCCATAAATCAATAAATGTGATACATCACATAAGTAAACTGAAAAACAAAAATCACATGATCATATCAATAGACACACAAAAAAGTATTCAATGAAATCCAGCAACCATTTATTATAAAAACTGTCAGAAAAGTGGAAATCAAGGGATCATATCAACATAATAAAGGCCATATATCACAAATCTACAGTTAACACCATACTCAATGGGCAAAAACAAAAACCATTTCACCTAATAGGAACAAGACAGGACTACGCTTTTACCACTTTTACTCAACATAAAGTTGGAAGTGCTAGCCACAGCAATCTAGACAAGAAGAAATAAAAGGCATCCACATCGAAGAGGAGGAAGTAAAATTCTCATTATTTGCAGATGACATGACATTGTACATAGAAAACCCTAAAGACTCCACCAAAAAACTAGATTTAGTAAGTGAATTCAGCAATGTAGCAGGATACAATATTAAGAATCAGAAATCAATGGCATTTTAATTTACTAATAATGAACTCTCAGAAAGGGAAACTAAAAAAGAAATCCCATTTACTAATACAACAAAAAATTTGAGAAACTTAGGAATAAACTTAACCAAGGAGGTAAAATACCTGTACTCAGAAAATTACAGGACACTGAAAAAAGAGAGGAAGATATCAACAAGTGCAAGAATATTGTATTCACAGATTGAAATTAACGTAATTAAAATGTCTATATTACCCAAAGCAATCTATAGATTCAATGCAATCCCTATTAAAATGCCAACAACATATTTCACAGATCTAGAATACTCCAAAAATTTATATGGAACCAAAAAAGACCCCAAACAGTTGTAGCAATCTTGAGAAAGAAGAAAGAAGTTGGAGGGATCATGAAACCAGATACCAAGTTATATTACAAAGCCACTGTAATCAAAAGCCTGGTACTGGCCAAGAAGAGGCATATGAATAAATGGAACAGAGAACCCAGAAATTGACCCAAACCATTATGCTCAATTAATACTTGACAAAGAAGGCAAAGGGCAGACAATGGATCAAGAGAGTCTCTTCAATAAATGGTGTTGGGAAAACTGGACAGATACATGCAAAAAAAAAAAAAAAAAAAAAGTAACTAAACCATCAACTTATACCTACACAAGAATGAACTCAAAATGGATAAAAGACTTAACATATTATTTTGTTAAGTGTAAGTGGTGAAACCATAAAAATCCTAGAGGAAACCATAGGCAGCAAAATCTCAGACATCTCGTATCAATTGTTTGCTGATAAAATCTCCTAGAGCAAGGGAAACAAATGAGAAAATAAACAAATAGGACTACACCAAACTGAAAAGCTTTTGCACAGCAAAAGAAACTATCAACAAAATGAAAAGGGAGAACATATTTGGTAGAACAAACTTGCCAATCATATATCGGATAAGGGGTTAACTTCCAAAATATATAAGGAACACATACAACTTAAGAAAAGGAAGACAATCCATTTTAAAATTGGGCAAAGGATCTAAATAGACACTTCTCCACCGTGGACATAAAGGTGTCCAACAGACATGAAAAAATGCTCAGTCACTAATCATCAGAGAGATGTAAGTTAAAACACATGCAGTATTATCTCACACCTATCAGAAGGCTACCATCAACAAATCAACAAATGACAAGTGCTGGCAAGGATGTGGAGAAAATGAAACCCTGGTACACTACTGGTGGGAATGCAGACTGGTAGATCCACTATGGAAAACAGTACAGAGTTTCATCAAAAAAACTAAAAATGGAACTGCCATTTGACCTAGTGATTCCACTTCTAGGAACATTCTAAGAAACCCAAAACATTAATCAGAAAGAATATATACACACTCCTATGTTCATAGCAGTATAATTTATAATAGCTAAGATCTGGAAACAACCCAAGCACTCATCAAATGAGTGGATAAAAAAGCTGTGGTATATTTACAGCATGGAATACTACGCAGAAGTAAAAATGAAGGATCTCTTACCCTTTGAGACACCAAGGAGGGACCTGAAGAGTATTATGCTAAGCAAAATAAGCCAGTCAGGAAAAGACAAATATTGCATGATCTCACTCATATGTGGAATCCAATAAACAATATAAACTGATGAATAAAATAGATCCAAAAACATAGAAGCATGGAACAGACTGATGAATCTCAGAGGGAAGGTGGGGGTTGGGGAATGGGTGGGGAGAGATTAACCAAAGAACTTATATGCAAATATGCATAACCCGTGGACACAGGTAGTAGTGTAGTGAAGGCCTGGGGTCATGCGGGAGGAGAAAGGGGTGATAAGAGAGGCCAATAGAGAAAGAAAAAGGGGACATCTGTATTACTATCAACAATAGAGATAAATTTAAAAAATTATAATAAGAAAAACAAAAGAATTATAATTGTTTTAATAGATTTATCCTTCGTTTCTTCATTAGAGATTGTAAAACAAATTAAAATTTCAAGAAAACTTAAAGAGGCTTACCGATCTGTTTGTAAAACATGGATAAGATGTTCCATTGCTTGAATACCCACTTCCAAGCGATATTTCTGCACAAAACAAAAATGTTAAAGAAACTAATATCCAATTTAATAAACTTGATAACTAACAAAGTGTTACAGACCTTAGATAATGATTTGAGAGCACGCACAGCATTTCTTCGATCATCTAGTAAAGTAGATGAAGCTACTCGGTCACAAAGCTTTTGGATCTGTTGAGAAAAAGGAAATAGCATTAACAGAAGAGAAAGCACAAAAAAATAAACATGAAGTTTTCACCAAATTTATATCACCTAATTATGAAAAAATTAAAAATAAATCAACAAATGAGATATAATAGAAATGGTCTTTCACAAATGTAACAATTTAAGTAATATTATAATATCATTAAATAACTAGGTAATAATTTAGTTTCATTACAGAGATCAAACTTGAAAATGAGACAGTTGAAAAATAAAAGTGGTGGAAGGGACATCAAATAAAATAAGTCACATAAACTGAGAAATTAAATCAATAGAACCAGAGTTTTTTAAACATGCCTATGACTGTTTGAACCAAGAAGGGACATAATCCATGAGGGTAATAGTAGAAAATGGGAGGTTATTTAAAAATTTCTTAAACAATAATTGTTTATATCATAATTTCACCATATTTAAACAAGAAATTCAGAACTGTATATAAAATTTTTAAAGTTTTAAATGTACCTTATAATCTACAAAGATGAGACATTTCTATTTTAAAAACTTGTAATAAATTTACAAGAATTAAAATTCAAACTGAATTTTAAAATAAACATTGAGCATTATTTACAATAGGAAAAAACTGGAAACAACTGTTCAAAAAGAGAAGAAAAACTAAATGAATTGTGGTAAATTCTTTGGTATATATTTTGCAGCTACTCAAAAAAATTAACTGTATTAACACAAAAATACTATTACTTAACTAGAGGCCCAATGCACGAAATTTGTGCAAGAGCAGGCCTTCCTTCCCCCAGCTGCTGGCACCAGCTTCCCTCTTACACCCGAGATCCAGGCTTTCCTCCAGCTGCTGGCAGGCACCCAGGACCTGGGCTTCCCTGGCAGCCCTGCTTCGTCTGGAAGGTTGTCCGGTCTAATTAGCATATTATGGTTTTTATTATTACAGATAAATGGTGGTGGTGGGGGAGCAAGTTGTAAAACTATAAGTAAATTGTAAACCTATTAAAGCAAAAGTACCAAGCTGTGTATGTAAACTTTCATAAAAATAAAAAAATTGGAAAATTAAAACTATATTTTCTAGAAGAAAAATCTTTGTGAACTTTAATTAGGCAAGATTTCTCAGGTATACTTTAAGAGCACAATTCATAAAAGAAAAACATAATTGGAGTTTATCACTGCTGCTCTTCAAAAAATACTGTTAAGGGATTGAAAAGATAAGCCACAAATTGGATGAAAATATTTGGAAAACATCTGATAAAGGATAGTTTTATAACCTTCTATAATTCAGGTACTTTATAGAGCTAATAATCAGTTATTATTTTATTATAAATTATTCATTCTTTAATGACAGTTCTTACAAAGATTCTATAAATAATATTTTGACATATCACTCAAACTTTTGCACCCTATGTATCTGAGTAAATAGTGTTTTCCAAATTATATTCTATAGGCTTTTAGTGTCCCAGAAGATATTAATAGACTCCCTATGAGCACAAAACTTGTGGAAACAAGGTTACACAAAATTAAGTAGGTTTCTGCACTGCAGGATTTCTGTCTTTACTATGCTGACTTGCATTTTTCATCCTACAGAAACAGTATTACCAAAGCAAGCTTTACTTTTTTATTTTATTCATTCTCATTGCTCAGATTGAGGAATTATTTCTACTGTAAACCGTATTCACCTTCATATTTATGCTATGATTTTCCAAAATGGAAAGACCATAACTTACTCTTTATTAAATAACTAGTACCTTTCCTACTATATATATTTTTTTACCATTAAAATGTCTTAGGCCAAAAATAGTTTTCCTAATAAGCATGACTGTAATTTCCTCTACTTGGGTCTTCTACACCTTTAAATTTTTTTCTAGGTAGTTTATATTATGACTGGGAAATCTTTTGTAGGCATTTTCTGCTTCTTTTTAATCCTAGACTTTAAAAAAAATATATATTTTTATTGATTTCTTACAGAGAGGAAGAGAGAGAGTTAGAAACACTGATCAGCTGCCTCCTGCACACCCCCACTGGGGATGTGCCCGCAACCAAGGTACATGCCCTTGACCGAAATCAAACCCGGGACCTTTCAGTCCGCAGGCCGACGCTCTATCCACTGAGCCAAACCAGTTTAGGCTTAATCCTAGACTTTAAGCACAGACTGGCTCTAGATCTAGGAACTTCACCTGGAATTTCCATCTCTATTTGCAGTAGTTTGTCCAAGTGCAATGCAGGACTTGAACTCCAGCCTCAATCCCATCTTTGGTGGATGTATAGAGACGTAAGTCAAAATGTAAATTTCCATGTCTGGAAGCTTCTCAATCATTATTTACTGAATATGAAAGCTATTTGATGGTGGTGGAGATACTTAGCTTTAGGAATACTGGAGGGAGATAATCATAATCCTAAGACTTCAGCCTTTTTTAAAAATTTGTCATTTATTTTGTGTTCTAACATGCTAACATTTCAGCATTGTTGGTGGTGGTGATTTTAAAGCTTTGAGATATACAGAAAGATATTATTTATTATGATGATAAAATAGCAATGAGGTTATTTTTATCTAACAGATTCACAAAGTTAAAATAACAGTAGCATATAACAAATTATTCCATATTTATAAAATCAAAATCACAACTAATCTATGCTATTAGAAGTCAAGACAGTGGCTGAAACCGGTTTGGCTCAGTGAATAGAGCTTCGGTCCCAGGTTCAATTGTGGTTGCAGCACATCCCCAGTAGGGGGTGTGCTGGAGGCAGCTGGTTGATGTTTCTCTCTCAATGTTTCTAGCTCCCTAACCCTCTCCCTTCCTCTCTGTGAAAAAAAAAGTCAGGACAGTGATTACTCAGGGGGCAGTCAGGGACTGAATGAAGCACAAAGGGGACTTCAGAGATGCTAGCAATGTTCTTCTGTTCCTTGATCTGGGTGTTGGTTATCTATCGGGTCTAGTAATAATTAATGTCGTTTTTAAACATTCATTTAAAATCTTGCTTGGTGTTGACTTGTATTGATATAACCTTCAAACACGTGGTATCTACAGAACGTGTGAAGTGCAATTAACAAGTTTTGCTTGAAAAAGTTTGTGTTTGGTACCTATTAGGTCTAGTAACAATTAATGTCGTTTTCTAATACTTTTTTAAATCGAATTTACAATATTTAAACAATACAACAAATTTAATCAACAATATAGTTGCCGTTGTTTTCTACTACTTGTGCCCAACGCTCAGGAAGCATTTTAATCCCTCTGTTGTAAAATTCTTGTGATTTTGATGCAAAAAATTCGGTCAATGCATTTTTGAGGCATTCTTCATTATTAAATTTTTTTCCAAGAAGAAAGTTTTGCAAAGAACAAAACAAATGGTAATCGGAAGGGGCAATATCAGGAGAATATGCAGGCTGAGGGAGAACTTCCCATTCCAACTGGCGCAGTTTTTCAGCAGTGATTCTTGCAGTATGCGGTCGTGCGTTATCGTGGTGAAGAATTACGCCCTTCCGATTAATCAGCGCGGGTTCTTTTTCTCTTAAAGCTTGGGCTAACCTTTCCAATTGGGCACTATACACTGCACTTGTAATGGTTTGGTTAGATGGTAAAAGTTCATAATGAAGAATTCCTTTAAAATTCCACCAAACACACATCACTTTTTTCGCATGCAAGTCAGGTTTTGGCGTGGGCTGCGGAGCCTCATTTTTGTCCAACCATTGAGGCCGCCTTTTCAAATTAACATACAGCACCCATTTTTCATCTCCGGTAACAATTTGCTCTAAAAACGGCAATCGGTTTTGACGAGAGAGGAGTGAACTGCAAATTGTGACTCTTTGATTACGGTTGTTGTCGGTCAACTCATGAGGAACCCATTTTCCAAACTTTTGGACTTTGCCAAGTGCACGCAATTGATTGGAAATTGTTTTTTTGTGAACAATTTAAAGTTGTCGCAAGCTCTTGTTGGGTAATTTGAGGATTTTGCACCAAAAGAGCTTGAAGAGCTTCTTGATCAAAATTGGACACACGGCCTCGACCACTCTTGTCATCTAACGAAAAATTTCCCTCGCGAAATTTCTCAAACCAACGCTGGCATTTTCTGGCGCTAACTGCATCTTGACCAAGAGCATTACAGATGTTTTTTGCAGCCTCACTTGCTTTTCTTCCTAATTGGAACTCGAAAAGCATGCAGTGCCGAATATGCTCTTCATCCGCCATCTTCTTAGCCCTAGTTTTGCAACAAAAACCAAACCAAACACAAACTTTTTCAAGCAAAACTTGTTAATTGCACTTCACACGTTCTGTAGATACCACGTGTTTGAAGGTTATGTCAATACAAGTCAACGCCAAGCAAGATTTTAAACGAATGTTTAAAAACGACATTAATTATTACTAGACCCGATAGGTATGTTCAGGGTAAGATTTACATATGTCACATGTGTACTTTTCTATATACTTCTATAAAATGTTTAAAATACAACTATAGAGGATAGACAAAATATAAATTAGTGAATTTGCTGTCCTACCTGCTGGAAAACAAATCAGATTCACTAAAAAGAGATGTTGACAGGAAGCCAGGAAGGCTGGTCAACCACCTTAATTGCTCTAACCACTCACCCTTTAGTTGAGACATTGTTAGCTGAAGCAGCCTCCACCTTGTTTGTCCCGTGTGTCTGTTATTTCCTGCCTAAAGGCTTCATGTAAATTTGTTTATGTTGCCTAAGATGTTTTCCCTAAAGCCTTAATAAAAGGGGATGGCAGGGCCAGAGCAGGGAGCAGTTCTCCCACTAGAGTTGGACTACCACCTGGCCCCCCGTATTGCCGAACTAAATTTCTTCAAATCTCAATTCTCTTCATTTGTGTGCGGCCCTTCTCCAGAACCAGAATCCTGAACCAGAACTCTTTCCATGCGGGTTGTGAAAGTGATTCCTATATCTGGCTTAATGGCTGCAGCGTCAGCCTGTTGGAATGAAGGGTCCCAGGTTCGATACTGGTCAAGGGCACATACCTTGGTTGCAGCCTTAATACCTGGCCCTGGTTGGGCTTGTGTGGGAGGCAAACAACCCATGTGTCTCTCTCACATTGATGTTTCTCTACAGACCATTTGTAGATTTTTTATTTGCTATTAAGAAATTTGATAATTAAGCAAGAAAGTAATATATCTACAGCAAAAATCAGTCAACTTTAAAATCAAAATTGAGTACATGGACTTTGCAACTTCTGCTTTGCTATGTGAAAGCCTTATTACTTCCTGATAATATTCGATTGTTGAAGGTGCTGAATAAGTGACCTCTCCATAATAAAATGCTATGTTGCTACTCTTTACAGACAACTGAAACCAAATGAAAGAAAAACATCTATAAAAGGCTAATATGCTAAGTGTCCATCTGACTGGTTGCTATGATGCTCACTGACCAGCAGGAGGCAGACGCTCAATGCAGGAGGTGCCAAGATGCACACTGGCCATTTACAGAGAAATGGCACCACGGACCTGGTGCCCACAAAGCAACACTCTGCTTCCCCAAGTAGGACACAGGCCCTGCCAGCACCCTAGAGGGACAACCCACCAAATCGCAGCCGATGCTGCCAAGATCCCATGGCACAAAATGCAGCCCACAGCCCAGCCAAACCCAGCCCAGCCCATCCTGGAAATGGCTGCTGTGGGCACCAGGTAATGATGTCATGTAGTTATGCCCAGCTTTCTCTCTCTACTGATGACTAGCCTCCTTGCAGTTTCTTCAGCCCAGGAACATGACTTGCTTTATAGCCAGGTACAAACATTCACACTTCAACCAAATGTCTGTGAAGCATTTTCCCACGCCTCATGTCATTTGATCCTCAAAGAAGTCCTGGAGTAGGTAGATAGATTTGGTCAAATCCTATTTTCTTTTCATTAGCTGGAAAATGGAGATTTAGAAAGCTTAGAAACTCGCCCTGACTGAAAAGAAGAAATGGTGGACCTTGAAAATAACCTCAGGTTTTCTCACTGTGCAAAATATAGTCAAACACTACTGCAGTTACATATTTTATCCTTTGTTCTGTGTAATCTACAATAACAATCTGCTTCATGTTGATATTTAGTGCTGTGTTGCTGACAATTACTTGAAAGGGAAGTTGGGGTGCTTCACTGGGCTGGGAAAAGTTTAGCTAAATCAGAAAGCAGATCTAATTAAACAAGTTTATCTATACTAGAGTCTGTATGCATGAAATATGTGCAAGAGTAGGCCTTCCTTCCCTGCTTGCTGGCACCGGCTTCCCTCTGGCACCTGGGACCTGGGTTTCCCTGGCAGCCCAGGCTTCATCCAGTCCGGAAGGACATCCAGTCTTATTAGCACATTACGCTTTTATTACTATAGATATAAAGCTCTCGCTGGCACCAATTGTATGTGTTTCAACTTGTCGTTGCCCATCATGAATTTGGTTGACACTTCTATTACAGAGAAAGGGCGAACAGCGATATTCAAATATTACTTCTAATTAATTTCCTTTCAATGTTCACAAATTCATGTACTGGACCACTAGTATTATATATATTCCAAATACAGGCAGGTCTATATTTTTCAGTTGATATTTATCAAGCAAAAAATTTGTAGCACACAAGTATGCTTGCCTTATATTAAGAAATTATAGATCTCAATGATCATTATTCCATTTATTCCTTACTTGAAAAACCAACCTGGAGCAGTACAATTGGGCCTCTTTCTCTATTCTTTCTTTCTTTTAGTGATTTGAACCCTCTGTGTTTAAGCGTGGCACATGGCAGTACACCTAGACTACTTTTCAAGCCTTCCTTACATCTAGGCAGTGACTACATTGCCAATGAATTGCCATTGCCTTCCAGGTCATGTTCATAAATTTAAAGGGAGCTATTTGCTTTTTATTTTAAATCCTCATCTGAGAATATGTTTTAGAAAAATAAAGAGAGAGAGATACAGAGAAAGATAGATATAGACAGAAACATCACATGGATTGGTTGCTGCCCTATCCCCCGACTTGTATGCGCAGCAGTCAGGGATCCACCCACAACCTAAGTATGTGCCAAGATAGGGAATTGAATCCACAAACTGTTGGTGCAGATGACAACACTACAACCAACTGAGCCACCAGGCCAGAGTGAAGCTTTTTGTTTTTGATTCTTCGTTCTCAATCCCTCAGCTGGAACTTTAGCCTGGTTCAGTGATGCATCTTTAACAATACAAGTAAGGGCAGCATCCTAGGGAAGGCAGGGCACCTTATAAAGCAGCACAGAGGCCTCTGGACATCCTGAGGAGCAGAACTAATCTACCCTAGGATCACCTTCTAATCGGCCTTTTAGTGGCGAAAGACAAACTTTTGTCTCAGTTAAAGCTGTGTTTTTTTGGCCTCAGTTCTAGCAGCTGATCCAATACCTGAACTAATAAACTAATTTTAAGAGGAAACGAGGCTCAGAATAAGCAATAAACCCAAAAATACACTGTCTGTTTAGTGGCACAGTACAAATTACAACTGAGCTTCATACTTTCACACCTTTTCTACTATCCTACATTGTCTCCCATGCAGAGAAATGTTAGTCTGAGTACCTACTGCAGGTACTATAGGAACTGCAAGGTTTTTTGTTTGTTTGTTTGTTTTTGGTAAGTTAGGAAACATTGTAATGTGGTTTTAAAAATAATTTAAGTCAATATTTCAAAATCTCAAGATTCATATAAAAATCCAGATTTCCCAACTTTTCTTTAAAAAAAAAAAAAAAGTCAGCTTGATAGCTAATGATAGTTAACACTATATTTTATACGATTTAAGAAGCCATCGATTATAAGATTCACCACTTTTTAAATGTATCACCAAGAACAAAGAAATACTGCCAATTATAATTACTAGATGCAACCTGATTTCAGAGATGTTTATTTTAAATGCTAATGTGCATCTCAAAATAGTTAAAATCTGGAATATATAGTATCTATTATGTGTCAGTGTGTTCTAAAGTTCTTTATAGTTTTACCTATTAATATTCACAAAAACCCTATGTAATAGACACTATTACTATCCACATTTCAGATCTGAAATAACAAAGCCATATTGGGTTATTTGTCCAAGTTCACACTATAAGTGGTGGGATGGCAATCAAAGCCAAGCAGTTTAAGTGCTTAATCACTTGGTTAAATTAGATCTCTGGATCTACATTTCTGGAGGCCAACAACGGTCTGAAATTGAGCAGTAGATACACTCTCAAGTCAGCATATGCAGGCTCCGGAGATTAAAAATGGCAGTGGAGGAAGAGGATGCTGCATGGACACGCTCCCAGGACCAAAATGAAATTACAACTAAAATACAGAAAATTTCCTGAATAATCAAAGAATATGCAGGCTCCAGCTTCATCCCAGACCTCTGCTCTCTTCTCTAATCCAACTTGCTTCACTGAACAATGATGTGACCCAATTGACACTTTTAGGATCAGAGTTCATGACTCTTGCATTAAGTAACAGAATGCTATGTATTAACAAAAAGCAGTTTTAAGAAGAAAAAAATTTTTGAGTAAAATTTAGTTGAGTTAGTAACTATATATATATATATATATATATATATATATATATATGATTTTTTAAAAATATTTTTTGTTTTATTGATTTTTTTCACAGAGAGGAAGAGAGAGGGATAGAGAGTTAGAAACATTGATGAGAGAGAATCATCGATCAGCTGCCTCTTGCACACCCCCTACTGGGGACGTGCCCGCAACCAAGGTACATGCCCTAGACCAGAATTGAACCCGGGACCTTTCAGTCTGCAGGCCGATACTCTATCCACTGAGCCAAACCGGTCCTTTAGAGGGACCACAAAGGGAGAATAAGGAAAAACTCAAAAAACAGTAGTTCTTCAACTAATTCATATGATGCTGACTAGGTATGAAGTGCTCTGAGAGATAAAGACAATGATGAATTAGACATGGAACCTTTTATAAAGATGCTTTTATAGTCTATTATACAGTACTACTAGTAGTATAATTAACAAAAATAACTATAAATATGGTATTTTTAAATAATTTGAAATAAAGTAGCCCTATGCTTTAACATGCAAAGTTCTCTAAGACATATCAATGAAAA
Source organism: Pipistrellus kuhlii (assembly GCF_014108245.1). NCBI lineage: Eukaryota > Metazoa > Chordata > Mammalia > Chiroptera > Vespertilionidae > Pipistrellus > Pipistrellus kuhlii. The sequence continues at coordinate 155,132,854 of NW_023425404.1, forward strand.
ATGTAAGACATAGAAAACCATAAACAGTGTATCATTTATGAAAAAATGATATAAATATGCTCATACAAATACATGACTCCATAATGCACAAATGCATGATTATGCATAAAGGTCTAAAAGAATTTATACCAATTAAGAATAGTGGTTATTTCTGCAAAGAGAACTGAAATTGGCAATAGGAGTCAAAGAGGACTTAAACTTTACTAATATTATTTGCCACTTTGTATAATTAAAAAAATGAAAAGGCTTATCAATAAAATAGATGTAACATCATGCAGCAAATGCAAGCGATCATGTATCAATTCTTCTCTGTTTTTAGTAACTTCCAAGTGAGATTCTCTTGGAATCAATTCCACTTACCAAGAAAAATATGAAAAGGACAAATTCCACGAACTAATTCATAATCAAAATTCATAATAACCTGACTTTAATGTTTGTTTGTTTTGCTACCCAATGGTGCCATTTATTTTTTTATTGTGATACACAAAGAAGACCAAAACAGAAGCAATGGGAATAGGAGAGACTAGGAAAGCAAAAAGTGATATAAGGAATGGAAAAATGAAAAACCACTGAAAAGTAAAAAAATAAAATAAAAATATGAAGGTGCCATAAAGCTAGGATGCTGAAGGAACATTTAAAATTTAATGGACATTGACATATGTAGTTTGCAGTATTTTCTTACAATTTCTAATATAAATACATATTTTTTAAGTATTCAGTAACTATTTAACTGATAAGCAAAAATGAAGAGCAGGAATTCAAATTTAAGAAATGTAATTCAACCATTCAGTCATTTATTCAACACATATTTATCAGCTCTAATGCAAATTTATTTAGTGACTAACTTTGTCTTCATGAAGCTTAGCACAGTTATTCCTTCCTTGGAGAGAACTTTCCCATCCATGACTGGTTCCTATAGGACTAAATTAATTCACGTTAACCAACAGTCAATTCATTTATATTGTTTAAATGGAATAAAAAATATATTACTCTTTAAGGATACAAAAAAGAGCCAGATATTTAATTTTTAAATTGAACTCTATAACTGAAATTTTACAAATAAAGTAAAAGCCAGTTTTATCTTTAAATGAACTAATTTATTATAAAAAATAAAAATAAAAAGTGGGCACATTACAAAGCTAAACATCAGACAAATCCAGTGAATCTAACACAATCTATTTCCATTAAAATTATCAGTAAGTCAACCTAATTAATATATTGCTTCACTTATTCTATATGCCTTCTTAAATAAATGATTTCCAAAACAACAACCTTTTAAGCAAGTTATTTTAATAAAACTTGTCTACCAAATAATCTATCACAAACACTAGCATCTCAAAGTCTAACACTGAAAGTTTTCAAATTAAAGGTAACATTTTATACAAAAAAAAATGTTTATGGCTTTTCTGCCTTGAGTATAAAAATAAGCATGCTTTTTGTCTGATATCCACAACAGACAAAGCAGTAGTAATAATAGGAGCTAAGTACATAAAAAGAGAGAAATGGTATTTAATATCAACAATTTATATAAGAAATTCTTGCATTCTCTTCTAAGAGATAATCAGACTCAAGAGATCATAATTATTTCTCAAATCATAAAGCATCAGGACTTATTTTATCTTTTAGGTATTAAAAGAGAAATATTTCATGAACTCTATAATGTTGATGATAACTAAGGATATTTCTAAAATGTAGCATTCCTCTAAAATGGGTGGGGAACAATTTTCTGCCAAAGGTCATTTGGATATTTATAACATCACTTGCAGGCCATGCAAAGTTATCAACTTAAAAATTAGTTGCTATATTTGGTCAAACATTTAATTAATTGACCCTCTAATGACTTGGCAGGGAAGACCAAATGATTTCTCAGGCCTTATAAGCAGGACCTGCTGGTTGAATGTTTCCCACCCTTGCTTTAAAAATATATTCTCTAGGACAATTTCCCCCTAAATATGTTCCTCAGAACATTAGACCTACAAGGTTTTCTGGTGGGGAAAAAGAAGGGAGGTCTGGTCAAATAAATTTGGCAAACACAATTTACTTTATATCTCTATCATGAAAATATTTGAAAACTTAAAGTCTTATATAAATATTAGTTTTCTGTGTTTCATTTTTTATCATAACACAGCACACTTCTTCGGTAACAAAATTCCTTTGAATACCTCTACTCACTCTCTTTGGAACATACTTTGGTAATGCTAGGGTATGTAAAATTTTAGAACCACATTAAGTAATCTAATTTTTTAAAAAGCCATGTAGCTTTCAGTAAGATACCACTTAATAAAAACACTATAAGAGACATCTTTGGTGGAATACAGAAGTGATTTAAATATAAATCATATTCTCTAACATTTATTGTGAGAGAAAACACCTATCAGTTATGACCTGGTTATTGATGCAGAATATGAAACATAATCCAAACAAGAGTTCAGACTACACATTTATAGTAACAGTTATAGCCCAGTGCACGGAATTCGTACACGGATAGGGTCCCTAGACGTGGCCAGCAATCAGAGCCAACTGGGTCCTTCTGGCTAGGGCCTCCCTTCCCTGGCTGCCGGCTAGGGCCTTCCTTCGTTCTGTGCACCCCCCTGGTGGTTAGTGCACATCATAACGAGCCATTGAACTTTGGTCTCCTAGTCCAGTGGTCGGCAAACTGCGGCTCAAGAGCCACATGTGGCTCTTTGGCTCCTTGAGTGTGGCTCTTCCACAAAATACCGCGGCCTGGGCGAAATCTGTTTTGAAGAAGTGGCACTAGAAGAAGTTTAAGTTTCAAAAAATTGGCTCTCAAAAGAAATTTCAATCGTTGTACTGTTGATATTTGGCTCTGTTGACTAATGAGTTTGCCGACCACTGGCCTAGTCGAACTCCAGTGGGGACACTTTGCATATTAGCCTTTTATATATAGAGATAGTATAAAATATGCTTGACCAAACTAAAACTGTCTAAATTTAAGCACACACTCAATTTTTATTAAAAGTATAGCTGTGTCTATATTGTTAGCCCTTTTGCTTTTTAAGCCAGCTAATCAGCTTGATTTAAAAAGAGATGCCTTAACAGTATGCTAACTCTGCATACTTCTGTGGACTTTAGCCAACTTTCATGCTTTAGGTACAACTTGCAAAGGGGAAACTCCCCTTTGATTTATCATCAAATGTAGTTAGTAACTATCTTGATATTTTCAATAAACTAGCTTTTAAAAAGGCATTAATTGGAAGGTAGATGAAAAAATTAAGCCTGTGTAAGCATTAAAAAAAAAAAAAAGTAGCATTTTTACTATAATTAGTATTTATTTGCACCCAGCAAAGTATGTCAAGGTTAGGAGGTTTCAATCATCAGAAATCATTGCCTTTCTCTACCTAAGATAAAAAAGAGAGAAAAATGACTATAAATGTGAAAAGTTTAATGTGGATGAAATTCTAGGATAAAATATTCATAACTCTATACAGAATTATTGGTTATCGTGATACAAATAGAAATATTTACTACTTTGTCTTTGAAGAACATCTTAATACCAGTCCAAAATTACTCTTAACTGAGAGTATGATAAACTAGATATTATACAATCAATAGTATAACCCTCACAAATTTAAAAGATACTTAGGTTTAGTAAGAAAAAGTAAGAAAGCAGGCTAAGCACAGTATATTTGAAAAATCCCTTAAGTAAAAAGTTTGACATAATAGACTTCAAAACCCGGTTCCCAAACTTTGATTCCTACAGTCACTGTTTTAATACTTAGTTCTTTGTAACCTGCTATGATTATAGATCTGTGATTTCTTTCATATAATACTATAATTCATTCATTTAACAAATACTTAAGTATCTATTATTATGGAAAAATAAAGACTAAAATACAAATGAAGCCTGCCCTAAAGACACTTAGGAGTCTGAAATATATGAAACATATATAAATGGTAGAAAGCCAAATCTGTTTTAAATGTGAAGATTGTTCAGAGGCAAAACAGATTGTTTGGTGGGGGAAAGAAGGATACAAATTAGGGAATGCACTGATGATAGACTTACTTAAAGAACAGGTAGACCTTAGACAACAACAAAAAGAGGCTTTGTACCGGAAAAAATGAGAAAAGCATGAAAAATGGAAAACCACAATGAAAATAATTTAATTTTGCAGAAATGTAAAAACTACAAAATACTAAATAATAATAGAAGTTAGCAGTCTCAAGCTCTGGCAATTTTAATATCCAGGCCAGATCTAATCACCAATTAAAACATCTAATGTTGAACACAGAGCTCTATAAATATTTCTAAATTAGTGAGTCATGACCCCTTATATCTATTATACTCCCTGATGGAATGAGATGGCGAAACAAATTTTACTTTTACTGTAACTTAGAATAAATGATTAATTCTCTTCCAAAGACAAACTACCTTTCCAATTTTCAGTGTACATACTCAAAGTTAGGCAAGGACAAGAACCCTCTTTCATTTTGTAAATACAACATACACTCAAATGATACTCAAGCTTCATTTTGAAATCATAATATAAAAAGTATGTTGTTCCATTCACCATGGCAAGATCAAAGTGTTCTAGTGTCAGTTCTGCAATACTGTGCAGGTCGCTCTGTACCTCAGTTTCCTTAACTTTTAAACTGAGGGGGTTCAACCTGCATGAGCTGCAAAGGGTCTTCCAGCTTTAAAATCCTATACTCAATTGTACATCATCTTCCATCTATAATAGGGGTGTCGAACTCAATCAGAGAAGGGGCCAAAATCTAAAATCCAGCCTAAATCACGGGCCGAATGGTTTACTGAACAGTCATAAACTGTCATTGTGATGGAAACGCAGCGGAGTGCAGTGATGACAGCGCGGTGCGGGCCACATTGCAAGGCCTGGCGGGAAGGATTTGGCCCGCGGGCCTTGTGTTTGACACATGTGATCTATAACAAAAAAAAGACAGTATTCTTCCTGTAAAAACATGGAATATTGAGCACAAACTAGGTGTCAGGCTCTATTTCTTATTTCACTTAATCCTCATTACACCCCTTATTTTACTCATAGGGTATGAGCCATCTTTTATCTGTCCAACCCAATTATGATGGAAGGTAAGGGTTCAAATCAAGGTCTAACTCCAAAGCAAATTATAGTAAACCTCATTTCAAAACTTGATGCCCTAAACCAAAAGTATCAGACAAGACAAAAACAAAACAAAACCACATGCCAAACGCTGAAGAGGGGGGCTGTAACTGTGGTAATCTGGAGAGAGCATGGACTTCTATCGATAATGAGAGTAGCTCAGCTGCCTTGTAGTCCCACGTGGGAACCAATAAGAGAAGCCAAATATCAGTTTGTATGTTTGTGTGTGTGACATCTCCTAATTTTCAAAGGAAAACAGATTTACCAGCTTCCAACTGCTTTAAACAGTTCTAACCCAGATCTGTAAGGTTACTTTTAATAATTTATACCTATAAATTCCCAGGGAAGTTTTAAAATATGGGCACCAGCAATAAAGCCGAAGCTTTGAAGTAAAACTTGGTTGGATCCTGGCTCTAGTATTAGGTGTGACATTGGTCAAGTTACTTCACCTCTCTCAGTCTCATTTTTTCCCCTCATTTGTAAAGTGAGGATATTATTAACTGTCTTGCAGGGTGGCTAGGGATTAAAGGAGAATGTGGACTCAAAGAGCTCAGCACAGTGTCTAACACAAGGTAAGGGCTTGACAAGAAAAGTTATTATTACCCTTTAGCATTCCAGTAACATAAAACATGATATATACCATGTTCACAGGCATCCCAGCTATATGTATGAATACTCCCCGAAGTCTGCCTTTAAAAAATCATGTTTTGTCACTTTTCTGTAGACCTAAAACAGAGTTTATTTTTAAAAAGTCCACACACACTAATTTCTAATAGATGCCAATCAAACTTCACAAAGTTGAAGTTTATCATAAACCTAACAATCGAATCAACTACCAAGGCTGTTTTCTGTGGCTAACCATTTTTCTAAAGTGATGCCGACAGTAGGGTTACCATGAATTCAAGACTTCTGAACAGGGTGGGTGTAAGGGAAAGTGGTTGGTGTTGGTGATGGGGGTGGGGTGTCCCCAAAACTCTTTTAACTGGAAAGATCCCTACGAACGTCCAAGTATTTCCCAATTGGCATCTAGTTGCGTTAAGCCCGAAAAACGGGGTCCGAGCTGTTGATGGGACAAGAGCAGGTGGCTTGGTGCCCCAGCAGGTTTTTTTTTATTCTTAGACACATGCTCTGGTCAACAGCTGGGTTTTAAACTCAGCCTTCCCCACAGCCCCGTTCCCGACCGCGGGAGAGGGAGCAGGACTGGAGGCTCCCCTCGGCTGGCGGAGACTCCGGCCAGAAGGGAGGAGGGCGAGGCCCGCGGCAGGGAGGGGCGTGGGAGGCGGGCCCGGCCACCTCCGCTCCGGATCGCCCCTTCCCGGGCGGGCGGTGCGCGGCTCGGACCACCTCCTCGCGGGGCCTGCGGCGCTTAGGGACGCGGCTGCTGTCAGCCGGGCCGAGCCGCCGCGGGGTGGGGGGCTGCGCTAAGGGACGCAAGGGGAATAACTCGGGGCTCCTGGAGAAAAAGAGAGGCGGCATGTAGACCCCCACGGTGGGGCGCGGGAGGTGACCCCTGCGTCCTCCGTTCCCCGCTCCTGCCCGAACCCTAACCAAGTCCCGGACGACCCGCCGCGCCTCTCACCGTCTCGGCTTCCGTGTGCTGGGGTCCTGCACTCTGGCCCCCCATGACCCCGCGGAGGAAATTCATCTTGATGATGTTCAGCCACCGGCTCTACCGGCCCCTTCGGGAAGAAAGAAAGGATAGCCTCCCCGGCCCTCCGCAGGGCCTGGCCCCCACGTCGCACTCCGCGGCCGCCGCCTCCGACTCGGCGGCCGCTCCAGCCCCCTGAGCCCGGAAACGCTTGCGGCGGAGATGCGCATGCGCGGAAACGTGGCGTTACGTGGCGGCTCGAAGGGCGAAGGAGTAAACGACAGGAGGTCCGCAGCCTGGACCCGCCCGAGACCCGCCCAGTGCACAGGCCACGCCCCCTCCGCAGGGACACGCCTTCCGCTCCCGCCCCCCTGGGATCCCCGGGGCTGAGACCCGTCACCCACGTGGTCGGAGCCCGGCCCCGCCGGCTGGAGAGGATCCGGAGGAGAGCGTGTACGTGTTTTGGCTGGCGGGGTGTGCAGCGGGCGCCGAGCGAGCGGGACTGACTGCGGGCAGCCTAGCCAATCTCGCATTTTGCAGTCTTGCATTTTGTTGAGTCGAAAGTGAAATTTTCCGTCGGCCGACCAGACAGGTAAGGGATCCCGGCCGCTGGGAGGGTTCGTTTGGTTTTGTGGTGTTAAGAACCCCGTAAATTGTATGTCTTTGCTTGGCTTTGTTTGGTGCTGAAAAGGGTGCTGGAAGCCCCCTCACTCCACTGCCACAGGAGGGCGCGTGTCTCAGATTTTTTGCTCTTCAAACCTGTTCAAAGGAACGCAGGATCGAAACACCGGGTACACCGCTATTTTTCAAGTGATGTGAGGAGAAAACCAATCGAACTCTGCATTTGCCTTACGAGAGAAAGTACATTGATCTGCTGGGTCCACAGAGGGGCAGCTAGTAGCAGAATGTTTTGTTATTAACTCTCAAGCCCTGCGTTTCAGCGGGTGTGTGTTTTTTAGCAAGAAAAAAAATGTCGTGTTTGTTTTTTTCCGCCCCCAAATCGGTATGCATTGTTCCCTTCAAAATGAGATTTCCAGGGACATTTGCTTCTGGAGTAAACGTGTAGATTTCTTGAGCCCAAAAAAGCGCAGGGTCTCGATAGCCAACTGCTTCATAAACCTTTCCACTTGGATGCCCCCACAGGTTTCAGATTCCCCAGCCTCCCTTAAAGAAAAAAAAATAATCAAGATGCTCCCTATGCTCTGCCACGATCAATAGTATCACTAGCCTAATAGTAGCCTAAGCTAGAAGGAGGAAGCTGGGAAGACTCTTAAATTCTGGACTCCCGTTCCTCTCCCCCTCCCCCCAATGTCTAGGAGTCAAGTTCTATTATGTTTATTTATAGAATGCAGTATTTCTCAAATAGGTCTGCCCTCCATATCTCTGCCTCTGAGATAGGTTGTTGTCATCAGTTTTCACCCGGGTTACGGCAATAGCTTCCTCACTAGTTTAGGTCATTCTTCAAGCCCTGTCTTCCCTCCATTCCAGTCTCTACTCCAGCGGTCGGTCGCCAACCTTTAGGACCTCATGGACCACTAGGCTAGTCCATCCGTGGGTGAGCCTAGCAATGGCAAAACAGCTGTCCGTGACAGTCCTCTTATTAAAATCTTTCGGCGATCCCCCATTCTCTGCACAATAAAACCAAACTCCTTAGCTTACTACGCAGGCCTGCTAGGAACTGGATCCGGCCTATCTTTACAGCTTCTGCCTTCCCCCCATACTCAGGGGACGTGCCTTTCCCCTTCCTCCTCCTTATCAAGGATCCTCCTGCTAGCTCCTTAAGACTTGACTCTGGCATCTTCTGGCAACTCTCAATAAATGCGTGTTAAGCCAAACTGCTAAATGCAGGATTATGTTATTTATTTTGTATCTTTATGTCTCAGCACTATCATAGGAGGTGATACTATGGGTAAGTGAAGAAAACATTAAAGGATATGAACATTATGCTGAGGAGTAGGGTCCCTTTTTTCATCTGTAATATAGAATTATAGATAGTATATATATCAAAAAAGCGATAGTGAAAGTTCCTTTCCTAGTGTCAAGGTTTTAAGCCTGGGTGACTTGGATAATGGTGAGGGTCATACTGCCCAAAATACTGTGCCCTAAGCATTGTCCCCTGCTTTAAAACTGGACACTTGACATTTTCCATCAGACATTTTCCATGGGGGCATTTTGTTGCAGCCTAAAAAAAGTAATGAATAAATGCTCAGCTTTTTTATTACCAGGTAATGTGTGCAGAGAACTTCACCAAGTCCCTAAGCCTCTCCCGTCCCTCCCTGAGCCTCTTCTCACCTCCTCCCTGCGGAGCACTCTAACCCATCCTGAGGGATAAAGCTCTAAGATGGACTGGGGCTCATTGGATGTGTACTATGTGAATTACTTGGTAATGAAAAGCAGTGCCTTGATATTTTAGCAACATTGTTTTAAGGTACTGGCCTTTTCAAAATGCCTGGTATGTTTTAAATTTTGGTGAGTATAGTAGGCCACTAGGAGTTTTCCCTTCATTTGACCTGTTTCTTCCCTCACACATGCACTGGGTAGGAAGGACTATGGGCAGGAAGGATGGACAGTGGATTGCATAGCAGATTAGTGTGGAGGCCCCAGGCTTCCTCTTGACCTCTAGTCTTGCCTTTCTCCTGATGTCTAGGGAAGGGTGGACCTGCCAGTTACTTCTGGGCTCAAAAGGAGGCAGAGAAGATCCAGTGGCCATTTTGTCCCTCATTTGGGGTCTGAAAGGAGAGCAGAGACATCATTACTACAGAATAGCCATGAAATGGACTCATTTAAGGGAAAAGGGGTTACCTGTGAATCTACTTACGCAGATTTTATAGAGAAAAGTTAGGGACCATGTCCTCCTGTTCTTATTTGTACTCTTTAATCATCTAGCGCAATTCCTTTATCATGATAGATGCTCAAGATCCATTTCTTAAATAAAGAAAGAGGAAATGTGGAAAAATAGTGACTGCCTGATGATGCCATTATACTTCTGACTTTTATAAATCTAAATACTCAAGATAGGAATGCCATGAATTATTAAAATACCCATATTTGACTTGGGAAAATAAAAATGATTTTTCTTTTCCTAAAGCAAACCTGACAACAGAGCAACTAACATAAGTCATTCATTTGAAATTAATTTTTAAAACTGTTTATCCTTACAATCCCCTAGTTCAGTGGTTCTCTTCAGTGGCCCGTTTTACCCATACTTTCTTACTTTCTAGTGGCAAACTCAATAATAACACTGGCAAGATTGCACTCTTTTTTATGGCTGAATCATATTCCATTATATATATGCATCACTTATTTATCCACTCATCTATTGATGGACACTTAGGTTGCTTCTATATCTTGACTATTGTAAATACTGCAATGAATATATGGATGCATATGTCTTTTCAAAATAGTGTTTTGAGTTTCTTCAGATAAATACCCAAAAGTGGAATTGCTGGTTCCTTCTTTGTGTCTTGTCACAGTTTTTTCTTTTTTTTTCTTTTCTACATGGTAAAAGGCTTTTTGTTCCACATTCAGCAATATAATTTCTCCAAAAACCTAGTAGGCTTCTTAGCTCTGATTGCAATTAGTTCTATATGCTAGTAGCCACCCTCAAAGTTTGTCTTAGGTATAATTCTCAGCCTGATTTATTTTGTTTATAACTTTTGTTTTAAAGTCTGTTTTTCCATAAATTAGGGAGATCATGTGATATTTATCTTTCTCTGACTGGCTTATTTCACTTAGCATAATGCTCTCCAGTTCCATCCATGCCGTTGCAAATGGTAAGAACTCCTTTTTTACCACAGCATAGTATTCCATTGTGTAGATATATCACAGTTTTTTAATCCACTTATCTACTGATGGGCACAAGCTGTTTCCAAATCTTAGCTGTGGTGAATTGTACTGCTATGAACATAGGGGTGCATATGTCCTTTCTGATTGGTGTTTCTAGTTTCTTGGGATATATTCCTAGAAGTGGAATCACTGTGTCAAATGGGAGTTCAATTTTAGTTTTTTGAGGAAACTCCATACTGTTTTCCACAGTGGCTGCACCAGTCTACATTCCCATCAGCAGTGCATGAGGGTTCCTTTTTCTCCTCATCCTCTCCAGCATTTGTCTTTTGTTGATTTGTTGATGATAGCCATTCTGACAGGTGTGAGATGGTAACTCATCGTTATTTTAATTTGCACCTTTCAAATGATTAGTGTCTTTGAGCATGTTTTCATATGTCTCCTGGCCTTCTGTATGTTCTTTTTCAAAAAGTGTCTATTTAGGTCCATTGCCCATTTTTTGATTGGGTTGTTTATCTTCCTTTAGTTAAGTTGTATGAGTTTCCTGTAAATGTTAGAGATTAAACCCTTATTGGTGATGACATTGGCAAATATGTTCTTCCATGCAGTGGGCTTTCTTGTTGTTTTGTTGATGGTTTCTTTTGCTGTGCAAAAGCTTTTTATTTTGATGTCGTCCCATTTGTTTATTTTCTCTTTAGTTCCCATTACTCCAAAAGCAGTATCAGTGAAGAAATTGCTTCAGCAAATGTCTGAGATTTTGCTGCCTGTGGATTCCTCTAGTATTTTTATGGTTTCCCATCTTATGTTTAAATCCTTTATCCATTTTGAGTTTATTTTGTGTATGGTGCAAGTTGGTGGTCTATTATAGTTTCATTTTTTTTTCAATGTATCTGTCCAATTTTCCCAACACCATTTATTGAAGAGGCTGTCTTGATTCCATTGTATGTTCATGCCTCCTTTGTCAAATATATAATGAACAATATAAACTGATGAACAAAAACAGATCCAGAGACAGAGAAACATCAATCAGGCTGTCAAAACTCAGAGGGAAGGTAGGGGAGGGTGGGGGTAAGGGGGAGAGATCAACCAAAGGACATATATGCATGCATATAGGCCTAACCAATGGACACAGACAAAGGGGGGTGAGGGCATGAGTGGGGAGGATGAGGGTTAATGGGGGGATAAGGACACATATGTAATAACTTAACCAATAAAGAAAAAAAAATAAAATAGAACCTTGAAGAAAAAAAAAGTCTGTTTTTGTCTGGTATAATTGCTTCCCCAGCTTTTTTTTCTTCTTTGTTTCATTTCCATGAAATATCTTTTTTTTTATCCCTTTTACTTGCAGTCTTTCGATCTGCAGCCAGTCTCCAGTAAACAGCCACATACAGGCTTTTAAAGACTAGTTACTGCAAAACCGGTGTACAGAAATATTGGTGATACAATTATGTGTAATATCCATTAACCAAACAACACACAGCAAAATAAATCAATAATGACGAAGCAGCAATTGAAATCTATGACCAATGAATAACAATATCAAGCATATATTTGTGCTCCTTCTATGCTAGCCTTTAGTTATTCAAAATACTTTACATAAAATAATTTACTTAATCCTCACAACAGCCTTATGAGGTTGGCAGTGTTAGCAGTCCTATTTTACAGAGGCGAACACAGGCACTCAGAGTAACCTGGCCATGCCGTACAGCTAGGAAGTGGCAGAGCTGGGACAGTTGGCAGTCTAGCTCCAAAGCCTGCGCTCTTATGTACTTTGCTATCTGACCTCTCTAGACTCAAGACAATGACCTTGCACTAAGTGGTCTACAAGTTCTTACACAATCTGGCCCCTCTGTTATCTCCGTGACCTCCTCTTCCCTCCATTCCAGCAACACTGGTTTCCTTGGGTTTCTGAAACTTGCTCTTGTCTCTTGTTCTTTGCTATATTTTGAACGCGTGCTACTCCAGCCACATAGAGGCCTGGCTTACTCCTTCACCTTATTTTCTGAGTCCACTCAGATGTCACTTAGGTCTTTCCTGACTGTCCTAAGTTGTAATCTTCCCATACTCCTTCTCCTTCTGTTCTGCTTATTCTTTTCTGTAGCACTTACCAGTCTGATACATAATTCTTCCACATATATTGTTTTCCCACATTTCATCAGATCTAAGACAACATCAAATCTACCTCAGAAAGAAAAAAATAAACCTGTCAAGTTGGAAAAAGCCATCTACAAAAGGTGCATTTAAATTTCAGGTCTTATAAAATGTAAAAAAATGTTCATTGTAACATTAATGGAATATAGTATATATTTTATTATTGTATTTTAATACTCGCCTGAGGATATGTTTACTGATTTTAGAGAGAGAAGAAAGAGAGAAACATCAATTTGAGAGAGAAACATCAATCGATTTTCTCCTGTGCACACCCAGACCTGGGGTCGAACCTGTGACCTTTTGGTGTATGGAATGATGCTCCAACTAAACACCACACTTAGGGCTCGTATATATATTTTAAATCTTTACCTTGTTTATTATCTCTTTTCCTACTATCACCAGAATGTAAACCCACAAGGGCAAGGATTTTAGTCCTTTTATAAATGGCTTGGTCCTCAGTGCTTAGCACAGTATCTCTGACACATAGTAAGCATTTGGTAACTCTTCAGTGAATGAATGAATTCCAATTCCCACTTTTGCCATGTGCATGGGAACAGAAATCCTGCAATGTTGCTGAGCATTGCATGGCAGCCAGACTTCCTAGACTGAGTTTGAATCAGGCTTCTCAGAACATTTTATTACCTACTTTTAGTTTATGAATATTTTGTTGATCTTTACTGATCAACTTAGTAATTAACATGTAGTCATATGTAAAGATAAATTACTGTGGGGGAAAAGGACAGATTTTCAGGATCATTTAGCCACCTTAACCTGCCGATGGGCAGCTCACTTTGTTTGAAATTCATTACACTTATGCAGTGGTTCTTTTCTCCCTCTTTCTCCTCCTTTTTAAGACCAGTAATACATTCACATGGTTAAAATAAAAGTACAAGAGGGTATATAAAAGTCCTATCTGCTCATTGGGAGAGATGGATGCAAGCAAGGGGATTCTGACCATCCCCCTCTCGCTCAATTTGATTGATTTCATTTGCTTATACTTTCTAGCCTTGAAAATAATCAGAGATTAAAATGTTGGACAGCTGCCTATTAGGAGATATGAAATGTGACCCAGGCAAGAACTTGGAAAAGGCAAGTCCATCAGTCTCACATGCTGTAGAGTCCAGGGTTCAAATTCCTATTCTACCTGTTTTGAAAGAAATAATAATGGTACCCTCCTCATGTAGTGGTTGTTGGGATTGTATTAGATGATAGCTTTGATGTGCTCAGTACTTTACTACATGAAACAGAGTAAGTACTAAAGGCTAGAGTAGAGGCCCAGTCATCTTTGATGTGTATCATTAATTTATTAACAACTGAATATTTAAAATTATCTCGTTATGGTACTCAACTCAAACTTCATTGGCTCATGTTACTGAAAAGTCTGTTACTTCAAATATGGCTTAATCTGGGGCATCAAAGTAATATTTTCAGGATCTGGGCTCTTACTGTTTTTGGATTCTACTCTTTTTTTATTGGTTTCCATACAGTGTCAAGATGGCTGTCAGTACCTGCAGTCCTATCATCTCTCCAAGTTCATGAAGAAAGACTCCTAGCCTCTCTCTTTACAGTGCCAGCAAAAGTCTTCTGACTTATTGGATCTTATTAGGTCCTTTGCCCTTGTATTGGCCCAGTTTCTGTAGTCCAGTGTGTGAGATGCTCTGACTGGCCTTGATTTAGAGGCCCACCTCTAAAACAAGCAATAGGAACCCTCCCCTCATCTCAAAGGATATGGCATAACAACAGGGGAGCAGGGACTTTCTTCAAAGAAAAGCTGAAATACTGTGCCAGGAGAAAGCTTATCAGGATAGAAAAAAAACAACAATAGACTCTCACTATATCCCCTAATGGACTTGACTGCTGGCCAATGTTTTTGAAAAGTATTTTTCCAGCCATGCTAATAGCATATTGCTAGCATCAGTTCTGTTGTTCTGCAAAAGGTTCAAAGGATCATGTTGCATTATTTAATAGAAGTACTTTTACACTGCTTCATATTTATATCTGCAAGCAAAGCTGTACCCACACCCTTATAAAGTCCAGTCTAGTTGTGCTTCCATTCTTAAGAAAATACAATAAACAGAATTGCTTACATCTGAAACACCTAACTTAGAAAACCCCATTTTTAGTTTCAAAGGACTTCTTATAAAACTATTTATTGAGGGACAGATCCAGGCCCTGGCACTCTTGCCCCCTGTGGAATTTACTGTCACCTGTCTTACACCTGCTCTCTTCCTCCTCCCATCTCAGCTAGCTGAACAGGCAGGACCTGAATAGCCAGAATAGTATTGAAGTTTTTACTGTCCCATTTAACAGCAACACCAAATCCTTTGAGATTCACATTACTAGCCGATGCCAAGATTCCATGGAAGCTTAAGATGATTTATTATGGAGCCATTGCCACTGTCACCAGTAATCCATGATCCCGAAGCAAATTGTAGCTAACCTATCTCATTTGCCTGAGTCTATGGCCCAAGTGAGTATGGGTGGGGAGGTTCGGTGGCAGGGGCATCTATAGGCTGTCTCTTAAGATTAAGGTAGATTGGGCCTCATGGCCATCAGGATGGTAGCAGACCAGACCAGGACTTTCAAAGCCAGCGCACACCTCCGAGGGCCCCTCACTCCCCAATTCCAGCTCTTTAGTGAAGTTGATGGTAAGGTACCAGTGGTCTGTAACAGTGAACACATTACACAGATAATTGGGATGGGCTCAGTAACTTGCTGGTATCAGGTGTCAAAGGCAGGTGGCTTGAAGAAAGAAGAAGGAGTTGATTGTGTACTTAATTCCCTGCCAGCAGCTCAGGAGTCCATGAGCAGAAGAATGGAAACAGGAAGATCATGAGCACAGAGAGGCAGAGCAGTCTTCCCTGTGGCCTGATGCTGCCTTGCCCAGGACCTCACAAACACCACACTAGCTGTGGGCAGTGTAAAGAGCCCGAAGAGCAGGGCCCACATCCCCCATTACCTTTCCCCACCTCCAATCCCCGCATGCACACATAGCCTTCCCAGGGCAGGGCCAAGTCCTAAAACTGCTGGCTCTCCTCCATAATGACTCCTAAATAGCTTAGCATTGAAGGTGTCAGTAGGTATCGCCACGGCCAGTCTCCTTCCTGTGCAAAATGAATATACTGGTATTTGGGTACTGATTTTGTGATGTAATAAACATCAAGATCTTTGTTTTTTAAAAGCTCAGAATTCATACCATTTAAAACAAATCAGTGATACTACATATTCAACACATTTCTTTTTTTCCCCCTCCTTAATTCTTTATTGTTGAAAGTATTACCTATGTCCCCTTTTCCCCACATTGTCCTCTCCCAGCCCGCCCCTGCCAAACACATTTCTTTTTAATAGAAATTAGCCATTCCAAATTCTGCCGTGTCCTTCGCCTTCAGAAGAGTTCATGTCTGATGGTTTTGGTCTGGCTCAGAGTCAGTGCCTTCCTGCACCTATAGTTTTTCTGCCCGGAGCTTTTTAGAAGCTTAACCTTTGAGGTTACTGCTCAGCTCTGGCCAGAGCCGAGGGCTCCCTGTTTTGCCAATCTGGGAAGAATAGTCTTTCCAGTTGTCTTACTTCCTGCCTTCCCCAGCGGAATGAGCCGCTTTGTTCTTAGAGCGCCCTTCTAACAGGATCCATGCTTAGTCCCTTCCTCTATTTTGAAGGGGAGGGGAGTGGGTAGATGGTGGGAGTTGGGGAGGGGGGATTAGTAGATGGAACTTTGGGAGCTGATGGGTAAGGAGAAGGTCTTAGGACTTCTATGAAGGAAAGAAGAGGCAAAGAAGAAGATGGTGAGAGAGTGGCAAGAGAGATCTAAGAAACTGAACTGAAACTGCTGACTAATGTCTAAAGCTCTAGAGTATTATGCCCATATTAATACAGGTTTTTTTCAGTACTTAAGTACTTATAGCAGAATTCTGAAAGCAGATGTGCGTGGTTTCTTGAACTACTGATTGAGGAAACATTTGAGCCTCTGTCCTTTGTGCCAGGCTCGCTGTAGGTACTCTTTCATGTGTAACCTTATTCTGGAATGCTAGAAAAAGTAGAGGAAGGGACTAAGCATGGATCCTGTTAGAGATTCTTACTCCTATTTCATAGAGGAGCCTGGGCTTCAGCATGCTATAGAACAGAAAGACATTTTTGTTGGCAAACTTAAATAGACCTGGGTATTTATTCTAGTCCTGCCACTTTGAGATTGTGTAGCCCTGGGCAAATGACTAACTTTGCTGTGCCAGTTATGGTTACCGTGCCTTGCAACAGAAAGCCAGAGTGTCTTCCTCAAATTAGGTAGGCAGTACAGGACTGACACAGAGGCTCTATGATGCCAGCTAGAATCTAAGCTGGAATCTTTCTGCTCAGCCATCTTTGTGGTTACAAAGTGGCTGCTGCATCTCCAGCATTGCATCCTTATCTTGGAAAGGAAGAGGGGCAAAGGTGAAGGGTAAAAGTTATCTATGAACTGACACCCATCCTCTACTCTTTTATTTTGAACTAATTTCAGAATTGCAAAAAGGTTACAAAAATTGTACAAATAATTCTCATATACCCTTCATCTAGATTTCTCAAATGTTTCATCTAATTACTTTATCATTTTTTCTCTAAATATATACATTTTTCTCCTGAACTATCTGGAGGAGAATTTATAGGCATGATTTCTCGTTATACCTCAAATACTTAAGTATTTTATTCCTAACAACAAAAAACATTTTCTTAAATAACATAGTGCAATGATTAAAACTAGGAAGTTAACATTAAAAACATTGCAGTTATTTATAGACCTATTTCAAATTTTGCTAGTAGTTCCACTGATTTCCTTCTTAAGAAAACTTTTTTTTTTCCTGGTCCAGTATCAAATTCAGGATTACACATTTAATCTGGAACAGTTCCTCTGTCTGTCTTTGTCATTCATGGTTTTGGTATTTTGGAGAGTACAGATAGGTCAGTTATTTTGTAGAGGGCCCCTCATTTGGGGTTTGTCTGATCTGGCTTCATGCTAGATTCAGATTGTACATCTTTGACAGGAATATCACAGAAGTACTCTCCTCACAGTGCATCATCTCAGGATCTCTTTGTCCTATTATTAATGTCTAGAGGCCCGGGGCATGAAATTCATGCACGAGGGTGGGCATCCCCTCAGCCCAGCCTGCACCCTCTCCAATCTGGGACCACTGGCTTCTAACTGCTCACCTGCCTGCCTGCCTGATCACCCCTAACTGCCCCCCCTTCCAACCTAATCACCCCTAACCACCTCTGCCTACCAGCCTGGTCACCCCTAATTGCCCCCCTCTGCCGGCCTGGTTGCCCCTAACTGCCCCCCCCCCACTGGCCTGGTTGTCCTTACTGCACCCCCCTGCTGACCTGGTTGCCTCCAACTGCCACCCCTGCCAGCCTGGTCACCCCTCACTGTACCCCCTACCGACCTAGTTGCCCCCAATTGCCTTCCCCCTCTAACCCTCCCCCCCCCCACCGGCCTGGTTGTCCCTCACTAACACCCCTGCCAGCCTGGTTTCCCCCAACTACCCCCCCCCCCCGCAACACACACACATACACACACACACACACACACACACACACACACACACACACACACTGGCCTGTTGTCCCACATAGCCTGCTGTTCAGTCATTTGGTCGTCCCTCACTAATACCCTTGCCGGCCTTGTCACCCCTCTCAGCCTGCTGTTCAGTCATTACTGTTACTGTAGTGGTGTCCTGGACAATTTGCATATCCCTCTATTATTAGTATAGATATTAATTTTTTCTCATCAAACTTTCACCCTCCTGTTTCAGCATCCATTGATATTCTTGCCTGAATCATTGGTGCTTGCTAGTCTGTGTTTTGTATACAAAGCTTTCCAGGAAGCTCCATCTTTGGACTTCCACCTGTTTTGTAAAAAACTGTATCCAGCCTGGGTTCAGTGGTTGAACAATGACCTGTGAACCAGGAGGTCATGGTTTGATTCCTACTCAAGGCATATATCTGGCTCGATCCCCAGTGTGGGGAGTACAGGAAGCAGTTGATCAGTGATTCTCTCTCATAGTTGGTGTTTTTATCTCTCTCCCCCTCTCCCTTCTTGGAATCAATAAAAATATATTTTAAAAAATGAACTGCATCAGCGGCTGCCAGGCCGGGAGCAACCAGGCCCGGAGCGGCCGGGCCCGGAGCAACCGGGCCCAGAGCAGCTGAGTCGGGTGTCGCCAGGCCTGTAGCAACAACAGTCAAGTCCAGAGCAACTAGGTCGGGAGCGGCAGTGACCAGACCCGGAGCAGCGACTGCCAGGCTGGGAGCGGCCAGGCCCGGAACAGCCGGGTCTGGTGTGGCCAGGCCCGGAGCAGAGGCTGCCAGGCTGGGAGCGGCCAGGCCTGGAGCAGTGGCTGCCAGGCTGGGAGCGGCCAGGCTTGGAGCAGCGGCTGCCAGGCTGGGAGTGGCCAGGCCCGGAGCAGCCGGGTCCGGTGCGGCCAGGCCCGGAGCAGCGGCTGCCAGGCTGGGTGCGGCCAGGCCCGAAGCAGCGGCTGCCAGGCTGGGAGCGGCCAGGCCCGGAGTAGCCGGGTCTGGTGTGGCCAGACTCCGAGCAATGGCTGCCAGGCTGGGAGCGGCCAGGCTGGGAGCAGCGGCTGCCAGGCTGGGAGCGGCCAGGCCCGGAGCAGCCGGGTCCGGTGCGGCCAGGCCCGGAGCAGCGGCTGCCAGGCTGGGTGCGGCCAGGCCCGAAGCAGCGGCTGCCAGGCTGGGAGCGGCCAGGCCCGGAGCAGCCGGGTCTGGTGCAGCCAGGCCTGGAGCAGCGGCTGTCAGGCTGGGAGCAGCCAGGCCCGAAGCGGCCGGGCCCAGAGCAATTGGGCCCAGAGCAGCCGAGTTGGGTGTGGCCAGGCCTGTAGCAGCAACAGCCAAGTCCAGAGCAACTGGGTCGGGAGCGGCAGTGACCAGACACGGAGCAGCTGGTTGTGGAATGAACCAGAGCAACAGAGGCCAGGCCCGAAACAGCCTGGCTTGAAACAGCTCGCTCCTCACCTGCCCCTGCCCCACGGCTGCCTCTCAGACATGGCTGGAAACTTTTGCGGGAACTTGAGGGTCTGCTGAATCAAGTGATGAAGGCTTAGATCTGGATGTGTTGAGTTAGTATAGTGCTGGGGTGTTGATCTGTGAGTGCCTTGGGTGGGGCCTGGATGAGGCTGGTTGTCCTATTTGGAAATGTCTTTTGTGTGAAGTGTATCATTGGGCATGTGGAGGTATTATTGATATGAGAAAATGCTAAGTAACAGATTTGCTATCTGAAAAGGGATTTACTATTGGGGAAAGGGAGGGAGGAAGAGACTGAACATAAACTGTGCACCAATGGATGAGGATGGGGGGGCAGAGGGTGGGGTGGGAACCTGGTGGAGGGGGGAAGAAACGAGGAACCTTTGTAATAATATGAACAATAAAGATTGATTTAAAAAAAAAAAAATGAACTGCATCAAGCCTTAGCTGCAAGAGTGCCTGACAAATACATTATTATATTGTGGCTTTTTTGTATTGGCATATAGCTACCCCCAATAAAATTAGAGTTCTCATAGTGAAAAAGGGACAATATACTGGGTAAGCAATTTGCCAACACAGTATTATCTTTATAAGAATTAAATTAAATGTTCATAAAACATCTACCAGGAGCCTATGTCACAGTTGATACTTAAAAATATCCCTCCCTAAGGAGGGGGGCAAAAAAAAAAAAATCAATAAAATATATTTTTAAAAAATATCCCTCCCCAACCTGTGGATTTCGTTTATTTTATTTATCTATTTATTTACTTACTTACTTAATATCACATAGCTAATAAATGACAAACCCTACTCTAGTTATTACATCATAGTTTCCTTTATTCTCTTGAATATTTTGGCACCTTTTCAGCTGTACTTCTAAAACTACCTCTATACTATAATAACTACATATCTGTTTGTGGAGTGATCCTGTTTACTAGATTATGACAGCAATCTGTCATCTATCTATACTTGATTTAAATTTCTTTATATTTGGATATGTTCATCTCTATGTAGTCCAAGGACGTTCTCTTTTGGGGCAATGACTATTAAATCCCCTAGAGATCATGATCCAGAAAGATCTGGGAGGGGAAAATGGTCAGAGAATGAAGGTGTTTGTTCAGCCTTATAAATAAATATAACTGTATGTTTTGTTGATTATTTGCTGTTTTAAACATCTTTAACAGAGAGAGAGAGGATTGTAAAAACCTTTCATCTCCTGCCAATGATAGGAATTTTAAAATTCCTTTGTCACAAAATCAGTATGAAAGAACATGAAATTTTAATATCAATTGGCAGTAAAATCTCACTTCATTTAACTGAGAATTTTAACCTGAGCATCATAGAATAAAAGCATCAGCACATGACAGAAATCAAAAGTGATGGAAAAGTGATAAATCAGGATATGAAATTTTATATACCAAATGATCATGGCTAAGGTTAAAATAAACGCATAGGAAGAAGCCTAGAAGGAAATGTAATAAAGTATAAATTCAGTTTTCTTCTTTCAACTATTCCATAATTAATACTGGATAATTTTTTTTTGACAAGCATGCCTTAAAAATCATAAATAATAAACTTAGAAAGAAAATTAAATAGAACACTTTGGGAAGAGAAGCATCTGGAACTCTGACTGTGGGTGTGCTTAGGAGGAGAGGCCCGAGGGGCTTCATATTGCTTGCAGCTGATACCTAAGCCTGAATTTCATTTCATTACTTTGGTACCAGCTATTTTACTCCCTCCCTTTCATTCTTTCTTTCCTTTAATTATTTTCTTTTCTTGTTACTGTAAGGTAGGTGAAGAGATTATTTATAAGAAAGAGGCTGTTTGATATAGCAGAAAGAACTTTATACGTTAGAGCCATATATACTTGGATTTGAATCTAGCTATCAACGTAGTCATTCAACAAACATTAATGGATCAGCTACTATGCCATTCACTGTCTTAGGCACTGGAGATTCAGCAAACAAACTGCCTTTGTGAAACTTATATTCTTATGGGGAAGAGAAGGTGATTTAGGAAGCCCTGGAAAGCCTCTTGGATCAGAAATTATCTGCTGAACCACAGGGTCACTGCATAAAATTCTGCCATGAAGGACTCACCTTTTGGGTCAACAACATCATTTAAATTGCAGATATCAATGGAAAGAGGGCATCATCATTTGACTTAACGTGTTAGTGTGCATTAGTTATCTCATATACCTCAGGACTAAATGAGAGCCATGCTTTGCAAGAATAAACATTTTAACTGAGGAGGGGGCCATTAGGTACTATCCAGAAGGGGTAGACTTGAGTGGGTTTTAGAGTTGACAGTAGGAGGGTCCCATGGCAAGAGGTGAATTAAAAAGGGCAAGAAAAATGAAAAACAACAACAGTGGTAGGATTTTGGGAGTAATTTTCATCCTAACGTATGAGTTTGTCTTGGGGAAAGATCCTGCAGTTTTCGCAGGTGTATCGGGTCTAGTAATAATTAATGTCGTTTTGAAACATTCGTTTAAAATCTTGCTTGGCGTTGACTTGTATTGGCATAACTTTCAAACACGTGGTATCTACAGAACGTGTGAAGTGCAATTAACAAGTTTTGCTTGAAAAAGTTTGTGTTTGGTTTGGTTTTTGTTGCAAAACTAGGGCTAAGAAGATGGCGGATGAAGAGCATATTCGGCACTGCATGCTTTACGAGTTCCAATTAGGAAGAAAAGCAAGTGAGGCTGCAAAAAACATCTGTAATGCTCTTGGTCAAGATGCAGTTAGCGCCAGAAAATGCCAGCGTTGGTTTGAGAAATTTCGCGAGGGAAATTTTTTGTTAGATGACAAGAGTGGTCGAGGCCGTGTGTCCAATTTTGATCAAGAAGCTCTTCAAGCTCTTTTGGTGCAAAATCCTCAAATTACCCAACAAGAGCTTGCGACAACTTTAAATTGTTCACAAAAAACAATTTCCAATCAATTGCATGCACTTGGCAAAGTCCAAAAGTTTGGAAAATGGCTTCCTCATGAGTTGACCGACAACAACCGTAATCAAAGAGTCACACTTTGCAGTTCGCTCCTCTCTCGTCAAAACCGTTTGCCGTTTTTATAGCAAATTGTTACCGGAGATGAAAAATGGGTGCTGTATGTTAATTTGAAAAGGTGGCCTCAATGGTTGGACAAAAATGAGGCTCCGCAGCCCACGCCAAAACCTGACTTGCATGCGAAAAAAGTCATGTTGTGTGTTTGGTGGAATTTTAAAGGAATTCTTCATTATGAACTTTTACCATCTACCCAAACCATTACAAGTGCAGTGTATAGTGCCCAATTGGAAAGGTTAGCCCAAGCTTTAAGAGAAAAAGAACCCGCGCTGATTAATCGGAAGGGCGTAATTCTTCACCAGGATAACGCACGACCGCATACTGCAAGAATCACTCATAGCTATATCTTCCTTCTTCCCTTCATAGCCATAGCTTTTTGAAAGAGTGCCTTAAAACCGGGACTCCCTCACATTGTCAAATACTCCTGAAGTGTGCTCTCTTACAAAATGTGTAAGATATAAATACATAAATGCATACATACATACATACAAACATATATAAACAAATAGAAAGTAAGAATAAAAACCACCCCATTGAGGTGCCAATACAGGCCCTCTGCTCGCTCAGTAGCTTGCCTCTTTAAAAAAAATAATTGAATTTGAGAGAGAGAGAGAGAGATTGATTTATTGTTCTACTTATTTATGCTTTCATTGGATGATTCTTATATGTGCCCTGACTAGGGACTGAATCTGCATTCTTGGTATATGAAGACAATGCTCTAACCAGCTGAGCTACTCGGCCAGGCAGTAGCTTGCTTCTAGATCCCATTTTTAAATGACAGTTCACTAACTGTCAGAGACCTATGGATCTTTGAAAAAAAATTTTTTTAAATAGTAGACACTGAGGTTTTGCTATCATTAGCATGTGTTTATTTCTTTCATTCTGAAATTACATCACTTAAGGCTGTGGAAAAAGTTCTGTGAGAGTCTAGGGCCCCTCTTGTTCAAAGAACAGGGTCTTACAAAATGACAGAAGTCAATTGTCAGGTCATAGAGAGGTGAACCTTCAAGAAAATCTTCAGGAAGTGTAGCCAGCCTCATAAGAACCCAGTCAGCATGTGGTACTGTGTGTGTGTGTGTGTGTGTGTGTGTGTGAGAGAGAGAGAGAGAGAGAGAGAGAGAGAGAGAGAGAGAGAGAGAGAGAGAAAGAGAGAGTGTGTGTGTGTGTGAGAGAGAGAGAGAGAGAGAGAGAGAGAGAGAGAGAGAGAGAGTGAGAGAGAGTGTGTGTGTGTGAGAGAGAGAGAGAGAGAGAGTGTGTGTGTGTGTGTGTGAGAGAGAGTGTGTGCGTGTGTGTGTGTGTGTGTGAGAGAGAGAGAGAGAGAGAGAGAGGGGAGGGAGGGAGGGAGAGAGAGAGAGAGAGAGAGAGAGAGAGAGAGAGAGAGAAAGAGAGAGAGTGTGTGTGTGTGTGTGTGTGTGTGAGAGAGAGAGAGAGAGAGAGAGAGAGAGAGAGAGAGAGAGAGAGTGAGAGAGAGTGTGTGTGTGTGAGAGAGAGAGAGAGAGAGTGTGTGTGTGTGTGTGGGAGAGAGTGTGTGCGTGTGTGTGTGTGTGAGAGAGAGAGAGAGAGAGAGAGAGGGGAGGGAGGGAGGGAGAGAGAGAGAGAGAGAGAGAGAGAGAGAGAGAGAGAGAGAGAGTGTGTGTGTGTCAGGTTTCATAGTCTCTGCTTTTTCAGTGAGTGTATTCCATTCTCTTGCTTCTCACTGTGGCCTGCTTTCTCTGCTGACATATAGCCTCTCTGTTGCCAAGCTTGCAAGTGGCGTTGTCTTGTCACTATTGCAACCCCAGCCCAAGCTCAACATAACCTCACAGCTTAGCTCCCTGTAGCTGACTCAGGATGACTCCGGGGATCTGATTGGCTCAGCTTGGATCAAGTGTCCACCCTGGTCCAGTTAGAAGCTGTGCTTAATAAACATTGTCTCACGGTTATTGCCTGTGTTCTCCTTTACCTTGGCTTACAGAGTGTAAGAGGGTTGAAGGACAGGAGATTCCGTGAATCCTGTTGTGAAGACCCTTTGGAATATTCTCTTTTACCTGAGTGAGTGGTAAATGATATTATTTCATAATAACAATTACTACCGACAGTTTTTTGTCCTAAGCACTTTATGATCTCCATTAACTCTCTCAATAGTCCTACTTTCAGCCCCTTTATGTAAGAGGAAACTATTGAAGGAGAGTGGTTAACTTGCCAAGGTCACAAAGCTCAGTGACTGAGGTTTGACCTGAGAATTCTCGTAGCAGGTTCCCTCTCCTGCTTTTCCACACCAAACCGTAGTCATATCATTGGCTGCTTATGACAACTGCCATAGCTTTTCTCTGGTACTTACTTCCCTGGCTAAGCTGTCCCATTTTGGAGAAGTAGTTAATTTGTGAGACGAGAAACACCAACCAATGAGTTACAGAGGTCCACCCAGTAACAGTGTTTCCCAGTTGCTTCCAGTCTGTGACAAAGTTGTGATCTTACCAGACATAGGGACATGAGGAGCGGCTGCCCTCTTGGTTTTTCTCATGTTGAGTTATCCACCAGCCATCAAAAAGTGGTCCAAATCCGCTACACTTTACCATTTATATAAGCTATAATAATCCTATATAATAAAATGTTAATATGCAAATTGACCCTAATGGTGGAACCACTAGAATGACCGCTCAAGCAGTCACTATGAGGCACACTGACCACCTCTTTGTCCCTTTCCCAAGCCAATAGGCTCCGATTACCTGATGGTGAATGGGGAACTGGGGGTTCATAGTGGTGGAGGGTGCGGGGGGGGGGGGGGGGGGGGGAGGGATACGAGGCTGGCTGTTGGCAGGGGGGCAGATGGCCCTGATCGCAGGCCAGGTCTAGGGATTGTACCTGTGCATGAATTTCATGCACCAGGGCTCTAGTGTTCAATAATAGCTTAGTGCTTAATGGAAGGTTTGGAGTGGGCCTGGGTTGTGCATGAGGCCATAATGTATCAAAAGAGATTTCATTCCAGCTATGCTATGCTCAAAGCTGCAAGCTTTCTGCAAGATACCTGCTAAGCACAATAAGTTTTTCTCTGGGACCCCGCTTTATTCTCTTTAACTCTTTCACTTAAAACCTGGCACAGAACCTATTGATTTAGTGGGACGTTCAATAACTTTTTTCCTCCATTGAACCTAATTAGCCAACTTTAACCCATATCCTCTCATAAAATTGAAGCCGGTGGTTATCAGAACTGTTTTGTTATTACCCAAGTGGCTTTGTCCATTTGAGCCACCATGACAGAATGCCATGGACTGGGTGGCTTATAAACAACAGAAATTTATTTTGCACAGTTATGGAGGCTGAAGGCCTATGATCAAGGCACAGGCCGATTCCCTGTTTGGTTTGTAGACTGCCACCTTCTTGCTGTGTCCTGACATGGCAGGAACTGCAGGTGAAGTTTCTTGGGCCTCCTTTATAAGGCCACTAACACCACTTGGAGCCCTTGTGACCTAATAACTATAATGTACTATCACATTGGGTATTAGTATTTCAACATATGAATTTGGGGGGAACACAAATATTCAGACTATTGCCCCAACTTAGAGTGGAAGGTAAGTTGATGGGGTTAAAAGTAATCATAATTGCCTTGGCCAGGTAGCTCATTTGGTTAGAACATCATTCCAGTAGCCTCAGTTAGTTGACTAATGAGGTTGCAGGTTTGATCTCTGGTCAGGGTACATACAAGAAACAACAAATGAATGCTTAAATAAGTGGAATAGCAAATTGGTGTTCTCTCTTTTTTCTCTTTTCTTTCCTCTGTCTCAAATCACTTAAAAAGTAATCATGATTAACAGGTTAGAAATTTTTGGAATAGATGGCTCCGTTAAAAAAAAAAAAATGAAACTTTTAAAAATAAAAATGAACTTTTAAACTTGAAGCAGAAAATCCCAGTGGAGAGAAACCATAATATCTATCATTTTGTTTCCTAAGTTGTACCTTCTTGGATCTCTCACAGTTTACTGCTGCCTCCAGCATGTTTGCCTCCAGGGGGCACTGTTTCTTCTCCAAGGCTGTGGACCAGTCCCTAGTGGTTATTGAAGTTTACAGCTGAGCCTAACTAATGTTGGGTTCTATCTGCTAAGACCATGGTCAGCAAACTGTGGTTTGTGAGCCACATTCGGCTCTTTGGCTCCGTGAGTGTGGCTCTCCCACAAAATACCATGGCCTGGGCGAGTCTATTTTGAAGAAGTGGCATTAAAAGAAGTTTAAGTTTAAAAAATGTGGCTCTCCAAAGAAATTTCAGTCATTGTACTGTTGATATTTGGCTCTGTTCACTAATGAGTTTGCCAACCACTGTGAAATACCACAGGGAAATAAACACTGAGAGTGAGAGTGATATCTATCTAGGTAATCTGGTTTGTAAGGAGAACTTATTGAGTCTCAGCTTGCAGCTGGGGTTCCTGTCTTCCTAGCTCTTGGACTATGATGCAGGTTGAATCCTCTTTCCTCCCAACATCCAGTAATCATTTACCAGGCGAGGTGCTAGGGGCTGGGGCAGAACAAATGCAAGGTTCCTTCTTCAAGCCATGCCCAGTGGGGGAGAGAGGAAGTCAATTAGACCAGGCCCCGAGGCAGGGCAAGGAAGAGGCCTTCCTTAGACCCACTCTCACAGTGCCTAGTTTTTTGGTTTGACATTTAGGATACTTCCCTTCAGACAACATCTGCCCCCCAGCAAAGAGTAGCCATTTTAGCACCCAGCTCATTCTGTCCGTGCACACACTCAGTAATAGGGGGTCCATTTGTTACATATACATTTGAATTTTCATTTTATGTATACACTGGCCGAAAACAGCTATTAATAGTAGCACATTAAGAAAACCAATTGGCTAATTCATTCAATTAGGACTATGTCTACATTTTTATTCTCAAGATTCCATACTTAATATTGAATAATAGATTCTACATTTATTAAATTATATTTTGCTCTGGATAAATGCCATAAAATTAGGAAAATAAAGTTGATTTTAATTTTATAAAATTTGTATTTGGCAAGATTAGGGCCCAATCAGTATGAGATATATATATATATATATATATATATATATATATATATATATATATATATATGTTATTGATTTCAGGAGAGGGATAGAAAGAGATAGAAACTTCAATGATGAGAGAGAATCATTGATCAGCTGCCTCCTGCATGCTCTCCACTGGGATTGAGCCCACTCACAACTCTTGCATGTGCTCTTGACTGGAATCGAACCTGGGACCCTTCATTCTGCAGGCAGACGCTCTATCTACTGAGCCAAACCAGCTAGGGCTCCACATTTTTTCTAAATTGATTTCTTAAGCCATAGGATTATAATTATGCTGACCAATAATGATCCTCTATAGAAGAAATGTGAATGGCATCCTCATTCATCAATTTAATAATGTCTTACATGTAAAAGAGATTATTTTGGGTCCATTTCTTCACCCTCACCTGATTGTGAATGTGAGGCTCCAGGGTCACTTGTTATGCACATACCTGTCTTTTATTCAGCCCTTCTCCCATCAAACACATTTTCCACTTATGTACTTGGTTATTTATGTTTTCACATTTCTCTTTGGCTGTTAAGGTTGTTAGCTTTCAGTTCCCGTTGCTTTGCAGAATGGTTCTTTGCACTCTAACTCACAACTTATGATCTAATGTGGGCCTTTAGTAGTGGCCAACTTTGATTGAGCATTTCCTGTGTTCCAGGCATTGTTCTAAAGACTTGGCATGTCTTAGATAATATAGCTCATATTACCTCACAACTCCCTGAAGGGTAGGCAATGTAGGGTATGCCCATGCTGTGGTCATTTGGGCAAAGTTACTCAACTAGCAAGAGGCAACTTGAGATTCACACCCAGCCTGGCTCCAGAATCTGCAATACTAAACAAGAATTTACAACAGTTCCTCACTATCCAGGTTTGTTAGAATAGCTCAAGTTCAAAAGTAAGTAGAACCTTAATAGAGTTTCCAAAGGACTCACACATGAGTCATATCTTGCTGTATATATAACCTCTCTGAGACTGTTTCCTCATCTATAAGAAGGAAGTAATAATAGAACTGACTGCTGATGGGACTGCTGTGAGGATTAAATAAGGGAGTAGTAGAGTGTATTTATATTACATATCTGGACCACCTCTCATCTGCATGTGTCTGTGTGTATAAAACCTCACACAGTGCCTGACATGTAGTAAGTGCTCATTATTCTAAGCAGTATTCCTGTGTTCAATAAATGATAGCTATTATCCATTGGTTCTGACAGTAAACCTTTCTGATATCTAATGGTCCTTAGATATTGAGAAACTTTTATACTTGTTCCTTCGTCATTGCCGGCCTCCACAGAGCTTGTTCACTCCTCCCCTCCCTTTTTGAGGACCCCGACGTGGCTGTAGAACCGGTTCAGGGTTCCAGGGGCTTTTCACTCCTTAGCCTCTGGGCCTCCTTCACTCCACTCTCCTTTCTTCCCAGCCTGCCTTTCCAAACCTTTACTCTTTTTTTTTTAATTGATAAAAAGTATTACATATGTGTCCTTATCCCCCCATTGCCCCCCCCTCCCACCCC
Source organism: Pipistrellus kuhlii (assembly GCF_014108245.1). Classification (NCBI taxonomy): domain Eukaryota; kingdom Metazoa; phylum Chordata; class Mammalia; order Chiroptera; family Vespertilionidae; genus Pipistrellus; species Pipistrellus kuhlii. The sequence continues at coordinate 155,162,076 of NW_023425404.1, forward strand.
CGCTACATACACCGAACCTTTACTCTTTCCCTCAGGCTTAGTCCTGGGTGGAATGCACTCTGTGGCTTTCCCAATGTGGCGGTCCTGACCAGCACAGGCCTTTTGTTTTTTAAATAAGCTTTATAGCTAATCATTGCAGGGAAATGGAGGCCATCTGCAGGAAAATGCATAAGAAAGTACACAGGTGACTTCATTTGACTCTGGTCTCTAATCCCTGATTTCTGTTGAAATGGTAAAATGGACTCCCCAGTGGCCTCTGCCTCTGTGTGTTTACTTTGGAGACTAAAAACCATTCAATTTAGGCTTCCGCCTTCTGGTGGGGTCTTTACCTCCCGGGTAGGCTGAAGTGCCCAGGCATTCCTGGATGCCCTCTTTCCTGCCCTGGGCACTTTGCATCTCTGAGGAACTGCAGGTGGGACATTGGGCAGTTCAATGTGCCAGAGACCCCCTTCCCTAGGGATTATCCCCTCTGGGCATTTTCTTCCTAAATCTGGACTGGGCTAGAAGTTAAAACACATTTTAAAATTAAAAAATATACATAGAAAAATTACACAGGGCTCTGACCCAAGATGTATTAAGAGAAGCATTTACTCTGAGACAGACAACAGACATTGCCATCAAGTGAAATTACATTTAGGTTAAAATTGTCATTTAATTAAAAGTCGTAATAAGAAAATGAAATGATCTTGAGGATATCTTATGAATCAAATGAGTAGAAAAGAGGAAAGAAATTAGGAGAGAAGGTAAGTGAATATGCCAGCTGCCCAGGATATTAAAGGTGCTCCCTGCTTTCTGTGTTCCCCCTGCCCCTTGGTGTGTCTTGCCGTGGCCTGTGTGATATTTCTAAAAAGAAAACCTCATCTGGTTTCTCTCTTGGTCAGCACATCTCAGTACCTTCTATTAACCTCGGAATAAGACTGAAAATATTTGATATACTATGCATTGCCTCTTTTAAACTCCAGCATCAACTAAACATCTTTCAGTTCCTAAATGTTCTTTTTTCCAGGAATCTGCCCTGTGCTTACCCCCATCTGGACCACCTCCCATTCACAAAGCTGGCTCCTACTCATTCTTCAGTTTTTAATTTAGAAAACTCCCCCTCCCCTCCTCCTCCCGCATTCACCAGAATCTGGTGCCCCTATATACTTTTCCCATATATTTTATCCCACTGTGTTAATCTTGCCTGTTGGCTAATCTCTAAACGGATCTCAGTTTTCAGGATGCCAAGAACCCTATTTCACAGGTCCACACACAGTTTAGTGTTTGGCCCTTTTATACACTTAGTAAACAGTTGTTGAATGAAAGGATCTGGCAGGGGGTGGGGTCCAGTGGAAGTTGCATAATTGGTAAAGACTGTGAGGTGGAGACTTGTGGGTCGCTGGCTGTGCACTGATACCAGGACACCCTGTCAGGTTGCTGAGTGCTGTTAGAGGCTGGTCCTTATGATTGGTCCATGAATTGCTTGAAACCCTGGGAAACTAGTTTCTGTTGACCCAATCTTGTGCTACCCTCCTTTTCTCATTTGTTAATGTGTGAGAAGAAATGTTAACTGTGGGAGAAAAAGACTCATGGCACTTTCTCATCCCAAAGGAAGTTCCTTCCTTCCTTCCTTCCTTCCTTCCTTCCTTCCTTCCTTCCTTCCTTCCTTCCTTCCTTCCTTCATTATGTGTTTACTTATTGGGTACCTACTCAATGATGCAACAAAAGAATGTGATTTTAATAACTGTCTTCAGCTGAGGAAGTTTAGGAGCCTGCTCCTCCCTGCTGTGGAGACCATCTGTTCCAATGTAGTGGCCACTTGACCCTTGCCTCAGGTAATGCAGGAATTGCCCAGCGACTGTGCCCTGGGCTCTTAAAAAAAAAAAAAAATCCTTCGAGTTTGACAAACTGACCTCCTGCTCCTTCTTCTGTAGATACATTACATGGTGAGTCTGCTTACGGTCCAGGTCCACCTCATGGAAGCATTTGGAAGTCTTTGCTGGGTCACTGACCTATCTCTGCTGTGTCTGATTCCTTATTTCCAAATTCTAGATGGGTGGAGTGGGCAGGGACAGCCAGGACAGTAATTATCTTGCTAGTAGCTTTCAAAGATAGTACTGCTAATACCTATACGTCCTTATTCTCATAGTGGCATATAGGAAGTTATAAAATTCAGCATTTGCAAAAAAAATATTGGAAATACTAGGTCATATGGCTGTCTGGGAGGAAAACTTTTCCTCTGCTCTCTTTGGTTCAATTTTTGTTGGCCTTTGAATCTGACAAACGACAGAATTTATTTACATATTTTTATTAATGTTTGTACAGAGTACACAAAGGGGCAATTAGAATTTGGGGCTTATATACCATCTTAATGAAGGAAGGGGATAGAGAGAAGGGAACTTACAGGAAAACAAAAGATTAATGGAGGAAGGAGAGAGAGAGAAAGGGCATTTATGGGGGGAAATGAGGTTTTGGAAAGATAAATGGGTCTTTAAGATTATAGATGATTTGAGGCCTGGTGCACGAAATTCATGCACTGGGTGCCAGGGGTCCCTCAGCCTGCCCTGTGCCCTCTCACAGTCCAGGAGACCTTGGGGGATGAGCAGGCCTAAGCCATCAGTCGAACATCCTTAGCACTGCTGAGTGGTGCTCTCCCTGTGGGAGTGCACTGACTAACAGGGGGCAGCTCCTGCATTGAGTGTCTGCCCCCTGGTGGTCAGTGCATGTCATAACCAAAACTGGCTCTCCAACATCCCCTGAGGGGTCCTGGATTGTGAGAGGGTGCAGGCCAGGTCAAGGGATCCCACCTGTGTATGCTCGGGGCCGGAGCGGATCGCAGGAGGTTGGCCAGTAGGGAAGGGACCACAGGAGGGCTCCAGGGCATGTCTGGCCCATCTCGTTCAGTCCATATAGGCCAGACCCCAGCAACAAGCTAACCTACTAGTTGGAGTGTCTGCTTCCTGGTAGTCAGTACACATCATAGCAAGTGGTTAAGCGGTCTTAGCATATCATTAGCATATTACACTTTGATTGGTTGAATGGACGACCAGACACTTCACATATTAGGCTTTTATTATGTAGGACTAGAGGCCTGGTGCACGAAATTCGTGCACTGGGCCGGGGCCGGGGGGATGGGTAGAGAGAGTGTCCCTCAGCCTAGCCTGCACTCTCTCCAATCTGGGACCCCTCGAGGGATGTCCAACTACCTGTTTAGACAAAAGACAGAATTTATGGGATCTGGCCTAAACGGGCAATCGGACATTTCTCTCACAATCCAGGACTGCTGGTTCCCAACTGCTTGCCTGCCTGCCTTCCTGATTGCCCCTAACTGCTTGTGCCTGCCAGCCTGATCACCCCCTAACCACTCCCATGCCAGCCTGATTGATGTCTAACTACTCCCCTGCCAGCCTGTTTGCTCCCAGCTTCTCTCCTCTGCTGGCCTGGTCATCCCTAACTGCCCTCCCCTGCAGGATTGATCGCCTCCAACTGCCCTCCCTTGCAGGCCTGATGCCTTCCAACTGCCCTCCCCTGCTGGCCATCTTGTGGTGGCAATCTTGTGTCCACATGGGGGCAGCCATCTTGTGTCTTGGAGTGATGGTCAATCTGCATATTACTCTTTTATTAGATAGGATAGAGGCCTTGTGCATGGGTGGGGGCAGCTGGTTTGCCCTGAAGGGTGTCCCACATCAGGGTGGGAGTTCTCTTGGGGTGTGGGGTGGCCTGAGCAAGGGGCCCATGGTGGTTTGCAGGCCAGCCACGCCCCCTGGCGACCTAAACGGAGGCCCAGGTATCTGGAATTTATTTACCTTCTATAATTGAAACTTTGTAGCGTACAGCAGAGCCAAGCCTCCTGCCTGCTCTGTGGCCAGCAGCCATTTCTTCTGGGGTTCATTTATCTTCTATAATTGAAACTTTGTAGCCTGGAGTGGAAGCCTGAGTGTGTGGAAAGCTTTGCAACCCTAGCCTCCCACTTTTTTCAGCTTTGTGGTTGCTGCCATTTCTGTTTTTATTTGTTTATCTTCTATAATTGAAACTTTGTATCCTTGAGTGGAGGCTTAGGCCCGCAAGGGCAGGCAGGAAGCTTGGCTTTCTCTGTTGCCTGAGAAACCCAAGCCTTCCTCTTGCTCTCTGTGGCTGTAGCCATCTTGGTTGGGTTTATTTGTATACTCACTCTGATTGGCTGGTGGGCGTGGCTTGTGGGTATAGTGGAGTGATGGTTAATTTGCATATTACTCTTTTATTAGGTAGGATAGTTTTTGTGACAATGTCTTGCTTATTTGTGATGTGGAGACTTTTCAACCTCTCTGGTGTTAAAAACCAGTCTTTCCCAGTTATTTATAACAATTGGATTCTTTTGAGTTGTTGGTTTGTTTGTTTTTTTGGAGGTTCTACTTTAGGCAGATAAGAGACTTCAGGAACTCAAGTGCTTTTTGCTCAAAATAATTTTTATGCTATAGTGGTCTATTCTTGACCTCTTCATGATCTGTTTTTATACTCTAGTCGAGCATTCCAGTGGGTAGAAGGTAATTGGATGAACTTGTTTTCCAAAATTATATCAGCATTTGCATGTGAGCCCCAAACCTTCAAACAAGTGGCTAGAATTTAAAACAAATACTGTATAAACAAACACAGTGCCTAGAATATTATGTACTGGATCCAGATGAGACTCTTGTCCCAAATGTAAAATATTGCTTACTCAATAAGATTTCCTTTAACAAATTAAGGGGGATAAGATTTTAATTAAACCAAAAGGTTAAAATTATTAGCACTATTTTATTTAATCTTTTCCCATTTACGTTTTAAGAGCATCCTGAAAACTCTGATGAAGTAGCCATCAAAAGAGAAAGGAAAAACCAGGGATGTAGGCTGAGCAGCCTTAACTCCTAAAAAGTTAGAGTTGGTAAATTAGGGCTGAAGCTGGAGAAATTACTTAGATAGTAATTTCTAATCAGAGTGACAAATTCAATACCTACAAAATAATGCATCAAAACTTATCTCTGTGGGAAGTAGGACATAGAAAAATTTCCTTGGTATCTGTTGGGTTGATAGAATAACCTCGTCTCTTTGGAACCCAGAAATTGAAAGAGTAATGAGTTCCCAGAATATTGGTGCCAAGTTAGAGAACTCTGACCTGAGCTGGAAAGGGCTGAATTGAGAGATTACAGGGTTGAGGAGATAAGCTGTTATTAAAAAATATATATATAAAATAAAATAAAAAAATATATATATGTACATGCTTTATGTGCACTTGTCATTTAATATACATTTTCTAATTTCCATACATTTTCTAATTTAATGCTTAGAATAACCCAATTAAATACTAGTATCATTTCAACTTTACAGAAGAGGAAGCAAATTATATAACTACTCTTTTATTGATGGACATGTAAGTTATATTCTGTCATTTTTTTTTCTAAGCTGAATTAAACATTTATGTGTTCCTAAGTACTTGTGTTTTTTATTTATGTTGATTTCCCTGCATATTTTAATAGATAACAAGGTCACTTTTCCACATTTGCTATAATTAGAACTAGAAAAAAACATATGAAAACCTGGAAGGAAATAAAGTGCTAACAGTATTTGTTTTCAGTGGTATAATTATGGCTGATATATTTTTTGCTTCCCGTTTTTACAGTTTTGTATTGACTATTACTTAAAAGGAAAATAATAAGTATCAGTAAATGATACTGTATATATTATAGTAAATTAGCTTCATGGTTTAGGGAAATATTCATGAACTCTTTCCTAAAATCAATAACTGACAAGAGAAAACGTTATCTCAATGTAAGACATGAAACAGATAAAATCTGAAATATATTCGTTTCAAAAATCAATGTGTTATGTGGTGGCTCATAAACTAATTGGAATCAAATCTAATAAACAATATAAAATATGTAAACAAGGCCAATATCATAGGAGGCTGTCTGACTTGTCCAATATACAGTAGAGCAGCGTTTTTCAACCGCTGTTCCGCGGCACACTAGTGTGCCGCGAGATGTTGCCTGGTGTGCCATAGGTGCAGACAAGACAAGAATTTTGTAATTTTTCACTATTTTGTTTACTTAATATTTCATAATAAAGTAATTATAAAATACTTTCTTTGTGTTTATTTGATTCCTATTCAAGAGAATTACTTTATATATAGTCAATATAGGCAGAGTTAAATTTTTTAACATTTTCTAATGGTGGTGTGCCTCGTGATTTTTTTCATGAAACAAGTGTGCCTTTGCCCAAAAAAGGTTGAAAAACACTGCAGTAGAGAATAAGAGAACCAGGCTGAAGCAGCAGATCAGAAGGGCACAGTGTTTTAGAGTGTTGGCTGCTAAATGAAGTGTGATTTTTACCAAGTTGCCCAACTTCTCTAAGCAGAGAAATGGGGTCAATGCTGGAGGGGAATATAGTAGGGGAAGTTGGTTATTGTTTTAAAGCACATTTATATGCTAATGTTATGATCCAGCGGAGAGGGGAAACTTTGGTGATGATGGAGAATTGCAAGAGTGATGTTCTCGAGTAAAAGAGGGGAGGATTGGAGGATTGGGCTCAGGTAGGAGCACAATGGACGGGAAGCAATAGGTGGGACAGGGGAGTGGTAGGGACAGGTAGAGGTGGAAGAGTTTGAAAGTGTCTTGATTGCCCTTCACCCTGCTGTGCGGTTGAGTCACTCCCTCTCTCCTGCAAACAGCACAAGCAAAGGGAATGCACAGGGAAGGTAAGTGAGAGGCAGTTGTTGGGAAACTTGACGAGAGCAGAGAAGCCAGGACATCCCATTTAGAGGAGTACACTGATAGGAAAGGTTGTGTAACTGCGCTGGTAGTGGGGGAGGTCTAGTCACGGGAAGTCAGTAGGCAAGAATTTAAAGTGGGGTCAGATGGCATTGTTTTATGTTTTCCTCCAGACACCATGACTGGGCTAAAGTTGAGGTGTCAGCAGGCTGCTTCCTTCTGGGGTCTCCAGGGGAGAATCATTTTCCCGGCCTATGCCAGCTTCTCCAGGCCACCTGCATTTCTTGGCTCACAGTCCCTTCTTCCATCTCCAAAGACAGCAACAATCTCCTTCAATGACGGCTTCCTGTGTCACATCGCTTTCTTGCTAACATTGACACTCTTGCCTCTCTTTCCTGAAAGCCCTTTCATTACTTTGGGATATCTCCCCTTCCCCAGATCCTTAATTATATCTGTAAAATCCCCTTTGCCATGTAAACTAACAATACTCAACACAGGCGATTAGGACTTGCACATCCTGGTGGTGGTTGGCGGGAGGGGGGAAATTAATTCATCTCCCATAATTAGTGAAGTTGAATAATTTTCATATGGTTATTAGCTTTTAGTATTTCTTCCTCAGTGACTTGCCCATTCGTGACATTTAAAAAAAAAATTAGCTATTAGTTGTTATAATTCATTTGTAAGAACTTTTTCTGTCTTAAGGATATAAACCCTAACAATCAGCATTTTGTATATTTCCCCCAGTTCATTGTTACCTTTCAGTTTTGTGTATAAGATATTGTCTAAGTTACCAAAAGTACATTACTTTTAAAAACTTGATATAGTGAGAAATGTCAAACGAAAGTAGAGATTTACAATGTTGAATCTCCAAATTTAAATCATTATCGATTCAACACTAATCTTATTTTATCTATACCCTTACCCACTTCCTCTAAGTTATTTATTATTTTTAAGCAAATCCAAGAATCATATCATTTTATCTATAAATTTTCAACAAAATACATTAATTTAAGAAACTTTAAATCATAACGTTAGTTTCTGGTTTTTGTGTCATGTACCCAAAAGCCCAATTCACTTGTCTTTTTAAAGGGGATGAAAATAAAGTCTGAATACAAGCGTTTGCACCTTTTCAGATTATGTTTTCTTTTTCTTAACCCTTTTTTATTTATTAGGAATGAGTGTTTTCTGACTGAGTAAACAAGTATTTTTGAGCACCTACCATGTGGAAAATGCTGTGAATTCAACATCGTGTTACCCTAGGGTCCATGTGAACAGGGAATTGCATAAAAGGATTACGATTATAAAATTAGCAGGTGCCCATTGGTGTCCACACTCCTGATTTAGTCCTCTTTCCATGACGACACTGATGATAGGGAACAACTGTGAGGCGGCTGGCAATTGTCTGCCTTGGCTGTATCATTTGCACATTTCAGTGTTTTTTGCCAAGGCTACTGGGCACTGGGAAATAAAAGCGAACAAGCAAAATGGGGAGGAAAGACCAGTTCCCCTTCTTCATAGTCAGTCGGATGCTTGATGTCTCCTTCATGTTCTCAAAGGGATGAGTCCCACAGTCCTTTGTTTATTACAGCCACACTGCGTGGACTGTTGGCAACCGCAGATGCAATGAGAGAGCCATTGGCTTCCACTTTGAAAAAGAAAAAAATATAACAAGTACTGTACTGTTATTACTTAGGACTCAGTAAGAATAGGTGATCAAGGTGATGTCTTAGATTTCCAGACATGAAAGGGGAAGGCAGGGCAAGATTGCAGTGTGTGCCTAGCAACTCCACAGCCAAAACAAACACCACTCAAGTCTTACTACCATAAATACCAATGGATGTGTTTGGCACCCTCTAACTTCCTCCTTTTAACCCCTTGCAATCTGGTTTCCACTGCTTTCTGTGAAACTCTTCTTTTGAAGATTGCCAGCCAGATCCTGGACATGACTTCAGGCTGTCTGTATGTTCTCTCCAGTAAGAGACTGTTAACAGCCCCTTCCTTAAACTTCTTGCTCTCTTAGCTTCTGTGATGCCAAATGGTTCTGTTCTACTCGGGCTTTTCTGTGTGAATTTTTGACCAATGTGGTAGTTGCTTTTTAATCCCTTCATCCCTTGAATGTGGTTCCTCTATAGGCTTTGATAATCACCCATGCTTCTCTCTCTCTTAGCACTCTTTGGCTTTAATTTTCTTGCTACCAAATCTCTATTTCAAACCTAACTTCTTTCCTGAGCTCCCAGAACATGTTTCTGTCTAATTTCCGGGGATATCCAGGTTGACTTTTGCTCACCTCCGATGTCTTAGCCCAGCTCCTGCCCTGAACTTTAGGCCCTGGGCACCAGCACCATCACCTCCAGGCTGAGAATACCTTGGAATTGAGTCTGGTGGCTAAAAAATCAGGCAGGACTGAATTGAGCCTGTGGCCCCTGAGAGGCTACAGTCACCAGGCCTTCCCTCCTGGGGACCTGAATGCTGCTTGTCTTTTCTTCCCAACAACTCCACTCTCCCTCTAGGTCTGAAGCCTGTTTTGCTGAGGTCCTGAAATCTTAATTTCACCAGAAAGACAAATTTTTGTTTGTTTGTCTGTCCTTCTGGTGAAAGACAGACAAATCCCATTTTGTTTTTCTCACCCCACTAGTGCTATGTCTCAGCCTTCACTGGCACAGTCTTCTGGGTGCTGTGCCTTCAGCCATGGGGTCATTCTCCTGGACATTCACTAGGTCTTGACCATAACTCCTTCTTTTAAAGTCCTGTCTCCTTCTGTGTCCTGCTGCCCCACCTTCCTTCATGCCTCTATTACTTCATGCTCCAAATTACTGAAAATCCTTCTTACCATCATGTCTGGATGTGGTCCTCACAGTTTAGCTCATCCCGCCTTCTAGTGCCATCTTAAATCCTTCCTGGAACTTGGTGAGATATAGAGACATACTTAGTTCTAAAGTAGGCTTTTTAAATTTAGTAATTTTATTAGCATTCTTTTTTTTTTAAACCCTCAATAAATGGTAGCTATTTAAAAAATATATATTTTATTGATTTTTTACAGAGAGGCAGGGAGAGGGACAGAGAGTTAGAAACATCGTTGAGGGAGAAACATCGATCAGCTGCCTCCTGCACGCCCCCTATTGGGGATGTGCCCACAACCAAGGTACATGTCCTTAACCCGAATTGAACTGGGGACCCTTCAGTCTGCAGGCTGACATTCTATCCACTGAGCCAAACCAGTCAGGACTAAATGGTAGCAATTTTTTTTTTTTCATTCATTCAGTCAATCATTTTACACATGTTTCTTGATCTCCATTTCATGGAAGACATTTTGCCAAACTCTGGGTATATGAAAATAAACAATTTCTTTTCTTTTTATTATTTACTGTCCTGTGTATCATGTGAAAGATTGGAGGGCTTAACTTTTCTAGTGTCCCATAAAGTTAGGTAAGCACTCTTTTGACATGTGTGCTAGTTAAGACATATTTAAGTACTTACCTTGATCATGTTGCTACCTGGGAAAATGCCTTCAGGTAACTTATACCCCAGGCCATTGTCCACATTTATTGGTGTGCTATTTGAGGTATTATTTTTCAAGCTTTATTGACATAGAACATTGTGTAAGTTTAAAGTATACAGTGAATCTACTGTTTTGGCTTAGTGGATAGAGCATCAGCCTGCAGACTGAAGGGTCCCAGGTTTGATTCCAGTCAAGGGTACATGGCCAGATTTGGGCTCGACCCCCAGTAGGGGGTGTGCATCAATAATTCTCTCTCCCTTCCTCTCTGAAACCAATAAAAATAGAGTTAAAAAAAATAAAAGAAAAATGTGATTTGGGGTTCAAGTGAAGAACCCTGTTTAAAAAAAAAAAAAAAATATATATATATATATATATATATATATATATATATATATATATATATATTACACACACACACACACAGTGTGAAGATTTATATAACTCTTTAGTATTACTAACTCTTTTTCCTCCTCTTTCTCCTCTTCTTCCTCTCTTCCTTTTATTCTAATTAGTGCATTGACTAAATATTTATTAAATACTAAAGAGGCAGGCCAGTAAATGAAGAGGTGAAGCAAGTGGTGGTAGAAACTATAGAAAAATAGAGAGAGGATGCCCTGGGCTTAACAAGCAGCAGCTACTGATCCCCAAGGTTTTCATGTGGAGTGGGGTCCAGTGTTGTCATATCTTCATCTTTTTCAAGAGAAGCTGGACATCTATCTAGTTTTGAGGTGAAATCTCCCAATTTTAAGCAGGACAGCTCTGAGCTAGATCTGGCCTACAGGCTCCCAGTTTGCAATCTTTGTTCTCCAGAAATCCCTCCAAGCCCCTCCCTGACACCTTATATTTTCATGGCTCTTCCTTTTGTTCTGCATCTCCCATTATCTGGACTGCCCACCCCATTATCTCCATTAATCCAAATCCTAACTCCTACTTGATCTTTAAAATCCATCTCAAAGACTGCTGGGTGGCATGCATGCTTGACATTTTTCAGAAGCAATGCAGAGCAAGTAGGGAAGGCAAAATCAGAAATGGGTTGACAGTTGGTCTAGATACCAACTCCAGGGAGGTCAGCCAAAACAGAGATCAGATTCCCAATCTGCAGGTCCAGGGAACGGGGCCAGAGGACAAGAGGCTCCGTAACTTGGCTTAAGGCATCTGAGCAAGTAGGAGGCACCAGAGATCAGAATAGAATTTATAGTAGCCACAAGACAACTGCTTTTTATTCTTTAAATACAATTCTCTAGTTTTTGAAAGGAAAGAAAAAAAAAAAGAAGTATAACTAACATTTTAAGAAAAACTACTGTGTGCCAGGTATGTCTGAAAGTCATACCTGAATTTCAGAGAGGTCAAATAGCTTATTAATGTCACATAACTACCGTATTTTTCAGACCATAAGACGCACCAGACCATAAGACGCACCAGTTTTTAGAGAAGGGAAATGAAGAAAAAAAGATTCTGAAACAAATAGTGTCCTAAAATATTTTATGTGCATTAAAACCCAACATCACAGTCATAAACACATGTAATCAACCCTGTAAAGTAAACAACAGCATTTAGAACCATTTTAGAGCCCGGCAAGCACACAGAGACCACACAGAGCCGGGCAAGTAAAAAAACTTTTTTTTTTTAAAGTATATGTGTAGGCTATATTTGGACCATAAGACGCAGGGACTTTTTCCCCCCACTTCTGGGGGGAAAAAGTGCGTCTTATGGTCCGAAAAAATACGGTAATAAATGACACAATGAGAATTTAAATTTTGTGGTGTGTGTGTGTGTGTGTGTGTGTGTGTGTTTGTGTGTTTTCTGGGGAGCTTTTAAAAATTCAGATGCCAAGGTGGCACCCCATGCCACTTAAATAGAATCTCTAGGGGTGGGACTCAAGTATCATTAGTTTTCATAGTTACGCAGGTGATACCAGTGTGCAGCAAAGGTTGAGAACTGTTGTGTTCTTCCCATATAATATTCATTCCTTCTGAGCATTGCTCACAGAGAGGAAGAAGCGGTAAATAATGAAGAGATAGAGGTCAGGAAGGCCAGTGAACTCAAGTAGTGTTATTTTAATTAGCTCTTCTTCAAGTGGACATGTGCATCTGTACTCATTCCACAAACAAATACTCAGCCTGGGAGTCAAGGGAATAAATAGGGACCAGTCAGAGGGACTGAGCAATGAAGAGTATAAAACAATAGATCTCCAAATGTTGGTTTTTATTTTTTTTATTTTTTTTAAGTGCACAGTTCAATGGTTTTTATTATATTTATGGAGTTGTGCTATCATCACCACAGTAGAACATTTTTATCACCTCAAAAAGAAACTCCGGGCCCTTTAGCTGTTAAACATCAACCCTAGGCAGCCACTAACTGACCTTCCTTCTCTATAGATTTACCATTTGTGGACTCAGAGGTTGGTTTTTAACTGAAGCACTTCATTGATGAAGGACCCATAATGATCTTTGTTGTTGTTGTTTATTTTTTACTTTATAATGAAGCAAAACATATGTATGTAACTCAAAGTTTTGCAAGCTGAACTCACCAGGGAACCAGCACCCAGGGTCAAGAAACCAGAGCTTATTGACATCTTGGATGCTTCCCTTGTGTCCCCCACTCTTCTTACTTCTGTAAGCATAGATTAGTTTTGCCTTGGTATGAACTGTATACCAATGGAATGATAGAATATGTCCTTTCCCCCCTCTGGCTTCTTTTACTCAACATTATGTTTGTAAGATTCCCTCATGTTATTGCCTATGAGTAATTTTTAATGTTAAATTCACTCAATTTTTTTCAGAGTAAATTATTTGGACAGGTGTGTTGAGATGCCGAAATATTCTTCAGATGATTTATGCTCAGTAGGAAAATCCATTCCTAAAGGATTTTGGGGGGGATTTAATTTTAGAAGACTAACATCATTGAGGGCAAATGATAGCATTTTGGTCTTGCAGAACTACTTGGACAAGTCTTTATACTTGAACTGAGTAAACTTGAATATTTATAAACATTTAACAAACGTAAGAGATTTGAATTTATTATCTAGGTATTTTTTCTTCTCCCTGGAATCTTTGGGAACTGGTTATGAGTTTTCCTCCTATTTATAATTCTTTTTCTCTTTCACATCTAGTATCCACTATTAAAGACCAACCTGTTTGTTCACCTAAGAATCTTTAAGTATAAGACCAAACATATAGCTAGGAATGAAATAGTGTTTTTATACTTGCAAGTATTAGGAAGGTGCCATATAATTTACTCCTAGTTTCCTTAGCACTTTCTTGTTTTCCTGAATACTCAGACAAGCTAGTGGAATGCTTGCTAAACATGGCAGAGTACTTTGCACAGAAATTTGTTCTCTGCAGAATTTTTCTTCTTTTTTTATCTTCACCCAAGGACATTTTTTTTTAATTTTTTTTTTTTTTTTTTTGTGTGTGTGTGTGTGAGAGAGAGAGAGAGAGAGAGAGAGAGAGAGAGAGAGAGAGAGAGAGAGAGATCAATGTGAGAGAAATATATTGATTGGTTGTCTCCCAAAAGCTCCAACCAGAGATCAAGTCTGCAACCTGTGTATGTGCCCTGATTGGCAATCAAACCCAATTTTTTGGTGTACAGGACGATGCTCCAGTGAACTGAGCCATCAGGCCCGAGCTCTGGGGAAATTCTGTTCTTGGGCTAACAAAGGTTTGCTTTTCGGAATGAAGCACAAGGAAGGTCTTGCCGAACCAGGCCTTTCCTAATGTGTTTGAGTATTCAGGTGATTTGGGGACAGCTGCAGGTCCTGTACTTTGCTATCTTGCCCCAAAATAAGCCTCACAGTACAACTGGGGTATGAGGTCAGTGTCTTGGTTTGAAGCCAATCAGATATCAGAGTCATTGAAAACAGAGGTTTAAAACACACACCACAAACACTGTAAAGGTCTCCCTTCACTAGATACTACTTCCCGGTTCCCACAAAATTAGAATTGATGTTTAGTCTTCTGATCAGAAAGTTAAAAAAAAATTTATTCCCTAAGCAGTCGGGCAGAAACCAATCATTTCTACAGGTTTCTAAGGCTAAGTTTTGTTCCATCTTCCTCTGCACTTTCCTTAAGATCCCACGTTTTATAAGAAAGGTCACCTGACCCCTGCCAGTCCAAGGGGGTAAAAAGTACTGCTTTTTAAGGCTTAAACACTGTATTTTCTCAGCTGGCGGAGAAAAATAGAAAGGAAATGCAGTTTGTTCATGGAAATTAAGCCCAGCTTTTCTAAGATGGAATAGGTCTGGCCGTCTTTCCTCATCACAGAAATAGGTGTTTTGTGATGAAAGTGCTTGCACAAATATTTCTCCTAGGATTTTTATGCAGTGTGAAAGCTTGAAGAACATTTTTTTATTGTAAATGCCATTGGCCTTCCCGCCTCTCTTTGGTTTCCGAGGTGTGCCTGGTTTTGAACTTGTAGTAATACCAAACTGCTTGTCATGCTGCTGCAGCTTTGTGCTTGTTGGTGCTTCTGCCTGGGACAGCTGTTGTCAACCATTGCATTTTCTTCACTGGCTCATTCTTACTTCCCCTGCAAGACGCAGCTCAGGTGTCATCTCTTCCAGGAATTCAGAGCCTCTAGTTTGATGTACTTGCCCTTTTGTTCTGTTCTCACTGCACCCCCATGCAAATCTGTATAAACTTTTAAACTTTATTTTGTTACAGTAATATTAAAATTCTTCTTGGCATGTGTCTTTCCCATTAGAATATACACTCCCAGGAAACAAATTATTAATAAAATTATTAGGTGACCATCCTTTTCTTTTAAAAATCATAATATTAGTCTATTCCCAAATGTTAGGCTTAGTTTAATAATCCTTAATGAAAAACATGCAGCTTTGTGAAATGTACACTATCATTATTTTGTCTATTAAACTGAAACAATTTAGATTAAGATTCTAAGTTTAAGGGTCCTTAAGTACACTGTTACTACTGAGAAAATATGGACTAGAATACCCACTTGAAAAAATGGTCTTATTCTCTGCTCTTGCTGTATGTGTATGTGTGTGTACTACCCTTTCTTCCTTTATTAACCCCTTGTTATTCTCTGTTACACTAGCTTTTCTTTAAAAATTTTTTTTGATTTCAGAGAGCGAGAGGGAGAGAGATAGAAATGATGAGAGAGAATCATATGATCAGCTGCCTCCTGCATTGCCCCTACTAGGGAGTGAGCCCACAACTCGGGCATGTTCCCTCACTGGGAATCAAACAGTGACCTCCTGTTTCATAGATCAACACTCAACTATTGAGCTACACCGCCTGGGCTAGATTTTCTTCATATTTCCAAAGGGCATGTCCTAGTTATAATATTCACTGCTACTTTATAGATTTGTGTTTCCAAGACTATCTTGAAGGAGGCTATTTATTTCCCCTTTTAGAACGATGTCTGAAAGCCAGGTATCTGTCAGCCAGTGAAAGGTGATGTTTAGGCTGAGGCCATATAGCCTAATAGTGTAATTCCCAGAGTTTATACTATTACGATGCTTTGTGGGTCATGGCCGATGCTAAGAACTGTGTATGCGACAGTTCTATGAGGTAGTAAGTGCATTGTGCCTTTTTACAAATGAGGAAACAATCTCAGATAACTTAGCATCTTATAACTTTCAAATGCAGAGCTGGATTAAGAACCAAATGCTACCACTTTTCAGAACCTATAATTTAAAACATTCTTTAAAAATATATATTTTATTGATTTTTTACAGAGAGGAAGGGAGAGAAATAGAGAGTTAGAAACATCGACCAGCTGCCTCCTGCACCCCCCCCCCCCCTACTGGGGATGTGCCAGCAACCAAGGTACATGCCCTTGACCGGAATCGAACCCGGGACCTTTCAGTCCGCAGACCAATGCTCTATCCACTGAGCCAAACTGGTTTCGGCAGATCATTGGTTCTTAATCTTTTAGGTCATAAAAGCATTTTAGGAGGCAATGAAATATAGACCTTTCAGTAAAAAAGACGTATACATATGCATTCATGGTTTCACAAACATTCTCTATCTTCACACCTCAAAATGTACATAGACCACAGGTTAAAAACTTCTGGTTTAAACCAAATGCTTAACCAAATCTGGAAACCTATATAATAAAAGCCTAAGCAACTGTTATGGCAGAACGACCAGAACGACCAGTTGCTAAGATGTGCATTGACTACCAGGGGGTCAGATTCTCGATGCAGGAGGTGCTCCCTGGTGGTCAGTGCACTCCCACAGGGGGAACGCCACTCAGCCAGAAGCTGGGCTCACAGCTGGTGAGTGCAGCAGCAGTGGTGGGAGCCTCTCCTGCTTCTATGGCAGCGCTAAGGAGTAATGAGCAGGTGGGCAGTAAGGACAGAGGGTCTCAGACTGCAAGAGGGCACAGGTCGGGCTGAGGGACCCTTCCCCCTAACCCCCGTGCACAAATTTCATGCATCAGACCTCTAGTTCTTTAATAATTCTTATTAGTTATATATACATATATATATGTATGTATATATATATGTATATATGTATATATATATGTATGTATATATATATATATATATTATTGATTTTAGAGAGAGAAAGGGAGAAGGATAGAGAGATTGAAACATGGATGAGCAAAACATTGATCAATTGCCTCCTGAATGCCGCACACTGAGGATCAAGCCCTGACCAGGAATTGAACTCCTGGATAATGAGTTGGTACTCAACCACAGCCACGCCAGCCTGACAGGGTTTTGTGTTTTTGTTTGTTGTTGTTTTGTTTGTTTTTGCTTTTCCCAACTCTGCTTATAGAAAATCCCCTAGAACCCTTGTTTTCTTAAAGGCTGCAAGTTCCTTGGATTTTTCTACAGTTCTTGGTTGATTGCAGAAAAAAACAAACACAAACAAATAAAACAAAACTTGCTTCAACATATTGCCCCTGTTCACATTTGATCTGGAACTGCTTTCTTGTGTACAGAACACCTTTGGTCAGTAACTTGCAGATGTCTTTCCTTTTCCAGGTCACCACCACCAACTTGGGTAATTTGGGGTCATGGCTCTGGAATCTTGGAAGTCCATCTAGTATGAGAATGTAGCTGGGAGCTCCTGTCAGTTTTGAGTCATCTGCCAGGGAGTATATTTCCACAGCTAGGGCTCACTCTGAGAGTGTGATTCAACAAGGGATAGGTTAGAGCAGCAATCTGGAAGAAGGGTAAATATATTAGAAAACAAAACAAAATGTGGGACCTAACTGGGTAGCTCACTTGGTTAGAGCATTGACCCAATACACCAAGGTTTTGGGTTCAATCCCCAGTCAGGCACATCCAAAAATCAACCAGTAAATGCATAAATAAATGGAACAATAAATTGATGTTCTCTCTCTCCCCCTTTTCCCCCCTCTCAATAATAAATAAATAAAGCTTTCTCTGAAAAAAACACACACAAAACAAAACAACAAAAAACAAAAGCTTATGTTCTAATCAGAAGGGTAGGATGAATCTTGATTCTGAGGGAGATTCTTTCTTTGGTCATAAACCTCTAATATGCTTCCTGCTGAGGTAAAGCTCATTGAAATATTCTGCTGCTGTGGAGCTCGAATCTAGAATTAGCTAGCCCAGAAGAACCTACAAGGAAGCGGTTACACCTGGAAATGCAGGTGGAAATAAGGGCTGATGCTGATACTTTGCGTGAGGGATTGGCTGTGTTCTGCTCTCACGTTGGTCAAGGTAGAAGGAAGCCAAAATGCTTTCACTGTATCAACTGTAATTTTTTGTGATCTTTTTCCAATCAGAAGAAGTTTCACACCTGTCCTACCATCTACTAGTTTTCTGTCTGCTGACAAATGCCTTATATTTTGCATTAGCTTTGTCTTTTACTACCCTGAGTAGGTTTTGTTTTTTGGTGTTTTTTTTGTCTGCTTGGTACAAGAGATTAAGAAAACAAATTTGTTTTCAAAGGTACTATGTCCTTTCCCTCTTCCTTTGGAACTTGACTGTCTAAGACAAAGACTTATGCAGTGTTTCTCTGCACTATCAAACCAAGTATTTGACCCAGGAGAATGGAAAGTGGAAGGATGGAGGGCAGATCTGGCCCAGCGTCTGATCATTACTGTGTGTTGGGGCTCCCAATGTTGAGGGTCTGCCTCAGTTCTGTAACAGCAATCAGTTCTATATCTGCTATGCCAGCAACTTCTAAACACGATAAATAAACCTCCCAATACCTATAAAGTTGGCTGTTTATCCACAAGGAAACTAAAGGCCAAAGAAGCAAGCTAACCTAACAACCAGTGTCACAAAATTAGTTAGAGAAGAAAATGGGACTTGTACTCTTATGTTTTGTACTCCTATATTTAGTGGCGAATTTGCTCCTCAGCTCTGGCTTCTTGCAGTATAACCTCTCCCCTCCCCCCAAAATGAGGAAATGTGGCTCATGGACACTGGCTGACACTAACTTAATTCCTCTGAGGCTGATTAGTGACCCACCAGATGCCATTTCGCAGAGGGAGATACGCCTTTCCAACATTTAGAGTATCTGCTGACCAAGGCCCCTCCTCTGGGTCAGAGGGCTTGGTGAGCATTAAATCAAATAGGGACCATTGGGTAACCTTGCAGCATCTCATATCCAGACTGTAAGGCTTGAAGAATTCAACACACTCTGTAGCCCCGTAATGGCTAGAATATTGGTGTCTGCCAAATTTAGTGTACCTTGGACAGGGCCAGATAAACATGGTAACATTTTGCCTCTTTCCAAAGTCGTCATTTTTTGGACTCCAGACAACTCAGGGCAAATGAACCCTCTTTTATTTACATTACCTTTAGTTCTTACACCTTCCAGGAGTACTGTTTGCTTAGATCACTTGGCCTGAGAGGATTTTAGCCCTCATCATAGCTTAGTAATCATTGGATAGAATCTATTAGAATTTACAAGCAATCATTCAAGGTGGGTTACTTTTGGGTGTTGATATTTAATGAAGTTTTTGTCTCAAAATTCTGAAGAAGTGACCTCCTTAGTGTCTTCAACCTTTATTTTCTCAAGCTCTGTCTGGTAGCATTTAGAATTTCCTCTACTTGAAGACTTTAATAGATAAGATCAGTTACATAGCTAAAAATCCGCCATCTATAATAATTCATATTGTTACATTAAACATTTTTAAAATTCTTTCAGTTACAGTTGACATTCAATATTATTTTAGTTTCAGGTATACAGAATAGTGGTTAGAAATTTATATAACTTAGGAAGTGATTCCCCTGATAAGTCTAGTACCCACCTGACATCATACACAGTTATTATAATAGAATACTAGAGGCCCAGTGCACAAATTCATGCACCAGTGGGGTTCCTAGGCCTGGCCTGTGGGATCGGGGTGAAACGACATTAGCGACATCCCCCAAGGGGTCCCAAATTGCAAGAGGGTGCAGGCCAGACCGAGGGACCCTACCGGTGTACAATCTGGGCCCTGGAGGGATGCAGGAGTTTGGCCAGCCAAGGAGAGACAGCCGGAGGGCTCCAGGGCATAGCCGGACCCCAGCAGCAAACTAAGCTATTGGTCAGAGCATCTGCCCCCCCTGGTGGTCAGTGCACATCATAGCAACTGGTTGACCAGTCGACTGTCTGCCCTCTGGTGGTCAGTGCATGTCATAGTGGGCCGATGAGCAGCCTTAGCATATCATTAGCATATTACACTTTGATTGGTTGAGCAGCCAACCAGATGGCTGGACACAGCAATTAGGCTTTTTTTTTTTTTTAATATATTTTATTGATTTTTTACAGAGAGGAAGAGAGAGGGATAGAGAGTTAGAAGCATCACATCAATGAGAGAGAATCATCGATCAGCTGCCTCGTGCACACCCCCCACTGGGGATGTGCCCGCAACCAAGGTAAATGCCCTTGGCCGGAATAGAACCTGGGACCTTTCAGTCCGCAGGCCAACGCTCTATCCACTGAGCCAAACTGGTTGCAGTTTTTAAATATATATATACATATATATATATATATATTATTATTATTGATTTTTTTTTACAGTGAGGAAGGGAGAGAGATTGAGAGCTAGAAACGTCGATGAGAGAGAAACATCGACCAGCTGCCTCCTGCATACCCCCCACCGGGGATGTGCCCGCAACCAATGTTAGGCTTTTATTATATAGGATTATTGACTGTATTCCCTATGCTGTGCTTTTCATCCATGTGCATATTGTTACATTTTATACTGGGCAACAAATGTGCAGGCTGTGCGAGAGTTTCATACATCTTTCTGAATGTGACATATTTCACACACAACCATCAAATTGAGAAGGGGAACCTCTCCTTAGACCCTAATTTGTCCCAGTAGCACAAAGGTAATGCCTGAAAAGATTTCAGGAGAAATTAACATTTGATTCTTTCTTCAGGCAATAATAGCCTTTCTACTCTTCTGCTCTAAAAGGAATGGATTCATCCTACTCATAGGTGCAGGTTTCTCACTGCATCAAAAAGCTTTGTAAAAGCATGCTACTAGAGAGCCCTGAGTTTTCTATCAGAAAGACTTGCTTCCAGGCTAAGGAGGTTCATCATTTGGTAGTGGTCTATGGTATAATGGCACGAATCAGGGGGCATTCTGAGGTTTCTTTCTAAATTGACCTGTTTTAGCCAAGTGTAACTTACTTGCTTTTGAATTGCTTGGAAAATGAAGTGAGATAATATGTATCAAGTGTTTTGAAAGCTATAAAAGGCTATGCAAATGTAAGTTGTTACTTCAGAACAAATCAGTGAACAGGAAGAACAGTTTTTTTTGCCAGATATTTACATTACCATTCATTAACAGTAGCAAAATTACAGTTATGAAGTAGCAACGAAGATAATTTTATGGTCGGGGGTCACCACAACATGAGGAACTGTATTAAAGGGTTGCAGCATTAGAAAGGTTGAGAACCTAGAGCAAGGGTTGCTTGGGGTCTTTTTTTTTTTTTTTTTTTTTTTTAATAGTCCTAGAGCTAAGTTAAGAATATTTCTTACATTTTTAAAGTAATTAACAAAAGGGGGTGGGTAGATGTGTGACAGACCATTTGTGGCCCTCAACACGTAAAATATTTACTATCCAATCCTTTACGTATAAGTTTGCCAACCTATGCTGTAATTAGTGGTGTTTTTTTGTTGTTGTTGTTTTGTTTTTTTAAGTGTGGTTTAGACTGGCCAGCGTGGCTTAATGGTTGAGTGATGATCTAGGAATCATGTGGTTATGGTTTGATTCCAGGTGAGGATATAAGCCTGGGTTGCAGCTGGATCTCCAGAGTGGGGAGTGCGTGAGGCAGCTGATCCATGACTCTCATCATTGCTGTTTAAATCTCTCTGTCCCTTCTGCTCTGAAATCAATGTGTGTGTGTGTGTGTGTGTGTGTGTGTGTGTGTGTGTGTAAGTGTGGGTTAATTGCTGTTAGAACAGAGCAGCAACAGCACCTGGGAACTTGTTAGAAATGCAGGTCCTCAGGCCTGACCACAAATTTGCTGAATTAGGAACCCTAAGTGTAGGGCGCAGCAGTATGTATTTTAACAAATTCTCTAGGCGACTCTGATACATGGTAATTCTGAGAACTGCTGCTCTAGAGAAATTGTTTACCTGGGCGCCAGGTGAAGAATAACAGTGTGGCGCATAAAAGCCCCAAACTGGAAACCACTGAAGGTCAATCATGCAGTAGAGAAGATAAGTTGTGGCAGTAAATACAATGAAAGTATTCTGAGGCTTGTGGTTAAGGGCATGGAATGTGAAAGCAGCTGCTTGTGTTTGAATCCCAGCTCCACTAAATAGCTGTGTGATTTGACCTCTTTAAGCCTCAGTTTCCTCATTTGTAAAATACCGTATTTTCTGGCGTATAAGACGACTTTTGAAACGAAAAAAAGTCAACCGAAAATCGGGGGCAAAAGGTAGGTATAAAATATATAACTACTTTATGGGCTTACTGTGAAGCTTAACCAATTATGTAATTAGAAGAATGCCTGGTACAGAAGTATTAGACTTAAGAGCAACCTGCATATTATAGTACTTTAAGGAAAAATATGCCCAAGCTCATTTGGGAAAAGTGATGGTCTGCCTATATATTTTGCATATAACAAAATGACTAAGCAGCCTACTCTAGGTAAAACTATGTCGATTTTGGAGGTTCAACTGTTGGCATTGCCTCTGCAAACCTTGTTTTTCACATGTAAAAATAGTAAAATTGTTCTTATAGGATTGTGAAGAAAACTGATGCAATGTATATGCCCACATTGTGTTTGGTACATGAGCATTTAATAAATGTGTTCTCTTTCTTTTCCTAATTGCCCTTTCATTTCATTTCAGCCCTTCCTTCCAAAATGCCTCTGCTGTCTTGACATTCTTTGAGAAACATTTCAGAATTAAGGTGCAGAATGGCTTCCTTGACTGTCAGATTTGGCTTTTTCCATGAGTCAAGGTCAGGAGAGTCAGTATCTAGTGTTTTCCCAGCTGTGCCCGGGGACCAAGTCTTTGTCTAGATCTAGGACAGGACTGTAATCCTGATATTGCCTAGGATTTTAGTCTTTTAGCTTCCTCAATATGTAAAATTCTTAGCCTGTTAACCGGGGAGTTCCCTTTTTAATGACGCAACCTGTATCGGGCGCGTACTCTTGCACTAGGATGTGTCAGTACGTCACGCCCAGAGGACATAATTTCATATTATTTTTTTTTATTTATACTTAATGAAAATAAATGAAATATATATATATATATATATATATATATATATATATATCACAAAGGAAAACACAAAATTACAAAAAAAAATAGAAAATACCGACAAAAAAAATGGATACGTCGAATTAAAAAATTATAAATTTTACAAACAATGATAAAGATTACAAAAAATAGCCGAAACCGGTTTGGCTCAGTGGATAGAGTGTCGGCCTTCGGACTTAAAGGTCCGGGTTCGATTCAGGTCAAGGGCATGTACCTTGGTTGCCGGCATCCCCAGTGGGGGGTGTGCAAGAGGCAGCTGATCAATGTTTCTCTCTCATCTCATCGATATTTCTAACTCTCTATCCCTCCCCTTTCCTTCCTCTCTGTAAAAAATCAATAAAATATTTTTTAAAAATTACAAAAAATATATACCGTCCCTCTCGGGGCGCAACATATATTTCAAGGGCATATTCATATGTCCTACCCGTTCCTGATATTGTTTACATTTGACGTATTTATAGGTCCCGCTCGGTTAACAGGTTAGTATGTATTAGCAACACCTAAATACAAATACAAAACGGGTACGCAAAGAAATAGATTCTCGGAGGAGAAACCAAGATGGCGGCATAGGGTAGACACCTGAATGCAGCCTACCACAACAAATTTGAATTTAGAACTGAAAAACAGGGGAGGCATTGCCCTGAAGTGCCAGACGGCTGGCTGAGAGGAGGCTCTGCCATCTGGGAAGGAGAGAGAAGGCACGCTGAACCTCAGGAACTGTGAAGGACTTTTCTAAGGCGAGACTGACAGGGAACCAAAGATTGTCTGCGCCACCCCGAGACCCCACCCTATTCAAGCAGAGTACGGAAACCCTCCTAGCTGAGACACTGCTGATCCTCACAGCCAATTGGCTTGGAGATCAACGCTTCCCAGTGATACCAACAATAAGCAAGGCTTAACAACAAGACTGCACACACAGCCCACAAAGGGCTACACCAAGACTGTCCACCGCAGGTAACTGGGAAGGCTGTGCTACTGGGCTCTACCAGAACACCTAGCACACAAAGCTATTCCATCAAATCAGGGAAACAACTAAAATGCAGACAAGAAGAAGGACACAAAGGAAGGAGATGGAGGAAAAGAAAAGATTGGACATTGAGTTCAAAACTACAGTTATAAGGTTATTCAACAATATCCTAAAAAAGGCCGATAAAATAAATGAGACCTATGAGGATATGAAAAGGGAGCAACTAGAAATAATAAGGGATCAACAAGAAATGAAGAAAACATTGTCTGAAATAAAAAATAATATACAAAGTCCTAAAAACAGACTGGAAGATCGCAAGAATCAAGACAAAGATTTAGAACACAAAGAGCCAGAGGACACTCCTCTGCAGAAGGGAGAAGATAAGAGAATCCAGAAAGTTGAAGATAGTGTAAGAAACCTCTGGGACAATTTCAAGCGAACCAACATCAGAATTATGGGGATTCCAGAAGAGAGAGAGCAAGATACCGAAAGAGTACTAGAAGAAATAGTGACAGAAAACTTCCCCCACCTGGGGAAAGAAATAGACTTACAAGTCCAGGAAGCCCGCAGGACTCCAAACAAAAGGAATCCAAGGAGGACCACACCAAGACATATCATAATTAAAATTCCAAGAGCAAAAGACAAAGAGAGAATATTAAAAGCAGCAAGAGAAAAGCAGGTAGTGACCTATAAAGGAGCACCCATAAGATTGTCAGCTGATTTTTCAACAGAAACCATGCAGGCCAGACAGGAATGGCAAGAAATATTCAAGGTGATGAATAACAAGAACCTACAGCCAAAAATAATCTACCCAGCAAAGCTATCACTCAGAATCAAAGGACAGATAAAGAGCTTCACAAATAAAAAAAAGCTAAGAGTTCATCACCACCAAACCAGAATTATATGAATTGCTGAAGGAGGTTATTTAGGAAGAGGAAGAAGATAAAGATAAAAATTATGATCAACAAATACGTAGCTATCAACAAGTGAATCTAAAAACCAAGGGAATTTAAAAATCTGATGAACAATATTAACTGGTGAATATAATAGAAACAGAGGTATGAAAGGGGAGTGGACTGACGATTCTCAGGGAAAAGGGGAGTGGGGGTGCGGGAAGAGACAACAAAAACTGCACCTATGGATGCGGACAATGGGGGATGGGGAAAGGACAGAGGGTGGGGTGGGAACCTGGTGAAGGGGAGCAATTGAGGGGTGGAAGAGGATCACATTTGTAATAATCTGAACAATAAAGATTTATTAAAAAAAAAAAAAAAAGAAAGATATAGATTCTCTTTCCTTCTGTGTCATCCCCGCCCCCCAATCCTAGGGCCCAGCACCTAGGAGACCATATATATATATATAAATTGCTTTGAGTTGTCAGGATGAATTTAGTCTCAGTGGAGCTTAAAACCTCCACTTCCTAGGATGGCTTAATACACAATATCAGGTGAGTTTAGGGTGCAAGCACCTGAAAGCGCTGGCTGCATTTTATGCTCATCTAGAGCAGCAAACAACCTGCGGACACTTAAGAGAGGAAAATGATTAAATTCCCTCCCTCTTCACATCAGTCATCAAAGGGGGACCAGACATCTATGTCTCCAAAGGCAGCGCAAAAAAAGACGCAGCTCTGCGGGCGAACGGGCTCCTGGTTCTGGCGCGATCTCGAAGGGCGGCGAGACCAGAGTCATCAGCCAGGAGAAAGGCAGCCTCGTTGTGACGTCAAATCAGCGGACTCGCACCGGCTCCAGGCCGGTTCCGGTTCCCCGGCTTTCCGGGCGCGCGAGTACGTGAGAGCGCGGCGACGGTCTGCGCGTGCTCCGCAGAGGGACGCGAGGAGGTTGGGTCCGGCTCGCGGAGGAGATGCGTGATTGGCTGAGGCCGTGCCGGGGGGTCCCCCGGCCCTGTCGGCAGGGGTAAAACAATAAGAGGGGGCGGCGGCAAAGGGGGCGGGACGTCCGTGTTCCTCCTGGTCGCTTAGCCGCAGCGCCTGGCGCCGAGCGAGGGCTGTCTGGTAGCGAGGGGGACGAGCTCGCGGCTGCCCGGCTCCCGAGGTTTGACGTTTGGCGGAGGGCGGGGACGGCGAGCGAGGAGAATCCGCTGCAGCTGGTCCTCGGTCGGCGCCTGTCCCGCTGACCTCCGCGCGACGTACCCGCCGCCGCTGTTGGTTGGAGGTGTGTGAGGGGGGCCTGGAGGGGAGGTCGGGGTGGTGGTGGTCGGAAGGGGGGACTGTCCCTTCGCGCGCGCCGCGGCTCGAGGCAACCGTCCGGAGCGGGAGCCCGGGCGCCAGGGGTCTGGCGGCGGGGACACTGATTGCTCCCGCCGGCTGCCGGCGCTGCGGGGCTACGCGTGAGAGAGGAGCCGCTCGGGCGCCTTCTCCCAGGTGAGGGATGGGAGGCCGCGTGGGGCGGGAGCTGGCGGGCCGGCGCTGCGCGGCCGCGGGCTGCGAGGGCGCAGGTGGAGCGGGGGCTCGGCAGGGATGCGGCGGTGAGATGGGAAGGGGCCGCGCAGCGGTTCCCCAGAGCGCGCCGGCGGAGGCGTCCTGCGGCCGGCGAGGGGGTGGGCTTTGCGGGGAGGACGGTTCAGGTGGGGAGCGCGGCCGCCGCGGCTCCGGCGCCTCCCGCGGCACCCGTTCCGGGCTCCCGGGGCGCGGGGAGGCGGGCGCCCCGCCCGGGGCGGGGGGGGGGGGCGGTCGGGGGGGAGGGGAGAGCGCCCGTGTCGGAGGCAGAAGCGACGCAGATGCGAAAGTAGAGGCCTCTGGGCACCATTTCTGTGCAGTGAAACCGAATCCGGGGTTGCAGGCGCCCGCCGCTTGGCTCACCCGGTGCCTGGCGCTCCGCGGCCCGACAGCCCCTCTCGGGTTCATCCCCAGCGCGCTCAGACCCGGGGGCTGTCTGTGACGTACGCTTCTTCCTGCGGGCCCCCCCCTTTATTTATTTATTTTTATTATTTATTTATTTATTTATTTATTGGTCCTTTATTGGCCCAGGAACCGAAGAGATGTTTGAGTACTTTGAAGAATGGATTGCTTCCTTTCTACCCCACTTTTTTTTTCGGGGTGCGGGGGGTGCGGAAAGGGATAGTCAAAGTGGGGAGGAACCTAAGCTTCCCTAGTGTTCATTTTGTTAGTCGAATCTGGTCGAATTTTTACCTGTGTCTCTAAAAGCAGATTTCTTAACCTGTCCCTGTGCCGCTCGCTTTGCAGCGAATATAGGTTTGCATCTATCCTTGTCAGCATAGGTCAGTATTTTTTCCCCTTTCAAGGTCTGCCTAATGTTTTAGCTATTTTATTTATTTGTTTGTTTATTTATTTTGGAGGGACGGTGTCTTTGCTCTCATAAAACAGACAAACAAAAACACACGTGCACCGAAGGTGCAAACACAGCAAGGTTATCCTCTCGAATTCCTCCCCATATGATTGTCGTGGTATTACCTTGGGTTAACATCCTGGTTTGGGGTTCAAGATGCCAGACCTCGTTTTAGTCTTCTGAATGTTAGCAATGCATGTACCTGGTTCCGTGAACCATTTACTGCCATCAGGGAGCCCCATATACTAGAGGGTAAGAAGATGAGAATTCCTTGTCCAGCACCATATTTGGCAGTTAATATAGCCTTAGGCATGTGAGCAAGGTTTCTAAGTAAACATCATAGTATCCAGCGGTCCTTTTGATGTCCAAAATTCCTGGTCTTAAGAAATGGACAGTATAATTAGTTTGAACTTAGAACTGAATTATGTGTTTCTTTGGTTATATTTTTTACCTTTATGTTTTCTTAAGTTTTTAGAACTCAGTTATATGATTTAATCTCTAAATGCTGTTTAATTCTGAAAAGTTATCAGGAATTGTAGGTAGGATAAGGACCTGCAGTGGCTTGCTTATTACTAAGAGCTGTTCAGGTTTTGAATATTTGAGGTTGAAATATTAGTCAAGTGTGAACAAGTATTAAAGAAAAGTATTGAATCATTTGATAGTCCAATTGAGTGTTCATTTTGCAACTTGAATTGCCAGCAGACAACTCTTGAGCTGAATAATATTGGCACTGTTGGTAGCAGGAAATACTCATCTTTATTTCACTTATGAGAGATCAAAAAAGAAAATTTCTATAGCAGTTACTGAAAATCTATAAATACTACTAATAGTGTTTTTAGATTTTTAACAGTATCCTTATCCTGCAGAATTATTGTGTTGATAACCCACTATCAGGATTGAAATTCTTTCCTAAGTTGCTTTAAATAAGACTTTCCTACATAACTTATGATGAGGGGGTATGGAGGTGAAGAAGACTACTGTTCAAATCTGGTTTTGATAGATACAAATGTAAGGATTGTTTCTGAACTTTTGAATTCAATAGAACTTAATTGACAAACCTGACTTGGTTACTCTCCACTGGTAGACACTTGTTTAAGAACTGATAAGAGCCGAAACTGGTTTGGCTCAGTGGAAAGAGTGTCGGCCTGCGGACTGAGAGGTCCCAGGTTCCCGTTAAGGGCATGTACCTTGGTTGCAGGCACATCCCCAGTCCGGGGTGTGCAGGAGGTGGCTAATGGATGTTTCTCTCTCATCAGTGTTTCTAGCTTTCTATCCCTCTTCCTTCTTCTCTGTAAAAAAAACAAAACAAAAAAAACTGATAAGGCAAATTGTTTCTTCTCCCAGAACTCTGTACTGGCTCAGAAGCAATAATATAACAGTTCCTTGACTACTGTGTCTCAGCTTATTGTTTAATTTTTATATGTTTTACCCTATTTTGATAAAATGTTTTTAGTATGCTGGGTTGACACTTTTCAGATTTTCTATTATGTTACTGTCCCTTGCTTTTTTGCTTCTACCAACAATATCAAATACGTGAACAGTTGTGTCTTTGCTGTTCTTCTAAAGCAGTTGTTTTTAACAGGTGTAATGAAAACATCACCAGAAGCACGAGACCTGATTTCAGATTGTCTCTTTCATAACCATAAGGAGGGACTTTGATCGCCTTCCTTTTCTTAGGCTCTCTAAACATCAGTTTTCTTTTTCTGTAAATGAAACTAATATCCTATCTATTTCAAGGAGATAAGGAATATGTAGGCTACTTGTTAAACTTGAGAGCGTAATATAAATACATATTTTTATTATTGTTGGTCAGCATTTCCTCTCTTAATACTTAATCATTTTTAATAGTTTCTGAACTTCAAAACTTGCCTCCTTGCCTTTGGGGCCTAAAAAAAGAAAAGGCTTAATCCACAACTACCTTTGTTTATTTCTACTACTGCTACATGGATCTTGACTGTGATGCTTTCATTCAATTGTGGTCTGCCACAGCAAAGTAGCCTTTGCTAGAGAGATAGATACATTGCTGTTTGATTGGTAAAGTCATTTTAAACAGACCCACCTGGAGTTTTAGAAGATTCTAATTTTAATTTGGGGTTAGCTATTGAGAATGGTTCAGTGAGAAAGGGCCTGGGCCTGAATTGTATGAGCCCAGAGGGAGGGGCTCTGGTTGGGTAAGGGAGTAAGTATTCAATAGTGGAGATAAAGCTGTGTCCTAGCATAGACGTAGCTCTTGGTAATATAGTTTTTTTCTGGTAAAAATAACTTCATCCTATTTGTAGAAATCTTAGTCTTTTTATAAGAAGCAGGATGTAGTACATTTAACTTTGTAGTGCTGAACTCTTTCGTAGATTATTTTCCTATATGTCATTTTCTTTTGGCTTGTTGAGGGTCTTTTTTATTTTGTTTCATTTTTTAAATAAGACATGTGTTTCTAGTTCTTCGTTTCATTTAGGCCATTTTCTCCAAGCATTGAAATAGCCACCACAGTGTGATATGAATTTTTATGTCAATAATTTGTAATGAGTGAATTTTTTCCTCCCTCTTAGAACCACTTGAGCAAAGATGCTGCATTTCTTATTCTTAATAGGTTGTCGGGACACTCAAGGTTCCTCGGAGAGTGCATTTCTGATTGTGCCTTTTGATGCTTATATATAGTGGTGATAGTTGCAGCCAGGTGTTTGGAGTTAACAAACTATAATTAGGTTTTATGATTATATGTAGATCTAGCTATTTTATGGATAATAGTTTCTTTAATAAAAATGGAGATGTCATTTGAGATCCCTGAGATTAAAGATAATTGGTGAGATACAAAGTTACTTTGTTTTTTTTTTTAATCTGATAATTATTTTGCTATAGTAGATCTAAAAATTAACTTCACTGTCTTGCCAAAGTGACTACCTTGTCGTAACATTATTCAAATCAGATTGTCATTTAAATTTTTATCCTCTGTTGTTTTTCTCCCCCCTATGGTTTTGTAGTCTGACAATATTATTTTTTAGTTTAAAGTTGATTTTTTTGAAATTGTTTATAGTATAGATGTTTCCAACCTCTCCTCCCCACATACACACACACACACACACACACACACACACACACACACACATACACACACACACACACACACACTCTTTGCCTTTCCTCCACTCATCCCTGCCCCTCTTCAGGCCTTTAACACACTATTGTCTGTGTCCATGGGCTATGCATATTTGCATATATGTTCTTTGGTTAATCTCCCTTTCTTCCCACCCTCTCCCCTCTGAGGTCTGTTAGTCCATTCCCTGCATCCATTCCTCTGGACCTGTTTTGTTCATTAGATTCCACAAATAAGTGAGGTCATACAGTATTTGTCTTTCTCTGACAGGCTTATTTCCCTTAGTATATAATCTTCAGGTACATTCATGCTGTCACAAAGGATAAGAAATCCTTTTTTATAGCTGTGTAGTATTCTATTGTATAAATGTACCACAGCTTTTTTATGTACCCATCTACTGATGGGCATTTAGGCTATTTCCAGATCTTAGCTATTGTACATAACACTACTATAAACATAGGGATGTATACATCCTTTCTGATTGGTATGTTGGGAATCTTAGGTATATTCTCAGAAGTGGGATTGCTGGGTCAGAGGGCAGGTGCATTATTAATTTTTTGAAGAAACTCCATACTATTTTTACACAGTGGCTGCATTCCCACTAGCAGTGTACTAGGGTTCCCTTTTCTCTGCGTTCTCATTTATGCTTGTTCTTTATTGATGTACTAGAGGCCCAGTGCATGAAACTCATGCACGGGGAGGGGGGGTGGAGGGGGGGGAAGGGGGAGATTGCCCCTCAGCCCAGCCTGCATCCTCTCCAATCTGGGACCCCTTGGGGGATGTCTGACTGCTGGTTTAGGCCCAGTCCCGTACCTATCAAAATCAGATTTGAACAGTCAGGACATCCTTCTCACAATCCGGTACTGCTGGCTCCCAACTGCTTGCCTGCCTGCCTGCCAGTCTGATCACCCACAGCCTGATCGTCACCTAACTGCTCCCCTGCTGCTCTCCCCTGCCAGCCTTGTTGCTCCTAACTGCCCTCCCCTGCTGGCCTGGTCGCCCCCAACTGCCCTCTCCTGCCGTCCTGGTTGCCCCCAACTGCCCTCCCCTGCAGGCCTGGTCCCCCCCAACTTCCCTTCCCTGCAGGCCTAGTCCCCCAACTGCCTTTCCTTGCTGGCCTGGTCACTCCTAACTGCACTTCCCTGCTGGCCTGATCTCCCATAACTACCCTCCCCTGCTGGCCATCTTGTGGTGGCCATTTTTTACTACATGGGGGCGGTCATATTGTATGAGGGCGTGAGGGTCAATTTGCATATTACCTCTTTATTATATAAGATTGAGGGTAGACATTCTGGCAGTGATAACTGATTGTTATTTGATTTTAATTTGCCTCTCTCTGGTGATTAGTGGCTTTGAGCATTTTTTTTTTTTTTCCTAGTGTTGAATTGTAAGAGTTCTTTATATATTTTGGAAATTAATCCCTTATCAGATGTATCATTGGCAAATATATTCTCCCATATGGTAGATTCCTTTTTCATTTTTATCAATATAATGGTTTATTTTGCTGTGCAGAAGCTTTTTAATTTGATATAGTCCCATATGTGTTTTTCTTCCTTTATTTCTCTTTCCCTAGGAATGTATTGGTTAAAATGCTGCTACATTAGATGTCTACATTAGAAATTGTCTGCCTATGTTTTATTCTAGGATATTTATGGGTTTTTGAATTACACCTAAATCTTTTATCTATTTTAAGTTTATTCTTGTGTGTGGTGTAAGTTGATGTTTGTTTTGTTATGTTTTTTGTTTTTTTGCATGGACCTGTCTAATTCTCCCATTTATTGAATGGACTATTTTTACTTCATTGTTTGATCTTGCCTCCTTTGTCAAATATTAATTGGTTATAATGGCGTAGATGAGTTTTGGGGTTTTTGTTCTATTTCATTTGTTTGTATGCCTGTTCTTGTGCCGGTACCAGGCTGTTTTAATTATAATGGCATTGCAGTATAGTTTGATATCCAGTATTGTGAGCTCCTCCAAATTTGTTCTTGCTCCAGATTGCTGCAGCTATTCGGAGTCTTTCTTGGTTCTATATAAATTTTTAGAATATTTGTTCTAGATCTGTGAAATATGTTGGTATTTTAATTGGGATTGCACTGAATCTGAAGATTGCTTTCAATAGTATGGGCATTTTAATTATGTGATGAACTTGGTATATGCTTCTACTTGTTTGTATCTTCCTCTATTTCTTTTTTCAATATCCTGTAGTTTTCTGAGTACAAGTCTTTTACTTCGTTGGTTTATTCCTAGGTATCTTTACTTATTTTTTTTTAAATATATTTTCATTGATTTTTTTTTTACAGAGAAGGATAGAGAGTTAGAAACATTGACGAGAGAGAAACATTGATCAGCTGTCTCCTGCACACTTCCTACTGGGGATGTGCCCACAATCAAGGTACATGCCCTTGACAGGAATCGAACCTGGGATCTTTCAATCTGCAGGCCGATACTCTATCCACTGAGCCAAACTGGTTTCAGCAGTATCTTATTTTTTTGTTGTAATGATAAATGGGCTTTTTGTTTGTTTCTTTTCCTGAGAGTTCATTATTGGTGTTTAAATATGCCATTGATTTCCAGATGTTAATTTTGAGTCCTATTACTTTTCTGAATTCATTTATTAAATCTAGCAGTTTTTTGGTGGAGTCTTTAGGGTTTTCTATGTACAATATCAAGTCATCTGTGAATAATCACAGTTTTACTTTTTCCTTTTTAATTTGGATGCCTTTTATTTTTTCTTATATGATTTCTGTGCTTAGGACTTCCAGTATTATGGTGAATAATAGTGGTGAAAGTGAACATAATGACTGCACATGAATTGATAATTCACAGTTGGGGTTAGATTTATTTTATTTTTGTTTCTAAGACCATTGGTATCAGGTTATCTGAGAAAAAAATAGTACTATATCAGTAAACACAAGTGTTTTTTAAATTACCTCTTGGAAACATTAAAGTTGGAGAGTGAACCTTATAGTCTAGGCTAGGGGTGTCGAACTCAATCAGAGAAGGGGCCAAAATCTAAAATCCAGCCTAAATCGCGGGCCGAATGGTTTACTGAACAGTCATAAACTGTCATTGTGATGGAAACACAGCGGAGTGCAGTGATGACAGCGCGGTGCGGGCCACATTGCAAGGCCTGGCGGGACGGATTTGGCCCGCGGGCCTTGTGTTTGACACATGTGGTCTAGGCTGTAGGTTTTTTATTATACTCTTTCTCTATGTAACTGCTCATTTTTAATTCTAGTATGGTATCTTTATGATCTGTTTCTCCCATTGCAGCCTTCTCAATTTTATTTTCAGTTAGATGGTAATATTTAAGCACACTCTGACTTTAACCATCAATGGTCATTAATGTAAGCATATTATCGGTACTTTTTTTTGTTAACTAGTAGTACTAAATGAATTTTCATACTTTCAACTTCTATTCTAGAGCCATGTTTCCTAGCCAATAACTCATATCTGTTAGATGGTTATCAAAACCTAAATGAAAAATTTTCAAATACTATTTTTAAAAAGTACAAAGTCAATATATGTTCTTTTAAATACTTGGGCAAAGTGATGTAAGTAAAACTTTACTGTTTTTCCCTATTTTTATTGTGTGTATTATTTTGTATTTTATAGCTTTGCCATAATTTAGTAAATTTTGTTGTTGATGGGCATTTAGACTGATTTTTTTTCTTTTGTGGCCATGAAAAACCTTGAATATACATATTTGTGTATTTACTTCTTGAAGTGTGATTACTGTGTATGTGTTCATTTTTATTACTTTGGTTAAAACTGTGAAATTAAATTTCCAAAAGGTTTTAACAGTTTTATATTTCACCAATACTGTTTGTGAAAGAGCCTTTTCCCCATATTCTTAACAGTACTGGATATTAATTTTTGTTAATCCTTGTAACTGAAAGATGGCAACTTTGAATAAATTGCCTTTTTTGAACTATTGAATAGTATTGATTTCAGGGTACCATGTTTCTCTTATAAATGCTTGGTTGTGGTAGATTCTATATAATTGGTTGTGAAATGATTGACAAAATGAAGCATAATTGCATTGCTAAATGTTAATTGAGGAATAATTTACAAAGAGTAAAAACCACTCTTTTCATATGCAGTTATATGCCTTTGGACAGACATACAGAGTCATAAGACTCCCACTTCAAAGTACAATATAGTTCTATCACCTAAAGTTCCCTCATGTTCCTTTATAGTTGTTTCCCTTCTGCCTCCAGCCCCTGAACTGATGTAATCCTATAATTTTTACATTTTACAAAATGTCCTATCAATAGAATTATATAGGATTAACTTCTTTAGCTTGGAATAATATTTTTGAAACTAATCCATGTTGTTGCACAAGTCGGTTCTTTTTATTGCTGAGCAGTATTCAATTGCATGGACTTACACCACAATTTATTTATTCTCCTGGCTAATGGTCATTTTGTTGTTTCCAGTTTTTGAATGTTTGTTAATAAAGGTGTCATAAACACCATATATGTTTTTTAACATATGCTTCATTTCTCTAGAATAAATATGTAGGAGTAGGATTGCTGAATAATATGGGATATGTGTATGTATTTAGTTTTATAAGAAACTGCCTTACTGTTTTCTGAAGTGATTAACATTTTTTCATTTCTACCAGTTCTCCCTATCTTTTAAACAGTTAGTACTTTTAGACTTTTATGTTAGTCGTTATTATAGGTGTTGAGTTGTAGGTTATTGGCTTCATCATAGAAATCTAGAAGCATTAGAAAGAGGAGGTCAGCCAGACAGATAGAGGGGTGAGGAAAGGTTATTGGATTTTTTTTAGAAGAATTGTGACTTTTGAGGGAATGACATTCAAGGGAAAACTCAGAATATAATACATGAAAGGGGAGTAGAGAAGAGGATGACTTAAGACAGATTCACATTTAGTAATTTAGGGCAAGATCTGACTAATGAAGTGTCATGATAAAGACGCAAAGTTGACAATTCAGAGGAAAGATAATTATATCCTATTGGGGCAAACAGATAAGGGGACAGTATTTTAGCTGGACCCAAATATGAATGCATAGGGTTTCAATCATTAGATAGAAAGGCATGGGATGAGTATTGAAATTGGAGTCAAGGTGTTCTTGTTAATAAACTTCTAGAATCCTGGCATTGGAGTTATTTAATCTTTGTTAGACACACGACTAGTTTGATAATATTTCTGCTGAATTATTCTGTTAGTCTGCAATAAATACCTGCAGTGACTGGCTATTCATGCAATAGCTCTTTCAGGTTATTCTTTCATTATATTTATATTAGAGTCCCAGTGCATGGATTCATGCACCAATGGGGTCCCTCAGCCTGGCCTGCGAGGATCAGGCTGAAACCAGCCTGGTGCATGGGTTCGTCCAGGGCATGTCAGCCCACCTCGCCCAGTCCCTTTTAGGGCTGATCAGGGCGGGCTGGCCGGGCAGGGACCGCAGGAGGGTTCCAGGGCGTGTCCAGCCTGTCTCACCCAGTCTGGATCCACTGGACCCCAGCAGCAAGATAACCTACTGGTTGGAGTATCTGTCCCCTGGTGGTCAGGCATGTCATAGTGACTGGACAAACAGACACTTAGCATATTTTATTATGTAAAACGAAAGGCCCGGTGCACAGGATTCATGGCCTGTGGGGGTCAGCCCGCTGTGGGAGCGCTGTTCATCCTGGTCAGCCAAACAGCTGTGGACCCGCCCTCTGAGTGATGCTCCCACTGCAGCTCCTGCGTTGAGTCTCTGCACTTCAGAGCGACTGGCCAACCTGTTGTTCTGATTGTTCCGCCATTTGATCGCTGGGCTTTTATAATGGGATAGGACTGAACCTAAATCTACCTTTCTGTAATTTGTATTTACTATTCAACCAGTATTGAACTTGTACAGAGTAGAAGAGAAATGTTAGCTCATTTTTTACTTTATATTCATACTAGCCTTAGGTTGTTTGCTTTGGGGACAGTTCCATTATATGCTGCTAATTCACTGACTTAAAGTAAACAAAAACCTAAGTGCTTAACTAAAAGCTGAAGTTTTAGTCATGGGAATAGAGGCTTAATAATTTTGGTTGATAACAGGTTTTTTAAGTATTCATTTGGAAATTGAGGAAATCTGAGTATATTGTAGATACTGATAGGAAGTCCATTGTGACTTTCTTTTCTATCTTATTTGTATATATGTGTTACTTTTTCCCTTCTCTCTTCTCAATGGGTTATGAGGATTAAGAGATTTAGAAAAATGTTAACAGTTGACATATAGAGCATTTTCTCTGGGTGTGTTTTTCAGGAATTAGTCTAAGCAAGTGGAGGAGACATTTTAAGAAATAGGAATGAATAAAAAGATACTGATGAAGATCCACATGGATTTTAAGTATGATGGGTCAGAGTTGGTCAGTAGAATGATCTTGGACATAGCTAAGGCTCAATAGATAATGAGGGAAGCTGGATATAATGTTGGTATTTGGGTGAATAAATAGGATAGATAGCTTTTGATTGAAAGGAAAAGAATAAATTTTACGTTGTGCATCTCAGTCTTACAGCAATCTCCACATTGTCAAATGGAGTTTAATACATAGAATTTCACTTTCTCTAAAATTATATTAGATGATAATTGGTCTTATAAGGTGCTAGAGGCTAACCTTCTGAAGATCCTTTTTTGAACTGTCTTGGTATCTTTATTGACATGGATAGTCTTGTAGGCTTGACCAGAGATCATGTCTTAATTTGTAAATTAGGAAATTGAGATAAAAAAGAATATGACTTTTTATTGTGAATGGGTAATTTGGTTCTTTCTTTCTCTTAACTTTCTTATATGCACTGCCTGGCATGAGTAATAAACACAAATTCTGTATTAGTCAGCTTTTTCCATATCCCAAACTACTTTATTTGGTGGTTCATCTATAATTTATCCCTAATGCTGCTTTGATGCATACCTTATTTATTGAACTGTTAATTTTCCTACTCTGGGGTGGAGGAGTGGGAAGAAGATGGAAGAGATGGCAGTTGCTTGTATAGAACACATAAATTAGTTTGTCATTAAAAAATAGATTAGTCAGTAAGGTTGTGCCATGCCCAGTACCTTTACTTTCTGCTTGATTTCCATCAGTTGGTTATATTTTAGCCCTCTAAATTCTGATTCACTTTAAATCAGAATTATGGTAAAGAAGTAACCGATCTTTAAGTTATATTTCTCAGTATAATTACCTTAAAATCCATTCTCTGAGTGACATCTTTATTTCATTTTATCATCCCTGTGGAGGAGCCTCCTGTGCCTTAAGAAAGAGGCTCTTCATAGCCTCATATTGTATAGCCATTAGTTAGGCTTCTACCAGATGAACATTGTCTTTTCTCATTTGCCATTTCAAATTACCTTCTTTGAATAAATAATCCTATATTATAAAACCTTAATATGCAAATCAACCAGATGGCAGAACTACCAGTTGCTCTGCCACACACCACCAGGGAGCAGATGCTCAACACAGGAGCTGCCCTCAGTATGGTCACTGCTGCATTCAGCATCCCAGATTGCGAGAGGGCAGGCCTCTAGTTTATTGAATAATAATCAAATAAAAGTTACCTTCATTTCCTATTCCCTTTGTCTAGCTCTGATCTAAATTGATGATACCATGATCATGATATTTCATTGACTTTCTAGGTGGTAGGTTATTTGAAATCCCTCTTGAATGATCCTTGTTACAATAACTTTTTAGTGTATTTTGCCCCTTCCTTTGATATTGATAGGTGTGATCTGTACCTTTTTTTACTTTGGTTACATGTGAGAAAAATGATAAGTGGATATGTACTTTGTAAATATGATGGGATATTTGGGATAAATGAGGAAGTGTCACTGTAGAAAATCTGGAAATACAGAGGAAAAAGGGAACAATGAAGTTCCCCAACCTAATTCTTAATAACATTTCTGTCTTTAACGATTTGAACAAAACTATTTTTTAAAAGTATTTTTTTATTGATTTTTAGAAAGAGAAGAAGGGAGAAGGAGAGAGAAACATCAATGAGACAGGAATATCATTGATTGGCTGCCTCTTGCATGCACCACACCAATCACACCAGTGATCAAGCCCTCAACCCAGGCATATGTTTTGACTGGGAATTGAACTGTGACCTCCAGATACTCAATTGCTGAGCCATGAAGGTTGGATTGTTATAATTTTGACTGTTCTGGGGCTGTAAACATATAAATCATTTAAATGAAGAAAGGTTGTGTTCTAATATTATTTTGTATTTCTTTTTTGTTTATTTTGTTAATCTTCATCCGAGGATATTTTTCCATTGATTTTTTAATTTTATTTTAGGGAGAGTAGAAGAAAGAGGGAAAGACAGAGAGAAACATATAGATTGGTTGCCTCATGCATGGGCCCAGGCCCTGGTTGGGGCTCTGGGCCAGGGTTGAGCCTGAACCAAGGTATGTGCCCTTGAGGCTTTATCCACTGAGCCAAACTGGCTAGGGCTGTATTTGTGTTTCTTTACCTTATCTTTGAGATTTTAGCTTAAAAGTAATTTTTAGCATAGCACCTTACACATTCTGTTCTTTGCTTGTTATATTCCTTGACAGACTATAAACTCCTTGAGGGCTAGAGTCTTATCTTGTTCCCAGTGCATTTAATTGATTATAAACAGTACAGTACATGGCTTAGTTAGATGCTTAATCAATGAAAAAAAAAAAAAGATTAAAGAACTCAAATCTTTTTTTGAATATTAAGATTATTGTTGATTTTTAGTGGTAATCATTATTTTGAAAGTATGAAGAAGAAACAAGTTAGTACTTTTTTCACAAGTGTAATCTCGCAGTCCTGTCTCCTCTACCTAGTTTTTAAAAATGAATTCGTGAACATAAGGAGATAATGGTCCCCAAAAGAAAAAAAGGTTCTATGAATGGAAAATCTTGTTTACTTGTTCTTATTACTTTTTCTTATAATCTGAGGCAGCACTGGACTGTCTTGTTCGTGGTTACTTGATTTTATAGTCCATTCTGAGGCAGCACTGGACTGTCTTGGAAATAACGGTGCTACTTCTCCCTTTTTAGGGATAAGGCAGGAGATGCAGATGTTGGAGATTACAAGTGGTTTTTTGGAATTCTTTTGTCATTGTAAATTACTTTTTA
Source organism: Pipistrellus kuhlii (assembly GCF_014108245.1). Classification (NCBI taxonomy): domain Eukaryota; kingdom Metazoa; phylum Chordata; class Mammalia; order Chiroptera; family Vespertilionidae; genus Pipistrellus; species Pipistrellus kuhlii. The sequence continues at coordinate 155,201,402 of NW_023425404.1, forward strand.
ATAAGTGGTATTAGTTTTCTTAATTACCACTTGTATGGCTCAGAAAATTTATTTCATGGAAGTTTACAAAGACGACTTTCCAATACTTAATATTCTTGTGTTTGCTCCTTTAGATTTTGACATTGTGCAGCAAAGAAATGGTTATGGAGAAGCCCAGTCCGCTGCTTGTAGGGCGGGAGTTTGTGAGGCAGTATTATACTTTGCTGAATAAAGCTCCAGAATATTTACACAGGTAAATTTTAAATGGTATATTTTAGTATTTTTTATTTAGTTTTATAGATTTATTTTCTTGAGTATGACTTGACATATTGTCTTCCTGTCACCTCCTCTCTTGACAGTATCTTTTGTAAACCTTATCTAATATTTTAACTATCTGGTGGCTGAAACCATTTTTTTTTTTATATGAAATCCACAGAAAGAAAACCACTTAACACAATATAACACATCACACGCTTATGCATGTGCACAAAATTATATATTCTGGTACTTTGTTTCATTTAAAAAAAACAACCACCTTTGGCTTGACAACTAATAAGTTCCAGTGTGCAATTTGAAATCATGGGCTTAAGCCATCTCAAAGTTCTCTATAGCAACGTTAGGAAATGAATCCATTAAGTGAATACATTTGTGAACATATCTTGATTAATCTGCAAAATAGTATTTCTTGGTAAAATAGCAACAGGAGCCTTGTTTACTATTTTGGTAAGAGTTGGAATTTGTAAGCTTATTTTTTTTCCAGAGATTGAAATGAAATTGATTTATGTTCTTTCTGGTATATTTTAGCAGGTGGAAGATAAGTGAGACTTTTGTAAGTATTAGGCTTTGCAAGTATTTGTTGTAGAATACTCTAGCCAAGTGAGCTAAGGGTAAATATATTATTTATAGGTCCTCTTACAAAGATGCTAGTTATACTAAAGTTAGATTTTGCAATATGCCCTGCATTTTTAAACTTGTGTATTATTCTGTTACAGGAGATGAATACTTACACATTTTCCTAATTATAAAAATAAAAGCATTCTTGTTGACAGTGTTTGTGGAAGGAGAATAGAATTAATAGGGCCATTCATGATTTGACATTTAATCTTTTTACAATGTAGGTATTAACATTTTTAGCTTTTTTTGTTTAAGCAAGGAACTTTTTTTTATAGTGACGAAAAAGTAAAATGTAAAACAGACTTTCAAATAACAGCACTAACTTCTGTTTTATACTATGTAACCAGTTTCCCTAGTAATGAAAATTTAGTTTGTAATTTTGCACTGGTTAATACTATAACGAATATCCTTACACATACATTTTGTGCATCTTTAGACCAAGTTCCTAGAAGTCAAAATGTTAAAGGTTTTATGCACATTTAGAGCCAAATTGTCCTCCAGTGAGATAATAGCAATTGATGTGCTTGCCAGTTTTACATGGGAGGAAATAGTATAAACTTTAAAATATGGGTAACAGTTAAAAGTATGGATGTTGAAATGAGACAGACTGAGTTTATGTCTTAGCTGCTCCACTTGAAAAGTGTGTGATCTTAGGTAAGTTATTTTAACTTCTGAATATCAGTTTGCTCATTTAGATAATAGCAATTATTTCATGAAGTTGTTGTTAGGGTTAAATGAATCAGTGTATATAATGCATTGAGAACATTACTTGGCGTAGAGGAAGTCTTAAACATGTTTTATTATGATAGAACTTGAATTCTCTTTATGAGAAAATCAACCTTGCATGTTTGATAACCCTTATTTAAAAAGATATTAATTCTTATTGCTTTAGGTAATGCAAGAGAAGCATCGTGTATACTTAAGAGCAATATAAAAATATTAATAAAAATTGGGTGTTGAAATAATGTAGATTTTTTTAATGTAATCTATGAATTATATGTTGTTTTAAATCTAAACTGATTTAATCTAAGCCTTTCAAGGGTTAGTAATCATTTGGAACTCAAAATAGAATGTTAAACAGCATTTGATTCCCAAACAAATCTAGGTAACTGAGTTTTTTAATCTAAAGGAAAAAGAAATGGGTCAACTACTGCCGCATCAGTATGTAGAATTTTTTATGAATATTTCATTTTTCCACTTAACAAAAAATAGATGTAACAGGAATTAGATGAGAATAACTAATTATCTGGGTGCATGATATATTCAGTGTGCTAGACACGCTAATAATTCTATGTCATTATTCACTTAACCCTTACAAAAACCCTGTGGGGTAGTCACTGTTCTGATTTATAACCAAGGAAAGTGAACTTAAAAACCCTAAATGTACTTAAACGTAAACAACTAATCATTGAGAGAGCTGGACGTGGAAATTAGGTCTCTCTAATACCAGAACTCTATTGCCTCTTAGACTTCTTGACAATTGAATATTAATCATTATCAATGGTTTTACAGGTTTTATGGCAGAAATTCTTCCTATGTTCATGGTGGAGTAGATGCCAGTGGAAAGCCCCAGGAGGCTGTTTATGGCCAAAATGTAAGTATCAATTTCATATACATTTTCGATTTTCTTGTGTGTTGATAGAGATTTGAAAAAATAGCCTTCATGTGCCCATTACTTTATTTCCTTTTAAATAATTCTTTATTGTTGAAAGTTTTATATATGCCCCCCTCATTGCCATTAATTTCTTGAATGTGATCATTAGTTGTAACTAGAATTTATGTTACAGTAATTGTGATTGTGCTTTGAGTTCTTAAAAACATCCATTTTGTATGAAGCACAGTATTATATGGGGGTGAATACAAAGGAGAAGAGGGATGTTTTCTCTCCTTGATGTAATTTATACATGAAACAGTTGAAACAGTGTATTAAGTTTATACAAATGTGGGCTGAATCTTACTTTAAATAAGGATGTACGGAAGTATGTATGCTCCTTAAGATTTTGTAGAGAATAGGATGTGGGATTTCCGCTGGACTCTGAATTATGGGATTTGGCCTTTGCAAACGAGGAAATTGAAAGTAGAAGAAAAGGCCTCAGCAAGCATGCAGTAAAGTAAAATTAACTATGAGGTCAAGGAGAAGTCAACACATTCTGTGTGAGTAAATACCCAATACAGAATAGTGGCAGGAAGCTTTATAAAGCCCATACTTCTGCATAATAAGAGACATCATTGTGATATCTTGTATAGAGAGTTGACATGTTGAAAATGGTGGCTTAGGAATACCAGTCTGGTAGTAACACATATATGATGAAAAGGATTCAAGTGAGGCAGAAGGATTAAGTAAATAATCTATAAATTGTAAGGAAGAAATCAGTGAAGTTTTGATGTAGTATTATATTCTGTGGTCTGCAAACTGTGGCTCAAGAGCCACATGCAGCTCTTTGACCCCTTGAATGTGGGTCTTCCACAAAACACCATAGCCTGGGCAAGTCTATTTTGAATAAGTGGCATTAGGAGAAGTTTAAGTTTAAAAAATGTGGCTCTCAAAAGAAATTTCAATCATCGTTCTGTTGATATTTGGCTCTGTTGACTAATGAGTTTGCTAGCCGCTGGTATAGTTAATGCAGTATCACAAGAATTTGTATTTTTTTCCTTCTCCTAATAAAGGATATACACCACAAAGTATTATCTCTGAACTTCAGTGAATGTCATACTAAAATTCGTCATGTGGATGCCCACGCAACCTTGAGTGATGGAGTAGTTGTCCAGGTCATGGGTTTGCTGTCGAACAGTGGACAGCCAGAGAGGAAGTTTATGCAAACCTTTGTTCTGGCTCCTGAAGTAAGTTTTCATTTACATAATTTTATTTGGCTCTTAGTTGCTTGATGTGTCCAAAGAGTTTCTTCATACCAGTTTACATACATATACATGTAGCTTTTTTGAGAAATTTGTAGTGAACATGTTGATATAATTTACTTGTGCTTTGTGTGCGTGTGTGTTTGTACTCTTTGACTAGTGATAAAAGATATTGATACTAATGGGTAAATAGATGATTAAAATTATAGAACTAATACAAAAATTATGTTTTATAGGTTACATATTAAACAGAATGGAAAAGTTCCATTTGTTAATTGTTCAGATTCTTTTACATTGAGTACATATTTCTTGAGTTCCAATATTCTTTGATTGATTTTCTTTAGTTTATTTTATTAACATCATATAGTAGGTTCAACTTTGGAAAATTATATTTAGTCTACATTATTTCTATAGTATTAAAATAGAAATTGAGTATGTTGTGTAATTTGTTCTTTTTGTGGTATGCCACCTTTATGGGTACTTACGGCATATTTGGATGTTGTTCTTTTTACAGGGATCTGTTCCAAATAAATTTTACGTTCACAATGATATGTTTCGTTATGAGGATGAAGTATTTGGTGATTCTGAGCCAGAACTTGATGAAGGTGAGGTTACTTTCAAGGTAGAAAGGTTCTTTCATCACTCTTCAAGGAAAAGTATGAAACTTACAGAAGCTTTTGTATATTATAACTGAGTCAAAACCCCTTTCTCCTTTTGGTATTTGTTTAAACAATATAGATGTTCATTACATGAAATTTTTAAAAAGTCAGATATAGAGAAGAAAATTCTCAATCTCATCCTTTATAGATAACTAACAGTTTTGTGCAAATTACAGAATTTTGTTGAATCCTATACTTGGCCTAAAGCTTGCCTGGCCCGTGTGGCTCAGTGTTGAGCATTGACCTATGAACCAGGAGGTAATGGTTCAATTATTGGTCAAAGCATATGCCTAGGTTGCAGGCTCAGTCCCCAGTGTGGGATGTGTAGGAGGCAGCTGATCAATGATTCTCTCTCATCATTGATGTTTCTCTCTCTCTCTCCATCTCCCTTAAGGAAATTAATAAAATGTTTTTTAAAAATAATAAAGCTTGCTTTTAATTTTTCACTTAATATCTTTGTTGACTGGTAATTTTTTAGTTATACCATAATATTTAATTGATCTTCTGTTGATAAACATCATTTTTAAAATATATTATTTGCTCTATTGAATAGATGTGACAAAGGAAACTGAGTTATGGCTTTGTAATTTATTTGCTACCCTTTCCTTACTAATAGATTTAAAAAAAAATGATTAAATACCAAACTTTATCTTGTTTGCCCTTCATTTTTTTTTTTTTTTAGAGACTGGGGAAAATCACAAATGAATGCTTTTGTGAGAAATAATGGCAATTTTTTGCTATTTACTATCATATTATTGCATTAATCATTAAAAATATGTATATCACATTGTGAGTCAAATCTTCTAAAAAAATATTTGGTATATTATGTGTTGTCAGAATCGGAAGATGAAGTAGAAGAAGAACAAGAAGAAAGGCAACCATCTCCAGAACCTGTACAAGAAAATGCTAACAGTGGATACTATGAAGCTCACCCTGTGACGTAAGAATATTGCTTGCAAAGTTAAATTTGTTCTTTATTATAATGTCAGGTGGTTTTTGTTCCTAGAATTGTTGGAAGTAAGTTTTTGATAAAGGTACCTATTAGGACAGTATTTGAGTACTTTGCAAGAAATTTGGAAATAATTGTTTTAATTTATTAAAAAATTGAACATGGTTTGGACCAAAACCACGATCACTTACTGATAATGCAGATCACTTAGGACAATACAGTGAGCATTTCATTTTTATTTTTTTAGATTATTTTATTATTTATCTGTTTGTTTTTCAACATTTTTTTTTTTTAATTCTCACCCAAGGGTATTTTTCCTATTGATTTTTAGAGAGAAGGAAAGACAAAAATATCGATGTGAGAGAAACATCAATTGGTTGCCTCCTGCACTCTCTCTGAACCCTGAAGTACATGCCCTTGACCGGAATTGAACCTGGGACCCTTCAGTCTGCAGGCTGACGCTCTATCCACTGAGCCAAACTGGCTAGGGCATGAGCATTTAATTTTATAAGTAGGGGGTTTATTTCTAGTTGATACCATAGTACACATTTTTAGTAATCCAGTTTTAAAATGGTGGGATTGAGAAATGTTGCTTGAGAGTATTATTCCCTTCTGCCTTCTAGTTCTTATTGGACTTTTTCCATTAGATTGGAGAGGTATTGAATTTTATCTTATTTGAATTGATTATTTATTCATACTGAAAAGGAATAAAATATTTTATTGTAGTAATGGCATAGAGGAGCCTTTGGAAGAATCCGCTCATGAACCTGAACCTGAGCCAGAATCTGAAACAAAGACTGAAGAGCTGAAGCCGCCAGTGGAAGAGAAGAACTTGGAAGAATTAGAGGAGAAGTCTACTTCTCCTCCTCCTGCTGAACCTGTGTCTCTGCCACAAGAACCACCAAAGGTTAGATCAAAGGAACTCTTTAATCTATAACTTCATATTTTTATATTTGATACCATTAATGAAGCATGACCTTTGTTCTATTATGTTAATTTGTTTCATATAGTAAACTACTTTTTTGTGCAAATGAAAGAAGCTGTGGGTTTTTTGGTAATTTTGAGAAAATCTCATTGTTTCCACCCCTTTTCCCCCCTCAAAAAATACCCCTCAGAGTGAAGTTGAAGATTAATCTTTGTCTCTATACAATGTTTAGTACCTTACATGAAATTATTTGGGTCCATGCATAAAACTGAGAGTTGCTCTTCCATTCTATACTAATAAATCCTCTACACACCGGATGCAAGGAGTCTTACAATTTCCCAACTTAAATAAGTTGGCCTATTAAAAGAAGGAATACCTCTTATTTCTGGCTTAATGGGAACAGTTTCCTTTCTACACCAATTAAACTATCTTGGAAAGATGAGTGACACTCATAATGTATCACTTAAGCCTATCTATACGTCTTTTATCTTTCTGAAAAAGTAGAAGGTTAAAGTATAATTGGGTAGTGAGAGGTGATTCCTTGTTCAATTTGTGAATGTTTGTTAAAGTTTCCAGCTAGTACTTTCTTCTTTCCTATCCTTCCCCTCTTAACACCATCACACACCCCATTTTCTCTAAAAGGGGAAAGAAATTGGTTCTATTAGGCTCTTATTTTTCTAGCATGTGTTAGTGGTTTTGTGCCACTTGCTCATCTACCTAGGGCATATAGGAACTTGCTTGTGGATTTATTTAGTAGTTCAGAAAAAAAAATAAAATAATCTTGCATAATGAGATTATGAAAGCTGGCACATAGACTGGCATGTGTGTGTGTGCCTTTCTTTTAGGAGTCCTCCAATATAGAACAGTAGTTTAGAAGTGAAAAGAAAACATATATTTGGAAGTTTCCCTATAGGAATGTTGGTGGTTTTCCATGATTAGTAGTCTAGGTTTGTTGCATTTCCTGCAGGCTTTCTCCTGGGCTTCAGTGACCAGTAAAAACCTGCCTCCTAGTGGTACTGTTTCTTCCTCTGGAATTCCACCCCATGTTAAAGCACCAGTCTCACAGGTAACCAATCTGTGAACACATTGGATTGTATCCTTGTTACATTGCCAATTGCTTATCTCTTTAATACTTTTTAAAATGAATCAATCAGAAATTATGGATTAAATATACCAAAAAAATTGTATTAAATGTCAGTGCACCCACTTTAAATGCCAAATCTCCATTCATCATCTGCATAGGTGGTATTTGGGGTTTGGGTGTGTGAAATGCAGATTAAGTTGGTTTTACATATATATATTATATTGTCATTTAAAAGGCTTCTATAACCAAAATAGTTCTTTAAAAAAAGTTTTAAATTTTATTTAGCAAACATATTTTAAGGAAGAAATTTGGAAAGGCACAAAGTAGTATGGCATTATAAGGAATCACTGTTTAAAAAAAAAAAAAAAATACTTTAAAAAATTATACTGCCTAAGTTCTTTGTAAGTGGTTCACACCATTTAATCGAAGCCTGTACCAACTTATGACTGTAGTGTTCACCTTAACCAATCATTCCAGTATTCTGCTTTTTGTTTGTGGTCATCATACCCATTTCAGAGCTTTCAAAATATTGAAAATAGGTGTACTTTAGAATTAACTAATTTAAAATTAAATTTATAAGCACAGTTTAAAAGAATGTCTTACTCTTTTACCTACATTTTGACTTAAACTTCATTCCACTAGAAAATTTAATTAAAATTGTTAGTGCACATAAAATATACTGTTTGTATACATCTCTTAATATGCTCTAAATAGTGAAATCTTGTGGTTTCAAAAAGCTAGTAATTATGAGTCAGTCTTTCTGGTGTTGGTACACATAATCAGGTACAATACAGGGCCTCATGATAACCTTTTTTCCCCCTTAGTTAGATATTCAGGAAGTGTTGAGTAGTTACCTCAGATCACAAATCAGGATTCTCTCTTAAAGAAAATTAATTTACCAAGTATTGGTTGTACTTTTCAACTCATCTGAAGACCTGATAAGTGATTTCTGGATATACTTTGAAATGCTTGATTTATCAGATTTGCATTTGGAATCCTTTGGATTGCTACTTCATTTCAGAGAGTTGGCTACATTAAAAACAACTGCTAGTTAAAAGTTAAAATAGCTAATTCTCATTATACCAGGCATTGTCAAAACATTTTCTATTCATTCTCATCTAATTTTCATAACCACTTTGTGAGGGTAGTTACTATTATTCCTGTTTCCCACTTACTTAAATTGAGTAGTACTTGAGACAGATATATAAATAGTTGGGCTAGGCTTTGAATTCATGCAGTTGGATGCCATGAGCACAGAGTCCATCTGTGACTTATGCAAACCTATATAGATTTCTTTAGACCCTTGAAGGGGAATGTATCTCTATTTACATTTCAGAAGAAGAGTACTAAGGCATATCTAAATTGCATTTCATTATATCCTAGCCTCTTGCCTAGGAAAAACAATTACCTTAAAATTTTGAAGTTAGTTTTTGAATTGTAGGAGACTAGATTGTATTTCCCAATCTACACCCTTATTAAAACAAAATGTTTATAATTTAAACTTTAAAATAAATTTCTGATCTCTTTAGGCTATATTTAGAATGAATTCATGATTTTTCCCCTTGATTTAATAAACCTTTCAATTTTATTTTGTTACTTTGGTGTAATACTTATTTCCTTAACAGTTTTAGCATAGGAAATTAATAAAAGAATTAAATCTAGTTCTTAGGATATTATTAGTAAGTGTTAATTTTTTGGTGAAAAGATTTTGTCTGGAAATTGATTATTATATCTAAATAGCTTCTGTTAAATTGAAGGATGTGTTTATTAGTTGCGGTTTTTATTATTGACTTGATTTGATGGTTTCATTTTTATCTCATATTTCGTTTGACTTTCATTTGTGGGATTTGTCATGTGAACACAATTTCTTGTTACATGGAAATAATTTTAAGGCCCTAAAATAAAATAGTATGTGGCATATTAACCATTTTATCTAGTTGAGTAAGTAGTTTTAATAATAAACTTGAGCCTACAGTATTAAAACTACACAGCCTGCTTAGTTAAAATATTAATTTTTGAAAAGAATTTTGTTAGATTTTTTTAATCTCATTCTTCTTGTATTGGTATCAGATATATATTAAAAGGTTGCTAAATTGATTTATTTGTAAGATGTTGAAAATTATTTAAAATAATTGTTACTTTGGAGTCCTTAAAGGATAATGAAGAACTTTTCTGTTTTGCTAATTGTGGTTTGTTTTGGTAATCTGTTTTGAAAACAATTTGAATCAGTCGGGTTGCCTCAAATTCTTTGATAACATTTGGACTGAATGAGTCTTAGGTTTTTCTGATATTCTTAAATTAAAATGTGCATTTGCTATTTTTATGAATTTGTAATACACACTAGCTTCATCAAAATTTTGTTAGAATACAAATTTACTTTTAATTCTGTTTTACAATCTAATATTCAAGTTAATTTGCACTTTAGGCCCCCTTAAGTTGAAATTTCTAGATAACTACCTTTTTCAGGCATCACATCATGGGTCAAAATATCTCATAGTGTTCAATTCCAACTCTAGATAGTATTGGTGTCAGGGCTGTATCTTGGGTCAGGCATAGAACATTCTTCTACATGTTTGGGTTAGAGAACTAACTAAATGTGATTTAACTTTAAGTGAATCAATAGTTACTACACATCTAAGTCTAACAGCACTGTTTTGGTTCTTTGGGTGGTGTAGAAATAAATTAAGAAAAGGTCCTTGTAGGAATAAATACATATAATAACTGAATTAATCTGGAGAGAGTTAAAAAATTTTAACTAGCAAAATTCTAGTATATGGGAAACAATTCATCTTGTTGGAGGAATGAGAATCTACGTGGAAGAAAAAGAATTTGGGAAGAGTCAGGCAAATCTGCTAAAAACTGTTAGGAATCACAGTGTTTACAGTGGGTGAAGGCATTTACAGTAAATTATCATTGGTGAAGGAAGCATAACTTTTTGTATCAAAATATGTCCTTGTAAAAAAAATGTCCTTGCAAATTACAATATTTCAGTTATATAAATGATGAGTTTGAGCCACTGCTGGGACTGAGGTCCTTAGAGATGATCAACCATAAAGACAGCACTGAAATTACTAGCTTCCCGACTTGACATGTTCTTCTTATACTGTTGAGTGTTCTCAGCATCCTTTGAAGGTCCATATATTTTATCTCTTCCTTGGACTACAAATATTTGGGCAGTAGATAACCTGACGAAGTTGGGAATACTGAACATGCCATTATACTAAAAGAAAATGTAATAGATGTGGATGTTATTTTGTTTTTAAAATAGTTTAATTGTATGTATTTAACTCAGCAGTTAGCAGAAACTTTTGGAAGGCATCTTAAAAGTCCCATTATCCTCCCTCCCCCCAATTATTCCTCAGGAAACAGTTAAGGAAAATTGTTGGGATCAGTCCTTAAACAAATGCACACCTTTCTCATAAGGAAGAACAATAGAAAGTTAAGACTTCTTTGACTATTTGAGATACTATATATATGTTTCTATTTTGTTTTCTTATGTGCATTTTGACTTAAAAGTAATATTTTTAGGTGCGAGAATAAGCTAAGTTATATATTTTGAACTATCAAAATATTGATTTTCAAAGTTTACGTATTTAGAGGGTGAGGTTTAGAGGATATTGCTGAGCACTTCCATTTGTAGGGCAGCAAGCTTGATAATTAGAAACTATGTGTCAGATATTCTTGTCTTCCTGAAATAAAGATGGCTCTTTCTTTTGTATGTGTGTTTACATGGAGTGGCTGGTTCATCTTGCATTTTTGTGATTTTTATGCTTTCCCAGTGTGGATGTAACTTTTAAAATGTGGTTGTAAAAAAATAGCTCATTGTGAGTTATATGGCCTTGAGTAGGAAAACAATGCCTACCCTACAGTCCTAGATTGGTACAGAATATCTTTATAAAATTATTTTTCATATATATTAGACACTATGTAAAAACATTCTAAACTTAAAATTACCATTATGCCTGTTAGTGACATTTGGTAATTGCTTTAGTTGGTGTTTCTAATATGGAATGTATTTCTTTTCTTTATAAATTGTGGGGGTTTTTTCCCTTGCATTTTATAATGTGTTTTTTCCCTTGTATTTTAGCCAAGAGTTGAAGCTAAACCAGAAGTTCAGTCTCAGCCACCTCGTGTGCGTGAACAACGACCTAGAGAACGACCTGGTTTTCCTCCTCGAGGACCAAGGCCAGGTAAGTCAGTCCCTCCTCTGTAACTGTTAGAATTTAGTGTTTAGTACTTTAAAAGTTGGAAAATACTGAACTTGAAAACTCTGTGGGTTCCCCCCCCCCCCCAGAAACAAGATGCTTATTGTTTTACTACAGATAGTGTTTTATACACAAATTCTTTTATTTTTTTTCATTTTCAAAATGCTTAAAGGTTTAAATAACCTGCTAAAATTCAGTCTGGTGCAAAACAACTAACTTCTAGGGGAGAATTAGTTGTCATGCCATAGAGACATGTATTTTGAAGACAGTTACTAATAATCTTGAGCCAAGTATTATTTGGTTATTGTCACTGGTTCTAAGAATTCAAAACTGAGCTGCCAATAACCTACTTTCTTTCTTAGCACTCTTATCTCTTCACAGATAAACAAATAAGCACACCCTGATTCTTCTTATTTTGATTGTCTTAGGTTTTAAGTAGTCATGATTTTTTACTTGTTTCCATTCTTAGCTAATACATGTAGCACCTCTATTTGAATAATATAAGTATATTATGTTGCTTTTGGGAGGAGGTGGGAGATAATATACATCAAATTTAGAATGTGTAATTTTTTTCACAAAAGTAAAATATAAGCGATGTGTTATTAAACCAGAAATCATGGAAGCTAGGGTTTGTTCTAGCTTTGCCACTGATTGAGTTTATGATCTTAGGTGATACCCCCTTAAATTAATGAGATTTTCTTATGCCATTCAATTATTATACAAAATTTTCTTGTGCAATGCCTTTCTTATATGCCTGTTTTTTTGTATTACTGGGAGGATCAAATATTATGTGTGTGTGTGTGTGTGTGTGTGTGTGTGTGTATAAATGTATATGAACACCCTAACATACATAATATATATATGAAGTATTACTATTAAGTTTACTGATTTGGCTGTAATTTCATACTACCAACGATTAACTAATTTGTGTGTTTCAAAATACTAAACACATTTAGTACAAATATAACTCACTATGTGAAATCTGTTTGGCTCCTGGGTAATGGCAAGAGTTTGATTAAGGAGGGAAACTTGAACTACTAACATTTGTCTTTCATTTAATCAATCAGATGAGTAGATGTAGAAGGGACTTGTGCAGTCTAGTCAGTACCCTCACTTTACACTTCAATATCACATTTCCTAATTAACCTACTAATAATAGACACTTAATCTCTGTTCAAGGAACTCACTATCTTACTAACCTAAGCCAGGAATATTGATATTAAGTGATTTTTGTATTCATTGCTTTGAACTAGTTTTTATAAGATGCTATGAACTGTTTATCTGCTCTATTCTTTTCTCAGGCAGAGGAGATATAGAACAGAATGAATCTGACAACCGTAGAATAATTCGCTATCCAGACAGTCATCAACTTTTTGTTGGTAACTTGCCACATGATATTGATGAAAATGAACTGAAAGAGTTCTTCATGAGTAAGTGGTTTATTTTGCTTTATCTTGAAATTAAGAAGGAGAAAAACAGAGCTTTTCCCATAGTAATTAAAGTATCTCCAGTTACCAACCACTTATCAGAAGAGAGAAGATTGCTATATCAGATGTTTCTCAGTGATTGTACTTAGTGTTGAATGGCCTGGTTCTTTATAGGTGAGAAGAAGGAGCAGGATGAATTGGTGTTAAATTTGGAGGTGGGATGAACTTAGCAAATATAAATCAGAAATAGAAAATATCATTGTCTTTCTAAAATCATGTAGATACCTTTCCTTTTGAAATGTCTAATAAAGATGCTGAAGGGTTAGAAGGGTTACCAAACAGTCCAGCTAGTTGTTGGCGTCTTAGATGACCTATATGAGTGAATATGTACTTTAGTTGTTGTTGGATGTAGCCACTTGCAACTTTTATTTTGAGATGGATCAAGGAGATTAAGATTATTCATCTTGAACAATTGAGGCCACAAAGTATTCTGTTAAAAAATTTAACCGTTGGTGTTCTAGCCAGTTTTGCTCAGTGGATAGAGCATTGGCCTATGGACTGAAGGATCCCAGGTTCAATTCTGGTCAAGGGCACGTACCTCCATTGTCATTAAAAAAAATAATAATAACCCTTTGTGCAATGTATGTTTTCACAGGTTTTGGGAATGTTGTGGAACTTCGCATCAATACCAAGGGTGTTGGCGGAAAGCTTCCAAATTTTGGTTTTGTGGTTTTTGATGACTCTGAACCAGTTCAGAGAATCTTAATTGCAAAAGTAAGTGACTTAAAGGGCAAAATTCAAGACTTTATTATTTCTGTTGTTTATACTATTAATGTGGTACATTTTTTTAAAATAAATCTTTATTGTTCAGATTATTAAAGGTGTTCCTCTCCCACCCCCTCTCAGCTCCCTTCCACCTGATTCCCAACCCCACCCTATGCCCTTACCCCCATCACTGTCTTCATCCATAGATGTAAGACTTTCATCCAGTCTCTTCCCGCACCCCTCAGACCCTTTTCCCCATGTGAATTGTTAGTCCAATTCCTTTCTATTTCCCTGATTCTATTATATTCACCAGTCCATTTTGTTCTTCAGATTTTTTTTTTTATTCTCTTGATTTTTAGATTCGCTTGTTGGTAGGTATGTATTTGATCTTTTTTATTGTTCATAATTTTTTACCTTTACCTTTTTCTTCTTCTTCCTCTTCTTAAAGAATACCCTTCAACATTTCAGGTAATCCTGGTTTGGTGTTGATGAACTCCTTTAACTTTTTCTTGTCTGTGAAGCTCTTTATCTGACCTTCAATTCTAAATGATAGCTTTGCTGGGTAGAGTAATCTTGGTTGTAGGTTCTTGTTGTTCATCATTTTGAATATTTCTTGCCACGCCCTTCTGGCCTGCATAGTTTCTGTTGAGAAACCAATTGACAGTCGTATGGGTACTCCCTTGTAGGTAACTAGTTGTTTTTCTCTTGCTGCTTGTAAGATTTTCTCTTTGTCTTTTGCTCTTGGCATCTTAATTATGATGTGTCTTGGAGTGTTCCTCTTTGAATTCCTCCTGTTTGGGGTCCTGTATCTTCCTGAACTTGTAAGTCTATTTCTTTTACCAGTTTTCTGTCATTATTTCTTCCATTAAGCCTTCAATATTCTGCTTGCTTTCTTCTGGCACCCCAAAAATCCGGATGTTGGTACGTTTTAAGCCGTCCCGGAGGTTCCTTACACTATCCTCACACTTTTGGATTCTTCTTTCTTTTTGCCTCTCTGGTTGGATGATTTTTGCTTTCATATATTTCAGTTCTTTGGTTTGATTCTTGGGACATATTAATCTATAGTTTTGAGTTTCTGTATATTCTTTATTTTAGACTTTGTATGCTTAATTTCTGGCTGGTCCTTTTCCATTTTTTTTGGTATTCTCATTAAGGTCCTTGAAGGTCTCACCATGCTTCTTGGAGGTCTCGTCAAGTTTCTCCAAGGTTTTTAGAAGATTCTTGAGTAATCTTATAAATGTGATTCAGAACTGTGTCGTCCACTAGTTTACTCTCCTCCATCTCTTCCATTCATGTCATGCTTCTGTGTTTCCTCATTCTGCTGTCTCCTTGTGTTGATGGAGTGGCTTTGTATGGTCAGTGACCTATAGGAGTCAGTAGCTCAGCTTCCCCAATCACCTGAGGTGGTCGCTTTTGCTATATCCCTTTGTGGGCTTAGTGCAAAGTCTTGGTGTAATTAAGCCTTGATTGCTGTTGGTACACTGAGAGGAATTGGCTTCCAGGCCAGTTGTCTGTGAGGATCCGCTGTGTCTATAAAGGAAGAACTGCTGCGCTGGAGACACACCTTGTTTCAGTGGGGCTTTGGTGCTCACTGAGTCCGTCTCCCAAATGTGTCACTTATGGTTGTGAGGGATTGAAACTGAGCACTAGAACTCTGGTTTCTGGGTCTCAATGAGGTTCAGCTACTGTCTGAGGCAAGTAGGGTCGCAGAAGCTACAGTGTGAACTACAGACATGTCCTCCTTGGATCTGTTTGCCCCAGGTTGCAATTTTGCTAAACTGCACCAGAGAGGGCCATTCATATGCAAAGTCCCTTGCTTGTAGCTTAGATGTATTGTGAGGGGAGTCTCAGGGCTGGCGTCACTAGGCTGGGGCGTGGCCAACAGCAATGGCTGCCTGTCTGCCTCTTGGATGGCATCCCTGCATCTCTCCACATCTTGCACCACAGCACAGTAAACAATCTCAGCTCAGCAAGCAAGCCAGCCTCACTTTCTGACCCGAAGGCAGACAGTCTAGCTAGCCCCTCCCCAGAAATTGGATTTCAGAGAGATCGGGCGCTTACCTCTCTTTGGATTGAAGAAAGCACGGCCCTCCGCCAGCCTGGATCCACCACCAGCTCCTATCGCGTCCTTGCCCCTCCTACCTCAGTTTTTCAGCACTTGTGCCCTGGATTCTCCTCTTTCCCTTTCAGTCTAGATCACATGTGTCAAACACGAGGCCCGCGGGCCAAATCCGTCCCGCAAGGCCTTGCAATGTGGCCCGCACCGCGCTGTCATCACTGCACTCCGCTGCGTTTCCATCACAATGACAGTTTATGACTGTTCAGTAAACCATTCGGCCCACGATTTAGGCTGGATTTTAGATTTTGGCCCCTTCTCTGATTGAGTTCAACAGCCCTAGTCTAGATGTAGGGCTTCCTCTCAGCCAGCTTTCGTTTGGTTTTTGGGAGATAGACATTTGTTTTATAGTTGTTTTTTTTTTACTTGTTGTGCCCAACAGCACTTTAGGAGTGTTTACCTAACGCCGCCATCTTCATTCTCAAATTTTTAAACCATAGAGAATCTTTTTTTAATGTTAAAACTAAAAATTGTTCACAATGAAGTAAATGGTCTATGCAAAGAATAGAGAAATGTTAGTTTTAAAATCTGAGGTGTGGGTCATTTTAAATTTGTTTCTTAGGGTTTTCTTATTTATATATACAAGGGAATACTTTACTATTACTGTCTAACCTGCCCATGTAAATCTTTTTGTCACCTTTTAAAGCCAATAATGTTTCGAGGGGAAGTGCGTTTAAATGTGGAAGAGAAAAAAACGAGAGCTGCAAGAGAGCGAGAAACCAGAGGTGGCGGTGATGATCGCAGGGATATTAGGCGCAACGATCGAGGTCCTGGTGGTCCACGTGGAATAGTGAGCGGTGGAATGATGCGTGACCGGGATGGAAGAGGACCTCCTCCAAGAGGTGGCATGGCACAGAAACTTGGCTCTGGAAGAGGAACCGGGCAGATGGAAGGCCGCTTCACAGGACAACGTCGCTGAAGCCCCACTGTTGGCAAAGTCTTAGCAGTGGTACATTATTCATCGTGTTTGCATTCTTGTTAATTTTTTTTTTGGCTTTGGAATGTGACACAGCCTTTTTGATCATTTCTTTGATGTGAAAAGCATCTTTTGGTTATGAGTTAAATTGAGGTGGACATTATTTCCCCAATTTCACAACAGGATTCACATTGTTAATTTATAAATCTAGACTTGGAGAATTGAGAACTGAGGAATGACCATATCTTAAACTATCTACAACAAAATGAACTTTTTAAGAGGACATGCCCAACTGAATTCAGGTCCTTTGAGTAAAAAAAAAAAAGAAAAAAAAAATCCTCTGCTGCACATTTTGTTTTAAGTGTTACTGTTTCTGCCTACTAATCTTGGAAACACAAATAGTGCAATTGGAGAATCTTGCCTTTTTTCTTGGCTCCCCCCAAAATACAAACCAACAGAAACTTTTTATGCACTCATCAAAATGCACTAATGGGTACTCTGAACTCATTAACATTGACATCTGCAACAGGAGGCAACAGGGGAGAAAAATCTTTCATCCTTTTTTCCAGTAGAGAATAGATTGTGAAATGATGAGGGCATTTTATCTGCTTGCTGTGACCAGCGTGTGTACACATAAACCTTAACAAGACTACAAGTATATTCCAGAAGAAAATCATTTAGTTTGAACTAAATAACAAAAATCAGAACTTCAAATGCTATGGTCTTGAATACTAGACCAGATTTAGTAGCTTCATATCTAAGATTTTTCTACCTGCCCCTCTTCAGTACAGGGATGGCTGGCTGCTCAACACACTCCTCCTCCCCTTTTTCCTTTCTTTAAGCTGTGTACAGTGAAAATTGTCTTTACTGTATTTTTGTTCTCTGGTAATGTAATAAGCATGATGGTGCCTTCTATTAATACATCATTCCAGTCTTGCTGGTAATTTTGTACAGTATAGTGTATGAATTGCTGTGCTGCAAAGCCAAACAGCTGCAAAATGTTGAAAAATCATTGAAGTGTATAAAAATTGCAGTATCTTTAAAATTAGTAAAATTGAATAGCATATTATTTACCTTGTTCTTTAGTTAACAAACTTTGTGTTCTCTGTGGGAGGGAGTCTTGTGTGCTTGGGAGGGAGTGGGAAGGAGGAAGTCAGTTATTTGAGTAAGTCTCTTGTTGACTTTTCTCTTAACATGAATGTGAATGATGAAGCAGATCACTTGAGAGGTGCTTGGAAAAGTCAATCAACTTGATGTACATTTTTAGTGACATTTTAAAAGCAGTCAGATTCCATAAATGGCAAGTAAACCTGAAGTGAGGATACTGCAATTTTCAGAGAAAAGAACAGCAGCTCTTAAGTGTTTGCATTTTCTATTTGGGGGGCAGGGAACTGTCATTCATTTTGCACAATTCTTAAACTGATGTCAGCACCCAAGTGGCTCTGAATTTAAGTCTGGGATGACATCTTTTATTTTTACATGGATCTCTAAACAATTCTGTGAGCAAAGTTTATAGCTGCTGGATTATTGTCTGTCTTTTTAGCAAGTTCCAGTAAACCGCAAGTATGGCATAGGATGTTCAATTTTATGCTTGAAGCATTTGGTACACACCAGTTTCTGATGTTTCAAGCTAGGAGTGGGGTAAATAAGTGTGACCACTTAAAGCTGCTTGTTAGCATGGAAGACTTCTCCATTCTATCTTGGTAAAAACAAAAATGCACTTGACATAGTAGCAAAGGGATTTTGAATTATGAAAACTGTTTGCTATTTAGTAAATTAGCAAATGATGCACATATTTTGTTTTTCATGTACTGGGCAATATAAGTAAAATTAAATCTGTTACCTGTTCCTTTTTTTCCTTTGAGGTCTTCCATGTTTGAGGAAAAGTCTTGCACTATTGCATATGTTTTGGGGACACAGTAATCTTAATAGTTGCCATTTGGGGGGGCTTAAGGATTTTTCTTTTTCCTGCTTAAAACACTTTTTACACTTTCTGATATATAGTACTTGAAGTTCTTACCAGAAAATTAATTTTGAATTTTGAAGCCTTTATTCGAACTACTTTTAAATGAGTGGTTTATTGTCAGTGTTTTTCTAGAGCATATTTTTCCTTTACTCTTTTCTTTCTTCCCATTTTATATATGTGAAATTTCTAATCCAGAATATTGCCCTGCCACTCATGAAAACTGTTCTGGCACCAAAAGTAATGGCAAATGTTAAGTGTAATAGAAAATTAGAGCAAAGAGCCATTCAGCTTCAGTCTTTACATACCATGAATAAATCATTAAAACATCACATGGAGAAGTTTACATGGTGATTGTTCACCTGCAGTACTGTGGACTTTTAACATTTTGTCCCCTTTTCAGTGAACCATAGTAAAAATATTCATCTACCATAACTGTTATTTGCTGAAAAAAAAATTTTTTTTTTAATGGATGGTAATATTCTATCCTTACGACACTATTGCAACCAAATTGGCTTTACCATCTCGGCTTTAGTAGGTATAGAAGACAATGGATTACCATCTTTGTTGCTGTAATGTGTTAAGCATTATATGCTAGTAGAATCTAGTTTAATTGTTTCAGGTGGAAAGTATTCTTTCGGTTTCCATTTGAATGTGTTTGGACTAAACAAACAATAAACTACTGATGTCTGCAGCGTTTATCTATGTCCCTAATTTAATCAATAGGTTTGTGTTCCAAAATGTTTTCTCCCAATTGCATTTCACACATCCTAAGTAAAAACGAGTTGTTCTAAAACCAACTGCTTACTATTTGTGAGACTGGATCTATAAGAAGTAAAGTATTTTTATGTTTTTCCTTAACAATTGTTAAGAGATCTATCCCAGATTTACAAGTTAAAGAATTTTAGAGTAATAAGTAATAAGGAAGGTGAGAATGACCTAAATTAGACTACTAAATTTTTTTTAAAATTAATTTTGGGTTTTCCAAAGGATTGCTACCTCACATCTCGGACAGGAGAAAGGAGATGGGAATAGTGAGGCTATCTAAAGCTATGGACATGACCCAATTCAGAAATTGAAACAAATCTGTCAAACTCTAAAAGAATATTAAAGGAGGAATAATCATTTAATCATATGAGTCTAAGGCTTCTTTATAATTTTGGAATTTGAGACTTTTTCTTCATTAAAAGGGATAGCATAATTGAATTCTTCCTGATATATTCAATGAAGATTCCTTAAATCAGACTTTGCAAGTTTGTACTGGAAAGAAACCAAAATAACCATTATTTAAAATATTCTTAAGGAAGTCAGACAAGATTTTTATATGTATATTAAACTCACTTTCCATGTTAATTATAATGTTACTAGAGGCCTCTCGGCCTGGCCTGCACTCTCTCACGATCCAGGGGATGTCGGAGGCCCGGTGCACGGATTCAGCCCGATCTCCACGGGCCAGCCCAAGGGGCCCCACTAGTGCACACATCCATACACTGGGCTTCTAGTATGCATATAAGATCTTTGGTTAATCTCTTCCCACCTTCACCCCTCCCTTCTGAGATTCACCAGTCTCTCCCATGTTTACAGCCTGTGCGTTTTGAGCATCAGCCCCCTGGTGGTCAGTGTGTATCACAGTTAATGGTCAAATGGTTGTTCAGGCATATATATATATATATGACTTACATAATTTTATGACTGTGGAAAAAACATTTGTTAGAAGGAATATATGCCACTTATTAAAAAACCAAATTTGAGGGAGCAAATTACCGTTTGGTCCAGGAAACTTAATATGAAACAGAATATTTTACTATTTTAGCCACTTAAGGTGTTTCATTTCACTTGTGCTCAATAACACAGTATTTGTAGCAAGTGAACAAAAATTTAGTGGCTAGATGTTAATGCTGTTCCTTTAAATTAGGAAAACTTGCTTATCATAATTTATATTTTTACTACAGATGAATAAAGGCCATTGACCTTTCTTTTCATTCTGTGTTCATAAGTAATTTTCTAATTATTTAGTAGTAGACTGTTTTGATCAATTAATTCCTAAGTAATAAAATTTCTGATTATTTTGAACAAATAGTCTTAAATCTGCTTATGCAGCATATAGTTTATGTATAACATGTTTCAGAATTAATGAGGCATAGTTGATTTTTTAAAATTTTATTTATTGATTTCAAAGAGAAAGGAAGAGGGGAGGTAGAGGAGAAAGAGAGAAACATTAGTGATAGAATCATTGATTGGCTATCGCTTAAAAGTGCCCCACTGAGAATTGAGCCTGTAAGCCTGGCATGTGCCCTAACCAGAATCAAACTGGGATCTGGTTCACAGGTGGACACTCAACCACTGAGCCACCGAGGCTGAGCAGAAATAGTCAATTTTTAGCAATACCAAATAAATACTGGGCAAAATACCATAAATGGAGGTTTAGAATTAAGAAATCACATAAAGACTACTACCCTTCTATTACCAAATTAACTGTTCTCTCTGTCTTTGATCTCTTAAAGAATTTTGACAAAGCTGGCTACCTACTTGGATTGTTTTCACTTTTGTGAAATTAATATTTTAACTGCTTCTGTTTTCTTATCCCATAATAGTCCCTGATCCTTAGTCCCTTCTGTGCTCAGTCTTTTTCCCCATGAACTTGCTTTGGATGGTTTCATTTTGGCCACATACTATCTTTCCTTCAATATGTTATCCAATAGATTTCAAACAATATAATGGTTAAGAGGAGGGCTTAGAACAGCAGTCACCAACCTTTCGGACCTCACGGACTACCAGTGGTTCACGGACCACTGATTGACGACCAGTGGCTTAGAAGATAGCCTGGGTTTGAATGACAAGTCCACCATTCAATGGTTAGCCTTCTTCTTTCTATTTCCTCATTTGGAAAAAGAGGTAGGTGGTTGTGAGGATTTAGTATATTAATATATAAAGCACCTAAAACAATGCAGTGGTGTGGTGGGCCTTTGGCAAGTGTAAGTTGTTACTTTTTTTTTTTAACTTTGGTAACTTTAAAAAAAAAAATGTTTTTATTGATTTCAGAGAAAGGAAGGGAGAGAGGTAGAAACATCAATGATGAGAGAATTATCTATCAGCTGCCTCCTGCATGCCCCCTAACTGGGAATTGAGTCTGTATCCTTGGGAATGTGCCCTGTCCGGGAATCTAATTGTGACCTACTGGTTCATGGGTTGATACTCAGCCACTGAGCATCACCAGCCACTCTAACTGGGCAAGTTGTTACTATTTTCAATTCAATTGCAATTCTAGTGTCTACCTATCCTATGTTTCATAAACATCTTTTTAAAAACTCACAGCCCCCTTTGAAGTTCAAGATAATTTAAAATTTGGAAGTCCAAAACAATGTTTTCTTTTTATAAGTGACTTAATGCATATCTGGCTTTCTGGTGAACAATTCTATTTTTCGACCTTTTTAACCAAGAAATGTTTGAAATCTCGTCTCAATATTTTTGTTTTCCCTCCTATCCATTTTTAAAGTGCACAAAAACTGTTCAAGCTATTGTGATTAACTCCTAATAATTCATCTAATTCATTTAACTTTTGAGCTGCTACGTGCTAAGCATTGCTAGGTACTATTGGTAAATAATAAGTTTCCTTGCTGTCAGACTAAAAGACTAACTCTATGGAGAGAGTGATGTGCATATTTAAGAATGTAGTGGGGGGGGGGGGGGGACCAAAAAGGGTCTTGCTTGCCTTAAGGTTAGTTTTTACCCCCTGAGCAATTGGGGGCGGGGGGGAGGTAAGGTAATTTTATTTTGAAATGTCTGACTACAGAATAAAAATGCAAGTTCAGTAATTAAGTAAATCTGATAAAAGGATTCACCAATATTTCAGTCAATAGCTATGATACTGGAGTCATGTTAAGTAGATTTGGTAAAAATCTAAGGAAAACACAGGTGATAGATTGTACTCCCACAATCTAACCCATAGGTGACCCTATAAATACCTTGGCATAAGTGTGTGTTTCTTCCATTATATTCTTAAACATTGTCTTAATGAAGACAAACCATTTAACTTTTTATTGTTTGTTGAGTGCCTCTATGTGCCAGGCATTGTTGATGTTGAGCATACATGAGTGAATAAGAAGTCCATTGGTCTCCTTGAGCTTATTTATTTGATAATGAAGATAGCAGTTGTAAATGCTAAGGAGAATATATATATATATATATATATATATATATATATATATATATATATATATATGTGTGTGTGTGTGTGTGTGTGTGTGTGTGTGTGTGTGTGTGTGTGTTGTGTGTATATATATATATATATATATATATATATATATATGGCTAAGCAACCAGTCAACTGGCTGGTAGGTATGATGCACACTAACCACCAAGGGGTAGACACTCAACAGAGGAGCTGCCGAGTGACAGCAACTTTACAGAGTGCCCTCTTGCACTCCAGAACCCCTTGGGGATGTCAGGTTGCCGGTTTCTGCCTGATCCTTGCAGGCCAGACTGAGGGACCCCACTCACTCTGCAGATGCCCTTCGAGCCCTGGCACCACCCCAGGTGCTGCCAACCCGAGAGGGACCATGGGAGGTTGGCTCAAGGGTGTGTCTGGCCCTTCTTGCCCAGTCTCGCACCGCTGGCCACCTTCTAATGAATTTGCTTTCAATGTGCACGAATCCGTGCAACAGGCCTCTAGTTAAGGTAATAAAAAGCAACTGAGTGGTGGAATTAGGTCATAATGACTTTTGGGAACTATTTCAGTGCAGTGATAAGCTGTTCCTCAGTCACCCATTCTAGTGTTGAAATGGAACTGAGGAGCATTGTAGTCAGGACCAGCAAATGTAAAACAAACTGTAAAATAAAACCTTGGAAGGAAATGATAAGAGGCTGGGATAGATGGAGTTGGCTCAAAGGGCGGCAAAATGATGAGGTGGGGTAGGAGAGAAAGGAACTACATCATGTAATCTGCCAGGGTAAGGAGTTAATTTGGATTTTCTTCTAATTGCAATAGCAAGCCATTAAAGAAAATTAAGCATGGCAGTGATATCCTTGTAGAGGATAGATAGGATAAATATAGAAGCAGGAAAATTGATAAGACCGTTGCAATAGTTTAAAACTTGGAGAGAAATAAGTTTAGCTTATTGTTTTGGCAGCTGGATGTAAGAGGTATCTTAAAAGGAATTGAGAATGACGAGTTCTGGATAGTTAGCATAAAGACAGAAATCAATGAAAAGCAGACACTTCTACTTGAAAACAGTGTAACCAATAAAAGTTATTTTTATACTTGTTTTTTATCTCTAAAATGAGTTTTCTGAAAATATTTGAGAATATACAATGAATCACTGCTGGTGGCTTTACATTTGATTTAACGTTTAGGCAAGCCAAGTATAATTACTTAGGTTACCGCCAAAGAGACAGGCTCAAAGGATAAGTCACACTAATATGAAATTATTTGGAATACTGGATTAGCAAAAAGTGTCAATCTGCTTTCAAGGATGAGTTATTTAAAGTTCAGAAATTTAAACTTTAAGTGCAATGCATTTTTGTGAATTTTAGAAAATTCCAAAATTATAGCCTCCAGCATTAGGACTAAATCCCTTAATCGGGTATAATATTCAGGAAGCACAACCTTAAGGAGTGAGAGTAGAGACTTGGAATAGAAATCAAATAGCTGTCAAATACTGTCTCTGAATTGAGTGGGAAACACACACACACACACACACACACACACACACACACACGCACACACACGAGGGCCCCAGTGCATGAATTTGTGCACCTTGAACTGTGGGTCATGAGGCAGGGGTGGGTCTCAGCCCATCCTCCACGCCCCCGCCCTGCCCCTCCTGCTGCGACCCCTGGTCCTTCTGTAAGCAGCCCTGCTCCCTTGCTGCAGCACCCATGCACTGATGGCATGGAGTGATTGGGGCTGGTGCCATCAGTGGGTGTGAGAGGCAGCTGCTGCCCTCATCACCCCTCAGGAACATGGGGAAGTGGAGAAGCCCTCCTGGGCAATTGGGGCTGGCAACTGCCGCTCGCACCCACTGATGGTGCTGAGCAATCAGGTGTAAGCAGTGGCTCAAGTGCCAGGCAGGACCACAGTGCACAGGAGCAAAGAATTTTCAAT
Organism: Pipistrellus kuhlii; assembly: GCF_014108245.1. Taxonomy (NCBI): domain Eukaryota; kingdom Metazoa; phylum Chordata; class Mammalia; order Chiroptera; family Vespertilionidae; genus Pipistrellus; species Pipistrellus kuhlii. Next base: position 155,226,243 of record NW_023425404.1, read on the forward strand.
AACCAGCAGAGGCTCGGCCTGATGATAGTGATCAGCACCCTGCCTTGGTCTGGCAGCCCTGCTCACCTGCTCCACCATCCTGCTGCCCTCACCCACCATGTTCTGCACGTGCCCCCTGCTCATGAGCACACACATCAACCGGTTGTTCAGTTGTTCCACCATGCAGTCTATTTGCATATTAGGGTTTTATATATATATATATGTGTGTGTGTGTGTGCGCGTGTGTGCTTTCTTTGGTTGTCAAATGATCTTTAATTGAAACATTTTTTTGAACACATACCGGTAACTATTTTAATTTTCACCATTAATCTTTAATGGAATGTCACTAAATACACCTCATTAGTGAAACATGTTCCTTTGTGGTTCTTAACTAGCCCAACATCCCACTATACCACTGCTGATGTTATCTATGTGATGTCATGAGGGTGGCAGCCATCAATATTGCAACACCCAGGATCTTTTTAATGGTTTCAGTGAGTTCTCTAGTTAAAAATCGGTGCTGCATCTGTCAGGCAATGTTGACAATCTCATCAAAAGTGATTATTTCCACTGTGTTTAATGATGTTTTGCTGCTTTCTGTCTCGACAATTCTTTGAAGCTTTCATGTTCAAGGCAGAGGCAGAGGCACTACCTCAATCTGGACCTGTCAGTTCTGAATGTTCAGTTACTATAAATCCCCAGGTCCATCCAAGCACCAGTTGCTTTGTTGGTGTCAAAGCCAGCGATTTAAGAAATATATATATTTTATTGATATTAATATTTTACAGAGAGGAAGGGAGAGAGAGAGCTAGAATCATCGACCAGCTGCCTCCTGCACATCCCCCACTGGGGATGTGCCCGCAACCAATGTGCATGCCCTTGACTGGAATCAAACCTGGGACCCTTCAGTCCGCAGACCGACGCTCTACCACTGAGCCAAACCGGTTTTGGCCAAAGCCAACCATTTTTGGAGACAAGCCCAGGGGACCAATCTTGGGGGTCAGAGCAGGCGCAGCACAGACTTACCCTCTGGTGCACCTCGGGTGCATCATGGAGGTGGCTGGTGTCAGATGATCCTGGATTTGGTATGACTGCAGAAAGTTGCACCTTAACTTTCAAAGCCGAAAGCGGGGGGCGGGGGGACACAAAAAATGTTGAGGGCCTGTCATTTTACATATGTTAATCCTTTAATCTGATTATCCTATTCTTTTATAGAGGTGAACTAAAGTAAAGCTTCGAGACATAAAAACCATTACTGCCTGGCATATGGTGATGAGGATAGTGACTTTGGCATAGAAAATGTGAGAGATATTTTCAATGAATGGTGACATCAGAAATGACTCAGAGTGATGTTTCAAAGCAGGCACTTATATAACAAATATGTGGTAGGTGACAAAGACTTGTATAGCATGCAGTAATTATTAGCATCTAATATGAGCCAGAAACCTTCCCAGAAGCTGGGTGGCAATACAGCAGGTATAGCCTACTCTCAGGGAATGTGTGGGTTGGTTTTTTTTGTTTGTTTGTTTTTAGTACTTAGGTAAACAAGTACTTACTATTAGTTCTGATTAGTCCTGGGCAACACAACTCATGTAGTCCTAACAACAATCCTTGGGTTAGCTACTTTCCAAGATCACATGGCTAATCAGTTGAACTAGTAAAGGTAGACAACGTAATAGTGACTGGAGATGGTCCTTAACATTATTGAGGGTGATAATTAATGAATGGTCTCTATGAAGAGGTACATTTAAGGTCTGAGAAGAAGAGAAAGCAGTTCTGAGATCTGGAGGAAGAATGTTCCAAGAAGAAGAAAGGACATGTAGAGAAGTGCTTTGTTTAGAAATTTTGTTGTATTCAAGGACAGTGGGGCCATAACAGTAAGCAGATGATATCAAGAGGTAGGTAAGAGCTAATTTGAAAGTGGCCTTGTGGTTTGTATTTTACTTTTATATTGACTCTTGGATTTTACTGGGATTGTAGGGATCTGCACAGGGAAGTGATGTGATCTGAATTAGTGAGTGGTCTGTCAAAATGTCAGCTAGTAGTGATAGTAGCTTGGATTAGAGCTGTAGCAGAGATGGTGATAAATGGTTAGCTAATAAGATCTATTTTGTATATAAAACCTATAAGACTTTTATGGACTGGATGTTGAATGTGAGGAATAGATAATATTCAAGGGATTCCTGGGAATTTAAAGCAGGAGTGGATTGTGTCAAGAAAATCAACAGTTTTAGCCATGTTAACATATTGCGGACGGACAGGTCACGAGAATTTTCGCTTCACATTACACCGTGTTTTACAAGATATCATATTTTTAAAAGATATTAGCTTGTAAGAATGTGTAATAACTTCAAAATGCAATGGGTATTTAATTTTAAAGTGTGCCTATAACATTTATGTAAAACTTTTTTTTTTTTTTTTTTGTAATGGTTCAATAGAAACTTATCTGGCCCCTGGATAAGGCTAGCAATAAAACTACTGGTCCGCAATGTGTTAAGTTTCATATGCCAATTAGATATCCAAGAATGAATGTCACATGGTATGACTGGGGAATTCTGAAGAGAGCTCAGTGCTATGAGTTGTCCACATTCAGGCATCTTCAAACTACGGCCCTCGGGCCACATGCAGCCCGCAGAGGAGTCTGATCCAGCCTGCCAGGTTTTTTGGGCAGTGAGCGCAGCCGAGGTGTTACAGTAGGAATTAGTAGTTCATATAGTCCGGCCCTCCAGCTCTCTGAGGGACCGTGATCTGGCCCCCACTTTAAAAAGTTTGAGGACCCCTGATAGGTCTTTGCTGCAGCTATGGGATTAGATGAGATTTCCAAGGAAGAGAGTGTACGGGATTAGATGAGATTTCTGAGAAGCAGCTCAGGACTGAGCCCCCAGATACTCCCAACATTTAGGGTTCTGGTACAGGGGAAGCAGCAGAGAAAACTGAGGAAGACAAAATAGCACAACACATATCATGGAAAGCTAAGTTTAAAGAGTTTATCTCAAAAGGAAATAAACTGTTGAGTCATGCTGTTGAGAGGTCATATGAGGTAGTGGATTAATTAGGGTGGCTAATTGCTATAATAAATAGACCCCAAGATGTCTAATGGCTCAGACACAATAGTTTTTCCTACCCCAATATAAAAAAGTAGAAAAGTGGTAATGAAGAGGTCAGTGGTCTTGCCCTCCTCCCCGAGTCATCTCCATTGTAGCTCGCTGAAAGGGAAAAGGAACATAGAGACTGTTGAATGGAGATCTTTATGGACCAGGACTGAAAATGGTGCCCATGTGGCTTGAATTCAGTCACATGACCACTTGCAACAGCAATGGAGATTGCACAAAAGAAACAGGCCACACAGGAAAAAAGAACTAGCTTATTGTAACTACCCTGTTTCCTCGAAAATAAGACAGTGTCTTACATTAATTTTTTTCTCCCAAAGTTGCGCTAGGTCTTATTTTCAGGGGATGTCTTATCTTTCCATGCACTAGGTCTTATTTTCGGAGGATGTCTTATTTTCGGGGAAACACGATAGCAATCTCTGCTACAGATGGCTTTGGCAGGATGTAGGTCACAATGACTTGGGAAGAACTATTGTATTTCAGTGAAGTGATAAGGATGAAAGCCCAAGAGAACTGGGGGTAAGAAATGAGCACACCTTTTTTTCCCTGTAGTTTTGCTATGAAGATGAACAGAGGAATCAGAGAGAGGCTAGAAAGAGAAAGAATGTTAAGATTTTTCAAAAGAGGCATGTTACTAGTGCAAACAGAATGTATACTATTGTTAACATTTAAGAAATGAATTCCAAGATTTACACTGTGTCAGCATAGATCAGCAGTCGCCAACTGGTGGTCGATGGACCGCTGGTGGTCCGTGAGGTGTGAAAGGTTGATGACCACTGCTATAGATGTGTTGGTGTATGTTGAATTCGGCAAACTAAATGGTATATTGTGTTTTAGGTTTTCAAATTCCAATTGGCTTAATTACTTTAAAAATATAGTAATGATGTCATTGAATCAACTACTAAGTTGAGAACAGAATTCTATTTTTTAAAAATATATTTTATTGATTTTTTACAGAGAAGAAGAGAGAGGGATAGAGAGTTAGAAACATCGATGAGAAACATCCATCAGCTGCCTCCTGCACACCGCCCACTGGGGATGTGCCCACAACCAAGGTACATATCCTTGACAGGAATTGAACCTGGGACCTTTCAGTCCGCAGGCCAACACTCTATCCACTGAGCTAAACCGGTTTCAGCAGAGAATTCTATTTTCTATGGCAAGTGTCCTTCCATAAAAGAACCAGAACTTTAAAGTGAATCAGTCCATTTTCTTAATAGAATGGTAGAATGTATTCATAGCTGCATGCTTCATATACTCTACTGAAAACAATCTTTTTATGGTCTGAAGATTTTATGCCCTTTCCATTCACTTGGTGACTCAACTGAAGTGATGCCAAAAACCCATGACTAATCAGTTATCTCATAGGACCTGAGAGGTGGTTTTTTCTTTGTTTGTTTTTGCACAAAACACCCAAGCACGTTATTGGGGATGTCAAAATATGTAGAAAATGATTGTTGCCAAAACTCATTGAATGGAGATGATTGTTAATGTAAGAAAATTGGACTAAGCTAAAATACATAAATTTATTTTAAAAGGCAGATTTCTGGGAAGGCTGAAAAATTCTTATCCTCTTGTAGTCTATTTTTTTTTTAATTGAGATATAGTTCACATACATAAAATTCACCTTTTTATAGTGTAAAATTCAGTGACTTTTAGTATATTTACTTTAAAAAGTTGTGTAACATTAATTCTGGAATATTTTCATCACCATACCCATTAGTGGTCACTCCTCATCCCCACCTCCCTCTTAGTTCCTGGTAACCAGTAATCGACTTTCTTTTTCACTGCCTGTCCTGCACACTTTATATAAATGGAATGATATAATATGTGGCTTTCTATGTCTGGCTTCTTCCACTTAGCATAATGTTTAAGATTTATCCATGTAGCATGTATCAGTACTTCATTCCTTTTTATGGCTGAATAGTATTCCATTGTATGGATATAATAATTTATCCATTCATCAGTTGATGGACATTTGAGTTTCACTTTTTTTTTCTATTATGAATATCAATGCTGCTATGAACATTCATGTACAAGTTTTTGTATGAATAAGTTTTCATTTTTCTTCAGTATATATCTAGGAGTGGAATTACTGGGTCATATGATCTTTAGTCTCTTCTGACCTTTAATTCTTTAACATATCTCTCAAGCTCCCCTCATGCACTCCCATACTGTTTTCTCCCTCACACACCTCCAGCTACAACTTTTTCAAGCAAGCACACAAAAACTACAGCAGAGTGGGAGTGGGAGAGAATCATGTTACTTGCTTGTCCGTCCAACACTTTTCTCAGTTTTTCTTTAAACCCTTTTTTTCAAAACCTCTTCAGGCTAAGCCCTTTTCACACTTAATTACTTTCTCTTCACTGCCTGTCCTTAATTGTGTTTTTTAAAAACCAATTATTTGCCGAAACCGGTTTGGCTCAGTGGATAGAGCGTCGGACTGCAGACTGAAAGGTCCCGGGTTCGATTCCGGTCAAGGGCATGTACCTTGGTTGCAGGCACATCCCCAATAGGGGGTGTGCAAGAGGCAGCTGATCGATGATTCTCTCTCATCGATGTTTCTAACTATCCCTCTCTCTTCCTCTCTGTAAAAAATCAATAAAAATATATAAAAAAATAAAAATAAAAATAAACAATTATTCATTTTCTTCACTCTTTAAAGCCTCTCTCTTTATTGGTCTTCACTACAAAGATTTCCCTGTGATTTTTAAATTAAACTTGAACCTTATAATGCTACCTCCTCTTCCATAAACATGTAAATGACTTTACCTAGGATGTGTAATTCCTAAATGCCCTGTCTCCTTTGCAGTTGGCTTTAAACTCAATTCTTGTTTAAATTTTGTTTTCTCAAGTGTTACCTATTCACCAAATCCAGTATTTTTTTAGTTATATTTTTTATTGCCTGTGGGGTTAAAGCTTCAGGGTCTCTTGCTTTAAAGGAGCCCATAAAATGTTTGTTGTTGAATATTTTTGTAAAGTTGCAAAAGCAAAAATATTTTTGCATTCTTTTCAAGTTTCAGGCCCTCCAAACCTGGATTTGCCATTTTATAAAAGGTGATCCGCCCCTCATATAAAAGAAGTTCACAGATTCTGTTATAGCCTGAGGTATCAACATTGGGCATGGCTCCCTTCAACTTGGTCACAGCAAAGGAAGGAGCTAATTGCTATATTAAGACTTATATCCTGCTGAAACCGGTTTGGCTCAGTGGATAGAGCATCGGCTTGCGGACTGAAAGGTCGCAGGTTCGATTCCAGTCAAGGGTATGTACCTTGGTTGCGGACACATTGAGGGATGTGCAGGAAGCAGCTGATTGATGTTTCTAACTATCCCTCTCCCTCTCTGTAAAATAATCAATAAAATATATATTTTAAAAGACATATCCTGGATTGACCAAATACTTACATTATTTTCATACCTAGGCCCCAGGTCTTGTCCTTAATATTACAGATTCAGGAACTAGTTTTTAAGCCTTTTGACCAAAGTGGTCAAGCACTGAAACATTAATTCATGCTATCCAAACTCTCAAAGGATTATTTATAAACCAGAATGTTTATTTGTTAGCATACAAAAGGAATTAATTACTGTAATATTGACTGAGTATAAATATCTATTAACCAGAACACATTTAACTGAATAAAGATAGAGATCAAATATGATTATAAAATGTTTAGTTTTCAAGATTTAACGTGAAAATAACTGGGTGCTGAAAGCGTCCTTACTGCAGAGGGATGGCCTAAATCCCTAAACCCTGTTTCTTGCGTGTCTTAAGCATGTGCCAGATTCGGATCTACCAGTCTTGCCTGGTTATGTATGAATTGAGTTGGTCTGTGCCTTAAAGACTCCTCCCCCGCAACTGCACCCACTTTGGCTGCCACACACCAATAGTGTTCTCCCACCTTCCCACCCTTTGTCCTTCTATTTCATTCCTGTCATATGTCCATTCCCCTCACTTTCAGTGCCCAGGCTACCCCATCAAAGGTCCCTCCTAACCTAAGTTCTGTCGTCACCTCCCTACTTTTCCCTTGCCTCCCCTATTAATCATCACCTCCCAGGCTGGCACCCTCATCTCCCATTGGGCCCAGCCTGGCCCCACCTCTCACCCCGAATCTTCCCGGGAGTGGGCGCCGTGGGCCCGCTCCCGGACCCAGCTGGGAAGCTGCGGGCGGGGGAGACACTTTATCCAGCTCTTTGCATGATCTCCCTCTTCCATGTTCTCCCAGTCCTACACACCGCCGCCCCATCTACCCTCCCCACGAACACCAGAGTCGCCTCTTGCCCGTATCTGTGCGGGGGGAGGTCCCCCGCGAAGGCAGCAAGGTGTCTCCATCCTTAATGGCAGGTGCGTCCAGATGCCGGCACCCACGCCCGCCCGGGCGGAGCCCCAGGTGAAGGGGAAGGGTGGTTGGCGCTGAGCCAATCAGAGCTCATGACAACAGGGACCAGCCAATCCGGACCCGGGGTGGTGAGGGCCCGCCCCCTTGCAGCTGGGTGGCCAACGCCTTCGCCCAGGGCTGCCTAGCGCCGCGCTGGTTCCCGAGCCCGGAGCCCGGGCGCCTTCCGAGCGGGGAGACCGCGCCCTCCCGCCCGCCCGGCCCGTCCCCCGCCGCCAGCCACGGCCCCGGCCTCCTCAGCAGGTGTCGGCGGTGCCGCGGACGCAGTCTGACCTGAGCCGTGCCGCTCCCGGAAGACTTTGTGCCTATGGTGGGGGCCAGAGTGAGGTCGTTGCCTTGACGACGACGACAGCATGCGGGCAGCGGTCCTCCTGCGCCGGAGCTTGGGGCCGGCCGCGGCCGCTCGGCCGGTCTCCGCTGCCCCCGGGCCCTGACTGTGTCCTCACAAGGAATCGTAACAGCCCTGAGGCTGCTAGTTTGCTAGTCAGCGTTTTTTTAGACCCGCGGGAAAAAGAGAGAGAGGGAGAGAGAGAGAGATGAATTTCACCTCAAATTGGTTTCCAAGTTGAAAACCTTTGGGTCTTTTTCCACGTGAAAAGGATATTAAAGAAGCAGTAAGTATAAGACTTTTCAAGGCTTCTGTTAATCTCACTCTGGATGTACAATAGATTTCAATCTCTTAAACAAGATAAATTAGCATTATTTTGTATCTAACTTGTTGGGTGTTAGAACTATAGACTCGTACATGGCACATGTCCAGAAATACCACATGGCCAGTCGGGCAGGCTTCGTTTTTATGACCCTTCCCTGCGGGGGTAGACGGCATGGAAAGTTATATTGATAGTTTATGGGTAACTGTTTCAGGAAACAAGAGGCTTTAGAAGCTGTGATACCTTGGAGGTATGTGCAGGCAGTGCCACTTGAAAAAAAAAAATATGGGTGTGTTCAATGTGCTGTGACCAAATGTGCAATTGGCTGCAAGAATATATTTGGAGTAGTCAACTTGCACAGTGTGAGCTTATTATGTGCGTCCCAACATCTTAGGTCTGCTGAAGGTTATTTTAATTTGGTTTTTCAAATATTGGGAGGACCATCTGCAAAATATTTTTAAGTGATGCAAGTTATAGATTCCATCTGTTTTTTTGTCCTTGACATGATCAAACCTATAGTCTAGTGCTTGGTAAAAGCATGCTGTCTTAGTGGAAGGAAAAATTATTTAAAAAGGAGAGAGAAAATAACGTTGAGATATTTTTTTTTCTTCAAACACAGGCTTTTTTATTTGAAAATAATGGATAGACATTAAATGGAAGTTAAAATGGCAAATGTATGGGAGGTTCGTGTTGGGACACTGCTGTGTAAACAGTTTATAATATTATCAAAGCTGGTAGTAAAATAATGAAATAATGTGAGTTGCAGTTGATGTGAATTTATTTTCATTCACCCTTCACCCCCAGGCCAATCTTCTGGTTTTCCATGTATATATAATAGAACCTATATAAATTATCATATGTAAAATGCTAAAAATATATTCATTGAATTATCATAGTTTGTTAAGGAGAGGGTATTTGTATTGTCTTTATCATCAGCGTACCAATAAGGAAGCGAGGAAAAGCATCACACCTCACAATCGGGTAAATTAGTTTCAGATTGCCATAATGTAATGGGTGGTAATATTTCCCCCCTTCTTTTATGAATGAGTATTTTTATATTGTCAGGTTAAAAAATTTAACCATGAATCATCATTTGAATATAAGCTTACTTAAAGGTATTTTTTCCTCCTTAAACTTTTAAAAATGTAATGGGATTAAGATGATTTTTTTTTTGGTTCTAGAATTTAATTTCAACACCAGATTTAAAAATAAAGTTTGAGATTTGCAATAAAATGTATGAATTAAAATCTACCTGTATTTGGACTGAAAGGTTTTTTTCTGTACCACACTATGTAGTGGACTGATTGCTGGACCTTCATCAATCATTTAGTAAAGTAAGGAAGGTTTTATTAGGGTTGCCTTTATCCAGAAAATGACATGTAATTGGGAGTAGAAAAGAATTATAAACATAGCCTGGCTGGTGTGGCTCAGTGATTGAGCATGGACCAATGAACTAGGAGGTCACAGTTTGATTCCTGGTTAGGGCAAATGCCTGGGTTGCAGGCTCCATCCCCAATGTGGGGGTGTGCAGGAGGCAGCCAATCAATGATTCTCTCTCATCATTGATGTTTCTATCTCTCCCTCTTCCTTTCTGAAATCAATAAAAAATGTATTTAAAAAGAAAAGAATTATAAACACAAAACTGAAATGATTATTCTCATAGTGAGTAATCATTAAAAGGATTTTTGAAATACTGTATTTGGTACTACTAATATTTAATTTCTAAAATCTGTCTACATACTGTGATGTCATTGCTGTTATTTTGTAAGTTAAATATAGGAACTTAATTACTATAGTAAGATAAATAAAGAAAAATAGCTTATCAAAGGTTCTTAGTACTCATTTGGTAAATGACCATTTTGTGAACAAATATTCTTCCTCATTGAGTAGAGAATATAAAAATTTTCATCTTTGATCTTTTAATCCTGATACAAAAAAATAAACATGATCTTCACTAAAACCAAATTTAGTTGCAACTTTTTCATCTTTGTGTGAAAAGGAATCATATTTTTCTTAAGTGAGCTATAGCCTTAACTGGAAGGGTCCCAGGTTCAATTCCAGTCAAGGGCATGTACCTTGGTTGGGGCACATCCCCAGTAGGGGGTGTGCAGGAAGCAACTGATCAATATTTCTCTCTTATCAGTGTTTCTAACTCTCTATCCATCTCCTTTTCTCTATGTAAAATAATAAATAAAATATATTTAAAAAATAAAGTGAGCTGTAATTGTTTTGTTTGTAGTTCTAGTTGTTTATCCAAATTAAAAATATGTTGAATTTTATCAACATGACATCTAGTAATTTAAATTTAAAGTTAATGGCTTCAGTTATATTTGTGTTGTCTATTATGAAATGTATATAAATATTTTGAAAACAACAAAATTGGAAACAATAAGAAATTGTGAGTCAGCAAGGAGAACCAACAACACAATGACTGCTCTAATATGGAAAACAAGTTGGGAAGAATTACTTTGCTGCAAGTGTGGAGAAAATTAATACATTCAACATTATTAACTATATTTTGTTTTTTACAGCAAGAAAAATTCTTCTGGTTTTGAATTAAAATGGATAAATATGAGAACCTAGGATTGGTTGGAGAAGGGAGCTATGGAATGGTGATGAAGTGTAGGAATAAAGATACCGGAAGAATTGTAGCCATTAAAAAGTTCTTAGAAAGTGATGATGACAAAATGGTTAAAAAAATTGCTATGCGAGAAATCAAGTTACTAAAGGTGAGTAAACACATTTTGGGGAAAATTACTGTTATTATATTTGTTTCATATATTACAAGGTTTAAAGTATATGTTTTTGGCAATAAACAAATAAAATGATTACATATGTACATTCATTTATATTAGGGGTGTCGAACTCAATCAGAGAAGGGGCCAAAATCTAAAATCCAGCCTAAATCGCGGGCCGAATGGTTTACTGAACAGTCATAAACTGTCATTGTGATGGAAACGCAGCGGAGTGCAGTGATGACAGCGCGGTGCGGGCCACATTGCAAGGCCTGGCGGGATGGATTTGGCCCGCGGGCCTTGTGTTTGACACATGTGATTTATATCATGAACATAAACATGATTTAAAAAGTGCTTGTTGCTTCTTCCCCCCACCTCTCTCTCTCTAAAAACAAGATCCAGACATAAAAGAACAAACTTAAAAAAGTTTTTTTTCTTTCAACTTTTTATCGACATATAGAAAAGTACACATATCATAAAAATATGTCTCTATGGATTTAAATAACTGAACAAAACCATGTAACCACCATCTAAATCAAGTAAGAGAACATGAAAATAACCCCAGAAGGCCGAAACCGGTTTGGCTCAGTGGATAGAGCATAGGCCTGCGGACTCAAGGGTCCCGGGTTCAATTCCGGTCAAGGGCATGTACCTTGGTTGCGGGCACATCCCCAGTAGGGGGTGTGCAAGAGGCAGCTGATCGATGATTCTCTCTCATCGATGTTTCTAACTCTCTATCCCTCTCTCTTCCTCTCTGTAAAAAATCAATAAAAAATATTAAAAAAAAAAAAAAACCAGAAGGCCCTCTCTCATCCCCCCCACGCACCCCCCCACACACCCTTCTACTCCCACCCTTATACCTTCTCTAGTCACTACTGTCTTCCTTTTCTACTCAGGTCACAATTGTCTTGATTACAATCAGCATAATTTAGTTTTATTTTCTGCAACCTTGTTCCCGTTATATCTAAGAAGGTTTGGGGTTGTTTTTTGTTGTTGTTTTTCCTTTTCAGGGTGTGTCACCTACTTTGGAAAACTCTGCCCTGCCAGCTTTGTGGCCAGAGATGATCTCTTGTATCTTCCTACACTCCTGTTTGACCTTGATTGCATTTGGCAGTTTCACCTCATTTGTTGTGGGTAGGGGTCATAGATCCTATTACCCTGTTTCCCCGAAAATAAGAGTGTCTTATATTAATTTTTGCTCCCAAAGATGCGCTAGGTCTTATTTTCAGGGGATGTCTTATTTTTCCATGAAGAAGAATACAGTACACATTTATTGTTAAATGAAAATAAAGGAAATTTATTACCTGTATATGGTACGGTAGTACGGTAGTTGTCAACACAAACCAGACAAACTGTGAATCCTACAGTATCAAGAATTTTCTCATTTATTCAATGACAATCATGTCATTATCTTCTGGAACATCATCATAACAATCCAGTTCCTGAATTTCCTGGTGAATTTCTTGTGACTCCATTTCTTTCAGAATCAGTGGACCAAATCTCTCATGTTTAGCAATAGCACTGTCTTTAAATGAGTACTTCTTGTCAAGGTAGTCTGCTCGCAGTGCATTTGCAATGCAACTGTCTGTGATTTTCTTCCATGAATTCTTCACCCAAGTCACAACTTCTTGCAGTTTAGGTTTCACAAAGTTTCCACACTGATTTCTCTCCATTCTATTTTCAATGTAATCTTTAATTTCCATATGCAAATTGTCTTTGAATGGCTTGTTTATTGCAATATCAAGAGTCTGGAGATAGGCCGTCATTCCTGCGGGAATCGTTATCTGATCTATTTTTCTTTCGTGAAGAAATGTCTTCATGTCTTTAGCGTGATGAGTGCTGGCTGCATCCCAGACTAGCAGACTAGCAGACCTCTTTGGCTCCCTCACATAACAAGCGGCAGCATTAAATTGACCCACTTCCTTATAACTGCTTGTGTGGCCCAGGCTTTTTCAGTTTCAAGAATAAAAATACTCCAAACACATTCAATCTTTTCCTTCTTGCCCTTACAAATGATTAAAGGTGGGATTTTACTGCCATACAGATGAATTGCCAAAATACAGGAATCACGTGCACTTTCGTAAGCAGTGGAGGGAATGGAGCCTAGGGGGGACCTTATTTTCAGCAGGATGCCTTATATTTCACTCAGAAGGAAACTTGTAAGTAGGTCTTATTTTCGGAGGATGTTTTATTTTCGGGGAAACATGGTAGTTCCATCAGAAATAAAGCTACATTTCTTTTTCTTATTGGTTTTATTGTGTTCTCTGAGAGGACAACAGAGTAATGTGGTCTTTTAACTAGAATTTAAAAACCAGAATATACATTTACAATTTATACTGTTCATGCATTTTATTTATGTCTTTCTTATGGTAAGACCTATTTTGGATTGTCACTAATTGCTAATCATTTGATGCTGTAAAAACTATTTTGCATTTTTTTATAACAGCAACTGAGGCATGAAAATCTGGTGAATCTGTTGGAGGTGTGTAAGAAAAAAAAACGATGGTACCTAGTCTTTGAGTTTGTTGACCATACCATTCTTGATGACTTGGAACTCTTTCCAAATGGACTAGACTACCAGGTGGTTCAAAAGTATTTGTTTCAGATTATTAATGGAATTGGATTTTGTCATAGTCACAATGTAAGTATTTAGTTTAAATAATTATTTTGCCAATTATTGACTCTCCAGCAGCAATCATTTCATTTAATGAGATACTTGTTTAAAGTTTGGACCAATAAAGTCAGAGAAATGAACTGTTACTTTGATATTGCCAATTTTCATGTGCCACAATACATGTATTCTTTTCCCCACCATCTTATTATGAAAAGTTGGGGCCATGCCATACTGAAAAATAAAAAGAGTGTGCCATGAATACTCATATAATCTACCACCTAGATTCTAAACTTGTTAATGTTTTTATATATTTTCTTTATGGTGTATTTATCTTTTTATTAATGCTTTATTTATGTATTTGTAAGTAAGTTACAGATATCAGTACACTTCAACTCTAAATACTTAGGCTATGTATATTAACTAGAGTTTAATATTTTTTTGCTTTTGTTTGAGGTGACATTTACTGAGTGAAATGCACAAATTCTAACCTGAGTTTTGACAAATGCACTCACCAAGGATCCATGTATATGTTAGTTCAGATTCTTTGCCGAGTTGTGAAGTATAAAAATCCTTGCTCTTCATGGAACAAATTGTCAAACCTCAGAGAGAAGGCAGGGGTGGATGGGTGGGTGGGAAGAGACCAACCAAAGAACTTGTATGCATAACCCATGGACACAGACAGTGTGGTAAAGGCCTGGGGTGAGGGCTGAGGGCGGGCTAGAAGATGTCAATAGGGAAAAAGGGGGACATATGTAACATTTTCAACAATAAACATATGTTTTTAAATCCCTGCTCTTAGCCTGTAGTCTATCACAATAATTTTATATCCTTTGAGCATCAATAAGAGTACCGCCAAGTAAAATGGCACAAAGTACAAAATGAATAATTCAACACATTATTCTTTCAGTTTTACAAAATATTTTTAATGACATTTTTTTTGTGTGTGATTATAAAAATAATAGATGCTAATGGTAGATGTGGCCCTGTGAGCTTGCATGGATGTAATAGCAGTTGGTAGCCTCTGCAAACTTCTCAGTAATGGCATATTGCCATTTAAGATGCTGGTCCCCTGAAAGAGTTTAATATATATATTAAATATAATATATATTAAATATATTATATATTAAATATATAATATTTAATATATAATATTTTTTCAAAATACAGTTTACTTGTATTAGAGAATTAGGTCTAATATTTTGTTTTGCCTAGTTATAGAATTTTTAGTATTGTCTCCCAGTATTGATATTTTCTCCTTTACAAATCTTAACCACTGATCTTGTTGACCCTCTTTATATTTGTTTTTTTAAAACATATTTTTAGCCGAGATCGGTTTGGCTCAGTGAATAGAGCATCGGCCTGCGGACTGAAAGGTCCCGTGTTCGATTTCTGTCAAGGGCATGTACCTTGGTTGCGGGCACATCCCCAGTGGGGGGTGTGCAAGAGGCAGCTGATCGATGATTCTCTCTCATCGATGTTTCTAACTCTCTATCCCTCTCTCTTCCTCTCTCTGAAAAATCAGTAAAAAATATATTAAAAAAGAAAAAGAATCCTTTCTAAAAACAAACAAACAAACAAACAAACAAAAACATATTTTTTTGATTTCAGAGAAAGGAAGGGAGAGGGGAGAGAGAGAAACATCAATGATGAGAGAGAATCACTGATCAGCTGCCTTCTGCATGCTCCCTATGGGGGATCAAGCCCACAACCTGGGCATGTGCCCTGACTAGGAATCGAACCCTGACCTCCTGGTTCATGAGTTGATGCTCAGCTACTGAACCTCACTAGCCTGGCAACCTTCTTTACATTTCTAATTGTCTGAATAATGCCTCCATTTGGGTGCTCAGCAATCCTCATAAAGGTCCCTATAGCTAAAAGTAAACTACTAATTATTCCATCAAAATTAACTTTTTCCAAGCTTTTTAATTTTTGGCAATAAAACCACCATTCTTTTAGATTCCTGGGTTTAAATAAAATATCTGAGACTACTTCCTAAGCTCTATTGGTGCTTGATTCAAAATATTTATAAACTATTATGTCTCCTCCTTTCCATTCCTCCAAGCACCTATCTAGTTTAGGCCCTTATTGCCTTGTAGTTGTCCCACTGCTCTTTTCCCTGCCTCTAGTCCCTCTCTCTGACAGCTTGTTTATGGCCAAAATCTTTAAACATCGTAATGGTCATACCACTTCCATGGGTTCCCATGGCCTTGACAGGAGCTCAGACCCTCAGGCTGGCAGTTGAGACATCCTTTCTCTCTAGTATATAACCTGTCCTGTAGAAGCAACATGTCTCTAGTCTACTGATCTTTTTCTCTTCATTTTTTTGTTCTCTTTGTTACCTTCACTTGGAGTGCCCTTTCATTTCCACATTTATTCAGGTCATTCTTAGATTAAAGACCTACCTTAGAGCCCATCCCTTTCATAACATTTTTCCTTTATTGCCCAGTCTTCAATTACAGCTTTACTCTCTTAGTCTTGAGAGCAATGAGTAACAGAACAATTGATTGGGAATATGTAATATCTTTGATTATTTACATAAAATGTTAATGTATTTATTTTTATTTCTTTCCCAACTAGATTTCAGGTTCTTTAAAGCCAAGAAGAATTTCATATGCTTTTATTTCTATTCATTATAGGGACAAAAACAGTGCCCTACACATGGCAGGCACTAAAAACATAATTAACTTATTTACCTTGATGTGCCAATATATGTCATTCTCTGTGTTTTTTGTTTTGTTTGTTTGTTTGTTTTTGTTTTTTTGTTTTGTTTTGTTTTAGATCATACACAGAGATATCAAGCCAGAGAATATATTAGTCTCCCAGTCTGGTGTTGTCAAGTTATGTGATTTTGGATTTGCACGGACATTGGCAGCTCCTGGGGAGGTTTATACTGATTATGTGGCCACCCGATGGTACAGAGCTCCAGAGCTATTGGTTGGTGATGTGAAGTATGGCAAGTAAGACATCGTGGTGGTGGGGAGGGGGTGCTACTATCTTTCTAATATAAAAAAGATTCCTCTAACACTGGAGGGAAGTTTTGAATTTAGAGAACTTTACAAAGTGATTTGTAATTTTTGGTGCTTCCCCTTTAAGCATTCTTGTGAAACAATTTGGGTGTGTATACTAATATTTTAAAGGTAGGGAAATCAAGGTGAGCAAGTAGTCTGTTTTCTTATAGTGGTTCAGAAATAGGTATACTATATTTCACTTATAAAGAGAGGTAACATGGATTGGATAAGTCTGAAACTATTGGAATAAGATGAATGGACAAGGCTCAGGGTAAAAACAATTTGATGAAATGTTTTTAAAATATAATTGTTTCCAGAAATGAATTTTTCAAAGAAGATGGGATTGTAAATTTTACTGCTTTTATAGAAATCGTTAAAAAATATTTTCTACAATTTCCGTTTTCAGAGTATACACCATTTAATGTTTTCTTGATTACTTTAAGTTCTTCTTTTACTGTCATACTGTAACCTTTATATCATTTTATAATATAGCTATGACCTTAAGAAATTTCAAGGTAGTTGTCCTTATGCTAATAATGCCAGAATATTCTTTAAGTTCTTATAACTGATTTTAAAGACAGTTTTTCTTGTTTTTCTCTATTAGCTTTCAGTTCTCCTTCTTGTTACTGTATGTGTCCTTAACGACCACCTCCTTCTGGTAGTTTTCAGTGTATGGTGGGATAGACTGATTAACTTGTTAGAATTATGTGTAAACAAAGAGTGAACAGCTTCTAAGTGAAAACCCAAAAGACTTATCTTCATAATAAAGGACACATAACTATTACGACTTTTTAGAAGCCTTTTCCCTCTATGTCACATGATCAAACTTTCTGGAAATCTGACTTACATAAAATTAGGAATTAGTACTTTAAGTTTATAGGTGATTTAAAGCTTGCTACTACTTTTCTCAATACCTAGAATATGTAGTAGTAATATGCAGAGCAGATTCAAGTCACAGTAAACATATAAGGTGGCCAAATTTTACACCACACTGCTTTTCTTTCAGAGCTGTTGATATATGGGCCATTGGTTGTCTGGTAACTGAAATGCTCATGGGGGAACCTCTCTTTCCTGGAGATTCTGATATTGATCAGCTATATCATATTATGACGTGTTTAGGTAAGATTATACATCTACATTTTCAATTCTAGAGGCTTTCTCCTATGCTTGTTTGTTTGTTTGTATTAATTTTACAAGGTAGGAAGCAAATAGGAAATTTTCATATATGTATGTATATATTCATTCATTGTCAGCCTGGCCCTGGTCTGTGTGACCTATGGTCTTAATCATGCTTTCACTCCACCTACTGCCCCACTTCCCCCTAAAGAGCAAAGGTTATATATATATATATATTTGCACTTTCGAATTCAGTCAGTCACACACACACAGAAAGGATGCAAATGATTGCTTATTACCTATGGATCAATAAGCATTTGATGTAATATGACTATACCCTCATCCCCACCTTCAAATTGAGAGACACAGAGACTTCCAAGGTAGCTTGATCTTGTTGCAGATGTGACTTTTGTTGTTAGTGCTTTAGATGGAGTGTCAAAGCTAGATTATCACATTATTCTCACATTTGTTGAAATATCAGCTTCATTGTTGGGAGATAGAGCTTGGAAAATAAAAAAAATGGTAAAATACTTGGGTTCTATTTAACTATTGAGTTTTAAGTTTCCAGGTTAGAAATTCAACAAACAGTATAATGGTTTCATATATAATATTTTATGCTCAGATGGACTGAAGTTGATAAAAAAGATAAAAGTGTTAAAATCAGACCTGAACATAATTATAAAATCAATTGACCAAATATTAAATTCTTAAATGATAAGATTGATTTATCTAGATTAGATTCTGACCACATTTTCATTGTTTTAGTCAGAACTTTAATGCTTTTTGGTGTTACAAATGAAGTGCTGGCGATTATTTAAAAAAAAATTATAGCCCAGCCAGAGTGGTTCAGTGATTGAGATCAACCTATGAACCTGGAGGTCATGTTTCGATTCCTGGTCAGGGCACATGGCCGGGTTATGGGCTCCATCCCCAGTGTGGAGCATGCAGGAGGCAGCAGATCAATGATTCTCAACATTGATGTTTCAATTTTTCTCTCCCTCTCCCTTTCTCTCTGAAATAAATAACAATGTATTTTTTAAAATTATAAAAATGCTTTGCCTCTCCTTTTCCTATGCTCCTTCGTGTCTTCATTGTATGTTTCCTGGCATATGAACTTTCATTAAGAGCACTTGTCTTCAGTTGGTTTTGCAGAGAGAGAGCCCCAACTCCATAAGCATGTCCCTCTCTTTTGTCTACTCCACATCACCTGTCTCTGCCATTACTCTCATGATGTATAATGACAGAGATGTGTGCTATCCCCACCGCCAGGTAATCTCATTCCAAGGCACCAGGAGCTGTTTTATAAAAACCCTGCCTTTGCTGGAGTAAGGTTGCCTGAAATCAAGGAAATGGAACCTCTTGAAAGACGCTATCCCAAGCTCCCTGAAGTTGTGATAGATTTAGCAAAGGTAACCATACTTTTTCATTCACGTTCTGACAGGGAATTTATATTTCAGAAAGTTGTCTTTCTCTCTTTTTTTTTCTTTCTTTCTTGTTTAGTTGATCATTTAGGTAAACAATTTCATGTGTATGTGTGTGTTGGGATTTTGGGGGGGATGACTACAGAGATAAAAACCTGAAAATTTCACCTAAGAAATCATTTAGTTTATCTAGTATGTTTCAAGTGTGAAAACATCCTCATAGAGATGTCTTTAATGTTTAACATTTTAAAGTGTAAGCTTTGTTTAAATGGGAAAGGAAAATAGGGTAAGAAAGTAAAAAGAATGGCAGAGTCGTAGGAAAATTAATTAAATTAAATGGCATAGATTTATGACATGCGGTGTATTTTTAAACCAATAAGCATGGATTCTACCCTTGATGTGAGCCAAAAGGTCGAGAGGTGATCTGTTGTGTATCCCACTGAGCCACTGGATTTGCTGAAGCTAATTTGCAAGTCATCATCACCTTTGCCTTGTGTTTGATTGAGGTAGATATTAGGGAGAGTCTCAATGGATCAAATTGTCTTTAAAAGTAGACATTTTGGAATTATTAGCTCAAAAACATTCTTGTTAGGATTGTCCTAAAGTGTTGATTAAATAAATATCTCTAAAACACCAGAATCACATAACATTTATCTACAATAAGTTATTTTATTTTTATTATTTTTCATTTTCTGGTCAGGGCACATTATATAATTCATTAAAAAAGGTTAGTGAGCCCGGGCTGGTTTGGCTCAGTGGATAGAGCGTCAGCCTGCGGACTGAAGGGTCCCAGGTTTGATTCTGGTCAAGGGCACATGCCCAGGTTGTGGGCTCCATCCCTAGTGGGGAGCGTGCAGGAGGCAGCTGATCAATGATTCTCTCTCATCATTGATGTTTCTATCTCTCGCCCTCTCCCTTCCTCTCTGAAATAAAAAAATAATATATTTTAAAAGAAAGTTTAGTGAGCTTATAACTAATTATAATAAATTCTTAAAATAACACGTCTAATTTTCTCTATAATCTAACACATGCAAATATTTTTAATTGAAACCTGCTTTATGATCAATCTTAAATAAAGAGACTTAAAGGGAATAAAAAGAAAATTATTGTCTAACTTATGACCCTTATAGTAGAATCATATAACTTTTAAAACATTTTATTACAGAAATTTTCGACAGAAAAGAAAGAATAGCAATAGAATGTAGCCTCGTATACTTGTCATCTAGCTTCAACAATTAACAATCTCTAGACCAGTGGTTCTCAGCCTTTCTAAAGCGACCCTTTCATATAGTTCCTCATGTTGTGGTGTCGCCCAAGCGTAAAATTATTTTTGTTGATACTTCATATAACTGTAATTTTGCTACTGTTGATGAATGGTAATGTAAATATCTGTGTTTTCCGATGGTCTTAGGCTCTACAGCAGTGCTTCTCAACCTGTGGGCGACCCGCTAGCAGGGTCGCCTAAGACCATCAGAAAACACAGATATTTACATTACCATTCATTAACAGTAGCAAAATTATAGTTATGAATAGCAACGAAAGTAATTTTACAGTTGGGGGTCATGACAACATGAGGACCTGTATTAAAGAGTCGCGGCATTAGAAAGGTTGAGAACCACTGCTCTAGACAAACTTTATCATCTATCTAGAGCCACATGTGTCAAACACAAGGCCTGCGGGCCAAATCCGTCCCGCCAGGCCTTGCAATGTGGCCCGCACCGCGCTGTCATCACTGCACTCCGCTGCGTTTCCATCACAATGACAGTTTATGACTGTTCAGTAAACCATTCGGCCCGCGATTTAGGCTGGATTTTAGATTTTGGCCCCTTCTCTGATTGAGTTCGACACCCCTAATAGACCCTCTGCACCTTTTTTTGAGCATTTTGAAACAAATTGCAGATACTATATTTTTTTACTTATAAATACTTTAGTTATATATAGAACTTTTCTTGTTCATTTAAAGCTACTTATTGAGTCCCTTTTATTTTTACTAACATTGAATGGTTTCAATTAATCAGAACAAAAATCCATGTAAAGTATCTAGCACAATAATAAGCACAGACCAGGTCCTTTCCTTCCCATTCTGCAAGGGCTTTAACATTTCACCATAATTCCTTAATATCATAAAACAGCTAATCAATGTTTCATTGATTTTTCTCATAATTTCTTTTTATAGTTTAAATTAGGATTCACAGAGTCTACATTTCAATCAGTTAACTTCTTTTTTTTAAAGGAGGTTAACATCTTTTAAAAAAAATGTTTTATCAATTTCAGAGAGGAAGGGAGATGGAGAGAGGGATAGAAACCTCAGTAATGAGAGAGAATCATCAATTAGTTAATGCATGCCCTCTACTGGGGATCGAGCTCCCAATGGGGGCATGTGCTGTGACCAGGAACAGAACCATGACCTCCTGGTTCAACGCTCAACCACTGAGCCACACTAACTGAGATAATTATATATTTCTTAAAGATTCTTAATTTACAAACTTATCTTCATCTCTTTTTGTTTTGTCTGCTTTAACCTTGCTAATTATTTATTGAAGAAACTAGGTTGTTTGTCCCTTAGAGTTTCCCATATAGTATAGTTTAATATGTTTCTCTATGTCCTGTATTTCTTATAAATTCATAGAGCTAGAGCTTGATCAGAATGTCTGGTGGTCTTTCTTTTTGTGATATTAGCAACCTTTGGTCATTGTCTAGATTTGTGATTTATTCTTTATAATTTATCATAGATGTTTAAATTCATAACTATAAGGAAGTATTTTCTATATTTAGGCATTTAAATGTGGTTAGATTTTTTTTTTTTTAAATGAGCTACATGTTTTTCTTTTGGTTTTACAGAAATGCTTACATATTGATCCAGACAAAAGACCCTTCTGTGCTGAGCTCCTGCACCATGATTTCTTTTGTATGGATGGATTTGTTGAACGGTATAGTACTGGCTCATGTTTTCCAGGTCTCCCTGGTCTAGAGTTGAAATAAGTTCTCCAACAGACAGTATTTCTCTACCCAGCTACTTTTATAGGGTCTCATATATTTACCACCCTACCTCCATTCATCCTTAGCAGCGACGGGATTTGTAGGAGTAGTTCCCTGTATTCACTTACTTAGGGCTCTTGGTTTTCATGAAGCAGTCACTTCTGGCTTTTATTCCTGTCTTCCTGTGGTAACATGCATCCATCACTCAGGTCACTGATATCTATGTTGCTACCAGTTGTATGATGCCATAATCTTGGGTGCTGATGCATTTGCAAAGGTACCATCTCCTGTTGTTGCCACACTCAAACCATACCCAGTCCTGTGACAGCTGACCCTGCTGATGTGCTAGAGACCTTGGTGTGCCAAACCTGTGGGTGCCAGAGCTGTTGGCATGTTCTCTTGTGCTGCTTGAGCTAGTGGCATCAGTATAGCTGAGAAAGCAAAAATATAGTGCGATGAGTAGTAATGACATTGCATTATATTTTTACAAGTCTAGTTAATATCTAGCTTAGTAAAAGATACATGGGTTCTCATGTTTTCTTCTAATTTCAGTAGTTGTGATATGTTGTGTTGTTTGAAATATATATGAAGAAACCCTGGCCTCATACAAATATGTTGTTGGAAAATGGAAGAATATTTTACTAGCTTTTTTAGATGATTGTGTGCCTTCTTTGATCCCATACCAAAAATTTCGATGCTACATTAAAACTTACAGTGGTGGTTCTTAAATGTTGGTTGTGGAATCTGAAACCACATTAATTAGCTTTTTTTTTTACCCAGTTACATTAAAATCTCACATTTTGAATATAGGTCTTTTACACATGTATACTTTTGTAATAACATACATTAGTCATTTGGGAAATATTGTTTTGCTATTATGCAGATCTTTAAAGTGTTAACCTATTTCATTATGCCACATTAAAAAAAAACACATTCAGAAAAGTCTCACCAGAAAAGTCTTTAAATATTGGGAATTTGCTCAGCTCAAAGGAGTAGATACAAACTTAACAGAATTCCAATTTTGCATAAAATTTTGAATTTTTTAACACCAATATTACCAGTTGTTTTCCTTGAAGTGACAGGCTCCTTC
Organism: Pipistrellus kuhlii; assembly: GCF_014108245.1. Lineage (NCBI taxonomy): Eukaryota > Metazoa > Chordata > Mammalia > Chiroptera > Vespertilionidae > Pipistrellus > Pipistrellus kuhlii. The sequence continues at coordinate 155,249,340 of NW_023425404.1, forward strand.
GTTCACTTTTTAAAAGAGAATATATGCTAAGTACTCTCTCTGAATAACAATAGCCAGTCTTTCAAGTAAAAATGTTTCAATAAATAGGTGGCTAGTTTAGTTTGTATCGAAAACAATCACACAGTGCTTTTCTTAAGTTAACCATTGTGCTTCAGTTTGCAGCAGTTCTTTTTGAATATTCCCATATTGTCACACAGAATATGAAAAAGGCATATGTTCAAGGATTTAGATTTAATAAAATTAATACTTTTTTACTGTTTTATCAAGGACATCCTTAAATACAACTCTCTCTCTCTCTCTCTCTCTCTCTCTCTCTCTCTCTCTCTCTCTCTCTCTCTCTCTCTTTCTCTCTCTCTAACTGAGAATGTGTGGCTATGAAGAATATAGCGACTGCTAGTGCAAATGTTATCAAGATGAACAGGAAGTCATCTTCCTTTTAAGAATAGCTTTGCCTTTTGAACCTCCTAAAAGGTTCTTAGTGATTCCCAGGAATATACAAACTGCCTTTTGAGAACTGCTAATGTAGGTCATAATTTTTTTCATTTTAAATAACATGATATTGTTTAATAGTCAATTTAAAAAAATATATTGAAAACCATTTTCCCCCTTTGATTTCTCTGTCTCACACAATTTTATTTTGTTGACAAATGTATTTTTATGTAGGTTCTCTCAGGAACTACAGTTAAAAATACAGAAAGATGCCAGAAATATTTCTTTATCTAAAAAATCCCAAAACAGAAAGAAGGAGAAGGAAAAAGACGACTTTTTAGGTGAGGAGAGAAACACTCTTGTGGTGCAGGTAAGTGTCCATGTTTTGATGTCTATTAAATTTAAATTTATTATGTTGGATGGTGAAAAAAAAATGAAGGTTAAAATATTCTCTGATGAGGAATAAATTAATTTTTAGCTTCTTTATAAAAATGTATTTTTTCTATAGACATTGCCTGTTTAAAAAAATTTAACATATCATGTAGTGAGTACCTACTGTGTACCAGACTATGCAGGAAATCATACTCATTCAAGAATATTTAGACACACATGTGAGTATCCACATACCAATACATGGACGCACACACACACATGCACACCATTTTTCCCCTTTAAAAGATAAAAGAGAAAATATCATCCTAACCGGTTTGGCTTGGTGGAGAGAGCTCCGGCCTGTAGACAGAAGGGTCCCAGGTTCAATTCCAGTCAAGGGTACATACCTGAGTTGCAGGCTCAATCCCCAGTGGGGGGCATGCAGGAGACAGCCAGTCAATGATCTCTCTCATCATTGATATTTCTCTCTCTTCCTCTTCCTTCCTCTCTGAAATCAATAAAAATATTTAAAAAAAGAAGAGAAAATATCATTGTTAGAATTTATATAAAGAAGAGCATTTTAAAATTGAGATTTGGGTATTGAGTTTATTTGAACGTTACTTTTCCTGGTACATTATCCAGAATTGGTTCTTGGTAAGGTAATTCAAATCCACCACCAACCACTCCTGTTTTCTTACATGAAGCAAAAGAAAACTTTCAATTTTTTGTTTTCTGACTCTAAATATATAGGAACAAAAGTGGGCATGCTTGATTTCTCTTCCACATTTCTCCCCACTGAAATATTTATAAATTAGATATATGTATCATGTAAATCTGAAGTGTACAGGGTATGGCAAACATAAGTTTACAGGTGTGAGCATATGAAACAGTTTATTATTGTATTATTATTATTATAAAATTACTGTATTATTTTCCATAGGAAAAACTATAAACCTACTTTACCCCACCCTGTACACATTAGAGCTAGTGTAAATTGCATTTCTATTTGAAATAAATGCCTGACTGAGAATTTTGGGTTTAATTTTAATTCCATATGTAGATAAAAAACAAACCCCAGAGGCACAAAAAGGTGATGTCTATGGAATGCTGGCCTAGTGGACAAGTATAATACTTTATAGGTAGAGGTGATTTTTCCTTATCCTCAGATCATTAATGTTAATAACATTTTTATTATTGCTCAGGATTCCAATGCTGACCCTAAAAATAAGGATTCTAGAGTATTAAAGATAAAAGGGTCGAAAATTGATGGAGAGAAAGTTGAAAAAATCAGTCGAGCTTCAAATGTCAGCTGTCTCCATGACAACGGGACTAGCCACATCAAAACAGTGCCTTCAACAAGCCTCAGAGATTGCAGCAATGGCAGTGTGGACCACACAAGGAATCCAGGCACGGCAATTCCTCCACTTACACACAATCTTTCTGCAGTAGCTCCTGGTATTAATTCTGGAATGGGGACTATCCCAGGAGTTCAGAGTTACAGGTATGAATTAAGAAAATAAGGACAGAAGGTTGTTTAAGGATATATTTGCAAATTTGTAAGTGATTGTCATTTCTGCCCCATTGTGTTATTCTCAGGCTTTTGGATACTGTTTATTCTTGTCAGGTTGCTGTTTCAAAATACTTTCTAGCCTATCTAATGAAGGTTATTAGCATCTGGTCAAATAATTAACCCAAGTCCTAAGAAAGTAGGACTGTATTGCTTAAGGTGAAGAGAATCCACAGCTATTTGTTCTAATAACATGGAAGGAGATTGTCATAACAAAAGAAGTAATTGATTTTCAAGGTCTGTTTCTGCATTGCATGGCTACAGACGTTTAGGGATACAAGAAAGCTCCTTTGGGGAATTTTGCTTAAAGGAAGGTAATTTGTTCAGTTGGAGTTTGGGACTGGGTAGGAGGCATGAGTATAGGACAGAATGTTTTATCAGATCTATGCTCATAGTGTATTTAAGAACAGGCATTAAATGCTGATTAAATTGCATGTCACTTGTGCTATGTAATTTGGTTTTGTGCTTAAAAATAATTACTGCTGGTTCTAACTTATTTTTTGTTGTTGTTCTTGTTTTTACAGAGTAGATGAGAAGACCAAGAAGTATTGTATTCCATTTGTTAAAGGAACTCAACAGACTCCACCAGGCATTTATAATATTAACATGACCAAACCAGTAAGTGATCTGTTTTCAGTGGTAGAAGAACAAGCTAAGTAATTTCTAGACTTTTATTAATATTAAATATTGGGTCGGCAAGTAAGTAATTGCGGATTTTTAAAAGAAAATCAAAGACAATTTTTTCATGGAACTAAATAACTTTATTCTGTAATGTATTGTCCATTTTGATCAATGACCTTTTGCCATCTTTCAGGCAGCATCATAATCCCACGTTCAAAAAACTTCTGGTTTTTATTAGCAAAAAACTGAATCAGGTACGATTTGACATCATCATCATTATTGAAATTTTTACCATTCAAGGAGTTTTGTAAAGATCGAAACAAAAAGTAATCAGATGGTGCAAGGTCAGGACTATCTGGTGGATGTGGCAAAACATCCCAACCAAGCTCCATTAATTTTTGCCGAGTGACCAAAGATGTGTGTGGCCTTGCATTGTCATGATGGAATACAACACCTTTTCGATTTGTCAATTCGGGCCGCTTTTCTTCAACTGCATTGTTTAATTTCGTTAGTTGTTCAATGTAGACATCAGAATTGATCGTTCGGTTGGGTGGTAAGAGTTCAAAGTAGACAATTCCTTTGTAATCCCACCAAACTGATAACAAAACCTTCTTTTGATGAATATCAGCTTTTGATGTTGTTTGAGTTGGTTCACCTGGCCTGCTCCACGATCTTTTCCGCTTGATATTGTTGTAAACAACCCATTTTTCATCGCCAGTTATCAGTCGTTTTAAAAATGGATCATTTTCATTACGTTTCTTTAGCAAATCGCAGCTGCTAATGCGTTGCGTTAACTGTGATTCTTTCAGTTCGTGAGGAACCCATGTATCAAGTTTTTGAACATAGCCAAGTTGTTTTAAGCGATTTTCAATGCATGTATGTGATACATGAAGCTTCTCTGCAATCTCACGTGTTGTACTGTGACAGTCCGAATTGATTATTGCTTTGATTAGGGCGTCATCAACTTCAACTGGACGACCAGAGCGTTTTTCATCTTTGAGTGAAAAATCACCAGAACGAAATTTGGCAAACCAATTTTGACACTGCCGTTCTTTTAAGGCTTCGTCACCATAAACAGCACATAACTTTTTATGAGCTTGGGATACGTTTTTCCCTTTGTGGAAATAAAAAATCAAAATATGACGAAAATGTTCCTTTTGATTTTCCATTTTTCAACGAACGCCAAACGAAAACTACAAAACAGATCAAAAAACTTTTTTTACTGATTAACAGCTGAATAGCCAACTATCAAATAACAAAATGTGTTTTACATTTTTACTACGTCTGCAAACCTAAAAATTCAACTGAAGCCATATATGTGTGAAACCCGCAATTACTTACTTGCCGACCCAATATAATAGTGAATAACTGAGATTTTATTTGAGGACAAATCATAAAATGGAAGCATAATTATGCAGGTATCTTCCCAGCCTGCCATAATCATAAATGTGAAAGATTTAAAGTTTAAATAAGTTTTAGAAAGTAATACCAATCTGGAACTTAAAATGTAAGATTTTATTAAAATGACATCTGTTTTAATTCTTTAGGCAACAGTAAATTTTCTTAATCTATGCTTGGTCACCAGTTTTGTTGTTATTTTAGAGTAGAGAAGATAAATGGTCTCATTTCACCCACACTAGGATTTTGGTAAAAGTATTCTGTTTCTTAATTTAACAAATATTTATTGATTACCTATTATGTATAAAACACTGGAAATGAATGAGTCAATCTTTCTCTTCAAGGAACTCTTGGTTTAGTAGAGGATCAGCAAGTTAAAGCATAGATTGTAACAGAAGCACGTACAAGGTTCATATGTCTCTGAAGCTTCAGAGGAACATTTTTATGCTCAAGATGGCTTTTTTTTTAAAGTCATCATCACTCTTCCACTCAAAACCTTCCCTTGGCTTTCCATTTCTGAGTAAAGACCCGAGTTCATGCAGAATCTTTAATTCCCCATCCTTCTGTCCCATTCACAGCTACTCTCATTCTTGATCAATCTATTCCAACCACACTGATTTCATTGTTATTCCTGCAACATGGTCAGGCATGCTTCCACATTTAGGCTTTTGCACTTGCTTCTCTATCTGCTTTGGAACATTCTTCAAATAATCCAGGAAACTTGCTTTTTCTCTTCTTTGGCTTACATGAAACCTTATTATGAGGTCTTCCCTAAAATGATAACTCATCTTGTCTCCCATTACTTTCTATCCTCTAACATTGCTTAATTTCCCCCAAGTATATATATTTGATAACCTCTACAGTCTTTTATTTATATATTGTCTGTCTCCCTCACTAAGATATAATCTTCCAAGGCAGGGATTTGTGCTTTGTCTCCTCACTGCTCTCCCTCACACCTAGAACAGTGTCTAGCAAATTGAAACTGCTTAAGAAATGCAAATGAATTCTGCCAGGGAAAGGGAGGTATGAACATATTCCCCAAAAAAGTATTTTTCTCACAAATTTTCCTTCTCTACTTCTTTCATTATCCTCAGTGCTGAAAAGTATAGCCTTTCTTTTAAATCTCTCATGATTTAGACATTATATTTGCCTGTTTTTAAGTTTTTCTTAGGCTACAATATCTGTACCCATTGTGCTTTCCTTTTTATATAGCCTCCCTTTTGATTTCTCTGTGGATATTTTGTGTTTTCCATTCCTACTCTGCTTTGAAGATTCTTTTTCTCAGCTAGGCTATTCCAAATAGTTGGCTCAATACCATTTTTCTGGAATTGATATCAGTTTTCTTTCAGGCATTGCATAACCATTACTGGCTAGTAATTTTAGATCTTATTTCTGTTTAACCTTCTTTGAGAACAGGCAATTAAAAAAAGGAGGTAAAGATTAATGGGGGGACGATCCACTGAAAAATTAATGGAAGCAGAGCTAAGCCTAAACTTTCTTCAACTTCTTGGTTGAAGATCAATAATAAATGTATTATTATAAATATCTCTTATGCATTTTACTTGCCACTATTTGAATATGTAAATATGGTAGTTTGGACTTGTTTATTCATTTATTTGTTTATTTATTTTTGTATTTGCAGATAATTTTTTTGAACTAATTATTCTATTTTGTAGCTGACTTGAGCCAAGAGCCTTAGTACTTACTCTATTAAAAGAATAAACAGAAACATCCAAAAGAAAGAAAAGCAAAATTTCAATTCAGGACTTTTGAAGACTTTGTGGGAGGCAGAGTGGCATAATTCACAGAATATTAAATTTGAGACATCAAGGAACCTCAATGGCTTAACACTGCCATTATATGTGTTTGTGTGTATAGTTCATTATACATACATATGTATATAAAACACATAAATGATTTCATTATATATAAGTGGGTGTTTTTTTTTAAATAAAATCACACACTGTATATATTACCTGTTCTGAAAATGTAGAAAAGAATATAGACTTTCTGTCATTCTCAAATGAAACAGAAAAATGTCAAATCCATAAAGGTGCAGAGTTGAAGTGCTCCTACTAGTCTTCACTTTATTTTTTTCTCAGACTTTATCAACTATGAAGTAATACTAAGATTTGGAAAATAATTGAAGTTGTAATTCTTTATTTAATAAAGTGTGTAACTAGGAGATAGTATCATGTGGTAACTCTGAGGAGCAGGACAAGGACAAATGTTTTTGTGTTTTTTTAAAAAATATATTTTATTGATTTTTTTTTACAGAGAGGGAGGGAGAGGATAGAGAGTTAGAAACATCAATGACAAAGATACATCGATCAGCTGCCTCCTGCACAGCCCCTACTGGGGATGTGCCCGCAACCAAGGTACATGCCCTTGACCAGAATCGAACTTCGGACTCTTCAGTCCGTAGGCCAACGCTCTATCCACTAAGCCAAACCGGTTAGGGCAAGGACAAATGTTTTTAAAATGAGCGGCAAGATTATGTTGGAAAAGCAAAAAAAAAACACAAAAAAAACCTAGGACATGTGATATACATGGCAAGACAAACTGCTCAGAATTAACTATATGATGAAAAGCTCAGCAAGTATCCTAAGGCCTGACCTTGCTGGCCTGATGCCCTTCTGCTAACCTTTTACTAATCGCCAGGACTTACCTGAAGTCTCGGAGAGGGAGACAGAGAAACTCATATCAACCAGTAATCCACTTGGTAGCAATTTAATACATTTACTGAGGGAGAGGTTTGAAATAACTAGGTGAAATTGTTTTGTGTGTGTGTGTGTGTGTGTGTGTGTGTGTGTGTTACTTATGTTTTTCAAATATTGCATTATTCCATATCTTCAAATCCATACATTTTAGGCTATGACTACAGTAGTTAGTCATACATTTTAGGCTATGTATCTATACATTTTAGGCTATGACTACAGCAAGCCCAGTTTATCTGGAATCTAATTCATTTGTGTTAATCATTCTGATGATATTAGATCACTAGTGAAAAGAGCCTCCTTCAGGCAAATAAGAAAAGAAGAGAATACGCAAAGACAGATGTCCATTTGCCCGAATTAAACTATAATCATCTCCCCGAACTGAGAGCCTTGGAAGGCATAGGTATGTTTACAATGCTTTTATCTTGTCAGCCCTTTGTTTGCATTGTTTAAAATGTATGTGAAATGAACAGAATATCAAAAACTCATACATGTATGTTGAATGAACAGAATATAAAAAACTCATAGTAATTTCACATTTTTATGTATGTAAATATGTATAATAAGTACTACATACAAAGGGACAGATACAAAATGTGAAAAACTAACAAAAATGTCTATTTTTTTTCCATTGTGCTTATGGTTATTTTTGTGCAGCTCGAAATTCCAGGCTAATGAGGAAAGAGAACAAAAACCTTTCAGAATCTCAAATTCCTTCTCTGGCTGCTATTGATTTGCATGCTTCCAGTGTTACACTGCATCAGGTACAGAAATACTCTGTAGGCTGTGTGGAGCTCCAGTCTCATGTTTCCTGTTCATGTTCCTTAGAGAGAGTTTGCTCTTAAGGATTGGGAAGGTTTATTGGTGGGATCTATAAAATTTTGCTTGTTAAATTGTGTATTATGGTTCATTGAATTTAGTACCTCTATGACATATCCTATATAATAAAACCCTAATATGCAAATTGACAGAACAGTGAAACGACCGGTCACTATGATGCACACTGTCTCCCTCCCTCTCCCCCCCAGAGGGAGGCAACCAGCAGTGGTGATCAGGGGGTGGGGCCAGCTGGCGTGTGCCAGAGGGGGCTCCTGATCACCCTGCCCACTGATGGCCCCACAGGGGGCCCTGATCGCTGGCCAGGCCTAGGGACCCTACCCCATATGTTGGGAACAGTCTCTTAGATTTAAACGTTGAAACCTGGCACGGCTACTCTAACACTGAAAAAAGGGTTGCAGTGATGACATGTTGTGGTCAGCTCTGATTCTGACACTTATAACTGTATCACAAAGCCAATTACTTATCTCTGCTTCAGTTTTTCCACCCATAAGATGGGGAAAATGGTACTATTACCTCAGAAGGATCATGCTATGTACTACTTTTTATAACCAGGGCAAAAAAATGTAGCTGTCCATACAACAGAAAGATGCCTTTCACCTGTATGAAAAGTATGGTCACTGGTGCATGCAGCGTGATTGCAAAGGGGATGTCTGACTGCCAGTTTAGACCTGACAACCCCAAGGGGTCCCGGGTTGTGAGAGGGCACAGACTGGGCTGAGGGATGCCGCCCCCCCACCCCCCTGCACTAATTTTATGCACCAGGCCTCCAGTATATTTATATTAACATTTCACAGTTTACAGTAATCAATGTTTTATGATTAAAAATATGTGTGTGTGAGTGTGTGTATAGCCTAGTTATGGCTTTTATATAACTACAGGTTTTGTTGTAGCTTATAGTATTTCACTTCATTAGCCCCAAATTATAATCTATCTTTCAAAACTCTGAAACTGTTTTTATTCTTTTAGAATGTATTATCTGACACTTTTCCCCAAGATGGTTCACTTCGTCCATATTAAAAAAGATTTGCTATTACTACAGTCATCTTTTTCTATAACTTCTCTTAGCCCTTAAGATTATTTATGTTTCTGCTACTTTTATATCAACAACAGTCATATCACTCATTTTCACATTGAGGAAACTGGCAAATTTTTAAATCTCCTGAGCCAATCATAACTTGCTACAAACTTTGGATATGGGTCATTGTACTTCACTTTTACTTTTTCATAATTCTCATCTTTGCTTAATGCTTGGAAACTTTTGTTTTAGAGTGAAATTCTCCATTCTCATTTTTTAAGCATTTCCATTTAATTTAATGAATTCTATATAGCTTCTTTATCTATGTGAATACTCTTTTCTCCTTAACTGTGTTACTCCGTAAATAATTTTGTAGAGCTCTGTAAACAAGGGGAACAATTTTGTTGAGGATACATTACAGAGGCAGTTACCCCGTGATACTGAGAAAAAGGTTTATTTACTGCTGTTGCCTTGCCTTATCTCTTGCTGACAATTTCTGTAGCAACATTATCAAAACTAAACAAATTCCTGTTGTATGAAGATGAATCACTGTCACGGATTTAACATCTGGTAACTATAGAATCTCAATAAATTCCTGTATACTTCTAAACTTAAATTTAATGTGCATTTTAAAGGTGCAGAATTTTTCATTTGCTCTTTGAGAGTGCACTAGGCTCAAAAGCACTTTTCAGGGTTGACATAACCAAATCTAGTTTCAGTCAATGGAAGAAAATGTTTTTATTTGTTGTTTTGAACTAATCTTTTTTTTTTTTTTTTAATATATGTTTTTATTGATTTTAGAGAGAGAGGAAGGGAGAGGGGTAGACAGATTGAAACATTGATGAGAGAAAAACCCATCAGCTGCTTCCTGCACGCCCCCTACTTGGTTTGGCACCTTCAACCAGGGCATGTGCCCTGACCAGAAATCGCACTGGTTACCTGTTGGTTCAGGGGTTGATGCTCATCCACTGAGGCATGCCGGCTGGGCTGAACGTACCGTTTTATACATATAAATTGGTTCTGCACGTTTAGTCTCAAGGTACTTGCTTAATTTCCAGTTGTATTTAAGCTACAATAAAGGAGAAAGTTGGTGTAACAAAAATCACAAATTAACACCAAAATAACCTGAGCTTATGTACAGAAAATCTGAAGGAAAGAGAAACGCCAGAAGACTGAAAGCAAAAGACTTTCTGGTATGCGGTGTGACTTGCCCTGCACTTTTACTTTATTAATAAAAATACATTGAACTATGTTTTATTTCTGTACTTAACACAAAACTTTCACCTTTATAAAAGACTACTTGTACCTTTTGGAAAAATCTGTAAGATAGATTTTTATAAGTAAAGTGTTGCATAATTTCCCCCCCCACACACACACACTTACACGTTAGGTACTTATACACACAACTATATGTTTTTTCCTGTAAGCATGGTTTTAGCTTTATCCCACACATTTTGATATGCTGCAGTTATATTATCATTCAGTCCAAACATTTTTTTTTATTTCCCACATAATTTCTTCTTTAACCCATGAATTACTTAGAAATGTTTATCTAATGGTTAGATATGTGGAGTTTCCCTGGATATTTTGTTATTATTGACTTCTAATTTAATTCCATGTGGTTAGAGAATATTCTTTTTATGAATTTGATCCTTTTAGATTCATTGAGATGTGTTTTATAGCACAGCATATAGTCTATATTGGTAGTGGATATAATGTCCTATAAATGTGAAATTAAACTAAGGTGGTTTGTTGTTCAGATCTCCTATGTCCTTAATGATTTTTTTGTTGTTTACTTCTATCAGTTGCTGAAAGAGTACTGTCAAAACCTTTTACGACAATTGTGGAATTATCTATTTTTCTCTTTTATCTGTTTATTTTTGCTTCATGTACTTTAATCTCTTTTTAATTACTTGCACACTTAAATTGTGTTGTTTTCCTGATACATGTCCCTTTTATTATTATGAGATGTCTCTCTTTAACTCATAGTACTCTAGGCCTAGAAGTCTATTTTGTCTGAGATTAAAATAGACACTCCAGCCTACTTATACTTATGTTTCAATGATATATCTTTTTACTTTTCATTTACTTTCAACCAAACTGGTTTTTATAAAGTGTTTCTTTTGTCAACAGCATATAAGTAGGATCTTTCCTTTGTATCCATTCTGCCAATTCCAATTCTTTTAATTGGAATGTGTATTAGTTTTCTATTGCCGATAAAAATGACTCCAACTAAAAACAATATCCATTTATTATTTCACAGTTTCCATGGGCCAGAAGCCTGGGCCAAGCTGCTTCTCTCCTTCAGAGTCTCCCAGGCCGAAATCCAGATGTCAGCAGGGCTGCATTTCTTTCTGGAGGCTCTAGGGGAGAATCCATTTCCAGGCTCCTTCAGGTTGTTGGCAGAATTCAGTTCCATGTGGTGGGGGACCTGTTTCCTTGTTGTCCCTGTTTCTTTGCTGGCTGATCCCCAGGGACTGTTCTCGACTTCTAGAGGCTATACATTCCTGGGAACCATGGCTTAGTTCCACCATCTTCAAAGACAGCAACATTAGCTGGATTTTATTTATTTATTTATTTATTATTCTTTGAATCTCTCTTACCTCCTCTTCTGCCTCATTTCCCTGATTCACTCTTCTGCTTTTACGGATGATGTGATTACATTGGGCCCACCAAGAAAATCTCTCTACTTTAGAGTAGTAGCTGATTAGTAACATCAATTTAATGTGCAAAGTCCCTTCACACAGAAACTAAGCTAGTTTGATTGACTAACCAGGGATGGGCATCTTAGGGGGATATCTTTAGAATTCTGACTAGCATTGAATATTTAGGCCATTAACATTTAATGTTATGTTTGGGTCTAGCTCTGTTTTCTTTTTTTTCTTATTTGTTTCTTATTTGTTCCTCTGTTTTCCTTTTCCAGTCTTCTTTCATATTTAAATATCTTTAGTGTTGACTTTTGGGAGATATCTTTTGGTACTATTTTTTAGCCATTCGTCTAGGGGTTACAATATATATATAATTTTCACAGTCTACTTATAGCAAATATTAGGCCACTTATAAATGTAAAAACATTACAAATATATTTCCCTTCCCACCAATCTGAACTTTTTTTGAAAGAATTTTATTTATTTATTCTCACCCAAAGACACACTTGGACAGAGGAAGAGAGAGAGAGAAAGAAAAACACTGATGTGAGAGAGAAACATCACTTGGTTGCCTTCCATGCATGATCTACCTGGGAATTCAACCCACAATCTAGGTAGATAAGTGCCCTGACTGGGAATTGAACTGACAACCGTTCGGTGCACAGGACGACACTCAGTCAACTGAGCCACTATGGCTGGGCCACCAACCTGAACTTTATGTTAAAGTTAATCATATATATTTTACTTACATACATTGAAAACTCCACTACACTATCATACATTTTGCTTTAAACAGTCATAAATATTTTAGAGAATTTATGAGAAAAAAAGTAGTCTATATTTTCCTAACTACTTACCATTTCTGTTTTTTCTTTTTTTTCTTAAAGCTGCAGTTTTTTCTGGTATTTTCCTTCCACAGGAAAAACTTACTTCTTGCAATTATTATTATTATTATTATTATTATTATTATTTAATATATTTTATTGGTTTCTTACAGAGAGGAAGGGAGAGAGATAGAGAGCTAGAAACGTCGATGAGAGAGATACATCGACCAACTGCCTCTTGCACACACCCCACCAGGGATGTGCCCGCAACCAACTTACATGCCCCTGACTGGAATCGAACCTGGGACCCTTCAGTCTGTAGACCAACGCTCTACCACTGAGCCAAACCAGTTTCGGTTAAGTTGAACTTTTTTTTTTTTTTTTTAATATATATTTTTTTAATTTTATTTTTATTTTTTTAGTTAAATTATTATCTGTGTACATATTTTAACATTGCCCCCCCTCCCAAACATACCCTCCTTCCCCAGAGTTTTGTGTCCATTGGTTGAAATTATATGCATGAATACAAGTCCTTCGGTTGATCTCTTATCTCCCCCAGATCTCCCTACCCTACCTGCTGTAATTTGACAGTCTGCTTGTTGCTTTACTATCTTTATATCTGACTTTTGGTTCATCAGTTTATAATGTTCTTTAATATCCATAAATGAGTGAGGTCATGTGGTATTTCTCTTTCTTTGACTGGCTTATTTCACTCAGTATGATGTTCTCTAGTTCTATCCAGGTTGCTGCAAAAGATGAGAATTCCTTCTTTTTGATGGCAGCATGATATTCCATTGTGTAGATGTACCATGGTTTTTTGATCCAATCATCTGCTGACGAGCACCTAGGCTGTTTCCAGATTCTAGCTATTGTAGATTGTGCTGCTATGAACATAGGGGTGCATATATCCTTTCTGATTGGTGTTTCTAGTTTCTTGGGATATATTCCTAGGAGTGGGATTACTGGGTCAAATGGGAGTTCCATTTTCAGTTTTTTGAGGAAACTCCATACTGTTCTCCACAGTGGTTGCACCAGACTGCATTCCCACCAGCAGTGCACAAGGGTTCCTTTTTCTCTGCAACCTCTCCAACACTTGTCGTTTGTTGATTTGTTGATGTTGGCCATTCTGACAGGTGTGAGATGGTACCGTATTGTTGTTTTGATTTGCATCTCACTTATTGTAATTCTTGCAGACTAGGTTGGATGGTGATAAATTCTTAGTTTTCCTTCATTTGAAAATGACTTTATTTTGCTTTTGTTCCTGAAGTATATTTTTGTTGGATATAAAATTTGAGTTGGTAGGTTGTTCAAATTTTTTTTTTTTTCTCTCTCAGGACTATAAGGATGTTATTCCTCTTTTCTGATTTCTGTGATTTCTTGGGGGAAATTCTCAGGTATTTGAATAATTATTTTCCTGTATGGAATGTTTCATTTTTCTATGGTTGCTCTCAAGATTTAACCTTTATCTTTGTGTTCATTAGGTTGAGTATCATATGTCTAGGCATAGCTGTATTTTTAAAAGATGTTTTTAAATGTATCCTGTTTGGGGGTTTATGAGTTTCTTAAGTCTGTAAACTTATACCTAATTGGGGAAATTCATAGACTTTATTTTTTCAAAAAAATTTTTTCTGCCACAATCTCTTTTCTCCTTCTGAGATTCCAGTGACATATGTTAGACCTTTTGGTATTTTCTCCCAGGTTTCTGAGGATTTGTTCATGCTCACCAATCTTTTTTCTCTTTATTCTTAAGACTGGGTCATTTCTATTGATCTGTTATAAAGTTTTTTGACTCTCTACTTTGTCATTTGCATTCTGCTATTAAGCCCATCCAGGCAAGTTTAAAAATTTCAGTACTATTTTTTAATTCTAAATATCTACTTAGTACTAGACAGTTTTAGAGTTCTACTCTTCTACTAAGAATTCCTGTCCCTTCATTTTATTATGTTTTCTTTCATCTCATATACCATAATTATAATGGCTACTTAAAAATAAGTATACACACACTATATATATTTCAACATCTGAACCACCTCAGGATTGGTATTTGTTGATTGACTTGATCACACTTTCCTGGATGTTTTTATGTCCTGTATTTTTTTATTATATTTAGGACATTGTGGATATGTTGTGTAGCCTCAGGGTTCTGTTATAATACTCAGGAAAACATTGAACTTTTTGTTTTAGCAGGAAGTCACCCAAGTGTGATTCACATTGTAAATTCTGCCTTAGCTTCTGTGAGAACTGGTACAAATATCAGTTCTCTAAGTCTTTCTTATCCTGGTTTGCTCCTGTCCTGTACTTGTATAGTTCAGGAGACTTGTGCAAGTGATTCAAACTCAGTTTAGTTTTGTAAGCCTTTGCTGTGCTGGTCTAAATCTCTTCCATGTGCAGGAGTTGGACTGAGACTTCTGTGGCTTATATACAGAATTAGAGGATCTCTTTTTCTAGTTACCATCCCTTCAGAATTCCCCCATCCTTTTTGGCCTGCAGGGATTCCTTTTCTTGGTTTCTCTATAAAGATGGGGTTCCTTCCAGACTTTTAGCCTGCTGCACATCTTTACTACTCTGGGGCTAGGGCAAAGCCAAAGGAGGAAAAAAACAAAAATGGAAGCCTACCCCCACATGAAAGGCCACATCTTCAAATTTTTGACTCCTCTCCTTAATCCTTAGTGGGCTTCCCGCCCTCCTCCCCCCTCCCCCCAATATTTCTTTCTTTGTTTTGATTGTTTGTTTTAGAATAAGTAGGGGAATCGCTTCTCGGCCTTTTGGCTAAGATCAAGTGTAGAATAAGTAGGGGAGGGGGTTTGTAGTGGATTTGTATTGCCCTGGCACATCCTAAGTACACTTTAATAATATATGTATCAACAAAGAGGTAAAAAAAATAACATCCCCTTCATCTTCTGTGCAAGTAATTTGAGCTATGAATAGTTACTTTTAAACATCTGGTAACTGAACAGCAAAAATAGGGGTTTTCAGGGAGTGTGGGACATATAATGACTGGGAGCCTATAATGCTGGATTATGAATTCATAGGTACCAGGATCTCCCCTGCCAGAGGACTCGGAGGCTGATTTACCTTGGATGGAGCACCAGCACTGAATGTCAGTTTGGTTCTGAACAGGGTAGGTCTTCTTTCCCATATTTAAAGCTGTGTAGTCTTTTTGGGGAAAATATTTTGTATATTTGTAAATATGATGTGAGAAAACAAGTGGGATAGAAATCTAGTAATATTTTACATAAAATATTTTACATAAAATGTATGCCTCCTGTGCTTTTAGGTGCTGCTCTACCATTTGAGATGACATCCTCTTGGAACAAAAGTGCTGATATCCCAGGAGGAGATATACATGGTTTTGATCATTTACTTCTGAACTGCCTGCATTTTCTGAGAAATGTTTTGCAGAAGAAGAGACAATGACTTGCAGGTGTTTCAAAGGAAGATTGGGCAAGGGTCCTCCCCAACTGTTACCCATCACCTTTGAAGTCCACTGATGCTATTTCAGGATATATCAAATGAAAGAATGGTGATATGGTTCTCGTTACATGAGTGTATATTTACTACTAGTAGGTTGTGTATTTAAAGGTACCCAAGATTAACAGTAAGTAAAAAAGAGGAGAAAGATTATAAAAGTTTATGTTACTTATGCATTGAACTTTGTGTGTTACTTGCATTAATGTGTACATTTATTAAGAGTGTGTTTGGTGGATGTGGGTGCTAAAAACTAGAATCAGTTGAAAAAAATGAAAGAGACTAGGATCAGTAAAAAAAAAAAATGTTTCCTTTACCCTAACCTAATTATAAAAACACATTTAAGAATCTTGCTTGTTTCTAGGCTTTAACAAGATATGTGACTGCTCTCTATGGATAGATGTGTTTCTTTGGTTTCCGTGATTATAGTTGATGTTTGATCAGTGTATCATGGGAATCTGCCTCTCTGCTGATCTTCTAAGCATCATATTAAGTGCAAGGTTTGCAAAGAACCCTTTTTATTTCTAATGATTTGGTACAGCTGGGTCTGGATAGTCCTCTGCACTGTGTGTGATTCGGGGGCTAATGTTCCTGTGAGCAGGAATGTGATTGGGACAAGAGTGGGAAAAGAGAATTTTGTAAGTATACCTTGGAGTTGAATACTTCTCATTGACAAAAGAGGTATACATACAAAATTAGGAAATGGGAAGCAAGGTTACCCATTGGCTATGATTGGTCACTCTTCTCTGGGCCGAATCCTGCTGAACTCCCCAGCCAAAGAGGCTTTGGGCACGAGATGAACATTGTTCTCGACTTTACTCCTATCCACTGGTAGTTTGAAGGTGATATTAAATAGAGTATCTTTCTAAAAGCCCAGAGATATTCCTGTATTCTTATTTTCTCAAACACCTAGGCCTTCCCAAAATCTTGTAACCAAGGTGCAAAATTATTAACCCACAGGACACACATCTTTCCTAAAGCACTGGTCCTCAACTTTTAGGTGGGAGAGTTAAACCAATTTGGCTCTCGCTTTTTCATTTCTTGGTTTCTAGTCATGCTCTGCATTTATCGTTTTAGATAATGGTTGTTAAGGGGACCAGAATTTGTGTGGGGTTTTTTACCTTAACCAATTAATAGTATGTTGTTGTTTTTTCCAAAAGACATTGACTAGAACTTAGCCCAGGAATTTTACTAGCACTTTTCTCTATTACCTACCCTATAGAGCTTAATATTAAAATTCTAATCATACTATCTGAGCCTCAAAAGAGTAGGACATTAAGGAGGTAAAATAAGTGGCTGCAATATAGAAGTCTATGTAGGTGGCTCAATTAAACTTTGGTCTTGATTTTGAAGCTCTGTCTTTAACCTCTGACCTGTGTTTGACTAGACCAGGTATGGCTAATATGCGGAACAAAGTTAGTGTATAGGCATTACTAGGCCTCAAATTAAAATATTATTATTTTTACTTTGAATTATGTTTCAACAGCCACCACAGCATAAAAAGCAGACACTACTTAAAAGTCAAGTAGCTGTCCAGCTTATTTCAATTTAGTTTTATTTAAAGATTGGTGTGAAAATATCACCTCAGTGTCTGAGGGTCTAGGATTAGACCTTTTTTATTCTATATTTGCTCTTGGTATCTTTTATGGATTAAAACATTTTGTGCACTTTAGAATTAAAAAACTAAAAGCTTTTTATTATAAGTCCAAGTTGAGACTTAAAGCTCATATCTGATTAGAACCTTAGAAGAAGTACTTGAGAAAGATTTTGCAAACTGGGACTAAAGACCCTGAACTAAAATAATCCTATTTTTTTTTTTTCAATTTAAGGTTACTTTGTCTTTCCTTACAAGGATATGATTAAGTCACATACTAATAGGAAATATGTATATGTACTAGTGGGAAAATGGGCTTGCTGTGTGTATGTATATTTTACAATTAATAAATATATGTTATTGAGCTCCATAGATAGTTTTTATTTGCATTTATTTAATTAATAAACTATAAACAACGTATAGAACACTGTATGGTGTTTAAAAATATGTTTGAAATAATCAGTTAATTCTTTTTGGGAAAGTTAGGGTATATGGCTGACAAGTTAAATTTCTTGTTCAGCCAGTGATACAAGCCATCT
This sequence comes from Pipistrellus kuhlii, assembly GCF_014108245.1. NCBI lineage: Eukaryota > Metazoa > Chordata > Mammalia > Chiroptera > Vespertilionidae > Pipistrellus > Pipistrellus kuhlii. The sequence continues at coordinate 155,267,372 of NW_023425404.1, forward strand.
GGTCATAAAATAACGTGTCTTGTAAAGACTACCTGGTAAAGGTGGTGACAGACCCAGGCTTAGAACCTGGATTCTCCTGATTGCAAATCCCCTGCTTGGTTAGATTAGCTAACATCCTCTTGAAATGGAAACATAGAAGATGTGTTGTCTTGTGTGACTCTCTCATTATTGGTTTCTTTACCTTAATTGTGCTAAAATATAAGGCTGGATCTATAAGCAACTGTAAATCAGATTAGATTGAAAAATGTGATTGACTTATTTTCTGTGACCTCCTCAGTGTAATCGAGCCACTGGCAGAGGATCCGAAATTGGAGGGTCACTGCTCTGAAAGCTTTAAGGCTAGTCCTAGTGCATTGGACTAAGTGGACTTTTCTCTATTGATTTGTATTGTGTTTTTACATTAGAAATGGGCCCCTAACACTATGTGAGTGAAAAATTATGTTCTCACATTGCTTTTTATTTACTTATTTTTCTTCTTTTTCTTTTTTTCTCTCTTTTTTTAATTAAATTATTATGTGTGTACATATTTTAACATTGCCACCCCCCCCTCCCCATACATACCCTTCCTCCCCAGAGTTTTGTGTCCATTGGTTGTACTTATATACAAGTTCTTTGGTTAATCTATTATCTCCCCCAGATCTTCTTACCCTACCTGCTGTAATTTGACAGTCTGCTTGTTGCTTTACTGTCTCTATATCTATCTTTTGGTTCATCAGTTTATAACGTTCTTTATTATACATAAATGAGTGAGGTCATGTGATGTTTCTCTTTCATTGATTGGCTTATTTCACTCAGCATGATGTTCTCCAATTCCATCCAGATTGCTGCAAATGATGAGAATTCCTTTTTTTTGATGGCAGCATGATATTCCATTGTGTAGATGTACCATGGTTTTTTGATCCAATCATCTGCTGACGGGCACCTAGGCTGTTTCCAGATTCTAGCTATTGTAGCTTGTGCTGCTATGAACATAGGGGTGCATATACCCTTTCTGATTGGTGTTTCTAGTTTCTTGGGATATATTCCTAGGAGTGGGATTACTGGGTCAAATGGGACTTCCATTTTCAGTTTTTTGAGGAAACTCCACACTGTTCTCCACAATGGTTGCACCAGTCTGCATTCCTACCAGCAGTGCACGAGGGTTCCTTTTTCTCCGCAACCTCTCCAACACTTGTCGTTTGTTGATTTGTTGATGTTGGCTATTCTGACAGATGTGAGATGGTACCGCATTGTTGTTTTGATTTGCATCTTTTGGATAATTAGTGACTTTGAGCATGTTTTCATGTTGGCCTTCCTTCTGTCTTCTTTTGAAAATATTCTATTTAGGTCCATTGCCCATTTTTAAATTGGATCATTCATCTTCCTTTTATTTAGTTGTATAAGCTGTTTGTAGATGTTGGAGATTAAACCTTTATCAGTGGTAACATTTGCAAATATGTTCTCCCACACAGTGGGCTGTCTTGTTGTTTTGTTGATGGTTTCTTTTGCTGTAAAAAAGCTTTTTATTTTGATGTAGTTCCATTTGTTTATTTTCTCTTTAGCTTCCATTGCCCTAGGGGCAATATCAGTGAAGAAGTTCTTTTGGCATATGTCTGAGATTTTGCTGCCTGTGGATGCTTCTAGTATTTTTATGGTTTCCTGTCTGATGTTTAAGTCCTGTATCCATTTTGAGTTTATTTTTGTGAATGGTGTAAGTTGGTGATCTAGTTTCATTCTTTTGCATGTATCTGTCCAATTTTCCCAACACCATTTACTGAAGAGACTGTCTTGACTCCATTGTATATTCGTGCCTCCTTTGTCAAATATTAATTGAGCATAGAAATTTGGGTTGATATCTGGGTTCTCGATTCGATTCCATTGATCTATATGTCTGTTCTTGTGCCAGTCCCAGGCTGTTTTGAGAACAGTGGCTTTGTAATACAGCTTGAAGTCTGGTATTGAGATTCCCTCCTACTTTACTCTTCTTTCTCAGGATTGCTGTGGCTATTCGGGGTCTTTTATTGTTCTAAATGAACTTTTAGAGAGTTCTTTCTAGGTCCGTGAAATATGCCGTTGGTATTTTAATGGGGAGTGCATTGAACCTATAGATTGCTTTAGGAAGTATGGACATTTTGATGATGTTGATTCTACCAATCCATGAACATGGTATGTTCTTCCATCTGTTTACATCTTCCTCTATCTCTTTTTTCAGTGTCGTGTAGTTTTCCACATATAGGTCCTTTACTTCCTTAGTTAAATTTATTCCTAGGTATCTTAATTTTTTTGGTGCGATGGTAAATGGAATTGCTTTTTTAGTCTCTGTTTCTGTAATTTCACTGTTGGTGTATAGAAATGCCATGGATTTCTTGACATTAATTTTGTATCCTGCTACATTGCCAAATTCATTTATTAAGTCAGTTAGTTTTTTAATCGAGTCTTTTGGGTTTTTATGTACAATATCATGTCATATGCAAATAAGGATAACTTTACTTCTTCTTTTCCAATTTGGATGCCTTTTATATCCTCTTCTTGTATAATTGCAATGGCTAGTACTTCCAGTACTATGTCAAACAGGAGTGGCTAGAGTGGGCATCCCTGTCTTGTTCCTGTTCTTAGAGGGAACGGTTTTAGTTTTTGCCCATTGAGTATGATGTTGGCTGTGGGTTTATCATATATACCTTTTATTATGTTGAGGTATGATCCTTGTACTCCCACTTTGTTGAGAGTTTTTATCAAGAAAGGGTGTTGGATTTTATCAAATGCTTTTTCTGCATCAATTGATATGACTATATGATTTTTATCTTTCAATTTGTTTATGTGATGTATCACGTTTATTGATTTGAGGATATTGTACCATCCTTGCATTCCTGGAATAAATCCTACTTGGTCATGGTGTATGATCTTTGTGATGTTCTGCTGGAGCCGATTTGCTAGAATTTTGTTGAGGATTTTGGCATCTATGTTCATGAGGGATATTGGCCTGTAATTCTCTTTCATTGAGTTGTCTTTATCTGGTTTTGGCATTAGGGTGATGCTGGCTTCATAGAAGGAGTTTGGAAGTGTTTCTTCCTCTTGAATTTTTTAGAATAGTCTGAGGAGGATAGGTTTTAGTTCTTCCTTGAATGTTTGGTAAAACTCTCCTGTGAAGCCATGTGGCCTTGGGCTTTTGTTTGCTGGAAGCTTTTTGATGATTGTTTCAATTTCTTCCCAAGTCACTGGTCTATTGAGATTTTTAGATTCTTCTTGATTGAGTTTTGGACGTTTGTATTATTCTAGGAATATGTCCATTTCCTCCAGGTTGTTCAGTTTGTTGGAATAGAGTTGTTCCTAGTATTTTGTAACAATCCGTTGTATTTCGGTAGGGTCTGTAGTTATTTCACCTCTTTCATTTCTGATTTTGTTTATTTGAGTCCTCTCTCTTTGTTTCTTGGTTAGCCTGGCTAGAGGTTCATCTATCTTGTTTATTCTTTCAAGGAACCAGCTCTTGGTTTTGTTGATTTTATGTATTGTTTCTTTGGTCTCTATGTCGTTTATATCCGCTCTGATTTTTGTTATTTCCTTCCTTCTGCTTACACTGGGCTTTTCTTGTTGCTCTTTTTCTAACTTTTTGAGTTGTAAAGTTAGATAATTTGTTACCATTTTTTCTTGTTTTTTTGCAATAGGCTTGTAGGGATATGAACTTCCTTCTCAAAACTGCTTTTGCTATGTCCCATAGATTTTGGATTGTTGTGTTTTCATTGTCATTTGTTTCCAGGATGTTTTTAATTTCTTTCTTGATTTTTCTGGTAACCCAGTCCTTGTTTAATAACATGCTGTTTAGTCTCTATGTGTTTGATTTCTTTGGGTTATTTTTATTGTAGTTAATTTCCAGTTTTATGCCACTATGATCTGAGAAGATGCTTGATATAATTTCTATCTTCTTGAACTTGAAGAGACTTTGCCTATGTCCCAAAATGTGGTCTATCTTTGAGAATGTCCCATGTGCATTTGAGAAGAATGTTTATTCTGTGGCTTTGGGGTGGAATGTTCTGAAGATGTCGATCAATTCCATCTGGTCTAGTGAGTCATTTAGGATTGATATTTCTTTGCTGATTTTTGTTTAGATGATTTGTCCAAGGGTGACAGTGGGGTATTAAAATCTCCTACTATGATTGTGTTGCTATTAATCTCTCCCTTAACGTCCTCCAGCAGTTTTTTTTATGTATTCAATATTTGGGTGCTCCCGAATTGGGTGCATATATATTTTATTTACCTGGGTTATTTCTTCTTGTTGGATTGCTCCTTTTAATATTATGAAGTGGCCTTCATTATCTCTTGTTATGTCCTTCACTCTGAGATCTAATTTGTCAGCTATAAGTATTGCTACCCCAGCTTTTTTTTCATTTCCATTTGCCTGGAAAACCTTTTTCCATCCCTTCACCCTCAGTCTGTGTGCGTCTTTTTTTCTGAGGTGGGTTTCTTGTAGACAACAGATGTATGGGTATTGTTTTCTTATCCAGTCTGTTACCCTATGTCTTTTGATTGGAGCATTTAATCCATTTACATTTAAGGTTATTATTGATACTTACTCATTTGACGCCATTTTTATTCTTTACCCCTGTGTTCCTTCTTCACTTCCTATTTCTTTATTTTTACAGTAGACCCTTTAGCATTTCTTGCATTGCTGGTTTGGTGGAGATAAATTCCTTCAGTCTTTTTTTTTGTCTGTGAAGCTCCTGATTTCCCCTTCAATTTTGATTGATAGCCTCGCTGGGTACAGTATTCTTGGATTCAGACCCTTCCTTTGCATGACTTTGTATATTTCATCCCATTCCCTTCTGGTCTGATAAGTTTCTGTTGAGAAATCAGTTGCTAGTCTGATGGGGGTTCCTTTGTATGTAACTTTCTGTCTCTCTCTGGCTGCTTTTAAGATTTTTACTTTGTCATTGATGTTTGCCAATTTAATTATAATGTGCCTTGGTGTCGGTCTTCTGGGAGTCATTTTGCTTGGGACTCTGTGAGCATCTTAGATTTGTTTGGGTTTTTTCTCTATCTCAGGAAAGTTTTCCGTCATTATTTCTTGAAATATTTTTTTCATGCCTCCCTCATTTTCCTTTCCTTCTGGAACTCCTATTATTCGAATATTGTTTTGTTTTGTATTGTCCCAAAGTTCTCTTAGGTTCTCCTCCTGTTTTTTAACTTTTTTTTCTAGAAGCTGCTCTAATTGGGTATTTTTTTCCATCTTGTCTTCTAGCTCACTGACGCGGTCCTCTGCTTCATCTAGTCTACTCTTGATGCTTTCTATTGAGTTCTTCATGGTAGCGATGTCATTTTTCATTTCTTCTTGGTTCTTCTTCATTTCCTCTTGGTTCTTCTTCAATTCCTCTTGGTTCTTCTTTAATTCCTCATGGTTCTTCTTCATTTCTTCTTGGTTATTGTCAAATTTCTCTTCCATTCTTTTTAGCCATCCAATGATCATTACTCTGAATTCTTGCTCTGGTAGGTTGCTTGCCTCTAACTCGTTTACTTCCTTTTCTGGTACTGCTTGCTTTTCTTTCATGTGCGGGCTATTTCTTTGTCTCCCCATGGTCTCTCTTTTCAGGATGTCTGGTTATGTGGTGTTCTTTCTCCTATGTTGATTTAAAGGCACAAAATACAACACTACCAGGTACAACATACAAGGCACTTAACAGGAATGTATTTTCGATATTAATAACCTCTAATAAAGGTGACTACTAGAGAAAGGCAAATTAGGGGATAGGAGAGAAGGAAGAATGGTAAAAATAAAATAAAGAAAAATAATAAAAAAATAAAATAAAAAAGAGGGATAAATAAAGATATAGGAATAGAAGAAAAAAATAATGATGAAATAAAGTTGGAAAACAGGGAAAAAAGAAAAAAGGGAGTGAGAGAGAGAGAGAGAGAGAGAGAGAGAGAGAGAGAGAGAAGAAGCAGACTAAAAGAGGAAGGGGAAACAAACAATATATGTGGAGAAAATTCCCATAGAACAACCACTAATCCCATCCAATGCCAGCAATAATACTTGGAGATTAATAAAACTACAAGATCCACTATTATTAAGTAAGGCTATGATATACAGAAGTAAAAAACAAAAACAAAGGATTTTAAAAAAATACAAAGCAACAATAAACACAAGAATAAGTATAACAATTTCACTAAAAAGCATAAAAATTCACTATAATCAACATTCACGCAAACAATGACAAAAGGATAGAGAGGAGAACAGGTTTTTTCTTTTCTTTAACTAGTTAATATAGTGAAGAAAGTGGTATTTATACTCTTGGATCAGGGCATTGGAAATTAGGTCTGTAAGTATGGTGAGAGCTTTAGCAGGGGGTATGCAGAAAGAATTGGGGGAAAACTAAAGCTGGACAGGGATAGGATAACCAGAAGACAAAAAGTGTAAAGGTTAGTAAGAGCGTGATGGTGTAAAGGTCGAGTTGAGATAGGGTTGAACAATGCTATAGTAGAGATTAAAATAGAATGAAGGCTAATCCCAATGTAATAAAGAGAAAATAAAATGGTACTGGAGAAAAAAAAGAAGAAAAAGGAAACAAAATAGCAGTAATAATAGTGATGATTGAGATTGAAAAATGTAATAATTAAAAAGGTAAAATCAAGGAAGTAAAAAAGAAAAAAATTCATTTCTTAAGTAAAAGATATAAAAAATGAAAATAAAAGATGTAAAAAATGGAAATAAAATAAAGAATAGTAAAATTAGCATAAAAATGACCAGTAGTGGTCATTCACTTCCTCTGTTATTGTAATTGGCACGCCTGATTCTCGGACCAGACAGTCTTGCGGTTCCCAGCCTTCCACTGCACCTCAGTCTCACAAGGTAGTCCTTAATTTTAAGTAGGCTATATCTTAGTTATTTGTGTCCATTTATTTTTGATTAATTAAAAGGAAGAAAAAAAAAAAGGCAGTTTGTAATTCACCCCCTAGGTGGCAGTGTTTCTGGTTTGACCTCCCAGTCTTTTTGATTGCTCTTGCTCGTTTCCAGGAAGGCAATTTCCCCCTGCAGTCTCCCAGGATAAGCCCAACTGGGCAGTCCTTCCCTAATATTCAGAAGCAAGGGGGTGAAGGGGATCAGGTGCCAAGGTGTCCAGATGTTCCACCCTTGGCGGGACAGCCCCAATTCTTAACAATCTGTCCTGTGTCTCCTGGCGTTTTAAAAAAAAGTCCTGCTTCTGGGGAAGATACGCCAAACCCAGCACTGGGTCTTGCAGGGCAGCGGCAGCCTTTCACTGCAGCTCGGCACGGGGGTTTCCTGGGCGCTCCGCGGCTACAATCGCTGCCTGTGCCGCAGGGACCCAGAACCCTCACACTATCCCCGCAAACTCTGACCTTTCCGCGGGTGATTGAAGAACTCCCTTGAATCCACATGTTTGCGCCGATTGGGGTGTCACAGCTGCTCGATGGACTCCTCTGCTGTGGGTTTTCCAGGCCTCAGAGAAGATCCTCCTTTCCTGGTAAGATGGCACAGCCTTCCCTCTGAGCCCGTAGCTCCAGGAGAGGTCTCTGCCGCCAGAGTGCTGGTTTCTTGGTCAGGAAAATCCTGTCCAGCAGACCCTTTCTTACCTTCCTTTAGAGTTCCGCTGCCCCTTAGCTGCCAATCAATATTCCCTGAGCGACTCAGACACTGCTTTTATCTGTTCTGGGGCCAGGGTCAGAACAAGTCTGTCTGTTCGGTCGCCATCTTGTCTCCTCCCCCCCTCACATTGCTTTTTAAATGCTTTTATTTTTTTCTTTTGATAGCTTTAGACATGAACTAATTTGAAAATGTACAGTTTATCTGTTTCTTTTTAAAAATATTTTTATTGGTTTCAGAGATGAAGGGATAAGGTGAGAGAGTATCATTGATTGGCTGCCTCTTGCACTTCCCACTGGGCATGTACCCTGACTGGGAATGGAACTGTGACCTCCTGGTTCATAGGTTGATGCTCAACCATTGAGCCACACCAGCTGGACTGTTTGTTCCTTAACACGTCCTTCTGTGAAATATCTAGCTCTAAATCTTAACATCACTCATTATCACTTGTAATTTGTGTGATTTGTGATTTAGATTGTTGTGTTTATCGATGTTTGGGGTTATCTGACATTGAATGTATTATACACTGAGACATTTTCTTCACAAAACAAAAAACCCATCCATAAAGTGTCATGTCTTTTGCTCTCAGTGAAATCCATTTCCTTCCCCGGGGGATATAGCCTTATTTAATCCCCCTGTTCTGCTTTGTTATGCAAGGGCATGTCCAGTGGAAGTGAGAAAGGTTCTAACAAAACTTTTGAAAATGTACTGTTGTCTAACATGAACGAAATCAAGAATCAGGAAGATGAAATAAAAATATCTCAATTCAGCCTGTTTTCCTATCAATAGGTTAGGGTAGTATCGCCTATCATTCAAGGGAGCAGGTTTTTATGTCAGTTTATCTTCATTCATCTATCTCCTTGCCTCTAGATCTGGAAAGGGATCTCTATTGATATTGCTGCTAGAATTAAAAACCATCTTCTGCCCCAAGGCAACAGTGTTTCAGTTGGTTACTTCCCTGTTTTTTGCATTTTTCCTTAGATTATCACTCCTTTTCTGATATGTATCACTCCTCATCTGTCTCCCAGTAGACATATTTTAAATAGAAACATCTGTTTATGAAGTTGCTTTTAGGCTCCGGCAGAAGAGTCAGGGCAGATTCTGAAGGCACCTGTGCAAGAACAATACTCAGTGTCACTGCCCACTACGTTTTCTGTGTTCCTTAATGAAGATTGGGAACCACACTTTATTTATCTCTGTTCCATACAACCAGCAAAGCAATTCCTATGGACGATAGTAATAATATTCCTTATGAAGGTAGGAATGTTAGTCATATTTTACAGGCGAGGTAATAGGCTTAGAAAATTTAAGGAATTAACTCAGCGTCAGTCGCTCAATAAATGATAGAGCCAAGCATGTTTGTTGAAGTAAATAGATGGTCATGATTTTTACATCTGGAATCAATTAAAATGTTTTTTGTTTAGCCGAAACCGGTTTGGCTCAGTTGATAGAGCGTTGGCCTATGGACTGAAAGGTCCCGGGTTCGATTCCAGTCAAGGGCATGTGCATTGGTTGCGGGCACATCCCCAGTAGGGGGGTGTGCAGGATGCAGCTGATTGATGTTTCTCTCTCATCGATGTTTCTAGCTCTCTATCCCTCTCTTCCCTCTGTAAAAAAAATCAATAAAATATATTTAAAAAAATATTTTTTGTTTAGATAATATAAACTCTGGGCGCTTAGACTCCTGGAGCTATACACATCTTTATCCTCTTAAAAGAGGAAGGAGTGCATTCCTCCAGCCACCAAATAAACCTTAATTCTGATTAAGCCAAATTTAGATACTGCTCACCTTGAATCAAGCATGTCGCCTGGGACATGGCATGTTCTGATTAGCGTGGGCCTTTGTTAAATTCCTTTGTCTGAATTAATAATGGGAGCTAAAGGAGGTAGGATTATGCTGATTGGTTCAGGCCAATCACAGCCTCCCTATGGAACCACCTGGCCCCTTCAAAGCCCAGGGGGAAGAGAATGGATGCTGGCAAAACCATTGCAATGCTCACCAGAGTTGGACAGTTTGAAGCTGCAAAAGGTATGTGTCATTTTAGATTTTGACTGATTCTTCTGAATTGTCCTCCAAAAGTGCTGTACCAATTCACGTTACCATCAACACTGTATGAGAAAGTCTATTTCTTATAGTGGAACTATTTTAGATATTAATAATTTTTATTTTCACCAATTTGATGGGTAAAAATTATTTCGCTTTAGTTTACATTTTCTTAAAGGCTACTTGTTATATATACTTTCATATATTTTTCTTATTATTGATTTATAGACCATTTGAGTTCCTTCTTCTATGAATAAAGATATTGTAGGTCATTTAAGAAGCAGATTTTAGCTTGACTATTGGAGATATTCCTCTGTAGATGTGTCTCCTACCTCCTGAAAACAAAGGCAAACACCAGATTCAGATAATAGAGTTTGGCTCAAGCTATATTGTAGGATCAGAAATTATTTTGTACTGAGAAATGCAACCTAGTGAGAGGAATGTGGTTTCATTTGCACTTTTCTTCTTATTTCATCTTAAGTAAAGCAGTCAAGTCCTCTTTCTTCTGAGGATCCTGGAAGGAAAGAAGTTAGTGAGAGACTAGCGCTTGTCCCTCCCTGCGAGAGGGATGAAGGAGAAGTCAGTTCTGCTGGAATGGACAAAAACTATTTAAGGAGGGTTCTGAAACACCTGAACTTAGGGGTGGCTGCAATTGGCCTTACCTCCGTTTCCCTGGTTTGACACCCTAATCCTTTGGCTCTGCCCAGGACAGCCTCGGGCTACCAAGCCATGATCCAGGAGGTGGCAGTAAAGCCCCACTCACCATAACTCTTATCCTTCCCCAGGGGAAAAGTGCTAAAAACCTTGGACGAATTTGATGTGAGAAGTATTTTTTGTTCCTTTTATCCATGCAATAGTAGTCTTCTTTTTCCATTTTTAAGGAGTGCCCAATATTAAGGAGTGCTTACTCTATTTGAGCTGCAGAGGTATAATTGACATATCACATTATGTAAATTAAAGGTGTACAATGTGTTGATTTGGTATATTAATAAATTGCAAAATGATTATCACTATAGCATTAGCTAATACTTACATCCTAGATTTAAGATCTACTCTCTTAGCAACTTTCAAGTATATAACATAGTATTATTAGCATAATCATCATGCTGTGCATTAGGTTTCCAGAACTTATTAACCTTATAACTGGAAGTTGGTGCCCTTTGACTTATTTCTCCTATCCTCCAGCCCTTGGTAACCACCACATGCTTCTCTGAGTTTGAATTTTTATATTTATTTTAAATATATTTTTATTAATTTCAGAGGGAAAGGGAGAGGGAGAGAGAGATAGAAACATCAATGATGAGAGAGAATCATTGATTGGCTGCCTCCTGCGCATGCCCTACTGGGGACAGAGCATGCAATCCAGGCATGTGCCCTTGACTCAAATCGAACTTGGGACCCTTCAGTCTGCAACCCAACGCTCTGACCATTGAGCCAAAGCACTGAGGCTGAGTTTGAATTTTTAGATTCCACATATAAGTGATATCATATAGCACTTGTCTTTCTCTCAGTGAGCAGTCATATATTGCTTAATGAAACTTTGGTAACTACCCACCAATAGAATATTTGAATACTTATTTGATAAATGAAATCTACAATTATAAGGAACATATACGTACTGATTTCCTTTATTCTGCAGCATTTAAAACATTCCAACTGATATTTCACATATATACAATAAAACACATAAATCTTAAGCACATGACTTGATGAATTCTTATAGATGTACACACCCATGTGAAAACCACCCCAATGAAGAGATGGAATATTGATGTCCAGCTCCCAGCAGGCTTCCTTTTGCCCTTTCCCAGCTAATTACCTACCAAAACTTATTACTATTCTGACTCAATCTCCAGGGATTAGTTTTGTGTGCTCTTGAATTTCATATAAATGGAATCTTGTTAAATGCATTCTTTTGAGTCTGGCTTCTTTCACTCCACATGAAATTGTGAGATTCATGTATGCTGCTTCCTGAAGCAGCAATTCCTTCATTTCCATGGCTATGTAGTATTCCAGTATGTGATATAGTAACAATGTTCTTACCTATTCTATTGTTGATGGACATTGGTATTGTTTCCAGTTTAGAGGTGTTTTGTGATGATTCAGTGGGTTTCTTTGGTGATGACTTGAGGTGTCGAGATGTATAGAACTGATTGCCCCAATAAATTGTTACAGTTGTGACTACTCTTTGTACCTCTCAGCCTTGACTTGTTTATCTCCCTGTTGTTTAGAACAAGCTTAGAGATTCTTAAAGGAACCTGTTATCTATTTACATTTTATTATAAAAATAAGTCAAATGTGCTCTAGGCTTAAAAAAGGAAAGTGGTAGTTTATTTATTTATTTATTTATTTAAACTATTAAAAGTACCTGACCATTCTGACCACAGTTTTCTTTAAAATTAGAGCCAGGTTTTTCTAGATTATGCAGCTTGTCTGGGAGTTTGAATTTCCTATTGTACATCTGTCATTATGGGCTGAATTTATTTTCTCCAAATTCATGTGCCAACACCTTGATCTTGGACTTTCAGCTTCCAGATTTGAGAGAGAATAAACTTCTACTGTATAAGTCCCCCAATCCCCCAGTCTATGGCATTTTATTAAAGTAGTTCTAACTAACTAGCAAACTAAAGTACTTCCTCAAATAGTTTTCCAAATGTCACAAGGTAACATCTATAAAATAAGTCTTTTTCTTAATTTTTTTTCATTTTTAATCAAACCCCAGAGTTTGCTTTACCTTTGCTTTAGTGTGCCTTCAGGAGCAGGCCCATGCAGCCCACATGTCCTTCCTTGGCTCGGCTGTCCCTGTGGCCACATGCTGCCCACAAAGCCCCAGAAGGCGCTCCAGCACCGCTGCGGTGGACAGTGCCCTCTGCGAGTACTAGGAAGCTGCTGTTCCCACGTTTTCAAACGTTGCTATCTTGGGGGGTGAGTTCTGTGCAGGGGGCGGGGGGAGAATGGACCCTTTCTCTAATCTGTGCCACACTTTGCCATGTTGGCCCCAAGGCAGCTCTATGTTCAGTGTCTCCTAAAATTTCTTTTAAAGAGATTTTTACCAGCATCTGGTGCTCACCATTGACTCAATCTCTGGGCTCAAATTCAATCCAAGTAGTGGTGTGGAAATTCATGTTATCTCATGCCTTCTGTTGATCCCTTTGAGACCCAAACTTCCAACCATACTTTCCATCCTCCCCCAAATATCAGTTATACTAAGAGTCAACCAGCCCATGACTCTTAGTATAACTAAATGTGAATCATTACAAGGGTGTTAGTATTGTGGGAAGCAGGAATAGGATTTTATTTTTAACTTATCTTTAAGGCATGGATAAATCTAATATTAATTATTTTGTGGGGATTTTTTTTTTTTTTTTTTTTTTAGAATTCAAATAATATTTCTTTATGCTGTAAAGGAAAAGAGAAATGCTTAATAATAATATACATGATGCAACATGACTAGTTCTTACCATACAGAGCAATGTACAAGCACTTTAACCACCTATCTTTACAGTTTTAATTTCACATATTTAAAACTGTAAAGGTAGTTACATATTTAAATATGTAAAACATATTTCCCCATACATGCATGCCTAATACTCCTTACATTACAATAGTTGTTGTATCATACCTGAATCATTAGTTAAGACTTGAACTATCATGCTAACATATTTTTAAACATAAAAAAAAAAAAGAACCAGAAGGCAGAAAAATCCCAAAGGAAAAAGTATTGAGGATCTTTAAAATTTTAAGTAAAATTTAAGGGGGAAGAGGGACATATTAAAAATATACACACACTATGGTAATACTTTACCAATTTAATAGATACAGTTCAGAAACAAATCTATAATAATAAAAGTGTAATATGCTAATTAGACTGGACAGCCAAATGACCTTCCAGACATCATTTTGGACATCCTTCTGGATGAAACTGCGGCAGCAGGGGGTGAGGCAGAGGCAGTTAGGGGTGATCAGGCAGGCAGGCAGAGTGGTTAGGGGTGATGATGCAGGCAGGAGAGTGGTTAGGGCCAATCAGGCAGATAGGCAGAAGGGTTAGAGGTGATCAGGGAGGCAGGCAGAGTGGTTAGGGGCAACAAGACAGGTAGGCGAGTGGTTAAAAGCCAGCAATCCCAGATTGTGAGAGGGTGCAGGCGGGGCTGAGGGACCGCCCCGCCCCTGCAGGAATTTCATAGTGGGCCTCTAGTATTAACATAAAGGATTTTCAGGTCTGCCCTCCCACCTCCTTGTCCCATGTTTTGCTCTTATTCTTCCAAAATGATTTTGGCTGATAGTTTATTCTCTACTGCTAGATTATTTAAAAAGCACAAAGAAACATTTAAACTGGATTATTAACTCTAACCTTAGCAAGAGTGCATGACCTCTGTTACCAAACATTACAGTAAGTTTACAGCGACCACAAAAGATTATTTGGTTCTCCTTGTTTATAATGATTATGAAAAGATAATACTAAGCAGAAACTTCTGCTGTTATTGATACCACAAACACAGGAAAGACAAAAGATGCGTTTGTTAGGCACTACTCAACAGACAAAATTTTTTCAGAAATCATTACATTTTCACTTAGAATTTTCAATCACAAAATATCTCAGTGGGGGGGAAAAATGAGTTACAAACTCAGAAGAGTGCATCTAACTTCGTTTTACATGCACACCGAAATCTCAGACTGAAATGTGTTTAAAGTCTACATGGAGCTGCATCCTCCCAGGTCCATTTCCCCTTTTCCAGCGGCAGCAGGGTCGCCCAGCCTGGGCTGTTGCTGTCCACTCCCAGGCCACTCCAGGCGCTTGCAATGCAGTGTTCCCAGATTTGTTTCCCCAATATCCCTTTTTAACCTTTCTCTTCTTTGTACCCCCACCCCAGTCTAATCTTACTCTGTCATTTCCTTCATCTGTCCCCAGACCCTACACTAACCACTTCCTCCCCTATGACTAACCCAGGGTGGCACTCCTTGTCACTAAGGCCTCTGTGTTGTGGTTAATGGTATCATTTTACTTTCATTTTGAGATAACTTCAAACTGCACAAGAGTTGCGACAACTGTACAAAGAACTCCCATGTACCCTTCACCCATTATACACCAACTGTAAAAACATTCACCACATTTGCTTTATTATATTTCTCCCTTCTTCCCGTTCTCTCTCTTTTACACACACACACACACACACACACACACACACACACACTTTTCTCCATAATAATTTGAGAGTTATTTGTAGAAATCATACTCTTTTACCCTCAAACACTTCAGATCTTACATGTTTTCTTATCCAATTATAAAATTCAGAAAATGTAATGCTGATAAAATACTATTATTTAACGCGTGGTCCACTTAAAAAATTGCCGTTTGTCCCAATAATATTTTCCATGGCAGTCTCTTCCTTTCCTTCCCACCTCCCTGATCACATTTAGTTGTTGGGTCTTTGTAATCATCTTTAAACTCTGTCTACCATGACATCTTCCTTTCTGAAGATTACAGGGCAGTTGTTTTGTAAATGTCCCTCAACTTGGGTTTGTCTGATGACTGCATTCAGGTTCTGCCTTTTTTACATAATTAGAACTTCAGGCTTGCATAGGCTATTTTTACCACAAAGCAAAAGTTGAATTTAAAGGTCATCACACCCTCCCCACAAGCTCCCATTGCTTCAAAAGCGGCTAATCCCACCTGAATGCTAAGAGGAACACACTTGATAAATACTAGTACCTGAGTGTGTAAACCTGCTAGGTAGGCATCACTGTATTTTAAGAGAAAAATGTATTAACCCAAAGGATGCAATTTTTCAAAAAAGTCACAAGAATATGCTTGTACTAGCAGGTGTGGGCCTGCTTTTTATATACATGTTCGAGGGTGAGAAGCAGTGCAATTTTACCTGGTTATTTTACAAAAGGCCCTTACTATGAAACACTTCAGCAGTCATCTGCTTTCTATAATAGATGCAAAAACTAGCTAATAAAGCTGTTAATCCATCTTTATTTTGTCTAAGTTTTCCTAATGATTAATATCATGTAGCCAGGCCTCAGGGACTCAGTTCAGAGCAGTTAATGTTTGGATGGCACTATTTCTAATGTTTGGGAGAGAAAGGCAGTGAGAGCCAGGCTGGTTGGACAGTGGGAGTTCTGGCAAGAGCAGTGAGTACTAGGTAAGAGTGAGTGGGGAGCAGGGATAAAACGGGGTCCTGAGAGGGAGGCGAGATCACATACAAATCTTTCTCTGCCTTCAAGTTTGCTCAAGGCTGGCTCATTTCTGTTTATGCCCACTAACCAACAAGAAAGAAAAAAAAGATGAAGGCTATTAACAAAATATATACTTTCTTAATGAGGATTTCAAGTATAGATTTTATTTAAGCCTGCCATTTTGAAGCAAATATCTGTTCTTATAAGGAAAATTTGTTATGAAGCAAGTAAAGGAAATAGTTGTGTAACCCCCTCCCTTTCTTTTCTTTAATACAGCAAGGAAGTAAAGTAATCTCTTTCCATTTCCCAGGCCATGTTCCCAGCAACCTCACGTCTTCATGTTCTTTCTTCTTTGTAAAAGCAGCAGCATCAGCAGCAACTTTTACACATAGCTCTTAGGAGGAAGAGGTATTAAGATACAAACCACATATACAAGACTAGTTCCTGTGTTACAGGCAAGATGAATGGCACAAACAGGAGTTGGAATGTTACAGAATGGCTAAAGAAATAACCAATGCATGTAATGGGTTGGGTTACTTATATTGCACTCCTGAAATACAAGCTTCCCATAGAGGAGTAAACTTATGTCTGTGGAGTCCTAGAGTTAGGAGAACATTCATGTCAACTTAATCAGACTTTGATCCCAGACTACATTGAAAGTTTTAGGGGAAGTATATCATTTAAGCTGGTGTCTGTATGATGATAATGGGAGAACGTGAGATATTTATCATGCTAATTTGCTTAAAAAAGTTAACATTAAAGTACATTTAGATATTACAATTAAAAAGAGTTCTGGAGTTAGGTAATTCAGTTTATGATAGCTTTAAAGTATTATCTATAGTCAGATATCCTATAATTTAGTTTAATCTTTAAATTTGTTGTTAGAAAACTGATTGGATCTTGGAAGTTCTCATCACAAGGAAAAATAAATTTATAATTACGGATGGTGTTAACTAGACTTATTGTGGTGACCATTTTGCAATATATACAAACATTGAATCCTTATGTAATGTTATGCCAATTGTACCTCAATAAAAATGTAATAAATTAATAACTAACCACTAGTTACATCCCTGCCAGACATGCTTGAAATAAAGCTTTCAGTTTTCCATAATTTCTTTTACAGTTCACTTTGTAAATGCACCTTGCTCATAAGTTTTCCAGTGAGTATCAAAGGGCTTCATTAATGTCTTAATTTGATTTGAGCAATCTTGATTTATTGAAATGTTCCCCACTCTAATTTAGAAGATGGAGCTGATTCTTCTGGCATCTCAGTATGAACAGGAATGACCAGAATGTCTCATTTTAGGGTATTATTTGCACAAATATCATGTGGTTGTAAAAAGTTGGGAATAAGAATAATGTGGTTATTGCTCCTACTTTGCAAACTTGAATGACCTTTACACCAGTATCTTTACTGTTGGCAAGGAGAACAATTTCTAGTCAGTGGTGTTTAAGATAACTTTCAAATTTGGTAATTTCAGTTTGGAAAAAGAAAACAACGATTTTTATAGTCTTTTCTGAGGCATTGACCTCCTCTGATTGAGCAGGTTCGGGGCTTCTCTCTTCCATCTTTCCTCAGATGAGCTTCCTCTCCGGAGTCTTCTTCTGGGGAAATAGTTATAATATGGACTAAGACGATTGTTTGGCCAAAAATATGGACGGTACTGAAAACGGTGGTTGCACCTCCGCGGGAGGAAAGGGCTGTTTGGAAACCTTATTTGGACGCTGGGCCTCCGTATTGGAAAAAAGTGGAAAGGACACTTGGTTGTCCTTATGATGGGCGGGATCCTTGTCACCGGCTTTGTTGGAGGCGGAGGGGTGAGTGTAAAGATCTGGCAATCTGTAGGATCCACATTATTTTGTGAGCCTCTGGGAGGGATGACTACCCCTTGTCCTGTGGGGAGAAAAATGCAAATCAGGAAGCAGGCCTGATAACAACAGAAGAAGGGAGATGCTTGAGGGGTGGCAGGAGAGCAAGATTAGAGGGAAGAAATGAAGAGGTCTGCATGTGTTTGGAAGAACTGCCAATGTTCAGTGAAGTGAAACATGGACACACCTTATGATCCCATGGTTGCACTGTGGGGAATTTACCCAAGATAAATGAGTGTATATGTCTACAAAAGACTACTTCAAGAATGTTCATAGCAGCCTTACTCATATTAGCCTAAATTTGGGTACAATACAAATGTTCATCAATCGGAGAATGTATAAACAGACTGTAGATATTCATACAATGAAATAGTACTCAGCAATGCAAAGGAGAATTAATACAATACAGATGCATCCCACAGATGTTATGTTGAGCAAAACATTCCATTTGTATCAAGTTCAAGAACAAGCTATACTAATCTATGGTTTTAAAAACTGTAGTTAACTTAGGATTGGGGTAGATATTATTTAGTGGAAAAAGTAATGAGGGAACTCTTTAGATCTTGATATTGGTGGTTGTTAACATAGATATGGAGATAAAGACTCCACACACACACACACACACACACACACACACACACACACCCATATACACTTATCTATATATATAAAAGCCTAAATGACTGGCTGATTGGCCAGTAGCTATAACACACACTCACCACCAGGGGGAAGATGCTCAATACAAGATCAGCCAAACTGGTCACTTGGCAGCTGTGGTTCTCCAGTGACGCACCCAGAACCAGAGAGGAGGGAGCCTAATTCTGGGGTGCGTCACCGGAGAACTGCCCTCTTGCAACCCGGGACCTCTTGGGGGATGTCAGAGAGACAGTTTCAACACAATCCCTGCAGGCCAGGTCATGGGACCCCACCTGTGTACGAATTCATGCACTGGGCCTCTAGTATATACATATCTACACACATATTATATACACACATATATGTATGCATGTGTAAAATGTGATCAATCTATACCTTTAAGATTTGTGCATTTTATAGTCAGAGAAAAATATATGATTTCACTACAAGTGGAATCTAATGAACAAAATAAACTAAAAAGCAAAATAGAAACAGACTCAGATATAGAGAACAGACTGACAGCTGTCAGAGGAGTGGGAGGTTAGGGGCTGGGTGAAAAAGGTGAAGGGATTAAGCAAAACGACAACAACAAGACTTCATAGACAGACCACAGTATGGTAACTCCCAGAGGGGAAAAGGGTCAGTTGAATGTGGAGTAAGCGGAGAAGCTGTCTTTCCATAGAAATTATAAAATGGGGAAGGCCTCTCAGAGAGAAAAAGAGACAAGAGACCATGTGGTAACAGAGCGATGATGAAAGTAGCCTTGGTTCCTGACTTTCCAGGGCTGATCTGACTGAGGGCTGGTTGTACTTAGCGTCTTAGAGATATTCTTATAATAACCATTCCACTTCCAGTTCTCTTTTTTAAAAGCTAGCTTGAATTGGTGTCTGTTCCTGGAAGGAAATACCCTTTCTTCCAGACCCATCTAGGCTACTGAGTATTGAAATTCTATGACTGAAACTAGATTAAAATATTTCAACTTCCAGAAGATGATTAAATCCCACATGACTCATTCTTTCCTCCTACACCATTAGATCAGTTCCGATCCTTTTGTAACATAAAAATCTTCTGCTGAGGTTTCAGTTGCTAGGGGAGAAGCTAGCCTTACTCTTAATCCCCATCTTGACACTTTGCTGTCAGATCAGGCTTAGCTGGGCCTTGAGCTTTGTCACTCAGTAAGCTGCATTCCAGCTGTACAAACCAGCCAACCAACTGACCGACCGACCAACCCACCCACCCTGGTGCTCATCTCATTTCTTAAAACCTTAAGCTGCTCTCCACATCCTCCAGCTGACAGTGGGTGTTAGAGCCTGCTAGGCAGCTTTTTTCTGACTCTGGGATGTCCCGAGGTGTTCACTGTTTTCTTCTGGGAATTTCTGTGGGGCTCAAGATCAAGGTACATGTTGGTCCCATTAACCAACCTAAAAATGTGGGCAAACCCACATAAAACCACATTCTTCCAGCAGACTAGACACATGGTGACTATTCCAGATCTCTGGTTGGCTGGCACAAGTTCTGTAAAATGGGGAAGCCATAGGGATTGATTTGGGAACTGTCACAGATTCTTTACAAGGTTAAGGCCAAACATCTGAGTGAGGGGGTGATGCTATTCATGGTCTCCAACTTCGACTGAGTTAATACTGTTCATTAATTCTTTTTTTAATGCTATTTTTTAAAAAAGATATTTTTATTGATTTCAGAGAGTTAGGGAGAAGGTGAGGAAAAGATAGAAACATCAATGAGAGAGAATCATTGACCGACTACCTCCTGCACGCCCCCTATTGGGGATTGAGCCCACAACCCAGGCATGTGCCCTTGACTGTGATCAAAGCTGGGACCCTTCCGTCTGCAGGCTGACACTCTATATCCATTGAGCAAAACCAGCTAGGGCTCATTCATTCTTTTGTTTATTCTTGTTCTGCTCAATTCCCACTGTCTTCTAAACTTTTAATATGCTCCTTAAAGCTGCTTCAAAATTCCCATTCTTTATTTACCTGAAGAATTCTCCTCTAAATTTTCTCTACCTTTCTAAGTAGATTACTTAGCTTCATATTTCATAGAGAACACTTTGGTGATCTGCCATGAAATTCTTTGGTTTTTACTATCATTGCAATCATTGCAAAGAAAAGTCTGCACACTTCCGATTCTGCTGCCCCTCCCCCACCTACTTAAGTGGACTGGAATCTGACTCTACCTTCTCCACTCCACAAAGGCTACTTTCGCAAAAGTGATGGCTTTAGAAAATTTGGTTCCATATGCTTAGAGCACCATTTCCTGCCATTTTTGCTTGGTTTACTTCTCTGCAGATTTCATATCTCATTTCTTGAGGGAGGCCTGAGGCTGTGTTAAGGCAATATGCAATATGCTTCCATAGCATCCTGTGTGTTCATGATACTCATGAGTCATGTGATTACTCTTTAGAGGTTATACTTCTCCACTGTAATATACATTTGACCATCCTGTAGACCACATCCTTTGACCTCATCCCCAGCATGGTACCTAGCTAGAGTAGAATTGATTGATTGAGAGAAATCTGTTTCTGTAACTGCAAAGACTACCATTTTCCTATTTCTCAGGGGTAATTCAATTGTTACTAAGCAAATAGTTCTCGCTGTGTAATGTACTGACATGCCACCAAAGGCACTCAATATCAAAGATGAGAGTGCTTCTGCAACCTTATTCAGGCCAAAGTAGGTCAAATATTTAAATGCAGATTAAAAACATTTTGAGAGGCAGAACGGCATAATGTTTAAAAGCATAGGCTCTAGAGCCAGGTGTCCTGAGCTCTGCCATTTAACAACCCAGAGACGGGCTCCTTAACTTCTGAGTCTCCTTTTCCTTATTTGTAAAATGGAGAAAGTAATACTACCTATCTCACTGGTTTGTTGCATTATCTGAAATAAGGTATGTAAAGTGCTCAGAACATTCCTGACCCACAGTATGCATTTAGAAGGTGTGAGCTACTGTTACGATTAATCTTAAATGCTATGGAAAGATTCTGTTAGCAAGAGCCCAGTTTTCTTGGTTCCATTTGATTACACTTTATACATAAAATCTGCACTATTGATAGGACTAAAGGATGAAAATCTTATTACAACAGGACCTCCATGAAGACAGGAACTGCTGACTTTGTCAGTCACTGTGATGTCCCTCTTATGTAGAATAGTCCCTGGCTTAGAGTGGTGCCCAGACACACTGCAAATATTATTACATGGATCTGATAAATGGAATGAATGGCCAGCCAGACACTGAATTTTCCTCTCTATAGATTTTTTTAAAGCTCACTGAATATTTAATGTCAGTCCTAGAAAATTCACAATAATAACTTATATTTAAAATTAGAGTAAAATAAAAAATTAAGCCAAAATATTGCTTAGAGTTTAGATATCAATTTTAAGTGGGTTTATTATAGTCTAGACACAAAATTCATAGCATACCAACAACAAGTACTTTAAAAAAAATTAAGGATAAAAAGACTGTCATATAAATATATAATTACTTGTGGTCTGTGGTTATTTGGGCAGACAATAGTTGGGTTGTAGAGAACTATATGGATTTTAAGAGAAGTAAGCTTCATATTTGATTTATAAGTATTAGTATGCAGTTCTTCCATGGAGTATTAGAAAAATTCACACATGCTTTTAGAATTGAATCAGAAAGAAATATAAATCCTGTAATTAATTTACTCACCATTCAACTCAATTTGATTTTGACTTAGTTAACTGCAACTCAATTCATTGTGTAGACTCACAGAATGACTGGCTATCTTGATCATATCTCTGATTTTACAGATAAATAATTTGGAGCCCAGAAAGTGTCACACAGACTTATTTCATTTTCAGCAGTGCGCAGGGTCCTATGCTAGATACCGAGGCGCATGCAGAGACAATAAAGACCTGGCCTGCAAATACAGGGATTTGTAATACAGAGCAGAATGCAGGAATGCCATGGGTGATGCACACGTTATTATAAGTATTATTCTAAGTTATCGAAGAGATTGCAATTTTGTCTTAAGCCTTTGTGAAGGCAGGACCATAGTAACAAACATTGTCATGAGAAGCAGAATTGCAGTACATGGGGGGCAGAACAGGAGGAGGGGCAGTCCAGCCTGCCAGGAAGAGGAGAGGAGAGAGTGAGGGTTGTGGAGGTGAGCATGAGCTGGGACCAGGGCGGCTTGGAGAGAGCGAAGCTACATTGGATGGACTTCCATGCTCGTCTGAGGGACAGTGGGGAAGCGTGAGACAAGTTCAGAAATCATGTCTCCCATTTTAATTGGTGTTCTTCTGGTGTGAATAAACCTCTAATCTCATTATAACGGGTTTAGCTACACATTACAAAGTTTCCTGACGAATGGTTCACTTTCTGGAACGAAGGCATGAGGTGGCTGGTTCTGTTTATGGTGTTTCTTTTATATGTCACTTTTAGCAAGTGAGGCTTGGAGGCCTTGTCTTAGGAAGAAGTGGGGCAGGGGTTATTTGTAATCTGTATTTCCTGCCCTCTGATCACCGGAATGCAGAGACTGGACAGGGTGAGCTCCAGTGGTCTCTCCGCCACCTCTAAGATTCCTTCCCTCTCTGCTGTGAGCTTTGGGGGATGGAAGCAGGGAATTTGCTGGAGGCCGATTAGCTTCTGGCTGGGCCCCTGCAAAGCCCCCAGGGGCATGTGAAGATGAGAGATGCATGAGAGATGCAGTTTGACTCCTGGGTCTCTACTCCCTGAACCATAGTTAGTTCTGGAGCGAAAGGAAACTGTCATCAGACCCAGGTCTCCCAGTTTCTTCTTCCTCTCTCTCTTTTCCCCCCTCTCCTCCCTTTTTTTTTATCTTTTTCTTTCATTTCCCCAGAGGTTTGTAAGCCAAATCTAAGGCCACATGGAAATTTCATAGTGGAGAAAGGAAAAAGAAAAGGAACAGTGGAGAGATGGAATCTAATATAATCCTAAGGAAAGAAATCTATGCTCACCTGAATGGCACCAAAACTCAGCTAAATAGATGTGATTAATTAAAGCAACTAACAAACAGAGACTAAATACCCACTATGTGCAAATCACCGTGCTTCTGGGGATAGAAAGAGGTGGACATTGCTGTCATTCAGGGCTGCAAATTGTTAGCTTTAGAACCCTAGTAAGTAGTATTCGTATAGTGTTTTAAACTTGAAGAGCTTTTCTGGCACGATGGCTCATAGTCCCCCAAATAATGTATGTTTTTAATCCTGTCACTTCACATATGAAGAGACTGATATCAGAAAGGTTAAGTATGCCTAAAATCACAGCGTGAGAATTGAGACTGAGATTGAGATCGTCATATGGTAAGATTCAGCCTGTCCTAACCACACAGGCTGGTGAAAGCTGACAAACATTTTCAATTTATGAACATGTATAATCATGGAGCCAAATTTTATCTTTTCACACAACTTATTCATTAGTGGGCCCACGGTAGAATAAACACAAAAACCCTTACCTTCTGCCACCATTACCACCAGCCAGGAGGCCAACAGCCAGCCGGAGAGGCAGAGCCTGTGAGCCATGGCTTCTACCTGCGCAGTCACTACCTTGAACCTGGCATTGGTTTAAAAGGGAGTTGGTGACTCAACAGCCTGAGTCAGGTAATTTGCATTTGCATAGTGGACCACAGTGGTCAGGGCCTGCGGTGTGAGGCTAAGAAATCAGCAAGGAAGTACCAGCAAGTATTTATCAACCAGAAGCTTCTTGTAATGACAGCTAAACATCGTTCATTTGTCCTTAGAGTTGGACTGTATTCTTTTAATTCCCTAAAGTCTTCTTCCCTGTTTACTTGTGTATGAGTCTCCCTCCACAAGAGAAAGACTGTCTAGGAAATAGTCAACACTGCTTCCCTTTGTGGAACTTACTTACTTAAAAAAGCCAAACAGGACAGGGAGAGCATTATCAAAAAACTTCCTAACCCATGCAGTTTAGAGAGGCCTCTGACCAAGATTTCTGGCTTCTCTGCTTTTGTGCAGGAGCCAACAGCAGCAATAAGCAAAGTATCTTCTCTGATAGCCATCATGATCACTGTCTAAACCAGTGGTCGGCAAACTGCGGCTCGTGAGCCACATGTGGCTCGTGAGCTGTGGCTTGCCGCTCTCTTGACTTAATGAGTTTGCCGACCACTGACCTAGACTCTTGATTCCAATAATTACAGGCTGCTGCTGTTCCTTGTGATTAAGCCCTAAACAAACACCAACGTTTGGAAAGATTAACTTAACGAGTTGTTTTCCAGGCTCTTCCTTATGCACGAAGTTGCCAATAAGATGGATGTGATACATCTGTACCCAGTTATTTCCTGAGAGAAGGATTATCAGCTGCTGGAGGAGTGGGATGGGATGATCACGAGTGATTAAGAGCATGGACCTTGGCGTTACAAAAACCTAGCTCCAGTTTTGGTACATAGTCCAACTCTAATTTTCTTTTTTAAAAAATGTTTTTATTGATTTTTAGAAAGAGGGGAAGGGAGAGGGAGAGAGAGATAGAAACATTGAGGAGAAACATCTATCGGCTGCCTCCTGCACGCCCCCTACTGGGGATAGAACCCACAACTCGGGCTTGTGTCCTGTCTGGAAATGGAACTGGTGACCTCTTGCTGCATGGGTCAACCACTGGGCCACACCAGTGGGTCTGTTCTTTTTCCTACCAGCTGGGAAACTTGGGGCGAGTCCCTGAGAGTTGTTGAAGCCTCAGGTGCCTCATCTGTAAAAAGGGGCTTGTAGTATTTTTCTCAGAGGATTGCTGTGGAATAAAAGAGTCAACTGACTTAAAACTATTTCAGTGTGTGGCCCATGAAATGAATGGTTGTGGTTATAAAATTATTCTGACTCCGATTCTTTGTTTTCTTAGGAGGTGATACTTGCCCAGTCATTCAATTGCTCAAAAGGTCCCCCGCTTAGAGCATTTCCTGGGCATGGCAGAACAGCAGCACAGAACACAGTCCCTAGCTTCGAAGAGCTGACAATCAAATGAGGGAGACCAGGCAAACAGAGAGCCAAAACGAATAAGGCAACATGGTAAATTCCACAGGCTTGTTATAATCCTAGGCAAAAGTTTGGAATGGATGATTAAATGAACGATTTGTCAGCAGCTTGGAAAGGACGCAGGGATCATCCAGGCGCAGCTCCTTTCCTTTGATTAAGGCACTGCCCACTGGCTCAGCAGGTCTCTGTTGTCCACGCATGATGTGCCCTAGGTACTGGGCTAAAGATAGAGTTCCTGCTGTCATCGAGCACACAGTCTGGCAGGGACATTAAATATTAACTAAGGAATAACAACAAAGGATCTTGAGGGGTAAGAGGGGGAAGTACAGGAGGCTATGAAGCAGAGCACAGAATCTGTAATTTTCCATCACGGGGTATGTATTCCAGATGCTACTTTGCCCCTGCGTTGGTAACACCCTGCCTTGCCAATAAAACCAGGTCCACGTAATCGCTTTATCTACTGCCCAGTGTTCCATTTTCTGGATTTACTTTAAATTATTTAACCAAACTTTTAGTTGAAGGACATTTGTGTTATTTCTTCTGATCTCCTTTCTTTTCTGTATTGGGTTTCTAAAGAGCTTCCAATTTACATGTGGATGGAAATAAATGACAAAAGCAAGTGGCATATTTTTCTCATTTGCATCTATTGCCCTGAAATTTATAAAAGAAAGGAGCAAAACTTTAAAAGGGACATTTAGATTTTTTAATTAAATTTTTATTTGACAAAAAGTTCTTATTTCCTTACTGTTGGTGTATAGAGAAACTCTTGCCATATTTTGTTTATTTATATTTTGTTTATATATAAAGTGAAACCAAGTGATCAACAATATATCGATATAAACTCAATGAAGCTGTTGTGAGGTCATTAGGTTAGCAAATTCATTTGCAAAAATCTTTAACTCAAAAAAGGAAATATTTCTGAAAGCTTATTTCAAATAGGGTAACTTTGATAAAAGTATTTTTTTCAGTCATATACTTTAAAAATCCACAAATCATAACAGTCATTTAGTTGAAGACTGCTCAATGAGATGTACGTTTCCATAATCCCAATGTCAACAAAGCTGCAGGAGTTTTGGGTCACTGTTGTTGGTTAGTGTGTTAAGGGGAAAGGCCCATATGGCCAGTTGGTGTTAGGTTTTTCTCACAATAACTGTATGAGGAGGTGATATAGAACTAACAGTAGTTACACTTCTTTCCCAAAGACTGAGATATTGAGGCTGGGATTCAGAACTGAGATTTTCCTGTATCCAAAATTTATGGTTTTCTTCTAATTAGATGTATTTACTTTGCTTTGAAAATCCAGTCATTCATTTACTCGCCAATTCATTAATAAATATATATTCTTATTTTAATTGAACTGTGTTTTATGTCCATGTGGCTTAACAATCTATGAAGAAAGAAGCTCTACCCTGCTAGCACCTTTTAGAAATGACCCAGGGAGGCGCTCTGGTTGGCTAAGCTTGTGGCTGAGGAAGGGAGGGTAGAATCAATACAAGAAGAGAGATAGGGCCGAAACTGGTTTGGTTCAGTGGATAGAGCATGGGCCTGTGGACTGGAAGGTCCCAGATTCAATTCCAGTCAAGGGTATGTACATTAGTTGCGGGCACATCCCCAGTAGGGGGTGTGCAAGAGGCAGTTGATCAATGATTCTCTCTCATCGATGTTTCTAACTCTTTATCCCTCTCTCTTCCTCTCTTAAAAAGTAAATAAAATATATTTTTAAAAAGAAGAAGAGAGATAGGGGTAACAGACAGGGCCATGAGGGATGTTGGCCAAAGAGCTGACCTGATTTGTGTCTATTACACCCACAGTGTCACATGACCTTCCCACCCAGAATGTCTCCTTCCCATTCTCCAGTATGTGTCCCTTACCCAGAATGCCTGTTAACAGGACAATTGATGTTCCTGTGAAAAACAAAAAGAGGACAACTTTTTATTACTAAATGCCTGGGATTGTTACAAATATAGTAATGTTTATATTACTGCTTTTTGAGAGAAATTGTTGTTGGCGACTAAAGGGTCATGTGGTTCAGCCACCACTTGGCATGTGACCTTATTCCAACCAAATGCCAACTGAGATGGAATTATTCACCGATTCGATTCAGTTCGGTATCCGTGTCTAGGCTGCCTTGATGAAAAGTTCCCAATGCCCTATAGTGACAAGTTTCATCACAGAAGGGACGCTAGTCTCTGAAGGCTTTGTGATCCTTTTAGGGAAAAGTCCCTCATGTCTTTTCAGGTTTGGAGCCCAGAGAAGCAGGAACCTGACTGGGGCGTGCTACTTTGTGAATGTGTATCTTGTTTTCATTATTCATTCAGCAGCTACTTATTTACCTGTGTGCCAGACACTATGTCAGGTGAGCAAAACAGACAAAAATTACCTGTCCTCATGCAGTATCATTCAGTGGGATGGAGACAGAGAGTAAACAATAATTGTAACAAAGGAATAAATTATATAATATGTTAGGATATGTGAGAATGTTAGGGTATTCGGTAATATGTACTATAGAAAAATAAAAAAATAATCAGTGTAAAAAAAATGGGTGGGTGTTGCACCTTTAAGTGGAAGATGATGTTTGAACAAGGACTTGAGGGAAGTGGAGAAGTTATTTATGTAACTCTATGGGGGAAGAGTGTTTCAGGTGGAGAGTACAGCCAGTGCAAAGGTGCTGAGACAGGAGTAGACTTTGCATGTGACATCAAAGTGGTGGTTGTAACTGGGCAGAGTGAGTCAAGGGGGACAGTATCAGGATAAGGCCATGGGGTCAAGGGTCATTATGTGAAGCCATTGGAGGGTTTTGCAGAGGCATGACATGATCTTACATCTTGAAAAGTCAACTCTAGCCACTGTGTGGAGAACAGATTGTTGAGGGCAAGGGTGGAAGCAGGCGGTCCAGGTATAAGACTACAGCAGGAGTGTAGGGGGAGAGGATGATGACTCAAATTGGGGTGGTAGCGGCAGAGGTGTGGGGATAGGGAGATTCTGGACGTATTTTGAAGGTAGAATAGATAGGATTTCCTGGTGAATTGGAAGTAGGGTGTGGGAGTAGTGGATTACACCAAGATTTTTGGTCTGAGGACTTGACTGCTGTGGTTGAGTGTGGTCAGGTGGTGAGATTATAGTTGAATTTCTAAAATCCCAATATATAAAAACTCTGGGTCTGTCATATCCACAACAACCGGGAGGCTCGATCAACTGGAAGTCAGTCCTGCAGTCAGTGCTAGGTTGCTATGGTGACCCAGCACTGACTGCTGCCGGGGCTGTGAATCAGCCTGGAAAAGAGGCCCAAAGAGAGAGGCAGAGTCTGATCCGTAGCCTCTGTGGCAACTGTTAATCAGCACTTGCCACTCTCTTTCCAGGCCTGGTCAGCAGCTGTGCCTCCATTTCTCTATAGGCCTCCACTGGGGCTGCTGATCAGCCCCACCTTTCTGATCAGGCCCATTGATAGGTCCAGAGATGCTGACTGGCATAGAAACCGACCAGTCAGAACCAAATTGGCCAGCAGAGGAGGACAGTTGGAGACGATTGGGCTGCCAGAGGAGTAGTTAGGTGTTAATCAGGCCAGCAGGGTAGTGATTATGGGGTGATCAGGTTGGCAAGCAGAAGCGGGTATGGGCAATCAGGCAGGCATGCAGGTGAATGGTTAGGAGCCAGCAGTCCTGGATTGTGAGAGGGATGTCCAACATGTGACTAAGCAGTCAGACATCCTCTGAGGGGTCCCAGATTGGAGAGGGTGCAGGCTGGGCTGAGGGACACCCCTTCCCCCCGTGCATGAATTTTGTGCACCGGGCCTCTAGTGTTACTATAACATTGCTTTATCCATCAATAAAAATTGACACTTTAGTGAATAAATACTAACAAACTTTACAATGTGAGACAAGATATTAGTCTGTGAACATGTTCCATGAAATTGCAGGACTAGAGAAGTGAGACTGTCATTTCTGGGCAATAAGAGGGAACTGGTTTGCAGCCCTGGTGATGTGCCAGGAGATTCTTATGTCCAGCACAGTGTTGCTCACAGGGCATGGAAAGGATGATGTGAGCAGGTGGGTGAGGCACAGGTTCTCCTGACCCACGTCAGCTCTGGATTCTCTACTTGCTCTGTCTAACCATGGGTGAGACCCTACATTAACATTGAACTTTGTATCTATCCTCTCTCTCTCTCTCTCTGCACTTTCAGATCCTTGATGGCAAGAACTAAGTATTTTTAAATATTAAAAAAAATTTAAAATTGTGATGAGCCGAAACCGGTTTGGCTCAGTGGTAGAGCAAGTCTGCGGATTGAAAGGTCCCGGGTTCGATTCTGGTCAAGGGCATGTACCTGGGTTGCGGGCACATCCCCAGTAAGGGGTGTGCAAGAGGCAGCTGATTGATGATTCTCTCTCATCGATGTTTCTAACTCTCTATTCCTCTCTCTTTCTCTCTGTAAAAAAAATCAATAAAATGTGTTTAAAAAAATAAAATAAAATAAATTGTGTTGAAATAGACAACATAAAAATGACCATTTAACCATTTTTAAGTACACAGAAGAACTGAGTCTTAATTACAGCTGTGGTCTCAGTGCCCTGCACGTAGGCACTCAGTAAGTAGTCTGGCGTGCATGGATAGAAGAATGCCTGGGGAGGGGAAGAAGGGTCCCTGCCTCTGCATATGAGCTCATGCACCTTGTTGTCTGGCAATTACCTATTGGGAGAGGACTGGAGGGTAAGAAGGTGCTGTACCCAGGGTCTCCAGATCTCTGCCACGCCCTGCTACTTGGATCTGAGCTCTGGGAAATGTTAACACCTTTCTCTTCCCACTTGCACTTTATGACGGTTAGTTTTGTGTGTCAACTTGGCTGAGACATGGTGCCCAGATAGTGGGTCAAATATTATTCTGAACGTTTTTGTTTTTTTCTGTGAGGATGCTTTTGCATGAGAGTAATTTAAATCGGTGAATTGTGCATAAAGCAGATTGCCCTGAATAACATGGGTGGGCCTCATCTAATCAGTCAAAGTCCTGAATAGAATGAGACTTTGATGTCCTCGGAGCAAGAGCAAGAAGGAGCTGAGCAAACAGCCTTCAGACTTGAACTGCATTATCAGCTCTTCCTCTGGTCTCCAGGCTGGCAGGCTTTTTGAACCCTGCAGATTTTGAACTTGCCAGCCTCTGTAATCACATAGACAAATTCCTTAAGATAAATGCCCACCTATTTATATACACATACTATTGATTTTCTTTCTCTAAAAAAATCTGACCAACACACACACATATTCTCTCTCACCTATATGCATGCTGCTCTCAGGTTTAGGACACATGTATGTACGAAGAGACTTAATAAACCAAATTCTTCTCAAATAAAAGTCTAGGTTTTGTGGATATTGCAGGGCATAGCCCAGTGCTTCCTGGCCATGACTTTCGGAATTTTCAGCTGGATGCTGAGTATTGAACTGCCTCACACATGCTTCATAAAGATACTCATGAGGAGAGTAGCACCCTCCATCCCCCATTTCAAAAAGCCTGTCTTTTAACTGGAGGCTGCACACCTGTATTCTGGGGAGACTCTCAGTGATCTCCTTGCTTTGTTCTCTTATCTGCCTCTCTTGCCCTCCTTCCTGGTGGTTTAAAATGTGTTTAGAATTTCAGGGTGCACAAATGCTGAAGGTACTGGGTTTGGATACAACAAAAGTGGTGTTGGGTAAGTAGTTTATTTTAGATGCTCAAATTCCGTATTAATTGAAACGGAATCCAGCTCCCTGAGAGGGAAAAGCCACAACCAGCCATGTTCAGAGGGGCTAGACCGTCCTAGCTGTCCCCCTGCAGCTTAGGGCACCGCTCCGCATCCTCAGGGCCCCGCCGGGATGTCTGCCTGAGGAATGGATCAGCCGCATCTCGCCTCACTCATCTCTGTGAATTTCTGTGGGATGAAGGTCTGTGGGATGAAGGTCCCGTTTTGCTGCCGGGGCTTGGAGAAGCGAAGGCAAACTGCAGTTACGTCTAAGGAGGCTGCTACTCTCCTGCTGCAGAAACCGCCTGTCTGGGAGAGGCATTCCCATCCCACGCTGGGCTGGCCGCAGTGAGTCATGCGGAGAGCTGCCATTAGGGCCTCCGTGAGTCAGGTGATCAGGGGAGCCGTGGAGACCAGGCCTGGACGCTGAGTCAGGCTAAGGAAGTAGCGGCTGGCGCTGTGAGGCTTATCTCCTGGAGGCCTGGGTGGCTTAGGGTTCTCTGTGGGCAGGATGGAGCAGACACCTTTGCAGGGAACCTGAAGGTGCTGTGGTTGGGACTGATTTGGAGGTGCTGCTCTGTGGTGGCCTGGATGACTCCCCTGCAAAGCTTACTAGCGCATCTTCTGCTGGAATTTTCTCTAAGAGGATCTCAGGCCCCCTGGACACATCTCCAATTCTCCCACTTGCAGATCAGGAGACTGAGGCCTAGGAAAGTTCTTAGCATCATCCTAGTGCTTTAACGGCAGAATGGCAATACTATCCTGGTCAGGGTCAGAGTGAGGCCCACTACATGAGAGCCTTTGCTTATCAGTGGTTTGAAACTATTAAACCAGTCGGATAAATCAGCTTCCCTGCCCCTCAGTTTCCTCATATGTATAAAGTATCGTTTACTGTGTTCTAAGCATCACCATTCTAATTATTGCACATCTATTAGGCCATTTAGTCGTCATTCATCCAATGAGAAGGTACTATTGTCACCCTCATTTTAAACATGAGAAACTGAGGCACAGAGAGGTTATTTATAAAAATAAAAACATAGTACACTAATTAGATCAGACAGCCAAACAACCTTCCGGATGTCCTTCCAGATGGCCTTTCGGACAAAGCCAGAACTGTGAGGACCGAGCCCCTTGCACGAATTTCATGCATCGGGCCTCTAGTATGGCTGATAAGTGGCAGAGCAGTGATATGAACCTATGCAGTCAGGCTCTAGAATTCTTGCTCTTAACCACTGTGCTGGGTGTGTCCTGATGTACTAGCTGTCAACTGATTGCTGTAAAAGCTTCATGAAAGTAGCCTTAAAATTAAGTCATGTGATGTAGGACAAAAGATTTGGTCTAAAGAATTTTTTTCAAGGCAAAATAAATAAAAAGAGGGAGAGGGAAACCTACAGTTTGGAAGAGATCTAAGAGACAGATTAACCAATTACAATCCCAACTTTATTCGGGTGCTGTTTGAAATAAACTAATTGTAAAAATAAGGAAGAACAAAAGACAATTGGGGAAATATGAACTCTAATTGGATGTTTTGATATTAAAAGATTATTATAGGTGTAATAAAGATAAATGGCTTTGTCCAAAAAAAAATAGTGTTTACTTTTTAGAGATAGATGCTAAATATTTATAGGTAATACTAGAGGTGCAGTGCCCGAATTCATGCATTGGTGGGGTCCCTCGGCTGGCCCTCTTGCAATCTGGGACCCCTTGAGGGATGTCAGAGAGCTGGTTTCAGCCCGATTTTTGCAGGCCAGGCAAAAATCCCCACCAGTGCATGAATCCATGCTCTGGGCCTCTAGTACGCATATAAGATCTTTGGTTAATCTCTCCCTGCTCTCCTCTCTCCCCACTTTCCTCTGAGATTCATCAGTCTGTTCCATGTTTCCATGCCTGTGCATTGAGCACCTGCCTCCTGGTGACCAGTGAATGTCATGGCTACTGGTCGAATGGTCACTTAGGTTTTTATATATATAGACTGGAGGACCAGTGCACAAAATCGTGCAGGTAGGGTCCCTAGAACCTAGCCTCCTGTGATCAGGGCCATCTTTTGTCTGTTTGCCAGTCCCCAGGATGAACACTGCTTCCACCACCAGGCTGTAAGGGCGCTGGGATCACCAGGTCATCCCCAGCTGCTTGAGGGCTCAGGTCTATGGGAAAGCAGGCATTGGCGACTTCACCTCCATGCGCTTGCACAGGCTGGCCGTTGATGGAATGCACTGCCCATTTGGGCCTGCTCACACTGGGTTGGATAGGTCATGAGTGTACCCCAAAGCTTCCATCAGTACCTCAAGCCCCAGCAACAGTGGCAGCAGCAGCGGCAGTGGTGGTGGTGCCTGCGAGAGTGGCCCCAAGTGGGCAGTGAGTTCCATCAGCAGACGGCCTGGCACACGTGCCTGCACATGGAGGTGAAGTCTGTAAATATTTTTCTTTTCTCCGCATCCAACATGGCTAGAGAGTGGTCTGGTTCCTGAGTAGGGGCTGTTGGGGATTGAAAGAATGAAAGAGACAGACATAGAGACAGAAGGGAAAAGATGGGGCTGGGTGGGACCACAGGGACAGGGAGCCAGAGCCAATACAGCATGCTTATTTTATACAGCAAAAAACAGGAAGTTTTGCTAAAAGTTAAGACAAAGGAGATAGTGTGCATTCTTGGGTGGGCCCAAGTCATATTCATTCCTGGTGCTTGGCTGGATTTAAATACCAAAAATCAACCCCTGGCACCTGGGCTGAAGGTCAAGCTGACAACACTCCTGCCTCTGGCAAAGTGTGTTTCCAGGACATGGCTTTGCCAATGCCACTGGATTCAGCTGACAATAATTAAAGAAATGCCCATGTGCCTTCTCAGGCACTCTCACAGGAGTCACCAGCACCTGCTTTTCCACAGGCCTGACTCCCCTGAGCAGCCGGGGATGAATTAGTGATCCCAATGGCCTGACAGCCAGCCCAGTCCTCTCACCACCCACTCTGATTCCCCCATTCACTATTGCTGATCCATGGGAGCCATGGGTTGGGGGCAGGGACCAAGAGGTCAGCCATTCAGCTTACTTTCCAGTCCCCAGTCCCGCCATGCTGTGCTCATGGGCCGGGGGTAGGACCATATATGGTGACCAGTGGTGTGGTCACCACAGTCATCATGGACACTGGCCCTATATATATATATATATATATATATATATATATATATATATATATATACACACATACATATTTAGATGCTGCCTAGGATTTGCTTCAAAACAATCAGAAAATGGGGAGGGCATCGGGTGTAGGTGGAATAAGATCATCCATAGTTAATAACTGTTGAAACTAGGTGATGGTACATTCCAGTTTATTATACTCTCTACTTTTGTTTGGAACTTTCCATTATAAAAAGATTTTAGAAATCACCCAGAATAATTCCTTATTTTATTCTCTCAGCACCATGGACCTACTTCACAGGGCTAGAGGGAAGAATAGTGAGAGAGTTGTGGGACACTACTTAGAAGTCACCTTCAAAGGCTGTCCTTTGTTTCAGGGTGATTCCTGGTGCTTTTCCCACATGGCAGATGTTCAGTACATTCTTCTAGACTGCGCGAATGCATGAGCATATGAATGAATGTTGTCTATAGTGAGTTGGAAAGCCATTCTGTCCCCAGATCAACAATCCTATATAATAAAGAGCTAATATGCTAATTAGACCCAGCAGCCGAACAACCATCCAAACGACATTCTGGATGACAGTCCAGAAGTGTGGCTGCGAGTGTCAGCTAAGGCTGCAAGGGCCGGCTGGGGCTGTGAGGGGCTGTGAGGGGCTGCAAGGGCTGAGCCCCTTTCATGAATTTCGGGCACTGGGCCTCTATTAATTTTTTGACCAAATATAATAAAATGATTCTGTATCTTCCCATTTAACCAAATACTGCATTTAAAGGCAGCTTTCTCTCTCACAATCATAACAAGGATCAAAATACTCCTACACTGTCCCTCTTTACCCTGGTGGACCAATGCACATGAACAAATTTACTGACACAGAATCTTCACTCAGGTGCAGGTGCTGTGTCCCCACCTCTGAGTTCCAGTGCAATTGATTTTTTGTTTGCCCAGCCCAGGATCCATCCCAGTTCTTCTGATTACCTAATAGCTCTGAGTTCCCAGTGAGGAAACATAATTTCTGTACTCTCCTTTCTTTAGGATTGCCTGTAACCCACTCCTGCCAATTAGCATAGCAGTCCTATAGCCATAGTGATATGTTTAGAGATGGGCATTTGACTCAAGCCAAGTCAACAGGCTCTGTCAAAACCAGTCCTGGGACTGTTTGCACAAATGACTGGAAAAGAGGCACACAATTGCCTTTGGACTTGAAGTTGTGAAGGGTCATACCTACATGGAGGGGGAACCGACATGATCAAGCAGAGGGGAGAGATATCAGATTCAGACCCTGGATCTGGCTGTACTAATAGTCTAATACCATGTTTCCCCGAAAATAAGACATCCTCCGAAAATAAGACCTACTTACAGGTTTCCTTCTGAGTGAAATATAAGGCATCCCCCGAAAATAAGGCCCCCCCCACTAAACATGGGAGATTTGGTCCACTGATTCTGAAAGAAATGGAGTCACAAGAAATTCACCAGGAAATTCAGGAATTGGATTGTTATGATGATGTTCCAGAAGATGATGACATGATTGTCATTGAATAAATGAGTAAATTCTTGATACTGTAGGATTCACGTTTGTCTGGTTTGTGTTGACAACTACCGTACTACCGTACCATATACAGGTAATAAATTTCCTTTATTTTCATTTAACAATAAATGTGTACTGTATTCTTCTTCATGGAAAAATAAGACATTCCCTGAAAATAAGACCTAGCGCATCTTTGGGAGCAAAAGTTAATATAAGACACTGTCTTATTTTCAGGGAAACAGGGTAGTAGCAAATTACATAGAGAACGAAGATTCTATTTTAAGCCTAGTGTTGCTTGCTAAGTGGAAAAGAAGAGCTATTAACTTTTATATTCCTGTGTTGAATTAGAAACTACTGTAGATGTAGACACAGAGTGGGAACTTATGTCAGTTCTAGGGGTTGGGTAAAGCATTAACAGAGATTAGATTTTTATTATTCCATGCATTCTTCCTGAGAGCCGAGAGGAACCAGGTGGCTAGACAAACCCCTGTGCAGGTGAAACCCATGGATACTTATACGTCTTGCAGACATATGTGGTAAGGTGACGTCATCTGAATGCTCCACTGCCCTATGTATGCGTGGTGGTAACACCAGACAGATTCAGATTGTGGTAATGAGTAACTGTGGAGTCTCCCCAGCTTCAGACACAGGATGAGTTCACATTTTATCCTTCGACCTGTAACTACCCCATCTAGAGCTTCTGAATGGAATGATCTAAGTCTAGCCTTAGATACTGTATATATGCTCAACAGCAATTCAACATTTAGTGAATTGAAACCTCCAGGTCTGGCATTGTAGATCACGGATGATGACAATGTGTCTCCTTGTATAAGGATGCTAAAATATTTATCATTGTACTTTGGGCAAGTCACCTAACATTTCTGTTTAATTTCCTCACCTGTAAAATGAGAAAAATAATAGTACCTACCATATAGGATTGTTGTGAGGTGAAATGAGTTAACATTTAAGCACCTGGAATAGAGATGGGCACTTTGTAAATATTAGCTGTCTTTATTATTGAACATTAATAATTTTCTGCCTCAGATAAACATTCCTCTAGAACCTGGGTATGAAATAAAATGAAGAAAAGGCAGAAATATGAAGATTTATGAATTGTGGAAAGTTCTACGAGAGTGTGCCATACTTCTGGGTATCAGTACTCTGAAGTCATGGTTTTTAGTGTTAGTGTTCTGAGGTACTGAGTTAACTGGAAAGCTGGATTGAAAGGTTCTCAGCAGGGGATGAGAGTGTGCGTGTTTAATTTTTTTTTTTTTTTTTTTAGGGTTCTGCTAGGTGGCTAGTCACAGCTAACTGAAATCTGTAACCATCCCTACCCAGACAGTGGTTTCTGTAAATCTCAGTAGCTAAGCTGACAGGGGTGTGAGAGAGTTCTTGGAAATATCCAAGTTTCACAGGAAATGGTAGCAATTCAAGACCTGGATCCAACTTTAGTCTGTGTCTTAAGGAGTTGATGAGCGTAATGATAACAATCAACTACTAGTTTTTAAGAGGTGAAATGTTTTTATTTAAATATACAGAATGCTGTTATTGTAACTTCCTTTCTTTTCTTTCCCTCCCTCCCTGCCTGGATGTTTTCTCTTCCTCTTTCCTCTCTGTGTTTTTGTCACAAGAACTATATACATTCCCCTCTCCAGAAGCACTTTTAGCAGTTGGCAGATCCTTCAATTCCTTTTCTGTATATTTACACACACATGCAATTAGAAATTGTTTTGTAGGTGGGTTTAAAATTATTTTACATAAACAGGATATTTTGAATTGCCTTCTATATTATTTCTTCTCACTTAAAATGTTTTTTCTCTCCATTCCAATACATATAGATTGATGTCTTTTTTTTTCAATTGCTGCTTATTACAGCACTAGAGGCCCAGTGCATGAAATTTGTGCACAGGAGGGAGAGGGTCTCCTCAGCCCAATCTGCACCCTCCAATCTGGGACCCCTTGGGGGATGTCCAACTTCTGGTTTAGGCCTGATTGGGTCTAAACTGGCAGCTGGACATCCCTCTCACAATCCTGGACCACTGGCTCCTAACCGCTCATCTGCCTGCCTGCCTGCCTAATCACCCCTAACTGCCTCTGCCTGCTGGCCTGTTCACCTCTAAACCCCCCCCCCCCCCCTGCCCCCCGCCCGCTGGCCTGGTTGCCCCTAACTTCCCCCTCTGCCAGCCTGATGACCCCTAACTGCCCTCCTGCCCCACTAGCCTGATTGCTCCATGCAGCCTGTTGTTCAGTCATTTGGTCTCCCCTCACTAATCCCTCTCCTGGCCTGGTCACCCCACGCAGCCTGTTTGGTCATCTGTTCAGTTGTTTTGGTTGTGACAGTTGCTTAGGCATATTATATGGATGCATCATAATTTTATTTATCCATTCACTGCTTGATGGAATTTGGGTTGCTTTCCATTTTCTTCTCTTACAAACAATCCTCTCATAGCCCACTTTGGGCACATGCAGTTTCTGTGCCATAAAGTACATTTAAAAATAACTTGCCAAAACTGGATTTAGATTTAAATTACAGAATACATTTTCATTCCACTCTGAAAGTTTCCAGTCCCTATGGGCCTTGTTTGATTTTTTTGAATAGTCACATTTATTGCTGGTTAAAAGCATTTCCTATCTTTTCAATGAAAAATGGCCAGATAATTGTGATGGCCACAAAAAAGGTGAAATGTCCATCCATCTCACTAAGACATTCCCTACCTAAGAGTCATCTGCAAGTGTCATAGTGACATGAGTGGCAACCAAAACATTTCTTGAAATCTTTAGGATTTCAGAGATAATCTCCTTCAGCTGTGTAGCCTGGCAACATTTTTTACCATTACAAAATCTCTTCCATAAACATCAGTCCCCTTCATTTTTAGTTAAATTGTATGTGAGTACAGTTTGCTGGCAAGTCTGCAGTGGGAGGCCCGTCTCCACAAAGTGCTCATCACCAGTGTTTGTGGTTAGCATTCTGCACAACCTGTACTCTTCACTATCTCTGTTTAATAAAACACTTGTTTTCAAAAGCATGAGGCCCAGATCTTGAGTCTGATGTGATGTTATCT
Organism: Pipistrellus kuhlii; assembly: GCF_014108245.1. Lineage (NCBI taxonomy): Eukaryota > Metazoa > Chordata > Mammalia > Chiroptera > Vespertilionidae > Pipistrellus > Pipistrellus kuhlii. Next base: position 155,306,086 of record NW_023425404.1, read on the forward strand.
TTCAACTCCACAAGCTCTACCACAAGCATTTGGAGTTTGTTAACTGATACAGATCTGCTGCGGCCTCTTCTACTGTCAACCCACCACAAATCAATAAGCTAAGGTTAGTTCAAAGATTGCCTATTTAGTGACTACATAATCTTAAATAGTGCTATTAAATCGCTCTCCTGTGAACTTTTTTACTGGTCCAGAATGAAATAAGATGTTTGTTCCAAGAATGTAAAACAGACCATACCATGAGCCCTCCATATATTACTTTCCTTTCTTTAAACCCCATGCCAGAGTTAACAGGAAGAAGGGCAAAAAGCAAGATGGGGAAATGAGTTTGACAGGAAATGATAGTAGCCCAGGAGGCTATTTGGGCCTTGAATTGCCATCTCTCCTTGTAGCAGCTCAAAAGCAGGGAAGGAACATTCCCCCATTGAAAGAGACTATTTTATTCACCGAGAAAATCTTGCCATGAAAAAGATGTTGACTGAACAGTGCTTCGAGATGTAGTTGATTTGCATTCTGGTGTAAGGTTTTTAACATGTACACATGTCTGTGAGCCACATTTGAGTAGCACCATCTAAAGTGCTTTATGAAGTTGAATAAATGAATGATATACCTATGATGGATTAAATGGCTTTTCGGGGTAGAGGGGGCAGAATGGAGAGAAGGATGGCAAATAAATAAAATAGTCTCTTTCAATGGGGGAATGTTCCTTCCCTGCTTTTGAGCTGCTACAAGGAGAGATGGCAATTCAAGGCCCAAATAGCCTCCTGGGCTACTATCATTTCCTGTCAAACTCATTTCCCCATCTTGCTTTTTGCCCTTCTTCCTGTTAACTCTGGCATGGGGTTTAAAGAAAGGAAAGTAATATATGGAGGGCTCATGGTATGGTCTGTTTTACACACAATTAAATACAATTCTCACAAGTGGGTAAGGAAGTATTGTCCACTTTGTAAATGTGGACAATAAAATAGTGTGCTGATTTACATTCTGGAACAAACATCTTATTTCATTCTGGACCAGTAAAAAAGTTCACAGGAGAGCAATTTAATAGCACTATTCCAGATTATGTAGTCACTAACTTGACCCAGGTCCCATCTATATATAAAAGCCCAAGTGACCAAATGACCAGTAAACTGATTGGTCACTATGACGGACACCGACCATCAGGGGACAGATGGTAACTCAGGAGCTGCCCCCTGGTGGTCAATGCGCTCTCACAGTGGAAGCGCCGCTCAGCTGACCCATGAGCGCAGCTGTTTGGCTCCAGCCCCTCTGGCCTCTGAGGCAGCACTACTGGGTTGCGGTGGCAAGCATAGCTGCAGGGCGCCTGGCCAGGGCTCAGGCTCTTCCCTGGCTGCCACTCATGCACTACCATATTCCTTGGGGGATGTTGGACAGCCTGTGAGGATCAGGCTGAAACTGGCAGTCCAACATCTTTCAAGGGGTCCTGGATTGCGAGAGGGTGCAGATTGTATGTAATAAAGTGGCAGGTTTGAGATTGGAACCTAGGTCTCTGGGTAGTTTGGTCTTTTATTGTCACATCCAAGGAGAGTGCTAATAGAATCCAGGACCCAGGACAGAACTTTAAAAATGCACCCTGACACACTAATGTTCCATTTTGGAACTTTGAGGTACTGTTAGTTTCATAGTCTGCCTTCTCTAATTGACACAGTTCTGACAATTGCCTACTTCTCTGTATTTGTGTTAGGTACATATTTGTATATCCCTATAGGTTATGAACACCTCATCTTATCCTCTTTGTATCCCACACAATAATGTATGGAGCTTTGAAAGCATTACATGTAATAGGTTAGTACAGTGGTCGGCAAACTCATTAGTCAGCAGAGCCAAATATCAACAGTACAACAATTGAAATTTCTTTTGAGGGCCAAATTTTTTAAACTTAAACTTCTTCTAATGCCACTTCTTCAAAATAGACTCACCCAGGCCATGGTATTTTGTGGAAGAGCCACACTCAAGGGGCCAAAGAACCGCATGTGGCTTGTGAGCCGCAGTTTGCCAATCATGGGGTTAATATTGTACATGTAATAATGTTAGTTTATAACTTCTTTATGTGCCTAAGATAAATATTAACTAAATGAGACTGAATCAGACTCAAACACTTACATTTTCAGATGTTGTGGTATGAAATCTACTGAGCATGTATGTCATCCAACAGAACAGTGAGGAGAAAAGCATTAGGAGCCTACATCAGTAAAATTTGGGGGAGGGGCATGCTAGGACATCCCCACTGAAGTATAAGACATATTAGTGCAACTTGTATCTCACTATGAAGGTGGAAGCACAGTGCTTAATAGGCCTCTTTGAGGTCTGAAGGCAGCATATTTCACACCTAAGAATACTGCTCTCTGCTCTACATTGGATGACATGAAAGGCTGCCAGATTTGAGTGAGGCCCAGAGCAGATCCATATTGTAGTGGAAGCAGGCCTGCCACTTGGGTCATCTAACCTAGTAGACTTATATTCGAGTTATTGGTGGAGAAAATGTGGAAAACATTAAGGCAAACTCTTGATTTTTTTTGCTTCATTTTATTGAATAACTAAATGTATAAAAACCACATAGAGCATGTTACTGAAGAAAATATTTTTTCAAGTATATAATGGATTCTTCAACCCTGTTATTTCTGTAACAATCTTATTTTTTCATGGAAACTAAGTATACAAATTTTAATACATTTCATCTGTCCTCCATTTAAAGACTATGTTATAATTATGATTATCTTTAGCAACCAAAGTCTAAAGATTTAAACTTTATATGGAGAAAAACGCCTTGTCATGTCCTTCACACCCGATTTGGGGCTGAGGTTGAACTGATGTATTGGTTTGTTCCAGAATCCAGAGGCCACGCTGAGCCTTAAAACGAAGGGAAACCCTTGGCTGGCCTTGGTTCCTGGAGGAACCTCTGGATGGGAGATGACTGATTTTGCTCCGCATAGAACAGCTCTTCCCCAGGCTAAGAACTGTTCTCTGGGAACTGTGAACTGAGGTATATACTGTAGTCAAACATATGTTTGGGGTGGCAGGTGGAGAGGGCCTTTGTTATGTCATATTTCTATTGGTAATCACATCTCCATAAAAATAAAGAGCAAATGGGTACTCCAATTCATTGATGATACCAATATTTCCCCACAGTTATCTCTCGCTCAGTGATACGAAGACCAATGAAAAAGAGCACAAGGACTGAATTCACTCTGAACACAAGTAGTAAAAGAGTAACTGGTTAACTGATAGAGGCAGAAACTGGGACTTGGCTTTTGTAAGGTCTCCCGGGCTTGATTTATTTTAAGCAGCCTGTAGAGAGCTAGAGTTTGGACACACTGTTTTGGATCTATCCTTTTACTTTTCTCCACTGCCCAGTGACTTTATTTGAAAAAATAGGATGAGAGAGAAAAATCTCCATATTTGTCACAGAAGTCATTCCCAAACTTCCCACTTAAGTGTCCATCATGAATTCAAAATTAAATAACATAAATAATGGGTAACTAATGAGTTTTTTTTAAGGTAGTAAAAATATATGACCTCAGAAATTTCTTAGCATAATGCTGATCCGTCAAATGTGGGTAAAAATCCCATTCAGACAGAAGGTTTGGAGTCCTATATAAAAATATAACATGCATTAAAACGGAGAATTCTTAAATATAAAAAAATTCAAGTGACGATATCCTTAATGATATTAATATATCACAAACAAAATTATAATGAACATTTTAGCACAAATGTAGTTCATTTCTAGTTAACACATTGAAATAATTGACACTCAAATTCTAAATACTATAACATAGATGCCTTAATGAGATTCATATATGTACATATGCTTCAAAGTAGAATTTGACTTTGGGTTAGTACATTGCATTCTAATCCATAGTTTTTATGTTTCTTAATTTCAGTTGCTTTTACTAAGAAACTGAGAGAAAACCAAAATTTCTGACACTTGGATCAATCAGAAAATAGCTAAGAGTTATCTGTGTACTCAGAAACTACTTATAAAGCTGATGTTTTTCTTACCGATTTCTCTATATAAAAGCTCTTGAATGGTAATCTATTCTTCTAATTAGAGGAAAATATTATAACCCTTTTTCCAATTCCTAATACCACTGGAAGAGACACATCATTCTTTTAAAATAGTTTCTTCTATATTTTATACTTTTGAAAGTGTCAGCAATATTACTTTCTGTAAAATATAAAGCAGCATTAAACTGAAAGTACTGGCATTCAGATTTTGAAGATATACCTTTGTGATGAAATGACAGTAAAAAAAACCCAGAATGTTCGGAATTGTCAGAGTAACTAGCTATTAGAAAAATCAGATTTATGAAAATTTCTAAAATTTTTTAAAACTACACAGGTTTACATAAAAGTAGTGAGGAAGAACAATGTACTCTATTTAAAAACTAAGACCTTGTCCAGGAGTCTTCTTAACTTGTCTCTGGACAACTTTAAAAGCCTAAAGTTTTGTACCATATGCTGTTCTTAGAGCCAGTACCATGGGATGTCTTGTGAAAAGATCTTTTGGTATTACTGATAACAAAACACCTTGGACTAGATCCAAAGTCAACATGTGTTATAAATAAATTCTGCTTTATAGTAAGATACATTTTAAAGTATAATTGAACATATTTACCATAAAGAGTACCTACATAAATAATAGTAAAAGTATTCCTTTGAAGTAAAAAATCTGCTGCTGCTGAAGAAGTGTTCAGTTCCTACTACCATAGCTTAACATGGCTGATTTGATATCATTTCCTTAGTCTGGAGAATTTTCTCGATCTTTTAATTTACACTAGTGGTTGGCAAACTCTTTAGTCAACAGAGCCAAATATCAACAGTACAACGATTGAAATTTCTTTTGAGAGCCAAATTTTTTAAACTTAAACTTCTTCTAACACCACTTCTTCAAAACAGACTCGCCCAGGCCATGGTGTTTTGTGGAAGAGCCACACTCAAGGGGCCAAAGAGCCGCATGTGGCTCACGAGCCGGTTTGCCGACCATGGACTTACACTAATGACCTGGCACTAGTTTAGATATATAAAAACGTAATTGTTACAAGTCACACCAAAACATGAGAACTAACACAAATTTCTGCATGTCTTAAAAAATGGTCTTTGGATAACAACTATAATGCTTATTAATGCTGAAGAGGACCCAAAGAACACTCTAAATGATAGACAGTATTTAATAATGGTAAATAAGAATTATTTTCTAAAAAGTTGTACCAATGTCAATTTTAGGTTAAACATAACGTGAAATTATTTCATGAAATACAGTCTCATTCTATGCTCTCCTGATAATATTCCCAACAAAAAGCTTCCAGTCTATTTGCTGTTTCTTGGCTGATGAGACAGTCATCCTTTAATTCCCTGATTGTCTTCCCCAATGATTTTTGGAAACGCTTTTCTCGGTCTAAAACATTCTGCAGACTTTTCTTGGTATCCTCTAGCTCGCTGATCACATGATCTAATTTATACTTAAGTTTCTTTGGACTGTCCATTACACTGTAGCTGTGCTCCTAAAAACATAAATACCAAGTTAAATGAACAGACAAATAATTAGCCAAAAGCTTATAACTAGGCCTCAGCTGTTTCTCCAGTTACTGTGCTTAGAGAGACCTTTAATAAGTTGGTGATTGTAAGTTGGTGTTAGTAAGATGGTGAACATAAGAGGAGGATAAGGGATTAAGTAATATTTTAGGTGCCTAGAGCCTCTTTTGTCAAAGGCTATGCAGACAAGAAGAGAGCAAAATGCTATGGATGGGATGCACTTCTCATTCAAAGTGGGTAACTGCTTATAAACACTGAAACCCACAATGGCTATAAGGCTTTCATTCCCTAAGTTTGTTTTAACAATAAAAAAACTTACATTGTTAAATTGGTAACAGAGTTACTTTAGTTTGATGAACAGTTGACTTTATAAAGGAAGTCAGGAAAGGAGCCCTGACTGAAGCAGGCCCTCAGGCTGGTTGTTATGCGTTTAAAGAGGACTCAGGCCTTGGATTATTAAAGAGATAATTTAAGTTATTTTAATATTTAATATGATTATGCTTATGTTTGCTGGGTATACCTTTTTCATTTGAAAATATGAAAGATAACACTGACATTTATAAAGGCACTATAAAAATTTTTGAATAACTTTTATTTAATATTGAAATTAGTGAAGAAAACTTTTGCTTTCAGCCAAAATGAAATAAGAGAGTGGAATGACTCCTATCTAAAAAAAATCAATACAAGGCCCAAGACACAAAGTTTTGACATGATCAATTAAAGTGATAACTGTCTAGTCAGGCTGATAAGCAATAAAATTGAACAGAAACAAATGATCAGAAATGAGATGATATTACTATAGATTTTATAGATATTAAGAGGATAATAGGAAATCTTATGAACAATTTTAATAAGCATGACAACTGAGATAAAATGAACAAATCCCTTGGAAAATACAAGCTAGCAAAAAGACTTTTCCACAAAGAACACTTTAGACCTAGACAGCTTTGCTGGACAATTCTACCAAATATTTATGGAAAAAATAATTCCAATTCTATACAAATTCTTCCAGAAAATAAAAAAGAGACAATATTTTTTAACTCATTCTTTTGAGATCAGCATTATTCTGATAGTGAAACCAGACAAAAAGATTGAAACAAAAGGAAATTACAGGCCAGTATCACTCTTGAACATACAACATAAAATTTAAACATAAAATTTTAAATCGAATCCAATAATATATGAAAGAAATAACGCATCACTAAGAAGTAGGATTTGCCCTAACTGGTTTGGCTCAGTGGATAGAGTGTCAGCCTGTGGTCTGAAAAGATCCCAGGTTCAATTCCAGTCAAGGGCATGTACCTTGTTTGCGGGCACATCCCCAGTAGGGGGTGTGCAGGAGGCAGCTGATCAATGTTTCTCTCTCATCAATGTTTCTAATTCTCTATCCCTCTCCCTTCCTCTCTGTAAAAAAATCAATAAAAAATATTTTAAAAAAAGAAGTAGGGTTTATTCCAGGAATGGAAGGATGGTTTAACATTCAAAAATTGATTGATGTAACTAATCATATTAACAAACTAAAAAAAAGAAAAACATAATCTTTCGATACAAAAAAATCATTTGACAAAATTAGCATTCTTTTCCGATAAAAAGTCTCAGCAAACTAGGAATAAAGTCACTTCCTCAATCTGATAAAGGGCTTTATAAAAAGCTGTAGTTAATATCACATTTAATATCATATTAATGTCTTCAATGATGAAAGACTGAATGTCTTCTTAAACTCAGGAGCAAGGCATGGAGCCCTGAACAGGTAGCTCAGTTGGTTAGAGCATCATCCCTATATGCCAAGGTGTGGTTCAATCTCCAGGCAGGGTGCATATAAGATTCAACCAATGCGTGCATAAATAAGTGGAACAACAAAAAGATGGTTTTGCTTCTCTTTCTCTCCCTTCTTCTCTTTCTCTCTCAAATCAATCAATCAAAAAAAAAATCAGGAGCAAGGCATGGAGATTAGTTCTTAGTAATTCTATTTGGTATAGTTCAAGGCAGTGCAAGAAAAAGAAATCAGCTATTCATATTGAAAAGAATCAAAACTATTTTTAATGACAGATGACATGATGTAGAAAATCTAATAGCTTCTACAAAAAGCTTTGATAATTAATATGAGTTTAGCAAGTTTTCCAGATAGATCAATATAAAAAAAAATCAATGGTATTTCCACATACTAGCATTAAATAAAACAATACCACTTATGAAAATGAAGTGAAAGACCTGTCCACTGAAAACTACAGAGAAGTGAAAGGCCTCAGTATATGAAGACATAACGAGTTAATGGGTTAAAAGATGTAAAAGATACTTATTTAAAAAAAATATATATTTTATTGATTTTTTACAGAGAGGAAGGGAGAGAGATAGAGAGCTAGAAACGTAGATGAGAGAGAAACATTGATCAGCTGCCTCTTGCACACGCCTTACTGGGGATGTGCTCGCAACGAAGGTACATGCCCTTGACTGGAATCGAACCTGGGACCTTTCAGTCGCAAACCGACGCTCTACCACTGAGCCAAACTGGTTTCGGTGTAAAAGATACTTATTAAGATTGCAATTCTTAAAAAAGAAAGATGGCAATCCTTCCCAAATGAATCTATAGATTTGACATAACCCCAGTCAAAATTCTAGCTGGTTTTTTGTGTGGATGTTTTACAAAGTGATTCTAAAATTCATATGAAAATGCAAAGGACACAGAATAACCAAAACAACTTTGAAAAAGAACAAAGTTGGAAGACTACCAACTTTGATTTAAAGAATTATTATAAAGCTATAGTAATCAAGATAGTAAAACAGATCTGGATTCCAGGCCTGGTTCTAGCATGAACAGACAATGAAATGTATAAATAAGTGCAAGCTTGACTACTATATGCGTATAATTACATTTTAAAACCTACAGGCAGAACTATTTTTTAAATTAGATTTTTCCATATAAAAATATAGTATCTAAAGGGAGGAACTGCATTTTCTTGGTTGAAATAGCCTTGTGAAAGCATTCTCTTAACTAAATATATAAACAAAGGCTTAACTACCTCTAATTTGTTATTGTATTACCATGGCCCTGGGATATTATAGATTAAAAAGAAAAATCTCAAACATCTAGACTCCTAGTTTTTTTCAAAAAGATCTTGAAAAGTTTAAAACTAATGGAAAGGAAAAATTCATCTTAAAAATATCAACATCAGCTCAGTAAGTAATTTTACTTACAAAAATGAACTGGGATTGAAATTCTTCAATACACGAGGAAGCACCAACAAGCTTGTGATTGTGGTGTGTGACTGGAAGGGGTTTGAGGGTGAAGTTTTTCCTACAATGAAGCTGTTCTTTTTTCCCCTGTTAAGAATTGTTAATAACAATTATTGTAGATACTTCTGTCCTTTTAAAAATTTTATTCCTTCCTAACTCTGCAAAATTAAAACATTTCTTTTAATGAAAACAACTTTTAAAAGTCACTAAAATTTAAATTCCACTGAAATTACTTTAAAGGAACTTTTCCAAAATTGCTCTAAAGTTCATCTAGAAGCACAAATTTTCCTAAAAAAGAAGATTAATAATGAGAGAAGATATGTCCTCCAGGTATTAAAAATTTTACATAGAAATAATAGTAAAACCAGTTTGCTATACTTCCTGGACAGAAAAATCTAGAAATAATTCTAGTAGATAAAAGCCTTTAGAATAAAATACTTGAATTATAAATAAGTGGGGAAAAGCTATAAATAATGTCAAAATCAAATAAGAAAACAGTTATATCCTTATACATAATAAAACATGATGAAAGTCTATGTATTAAAAATTTATGTAAAGGTAAAAACCATGAGGAACTATAAAAAATATAGGGAATGTTTATATAATCTTAAGGTGGGAAAGGCTAAAGTCAGACAATACAAAAGAAAATATAGAATTGACTACTTAACAAAAAAGTCTGAATTAAATAAAAACAAAATTAAAGACAACAAAAAGTAATTGCAACATAGATGGCAGTTAAATGTTTCATATCCTCAATACACACACACACACACACACACACACACACACACACATACACACACATCCTATCTAATAAAAGAGTAATATGCAAATTGACCGTACCTTCGCTATACCCACCAGACATGCTCACCACCCAATCAGGAGTGAATATGCAAACAAACCCAACCAAGATGGCTGCAGCCACAGAGAGCAGGAGGGAGGCTTGAGTTTCCTTAGCAATGGAAGAAGCCAAGCTTTCCACCTGCCCTTGCTGGCCCAAGCCTCCACTTAAGGCTACAAAGTTTCAATGATAGATAAATAAAAGATAAATAAATCTGAACAGAAATGGCTGCTGCCATGCAGCTGGAAACAGCAGGAGGCTTGAGTTGTCCCCGGAGATTGAGGAAGCCAAGCTTTCCACCTGCCCTGGCCTCTGCTTAAGGCTACAAAGTTTCAATTATAGAAGATAAGTAAATACCAACAGAAATGGCTACCGCCAGGGAGAGCAGAAGGGTTGGCTCCGCTCCAGGCTACAAAGTTTCAATTGTAGGAGAAAGGGAAGGGCAGTTGGGGGAGGACCAGGCCTGCAGAGGAGGAAAGTTGGAGGCAAACATGCTGGCAGGGGAGCAGTAAGGCATCAATCAGGCTGGCAGGGGAGTGGTTAGGGGGTAATCAGCCTGGCAGGCAGAAGCTGTTAGGGGCAATCAGGAAGGCAGGCAGGCGAGCAGTTGGGAGCCAACAGTCCTGGATTGTGAGAGGGATGTCTGAATGCCTGTTTGGGCCTGATCCTACTGGGAAGTTAGACCTCCCTCAAGGGGTCCCAGATTGGAGAGGGTGCAGGCTGGGTTGAGGGACACTCACCCCAACCTCCCCGGTGCACAAATTTCATGCACCAGGCCTCTACTGTGTGTGTGTGTGTGTGTGTGTGTGTGTGTGTGTGTGTGTGTATGACATTATAATATACCTTAAAATGTGAAAATAGAAGAGGACCTGAAGATATAACACACACACACACACACACACACACACACACACACACACAAGAAATATAAATGGTGAATAAACACATAAAAAATGTAGAAACTCACTAATATACAGAGATGAATTAAAACTGTAAGATGACATTTTTGCCTACCGTATTAATTTTAGCAAAGGTTAAAAACAACTAATACCAAAGGTTAAGCTGGGCAGTAATGCTTATGCATTGTTAGTAGGGAGAAGAGATTGATAAAAGTTTTTTGGTAGGCTACCGGATCCAGCCGGCATCACAGGTCCTGGAGGTAGGGCTAGGAGGTTTTAAGAGAAATAAAGACAAGAGAAAGCGGGACTTCAGGAGGACTGCTAGTCCATGATGAGACTGCAGCAACTTTATTAGTTGCAAGCGTACATTTATGAGGCTTTTCTGGGCATTTCTCCAAGTGCCCCTTTCCCAGGACAAGACCGCCCGTCAGCCCCTCAAGACATTCTTGGAAAAGATACATAGAGCAAGCGTCTGGTTAGATATCATTGAGAACAGCCTAGCTGAGAACATCCAGATAAGTCGTGCATCACGCGCACTCTCTAACAATGGGGCTATGGTCTGCCCTGTCCTTGGTTGACCCTGAAGGCTTAGGGGAGAGCAGGTAGGCGTCCCTACCCTGCGCTCAATCCCCTGTAGGAGAGCAGGTAGGCGTCCCTACCCTATGCTCCATCCTTGCCCTCGGGCCCCACGGAACACGGCTTCCCACAGTAGGCCTTGGGAAGAATGGTATCAAAAACATGTCTTTGAAATGTGGCCCTAGAAAAAAATCCAAGTTGGAGGCATAAGGTATACACCTGTAAGTACTGCCTCACACAACTATACCAAAACTACAACTAAAGACAAAACGTCTATCACCCAGAACCACGGGAAAGCTGGCTGAGTAGAAGTTCTACAACTAGAAGGAAAGAGAAAAGAACACTGAGATGTGCACAAGTGTGGAAAAGCTGAGGTATGGGAGGCGGGTGAATCACGCAAATCAGGCTGGCGGCTGGCGGCTGTGTGTGCTGTTTTTTTCAACCAGAAGGAAGACACGAGCTCCTGATTACTTTGAATTCCAGTTTCTGGTGAGACTCTGGGGACTCAAACTCCTCTGAGGGAGAAACTGGACTGTCTGCCATGGTTGGAAAGTGAGGGTAACTTTCTTGCAGAGGTTTGCCCAGCAATCATTGTTTACTGCGCCGGGGTGCAGGATGCAGGGACACAGAAACTCATATATGCAAAGATGGCTGACTGGCAGCCATCGCTGTTTGCCACATTCTAGCCTAGTGATTCCCTGAGACCCCACTCCGCACAATTTACCAACCCACCCAAGCCCTGTGCAGTGGCTTTTGCATATGAATGGCCTGCCCTATCACATCTTAACCTAACAAACTACAGCTCTGGTCAGACACCTCCAAAATCTCCAAGCAAAGAGGAAAAATCGCCAAAATTGGTTTGGCTCAGTGGATAGAGTGTTGGCCTGTGGATGGGAAGGTCCCAGGTTCGATTCCAGTCAAGGGCATGTACCTTGGTTGCAGGCATTTTCCTAGTGGGGGTGTGCAAGAGGCAGCTGATCGATGATTCTCTCTCATTAATGTTTCTAACTCTCTTTCTTCCTCTCTGTAAAAAATCAATAAAATATATTTTAAAAATAAATAAAAAAATAAAAACCTCTGAGGAACTTAATGAGACCTTTAAGGATCTTAATGAGAATGCCAAAAAAAAAGAAAAGAAAAGGGACCAGTCAGAAATTAAGCATACACTGTCTGAAATAAAGAATATACAGAAATTCAACAGTAGATCAAAGGACCCCAAAAATCAAACCAAAGATCTAAAATATGAGGAAACAAAAAACACCCAACCAGAAAAGCAAAAAGCAAAAAGAATCCAAAAAGAAGATAGTGTAAGGAGCCTCTGGGCCTCTGGGACAACTTTAAGCGTACCAACATCCAAATAACTGGGGTGTCAGAAGAAGAGAGAGAGCAAAATATTGAAAACCTATTAGAAGAAATAATGACAGAAAACTTTCCCTACCTGGTGAAAGGAATAGATTTACAAGTACAGGAAGCACACAGAACCTCAAACAAAGGGAATCCAAAGAGGACCACACTAAGACACATCATAATTAAAATGCCAAGGGCAAAAGATAAAGAATCTTACAAGCAGCAAGAGAAAAACAGTTAGTTACCTACAAAGGAGCACCCATACAACTGTCAGCTGAGTTTTCAACAGAAACAATGCAGGCCAGAGGGGAGTGGCAAAAAATATTCAAAGTGATGAAGAGCAAGAACCTACAACCAAGATTACTGTACCCAGCAAAGCTATCAATTAGAATTGAAGGTCAGATAAAGAGCTTCACAGACAAGAAAAAGCTTAAGGAGTTCACCAGGATTAAATGAAATGCTGAAGGGTATTCTTTAAGAAGTGAAAGAAAAATAAAAAGGTAAAGATAAAAATTATGAACAACAAAATGACAACAAACACATACCTATCAACAAATGAATCTAAAAATCAAGTGAATAAAAAATCTGATGGACAGAATAAACTTATGAATATAATAGAATCAGGGACATAGAAAGGGAGTGGACTGACAGTTCTCGTGGGAAAGGGGGTGTATGGGGTGTGGGGAAAAATTAGACACAAATCTTACACCTATGGATGAAGACAGTGGTGGGGGGGTAAGGGCATGGGGAATCAAGTGGAGGGGAATCAGATGGTGGAGAATCAGGTGGAGGGGAGCTATGGAGGAAAAAAATAGGAACATCTGTAATAATCTGAACAATAAAGATTTATTAAAAAATAAAAAACAAAACCAAAAAACAACAACAAAAAAAATGTTGCCCTAACCTGTGTGGCTCATTTGGTTGGAGCCTCATCTTACACCAGGTGTCCTGTTTGATTCCAGGTCAGGGCACATACCCAGGTTGTGGGTTTGCTCACTGAGATGGATATGAGAGACAACCTATCCATTTTTCTCTCTCTTTCATCAATTTAAAATAAAAAGATTTCTTTAAAAAATTTTTTTAATATGTAAAATTTTTGATCCAACAGTTTTATTTTTAAGAATTTAGTGCAAAGAAATAAAGATATGTACAAAGATTTAGCTACAATAATGTTCATTATAGTGCTATTTAAAATAGTGAAAGACTTATCTACAATAGTGAGGACTAATTACATAAATTATTGTTCATACATAGAATCAATGGCTATATGGTCATTAAAAATGCTCTATAAAGCTCACACCAAGAAGTACTAGCAAGGATGTAGATCCTTAGGAACTGTAATATGCTGATGGTGGGACTGTAAATTGGCAAACCACTTTGGAAAATTATGACAATATCTACTTAAGCCAAACAGACACATTAATAGAATCCAGCAATTCCACTTCTAATAGAAGTGTGCATACATTCTTCAGAAATATGGACATAAGTGCATCAAAAGTCATGAACAAAAATGTCGTAGATGAATGGGACAATTAGTTTATTTATACAATGAAATATTATAGTGCAAAAAAAAAAATAAATGGATTTTAGAGAGAGGAAGGGAGAGGGAAGAAAGGAGGGAGAGAGGGAGAGAGGGAAAGAGGGGGGGAAGACAGGACTGGGAGGGAGGGGGAGAGAGAGAAACATCCATAGGCTGCCTCCGAAGTGGCTCAGTTGGTTGGAGTGCTATCCTGCACATTGAAAGGTGAGGGGAGGGGGTTTGATCCTCAGTCAGGGCACATACTCGGATTGTGGGTTTGATCCCTATTTGGGGCAGAAGGCAACTGATTGATGTTTCTCTCTCACATCGATCTCTCTCTCTCTCTCTCTCTCTCTCTCTCTCTCTCTTTCTCGAATCAACTAAAAAAATTTAAAAAAAGATAAGCCAATAAAAAGAGGATATACATACAGTGTAATTCTATTTTTTAAAATATATTTTTATTGATTTCAGAGAGGAAGGAAGAGTGAGAGGGAGATAGAAACATATATGATGAGAGAATTATTGATCTGCTGCCTCCTGTATGTCCCACACTGGGGATCGAGCCCACAACCCGGGCATGTGCCCTGATCAGGAATAGAACCATGACCTCCTAGTTCATAGGTCAATGCTCAACCATGCCAGCAGGGCCAGTATAATTCTATTTTTATGACTATATAGGTAGAGTTAAATTTATATATAAACATACATATACAAACCACTAGAATGATACACATCAGAGTGTTAACAGTATTATCTCTGGATTACATAATTATTATTAATTTTTATTTTCTCTTTCCTTTATTATCTAATTTTCTATAATAAAATTTTCTTTATTAGAAAATATTTTTGAAAGTAACTCATTTTTTATTATGCCAATATTTCTTAAGGTCCTCTTAACAGAGCAGATAGATGATGCCTTACTATAGGATAAAAACCCTTCAGAGAAAATTGCACAAGATATTGCACATTTACTAATAAGGGAGAAAGGGAGACAGTCTCTACCTGATAACTCAGGTGCCTCAATAGGAACAACTGCAGAAAGGAACCAAGATCACTGCTGGACCACTTCCCTTGTTTCCAGCTGTCAGGAGGGAGATACCTTTCAATGGAGGCTCATTATATTGTGGAACCCACAGGCTCTCTATGAACTTTCCACATTGGATCAGTCAGTCTAAAGTTTATGGAAGCAAATACACTTCCAGGTATATTAGGTCAAGGAAGGTGTTGAGGATGAGGCAGCCAACCCATGGCACTAATATCACTGAGAAAAAACAGAATTCAACTAGAATTTACTTACCCAATCAATTTCCTTTTTTAGACCTCTTCTCTCCTTACCTTCTCCTGTTTTTTGTTTTGTTTTGTTTTTTTGTTTTGTTTTATTTTCCTTTTCCTTTCAGTCCTACCTAGGTTTCACGTTTGCATGTATATGGCTCTAAACCAAAGCGAGCAGAACTGCCAACTTGGAACTTGACTTAAACCATTCTTATGTTCCTCTATTTTTCAGATACAAATCTTGAACTATGCTAACTCTTAGGGGTAGTCCATTTCACCAAACCTTTATAAATATTTCTGAGTGGCTATTGGTAAAATACTCCTACTACATATTTCACAGTCTGAAGCAGCAGTTTACATCTTTAAAAACTTAAGAGGATTTCAAAGCAAGTGTGGTGAAGCTTCTTCAATAGTACCATAAAGAGTGAGTAATGGTGGCAAGCAGTACTCATAAACAAACCTGTAAGTGAGATGGGAAATCAAAGATAGAAGGTACGACTCCAGGTTTCAGTTTAATATTTGGAGCACTTCTGTCAAAATCTGTCTTCTTAAAGTGCCTTGAACACAACACATCTCCTTTTTTAGGCTCCCAAATGCCTGCAGCATTCACATCAAGTCTTTTCATCGCTAATACCCATTTTCTCTTTACATTTTCATCTGTGGGGAATCTAGAAAAAATAAAAAAAGTATTTTAAAATTAAACACTATTGATATTATACTTGAATTAAGGATTGACTAAATTAATTTCTTAACTAGGCATCGCATTACTGGCTTGGGAAATATTACGCAGAAACTGATCAAGACTTCATCGTGTTTCTACCTCTGTTTAAAAATAATTTTTTACTCGCTATACTCTTGGTTTCAATAATATTATTTTTCTACGTTTAATAATAGATTTTCATAATATGGTCTGGTCCTCATTTAAATTTTTCTCACGTTATAAAGAAATTTCAAAGGATATTTAATACTTTATGGTAAGATCCACAACTGAAGGTTTTTCTGCATCCAAGGACAGAATATATTTAGGCAAAGATCCTTCATTCACATTGTAAACTACAGGTAAACAACACGGACTTTCTTTGAAGGCATGCTAAAATGCAACATAATGCTAGCACACATGGCTTTGATGATATTTTTGTTAACCAGCAGGATACCATGGCAGGCATCTTTAATCTCTAAACTAAATTATAAGTGCAAAGGTATCATCGTCACTTCAAATGTAAGTAAAAAAGGTTATTTAAAAAGAACTTGGGAACTGAAGTTCAAAACTTAAGATTTAAGTAAAACTGTTTTTTGTTTTTTTGTGTAATTTTTTTTTTTCCTTTTGAAAGCACTTGGCTTAACTACAGGAAACTCTCACACGTGAAAAGTCAGTCCTTTTAACTTGGAATTTGGCAAACAGCGAGAAGCACATCCGATCGCGGAGCAGCATTTCACCATGACTTTAGCCACGCATAACAGAACTGGAAGAAAACGAAAATGGTCAGCGTTAGTAACTGCAAAGCAAGGGGGGCTTGTGTGCCTTTCCCGGTACATTTTAGTTTCAAGGGGAATCACACCAGAAAACCAAAGGCGAGTATGTTTCTTCCAACACCTGCCGCTCCGCTCATAAAAAGTGTCCAGGGGCGTGGCTCTTCTTGGATGAGCCAAGGGGTATTCAGCCACGCGCTCGGAAGCAAACACATAGGATTTCGGTTCCATGGCCTTGTGGGTGCATTTCCCTCCCAGGAGGGCTCTGCCCCCGGGCTCAGCACAGCGACCCCGGCGGCCTCCTCAGCCTCCAGCCCCTGAGGCTCCCCCGGGGGGACCTCCCTAAATCCCAGGTTGAGT
Source organism: Pipistrellus kuhlii (assembly GCF_014108245.1). Taxonomy (NCBI): domain Eukaryota; kingdom Metazoa; phylum Chordata; class Mammalia; order Chiroptera; family Vespertilionidae; genus Pipistrellus; species Pipistrellus kuhlii. The sequence goes on from NW_023425404.1 coordinate 155,323,157, forward strand.
CAGGTCTCCTCTGGTGTTATTAGCTCTCGGAGAACACAGGTCTCCCTAGCACTTCTCAAAGCTGTAATCTTATAAGCATTTCAGAGATTCCCCCTCAGACTTTCTCCCTCAGACTGCGAGTCCCACGGTGACAGGGTGGGGCGTGTTTTTTTTTTTGTTTTTTTTGCTTTGTCCCCGCGACTTAGCCGGTGACTGGTATACAGTAAATGTTAACACATAATGTGAAGAAAGAAAGAGCAAGTAAAAGGGGAAGGGGAGGACACAGGGAAGCCGGGCGCCGGTGAGCGTCCCGGTGCCCAGCCGTGGCGGCGCGCGCCCGGGGCGCCAGGCCGAGCTCCGCCCCTTTCTCGTGGCCGCGGCCCCGCGCGCGCGCCGGGAAGAGGGAGGGGCCGCCCTGTCAGGTGCGAATGCGGCGGCCGGAAAGGGCCCCGTCCCCGGGGGCCGGCCGCCGGGCGTCTCTCCGCGGCGCCGCCGCTGTCCTTCAGGCCCGAGCCACGCCCCAGAGTGAGGGCGGGCCGCTATGGGGTCGGGAACGCGAAGGCTACCTAAGAGTCATTACCGTTAGCGGCGAGGGCAGCGACTAACGTCGACGACTGAGACTGCGTCTTCCTCGGCTTCCGCCCCCGTCGGCCGGAAATCCGACTGCCCCGGGTCACGTGGCCAGGCGCCATATTGGCTCCGCTGGCCACCGCGTCCGGGAGGGCGGCGCTGCTTTCTCAGGACGTCGTTTCCATCCTGGAAGACGGGGGTCCTTGGAGAGTTCAGGGGAGGGAGAGGAGATGGCGGCCTTGGCGCGGGAAGATGGCGCTCGAGGCCCAGAGCGAGGACAGCGGGGCTGCGAACATTATGACAGAGGATGTCTCCTGAAGGTGACGACTTAATGCAGCTCTTCCTCTAGGAGCTTCCGCCGGGCCGGGCTGGGGACGGAGTGAGCGGGCCGGGCGGTTACGTGTGGGCTTAAGCTTGAGGCTAAAAGCGGTTCGTGAGGCTAAACTTCTTCACCTCCAGCTGGGTTCCTGCTGCGGAGAACATGCTCGGCGAGGTGTCCACAGGCCGCACATCTCCTGTTTTGTATTATACTTTGCAAGCAAAGTCGTCCTTGTTTGGGTATAGAGCCTGGACGTTTGCACTTCGATCCCTTTTTTTTTTAATCAGTGGGTTTGTTTATCTGTTTTGTGGTTGTTGCTGGAAGTAGACTGAGGCAGTCTCGGGCCTGTGCTGGCTTTTCCCCAGGATCCCTTCCAAGTGTGATGAAATAATGGAAGAGGGATAACAAGTAGAGAATCTGATGTGATTTCAGCTCCTGTAGTAGATACCGTTTTACAGCTTCATTTTGTGCCCACACCTGCCAAAGAGAACGAGTATGATGGTGTGAACTAGGAAGACAGGCTTGTAATGGCCACTAAGTAGGAAATGATGATGGCTAGGACAGTGCCTAATATGCATATATTGTTACTTTTGCTGTTCACTTCCAGAAGAATGTCTAGTCAGTCTGTAATTTGAAAAATTGGCACCCATCCGATTCAAGTTTCCTGATTTTTCGTGCGAGAAACAGTTTGAAGGTTTTGCTTAGAAAGCTTGAGATTTCAGCCCCACAACCCTACACCTGGTTCTTAGCTTTGCTCCTTAATAATTTGAGCAAACTACCTTTAAGTGCCTCATATATATAAAATACAGTTAATAATAGAAGTTCCTATTTCATAAGAACTATGAGGCCTGTGAAGACCATCTAAAGCCTTTTTAACAGGCCATGGTTTGGTGAATATTCCTCTACTGCAATTGATGAGCTCTCTTTTTAAAAAAATATATTTTATTGATTTTTTACAGAGAAGAAGGGAGAGAGAGAGAGCTAGAAACATCGATGAGAGAGAAACATCGACCAGCTACCTCTTGCACAACCCCTACTGGGGATGTGCCCGCAACCAAGGTACATGCCCTTCACCGGAATCGAACCCAGGATCTTTCAGTCCGCAGACCGACGCTCTACCACTGAGCCAAACCAGTTTCGGCAATTGATGAGCTCTTTCAAAGTTGGTCATTCACCAAGTGTGGTGTAAGGAATTGAATGCTATTATGATTCCATTTCCACTGAGTTGTTCTGTTACTCTTTCAAAGCTTGAGATCTAAAACTGAATTCAACATTTGGGCCTCCCTTTAACCCCCAAGAAACTATGCAGACATTGTATCTGCGTTTCCTAACACTAAGCTACTGGGCCTTGAATTATCAAATGCTTTTTTTGTCCTTCCCCTCTGTCTTCCTTAAACACCAGAGGCCAAGTGGAAAGTTTTTAGGATGCAGTAATCAACTAAATCAAATGCGGCTGTTTGACTAAGAGAAGAACTAAAAAATTATCCAAGAGGAGGTCGCTGGTATTCTGAGAAGTTTCTGTGGCGATATTGGGAGGAAACTTTATTGGACTGTATTCAAAGGAGAATGGGAGTATTGGAACTGGTAACAGTCTTTATAATAGACAACTCTTGGAGTGTGTTGTAAAAGAACAAAAACATAAGGCTTTGGTTTCTGGGAGATTGGGGTCATGGGATTATTTTCCCCTTTAAGATGGGAGTTATTGCTGCATGTTTGTATATTCTTGGAAATGACCCAGTAAAGTGAGAACATTTTATAATTGGAGGGAGAGGCAAAACTATAGGAGCACTGTCCTTGAGTATTCAACGAGAACATGGAACCCAGTGCGTAAGTTAGCCTTTAATAGTAACATGGACTGTAGATTCTGTAACAGAAAGGAAGATAGAATATAAGGTACATTTGCAAGTAGGCTGATAGAATTTGTGGGAAGATGTTCTCGATTATTTCTATTGTTTTCACAGTGAAATAAGAAGCATGGTCATTCATCAGCAGATTGTAAGTAGGTAGGAAGAGGTGTTCAAGGTTTAAAGAGAGAGGAGATGTGACTTAATCTAGGTTCTAAGTCCTACACTCTGGAAGAATAAGGAAATTGACTGGGAAAACATGGTAGTTTAAAGACCCACTTTTTTTAGTGGTTATGACTTTAAATTGAGACCAGTCAGTGTTGAGGTGCTTTTTCTTTATCTGTATTCAGCTGTTCCTATGTAAGTTAAGTAGGAGAGAGTTGGATTTAACCAGTTGAGATTCTGGATAAGTGAGTATGTAGAGGAAGAGGGGTGTGTACAGAAGAATTAGAGTGTGTTGGAAAGAGAGGAGGTACTGTTTAGAGAATGCCGTACTTGAAATTAAGTTTCAAACCACAGTTCTAGAACAGTGGTTTTCTGTGTGGAATGAATGGACTCAAGGTCAAAACTATTTTCCTTTAATGTCTAATACTAAGACATTCTTTTTCAGTGTGTGCAAACTAATGATTAATACTGCTAGCACCTTAGCACAAATCAAGGCAGTGGCACTGAACTGTGCTACACCTATATATTAAAAAAGAAAATAAAAAGAAAAAGCCAGGTATATTTAAGAATGTCATTGGTAAAACCAAAGCAGTAAAATTACTAATTGTATAAAATCTCATCCCTTGATTGTACTTTTCACATGTTTGATGTTTTCATCAACTGCTTTCGGCGCAGACTTCAATTAGGTGGTTTTGTGAGGAAAAGTTCTTGTGCAATTGTGAACTGAACTACTTATATTTTTTATTGAACAGCATATTTTTACTTGAAGTATGGTTATTCAGGCTTAGGTATTTGGTGAACATTTTCTTAAAAAGGAGAGAAGTGTGACTATCATTACCTGGAAAACAACAGTGATAAATTTTTAAAAAATATATATTTTATTGATTTTTTTACAGAGAGGGATAGGGAGTTAGAAACATCAATAAGAGAGAATCATTGATCAGCTGCCTCTTGCACACCCCCTAGTGGGGAAGTGCCCACAACCAAGATACATGCCCTTGACTGGAATCCATCCCAGGACCTTTCAGTCCATAGGCCGACTCTCTATCCACTGAGCCAAACCGGTTTTAGCAACAGTGATAAAATTTGAGCTTTCATGTACCAAGTAGAATTTTGGAAAACGTGTCTTAGTTACTGTGAGCTTGAGTGCTTCCCAGTACCTAAAAAATTTTTGATGAGATGGGTAGTGATATTAACAAATGTGATTTTTTTTTATATTGCATAATTCAGTGAACTAATACTTTCCAAATAACCTGTGCATGAGTAAAAGATACTTTCAAAGTTCAAGATAGGTCAGTCAGTTTTACTCTAACAGGGAGAATAGTTTACTGATATGATTTCAGAGTCCATATTGCAACTAAACAAGAGTTGTTGAGTTTTGGTATAGTATCAAAGAAGAATATCCAAATTCTCTGAAAAAGCTTTTAAGTACTCCCATTTTTAGCTACATATTTGTGTGAGTCCAAATTTCTCCATATACTTCAACCAAAACTCATTGAATGTAGAAGCAGAATTGAGAACCCAGAAATTTTTTTGGAAAATATAACTTATTTTTCATTAAACTGTTACTTATGTTAAGATGTAATGGGCTTGTTACTATTATTTTTAAAAGTAATGAATATTTTCAGGACCTATCAGTTTAATTTATAATATGGTATTAATAGACATAATTATATAAACAAAAGCTCTCTGGGATAATAATTTTTAAGAGTAAAGAGGTCCTAAAACCAAAATGTTAGAGAGCCACTGTTTTGTAGTATGACTGAGCATATGTGGAAGAGAGAAAGACAAGTAACTGAGATTTCAGGGTATTGGAAGGATTATTATTGTGGATGTGCAGATCACTATGAGTTAGGACAAGAATAGTGTTGGAGAGAGAGGCAGCCAGTTGAGTGTTAAAATCTTTAAGGAATAAACTATATCATGGTGTGAGTCATAGCATAGGAAGTGGTCAGAAATGAGTGGGGAGCTAAAAGGTTACATTGTACTGGAAAGTATTGGGTTAGTTTGCTAGTCTGGAAATTTCTTAATGTACTAGTTGGGGTAATGCTAAATAAATTGCTATAACAAAAAGATTCAACAGTAAGGCGAGTTAAAGAATAATGAGTTTATTTCTTCCTACCTAACAATTCCAAGGCGAGTGATCCTGTCTGTTAATGAAGCTCTGTTCTACATGATCTCTCCAGGGACAAGTTTTTTCAGTTGTATTATTTTGCCATGTTTTAAGGCATATAGTCATCAGCTGGGCTGCTGCCATGTACAGGTTTCATCTTATGGAAAGGGGAAAGAGAGCATGAAGGTGGGGTCAGTCCCAGTTTGTTAATTAATATTCAGGCATGGGAGTGGCACTGATGTTTTCTGCTCATGTTCTCTTGGTAAGAACTTAATCACTTGGCCACAACTAACAGCAAAGAAGTCTAGGAACTAGTATAGCTGGGAGGAAGAAGAGAACAGATTTTGGTTGTCAGCCTTTGCCACTCTTGAAAACAAGGACTATTTGTTATTCTATCCTCTAAAATAGGGGTGTCGAACTCAATCAGAGAAGGGGCCAAAATCTAAAATCCAGCCTAAATCGCGGGCCGAATGGTTTACTGAACAGTCATAAACTGTCATTGTGATGGAAACGCAGCGGAGTGCAGTGATGACAGCGCGGTGCGGGCCACATTGCAAGGCCTGGCGGGACGGATTTGGCCCGCGGGCCTTGTGTTTGACACATGTGCTCTAAAATATGAGGCATACACGGTAGTTAACAATTGACAAACACAAGTGAACTCAAATATCTTTCTAATATTCAATGTTTAGCTATTGAAGTAGGTAAATGAATTTATCTGGAAATCTCAAAAAGTTGTTGCTGGCTTGCCATTTAGGGTGTTGGAGGGTTAATTTTCTAGTCTAGAGCTTTGCATCCTTCATGATTCTTTTGCCTTTAAGGACAAGGTTGTGTTCAACTTGATACAAATGTATAGATGTTGAAAAGAATAGTTAAAATATGCTAAGAAACAGTGAGCTGTGATGTTTAACCTGTTAACCGAGCGGGACCTATAAATATGTCAAATGTAAACAATATCGGGAACGGGTAGGATGTATGAATACGTCCTTGAAATATATGTTGCGCCCTGAGAGGGATGGTATATATTTTTTGTCTTCTTTATTATTGTTTGTAAAATTTATAATTTTTTAATTCGATGTTTACATTTTTTGTTGGTATTCTTTTCTATTTGTTTGTAATTTTGTATTTTCCTTTTTGCTTTATGTATAAGTAAACGAAAAAATATATTTCATTTATTTTAATTAAGTATAAATAAAAAATAATAATAATATGAAATTATGTCCTCTGGGCGTGACGTACTGACACGTCCTAGTGAAAGAGTACTTGCCCGTTATAGATTGCATAATTAAAAAGGGAACTCCCCGGTTAACAGGTTAAGATCAGCTTACCCAACTGATTTGTAGGTTGTAGTCTTTGACCTTGTTCCAGAAAGAGTAGGAAGAAAATTTCTTTTTGCATTGTAAACTTTTCTTCTCTTGTTTATTATAATTCTTTTTCTCCCCTGGGCATTAGGCACCTTGCTGTGACAAGTTGTATACTTGCCGGTTGTGTCATGATAACAAGGAAGATCATCAGCTAGATCGCTTTAAAGTAAAGGAAGTACAATGCATAAATTGTGAAAAAATTCAAAATGTAAGATTTTATCACATTTTTATTTTCTTTATTTAAAAAAAAATTTACTAAGGTCATTTTAAAATTTTAATCAAGAGTATTGTCAAGTATTGCCAAATATCTTTGCTTTAAGTGTTTAAAATCTTATAAAAATAAAACTGCATATACTATAACATAATTCTGGATATTCAAATAGTAATATTCAAAATATTTTGGTAAATTTATCCCAATTTTTACTTACATGTGCCTTTTTTTAGGCCCAACAGACTTGTGAAGAGTGTAGCACATTGTTTGGAGAATATTATTGCAATATATGCCATCTGTTTGACAAAGACAAGAAGCAGTATCATTGTGAAAACTGTGGAATTTGTAGGTACTGTATGTAAAATATTCTGTTCTAATTACTTCTATTGTATCTGGACAATAATATAATTTTTTAAATTTGATAAATCTTTATTGTTCAGATTATTACAGTTGTTTCTCCTTCCCCCACCATAGCTCCCCTTCACCCAGTTCCCACTCCCTCTGCCCTTACCTTACCCCCACTGTCCTCATCCATAGATGTATGATTTTTGTTAAGTCTCTTCCCGTACCCCCCACATCCCTTTCCCCCTAAGAATTTTCAACCCTCTCCCATTCTATGCGCCTGATTCTATTCCACCAGTTTATTCTGTTCCTCAGATTTTTAGTTCATTTGATTTTTAGATTCACTTATTGATAGGTATTATGTATTTGTTGTTCATAATTTTTATCTTTACTTTTTTCTTCTTCCTCTTCTTAAAGAATACCTTTCAGCATTTCATATAATACTGGTTTGGTGGTGGTGAACTACTTTAGCTTTTCCTTATTTGTGAAGCTCTTTATCTGACCTTTAATTCTGAATGATAGCTTTGCTGGGTAGAGTAATCTTAGTTGTAGGTTCTTGCTATTCATCACTTTGAATATTTCTTGCCACTCCCTTCTGGCCTGCATAGTTTCTGTTGAGAAATCAGCTAATAGTCCTATGAGTGCTCCCTTTAGGTAACTGTTTTTCTCTTGCTGCTTGTAAGATTCTCTTTGTCTTTTGCCCTTGGCATTTTAATTATGATGTGTGTTGGTGTGGTCCTCTTTAGATTCCTTTTGTTTGGGGTTCTGTGCGCTTTCTGGACTTTTAAGTCTATTCCTTTCACCAGGTGGGGGAAGTTTTCTGTCATTTCTTCAAATAGGTTTTCAGTATCTTGCTCTCTCTTCGTCTGGTGTGCTTAAATTGTCCCAGAAGTTTAATTCTGATGTTGGTATGCTTGAAGTTGTCCTAGAGGCTTCTTACACTATCTTCAAATTTTTGGATTTTTTTTTTTCTTTTTGTTTTCTGTTTGAGTGTTTTTTGCTTCTTTGTATTTCAAGTCTTTGGCTTGATTTTTGCATTCCTCTAGTCTGCTGTTAAGTGTCTGTATTATATTTTTTATTTCAGTCAGTGTATGTTTAATTTCTAGTTGGTCCTTTTTCATATCCTTGAGGGTCTCGTTAACTTTATCAGCCTTTTCTAGAAAATTCTTGAAAAACCTTATAACTGTGGTTTTGAACTCTATATTTTGTCATTTGTTTTTCTCCATTTCTTTTGTTTGTGATCTGTTTCCTTGTCTCCTCATTTTAACTGCTTCCCTGAGTTGGTAAGGGTGGCTTTGTGTCCTAGGTGTCCTCTATGGCCCAGTGTGTTGGCCTCTCAGTTACCTGAGATGGACACTCCGGAGCACCCCTTTGTGGCTGTGTATTCAGCCTTGTTGTAATTAAGTCTTGATTGTTGTTGGTGTCACTGGGAGGAATTGACCTCCAGGCCAATTGGCTGTGAGGACCCGCTGTGTCTATAATGGAAGAATTGCTGTGCTGGGGGCACACTTATGGGGCAGGACTTGTTTCAATGGGGCTTTGGTGCTCACTGAGTCTGCCTCTTGAATGTGTCCCTTATGAGAGTAGTTGAAATCTGGTGTCATTTCACACAGATCACTAATTACTCTAGCTTCTGGATCTCCCATGGGGTACAGGTCAGCAACTATCTGAGGTCACCCAGCAGGAGCTACAGCGAGAACTACAGTTTTCTCCTCTTTGCTTGGGGTTTGGAGGTTTTGGAGTTGTCTGACCAGAGAGAGCTGCAGTTTGTTTGGTAGAGCTGCGATAGGGCAGGCCATTTATATGCAAAAGCCACTGCGTGGAGCTTGGGTGGGTTTGTAGATTGTGCAGGGTGTGGCAAACAGCGATGGCTGCCAGTCAGCTTTCTCTGCGTTTCCGTGTTTTCGAGTCCCTGTGTTTCCAAGTCTCTGCGTTTCCAAGTCCTCATATCCTGCGCCCCAGCGCATGAAACAATGATTGCTGGGTGCACCTCTGCAAGAAAGTCACCCTCACTTTCCGACCCCATGTCCGACAATCCAGCTTCTCCCTGTAGGAGTTTGGGTCCCCTGAGTCTCCCCGGAAACTAGATTTTAGAGTAATCGGGAGCTTGTCTCCCTTCGGGTTGAAAAAAAGTAGCACATCCAATTGCCTGCCACCAGCCCGATTCGAGTGCCTTTGTACCTCAGTTTTTCAGCACTTGTGCATGTCTCAATGGTCTTTTCTCTTTCCTTCTACTTGTAGAACTTTCACTCAGCCAGCTTTCACGTGGTTATGAGTGATAGACTTTTTGTCTTTTTTTTTTTTTTAATATATTTTATTGATTTTTTTACAGAGAGGAAGGGAGCGATATAGAGAGCTAGAAATGCCGATGAGAGAGAAACATCGACCACCTGCCTCTTGCACATCCCCTACTGGGATGTGCCTGCAGCCCAGGTACATGCCCTTGACCGGAATCGAACCTGGGACCTTTCAGTCCGCAGACCGTAGCTCTACCACTGAGCCAAACCAATTTCGGCGACTTTTTGTCTTTTAGTTATAGTTTTGAAATTGTGCGAGACAGCAGTTTATGTGTTTACCTAAGCTGTCAACTTGGTTTCTCTGGACAATAATAGTTTTGAAAGATCAACTTTATTGGAATATAATTTACCTCTAGGAAATCCTGAAGCCTGACTTTCCTATTGAAAAGGCACTGGAAAAAGCGTGGGTAAGCCTGTAAGTTTGGTGTGTTGGAGTCTCAGGGAATCACCAGAGCAGGAAAATGGTGATGGTTAAGTTGATGTAGACTCAAATATGGCTCCTGCCTGCTGGCTCTGTGAGGAAAGGGCTCAGAAAACGAACAATGGCCTCTGCCAGCACTTCTCTTTGGCAAAAAGCAGCACCTCCCTCCCCCAGCTCTCACCCTGATGCCAAACATTCATTTCCTCCTTGATTGTTCCTGGTGCCTTTTGAGCTGCTCGGGATAGAACTCAGAAAGAGTAAGTCAGAGTAAGTTCTTGTGCAGGCCCTTTAAGACGAGCTGCCCGGGACTCCATCAGCCCTTCTTCTTACTGAGCCTCAATTCATGGTGGATTTTACAACCAGAAATTACAGATATGTCTCTTCCCAGCACTGGAGGACTTGGATGGGGTTGGGGGTGGAGAGGGGCTGGGATCCCTCAGGGGAGACCTACATACCTGATATATTTCTTCTGATTTTTTTTTGCCACAAATGGCTGGGGGACCAGCCTGTTCTGCATCTTTGCCCCTCCTTCCAGCCTTGATGCAGCTACTGCTTTAAATCCCTAATTGTAGGATTTCTATTCAGCTAGATTTCAGGTGGTCTGACTGATGGTTGTTCTGTAGTTTAGTTATAATTTTGATATGGTTGTGGGAGGATACAGGTACTATGTTTACCTATGCCACCATCTTGACTAGAAGGATTCCTCTCTTTCTTTATCTTTGGAATTATTTTCTTTCTGCTTGAAAGCACATAGGAGAGGCAGGTGCGACCTTCCTTGTCAGTAGTTCTCTGATGTGAAAAGGGGCAGTATAATCACTTAAACTGATCTAACCTCTTTGCACTTTACAAAGTTAAACAGCTAAAAGGAATAAAATAGGAAACCAAACCTTGTTGAATGTACAGTGCATATTGGCAGAGCCTCCCTAATTATGATTTGCCTGCTTGCAAATCTCCTGTTCAGTTGTTTCTTTTGAAGGCAGTGGATTTTTCTGTTGCATTTCTATCTTCTTCAGTTTCAACTTAATGAATTTCTCAGTGTCAGCCATATTGAGTTTGTCTTGTTCCTGATATTAAGGGAAATGCTTTCAGTTTTTGCTCATTGAGTATAATTTTGCTGTAAGTTTGTCTATATGGCCTATATTATGTTGAGATATGCTTCCTCTATTCCCACTTTTCTGAGAGTTTTTATCATGTACAAGTGCTGGATATTATTGAATGCTTTTTTTTTTTTAAATGTCTGTTGATATGATCATGTGATTTTAAAAAAATCATTTTTGTTTATGTGATATACACATTTATTGATTTGCGAATATTTTACCAGCCTTGGATCTCCAGTATAAATCCCACTTGGTCCTGGTATATGATCTTTTTAGTGTATCACTGGTTCCAATTTGCTAATATTTTGTTAAGGACTTTGACATCTTTGTTCATCTTTGTAATGTCTTATATAGTTTTAGAATTAGGATAATGCTGGTCTAGTAAAAAGAGATTGGGCACCTTTCCTCTTCTTGATTTTTTTGGTGTAACATGAGGAGGATACGTGTTAGTTCTTTGAATGTTTGGTAAAAATTGCTTGTGAAGCATCTGGTCCAGGACTTTTTTTTTACTGGGAGGTTTTTTGTTGTTTGTTTTAAAATGTTTTTATTGATTTTAGAAAGAGAGTAAGGGAGAGGAAGAGAGAGAGGGAGAGGGATAAAGGGGTGGAAACATCAATGAGAGAGAAACATCAACATTGACCAGCTACCTTCTGCACCTCCCTCCCCCCTTGCTCCTCCACTGGGGATTGAGCTGCAACTGGGCATGTTGACCATGAGTCGAACCAATGGTCTCTTGGTGTATGGGTTAATGCTCAGTCACTGAGCGAGCCACACTGGCTTTGCTGCTAGAAATTTTTTGATTACTGTTTTAATTTCATTAGTTGTTATTGGCCTATTCATGTTTTCTGATTCTTCCTGATTCAGTTTTAGAAGGTTGCAGTTTTCTAGGAATATGTCCATTTCATCCAGGTTGTTTAGCTTGTTGGCATATAGTTGACATGTAGTATTTTCTTACAATCCTTTACTTCTTTCATTTTTATTTTATTTTTATTTTTTATTTTTATTTTTTAAAATATATTTTATTGATTTTGTACAGAGAGGAAGGGAGAGAGAGAGTTAGAAACATCGATGAGAGAGAGTCATCAATCAGCTGCCTCTTGCACACCCCCTACTGGGGATATGCCCGCAACCAAGGTACATGCCCCTGACCGGAATTGAACCTGGGACCCTTCAGTCCCCAAGCCGACGCTCTATCCATTGAGCCAAACCGGTCCCAGCTACTTCTTTCACTTTTGATTTTATTTATTTGGGTCCTCTCTCTTTGTTTCTTTTTCTTTTTTTAATTTTCTTATTGATTTCAGAGAGGAAGGGAGAGGGAGAGATAGAAACATCAATGATGAGAATCATTGACCAGCTGCTTCCTGCATGCCTCCTCTGGGATTGAACCTGTAACCCAGACATGTACCCTGACTGTAATCTCCTGATTCATAGGTTGAAGCTGAAGCACTGAGCCACGTTGGCTGGACTCTTTGTTTCTTGATGAGTATGGCTAAAAGTTCTTCAAACTTGTTTATCTTTTCAAAGAACCAGCTCTTGGTTTCATTGATCTGTGTGTGTGTGTGTGTGTGTGTGTGTCCCTTAAGTCATTTATTTCTGCTCTAATCTTTATTATTTCCTTTCTTTTACATATTCTTGGCTTTTCTTTGTTCTTTTTCTAGTTATTTTAGTTGTAGGGTTAGATTATTCACTTGAGATTTTTCTTGAAGTAGGCCTGTAATGCTACGAATTTCCCTCTCAGGACTGCTTTTGCTGTGTCCCATAGATTTTTGAGTTTTTATGTGTTAATTTTCATTTGTTTCCAGCTAATTCTGGTTTCTTCCTTGTTTTCATTGGTAACCCATTCACTATTTAATAACATACTAGCCTCCATGTGTTTGAATATATTTGAGGTTTTTAAATTGTAGTTGATTTGTAGTTGCATGACATTGTGATTCTAGAAGATGCTTGATATGATTTCAGTCTTCTTGAATTCTTTAAGACTAGTTTTGTGTCTTAACATGTGGTCTCATTTGAGAATATCCCATGTGTGCCTGATAAGAACATATATTCTGTTTTGGTATAAAATGTTCAGTAAATAACAATTAAATTCCTCAGATCTGGTGTATAATTTAAGGTTGTTATTTCTTTGTTGATTTTTTTGTCTGAAAGATTTATCCAGTGATGTCAGTTGGGTGTTAAATTCTACTACTTTGACTGCATTGCTGTAGATCAAGCATGTCAAACTCAAAGGCTAACACAGGCTGAATAAACAAGGTTTAAGTTTATGTGGGTTGCAAAAAAACAAAAGCTTCAATTTTCATAGAAACATAGGTTTATTTTAATATAGACATGCTGAATACAAAGGGCTGAAATAAATGAGTAATTGTTAACATAAAATAATAGAACATTTTAATAAAAATTAATATTTTTTTCTTGAACATTAACTTACCAGACACTGAGAAACTGCACAAATTAATTAGCATAAAACAAATACACCTATTTTTCTTGTTCTCCGAAAGTGAAATATTTCCTGTTTGCATGCCAAACAAGTCAGTACAAGACTAATGACATGGCAATAAGTGCTAAAATATTCGCTGCTCGTATTAGTGGAGAGAAATGGTGCACTTGCGCGTAATGTGCGTAAGAAAAATGAACGCAACACAATTATAGTAATCAGTGGTTAGTGATGTTGTAGTTTGTTTTTAATAATGTATAACAGGATATTTTAAAAATTACAAACTTTTTATTGAAACTTTTTTTTACATGTTATTTTGGCTTGGTTGCAAAAATGCGTGTTGTGGGCCGTGAGTTTGACATGCTTGCTGTATATCTCAGAGTCCACCAAAAATATTTTTTAAATGTATTTAGGTGCTCCTATAGTCAGTGCATATATGTTTACAAGGGTTATATCCTCTTGTTGGGTTGATTAGTATTATATCGTGTCCTTGTTTGAATCTTGTATGGCCTTTGTTTTGAAGTCTATTTTTCAGATATAAGAATTGCTACCCACTTTTTTTTTTTTTTGTTCCCATTTGCATGGAATAATTTTTTTCATCCCTTCACTTGTTCATAGGTGGGTCATGTTTTCTTATCCAATCATCTACCCTGTGTCTCGATTCCAGGGTTTGGATATAATTTGAATAGGTTCTAGCTTATAATTATTTCTGATTCTTGCACTTGCATCATCAAAATTTAATACTGACTCCAGAGCTCAAGTACATGACAAATAGAGTCTGGTTTATCATTATGTCTGTCTAAGCATTGCCAAGTTCAATGCTTTTAATAACCTTCAGGAGCTCATAATGTTGTTTAAAGGTGGCTGTCTCCTTAGCTCCAGTATAGCAAACCATTTTTTATTTTTAGATTATAAACTCCTATTAAGCCGAAACCGGTTTGGCTCAGTGGTAGAGCGTTGGTCTGCGGACTGAAAGGTCCCAGGTTCGATTCTGGTCAAGGGCATGTACATCGGTTGCGGGCACATCCCCGGTAGGGGGTGTGCAAGGGGCAGCTGGTCAATGTTTCTCTCTCATCGACATTTCTAGCTCTCTATCTCTCTCCCTTCCTCTCTGTAAGAAATCAATAAAATATATTTAAAAAAATAAACAAATAAACACAGCTATCCTCTTTAAAAAAAATAAAAAAAATAAACACCGATTAAGATGATCAATCCTATGAATTTTTGCAGTTTTTATACCTTCTGTTTCCTTTCCGGTACCCTCCCCTCCCCCGTGTTTTTTTTTTTTGTTTTTTTTTGTTTTTTTTGTTAGTCCTCACCTGAGGATATTTTTTCCATTGAATTTTAGAGAGAGTAGAAGGAGGAGTGAGGTAAAGAGGGAGGGAGGGAGAGAGAGATGTGAGAGGGACACATTGTTTGGTTGCCTCCTTCACACATCAGGGCACAGGATCGAACCTGCAACCCAGGTATGTGCCCTTGACTGTGAATTGCACCCATAGTCGTTTGTTGCACTGGCCTATGTTCTAACCACTGATAAACATCAGCCAGGACCTTCCCAATGCCTTAAATACACACTTTTCTTTATTTGTTCACTTACGAGCCTTATCAATTAAATTTTGGTATACAAACATCATATTATAAAAGATGGAAGAATAATGATACACATTTTGTTAGCAAAATGGGTTAGTCCAGGTTCTTTTCAGAAAATATTGGGAAGTCCTTTCTATTGAATAACTAGATGAGGGTGCTATATTTTTTGTCCTTAGAAATATACTGTTCATTCATTTTCTTGAGTGAAACCATTCATCTGCAGTGGTTCTCAACCTTTCTAATGCCTCGACCCTTTAATACAGTTACTCATGTTGTGGTGACCTCCAGTCCACAAAATTATTTTCGTTGCTACTTCATAACTGTAATTTTGCTACTGTTATGAATCGTAATGTAAATATCTGTGTTTTCCTATGGTCTTAGGCTCTACAGCAGCAGTTCTCAACTCACAGGTTGAGAACCGCTAGCAGGGTTGCCTAAGACCATAGGAAAACACAGATATTTACATTACGATTCATAAAAGTAGCAAAATTACAGTTATGAAGTATAATAGTAACGAAAATAATTTTATGATTGGAGGTCATCACAGCATGAACTGTTTTAAAGGGTCACGGCATTAAAAAGGTTGAGAACCACTGATCTAGAGTTATCATCATCTGAAAGCCATAATCTGATTTCTTACATATATGATCACCATCATCATTAGTCTAAACAGTGATTTTCAACCAGGGATAATTCCCTTCCCCCCCCCCCCCCCCCCCCCGCACTCCCCCTCCCTAGGCATTTTTAGCAATGTTTGGGGACATTTTTTGCTTGTTACAGCTGTGTTGGGAGGGAAAATAGTCTGCTCCTGGCATCTACTGGATATAGGCCAGAGATACTGCTAAACATCCTACAGTGCACAGAATAGTTCTCCACCAAAAATAATGATCTGGCTCCAAATGTCAATATGCCTAGGTGGAGAAACCATAGTCTAGAATGCTGCTATTTGATTCTGTGTTATGATGAACAAATTATCACTATAGTAAAAACAATTCTAATCTTTTGCCTTTTTCTTTTTCTTTCAGGATTGGTCCAAAGGAAGATTTTTTCCACTGTTTGAAATGTAACTTATGCCTAGCTATGAATCTCCAAGGAAAGCACAAGGTATCAGTATGCATACTTTTAAAAGTAATAATGGTTTTTCTCGAAACTAGCTTAAAACTTAATAATATATTTGGAAGTGTGGGAATTTTCAGTGTTACTATTGTAAGTACAACTATGTTGCTTTTTATTTTTAAGCAGTGTCAAAGAATAGGTGTTCTTAAATAATGTGCTTGAGAATATCTGGTCTACTATTTATTTTCTTTGTAGTATGTAAGAATTCTTATATCAGTTATTAGTATGTCGTTGATAACTCCTAAATTGGTTTATGGATTTTTACCATTGGTGTTAATTTTAAGAAGTTTTTAAAATATGAACTACAGGAGAAATGTGGAGCATTGTGATCTGTTAGCACACAGCATTCCAAGAAAATTTAGGAAATAATCTTATATTTTCTTTAATAATTAAACATATTTTTAATCTTGATGTAGCAATTAAATCTTGATGTAATGATCCCAGGCCCTTAAAGTTATTTTTCATTATTTAGAAAAAAAGTAATAAACTACCATTAATAGTACTAATTCTAACTAATATAAGAATTTAGGGAATGGAGAAACTAGTGAGGGTTTTTAAAAACAGATATGAGATAATAACTGGCCTAAAATAGTAAAGTGATAAGAGAAGTTGAAGTGAATAATGAATACTAGTGTGGGATATGCTGACAAGGCATAAGAGATAAAGAATGGAGCTGAATAAAGATGACCCAAGGTTTTTAGCCCTGGCTTATAGTACTTGTTTAATAGATTGTGAATTTTTTTGAAGTAAAAGGATTGAGTTTGGTTATATAGACTTGAGTTTGATAGCAAGATATGCTATGTTTTGTTTTTTTTTTTAATGTACACATTTCTCTTAGGATATTTTTATTTTGTTTCTCAGTTTTCTTCTGTTTGTATTAGTAAATGGTCCTGCCATCTACTCAAATGCTTTCTTTAAAAATCTGATTATTATCCATGATTTGGTGCTTTCCTTTACCTCCCCATATCTAATTGGACACTGTCTTGTCAAATTAAGAACTCATTCCCTGAAGGTATTCTAATGGAACTCAGATATTGTTCTATCTCTTACAAGATACAATTTCTGCCGGGGAGGTATTCTACTGGAACTCAGATATTGTCCTATCTCTTATGAGATCCAATTTCTGCCGGGGCTAACTGGCAAACCCTGAATGACGGATGAATGATTACTCTGACACACTTTTTTTGTGAAAGAGAGGCTAAGGGGCTAATTGGCATAAGGAGCCAAAAAAGCCCCAATTGCCTTGCCTCCTTAGAGTTTTATTGTCACAACAGCTTGAACTAAAATGAACTATTACATACTGTCAGCAGGGTAAGCATCCTTGAGAAAGCATATGTGTCCTTTAAGCAAGGATGTTTTGAGGTCTAAGCATAAAAATTCTAGCAAAATACCCAGGGGCTCAGACTTGTTTAAAAGTAAAGGCAAGATTTGCTGCCTTCGATAAGGTCCGCCAGAGGCCTCGGACCTTTTAGAGAATTCTCCTTACAGATTTTTTAACCAAGTCCCATGCTTCCTCACAATTTCAGAAATTATTTAGCTTTTGTAGGCCTCAGGTACCACATCTTTAAAATGGGGTAATAATTATATGTGTTTCATTTAGAGTTGTGAGAATTAGACTAGTACAGATAATGAACTTAGTGTGTGGCAAATGGTAAGATCTTGATAATATGAACTGTTATTCTTATCAATATTATAAGCAGGTTAGCTTTGGAGTAAAACACATATAAAACAGAAAAGTCCCAAATGTTACTATCATTGCAATTTTGGTAAGTCTTAGGACTCACTAAATTACCTTACCTGTAAAATGAATAGAATTTGAATAATTAAGATATATTAAGTAATTTCATTATTTGAGGTAATGTTGCAAAGCCTGAAATAGTTGTGAGTTAAATTGTTCTCCCCTGATATAGGAAACATGAATTAATGTTAATTAGTATTATCTTTTTTTAAAATATGTCTTTACTGATTTCAGGGAGAGGAAGGGACATGGGATGAGAAGGGAGGGAGAGAGTGAGAGGGGGGAGGTAGGAAGGAAGAGGATAAGAGAGAATCATTGAGCTGTCCCCCTGCACTACTACTACTGAGGATTGAGCCTGGAACTTGGGCATTTGCCCTGACCGGGAATCAAACTGTGACCTCATGTTTCATGGGTTGACCTTTAACCACTGAATCACACCAGCTGGACTGTTAATTATTATCAATAAATTGGTTTTGTTTTTTTTATTTGTTAATTTTTATTAATAATATTATTATATCTGTTATTTCCATCTAGTTAAGCTTTTGATAATTTGAATTTCTCTTTTAAACAGTGTATTGAAAATGTTTCCCGGCAGAATTGTCCAATATGTTTGGAGGTAAGCTTACAATATTTTTTGCTTTGGAAATAATCCCCTCTTGATTTTAAAATACTTGGTTGATTATATTATCTTAATGTAAGCAGTAACATTTATTTCTTTTCACAGGACATTCACACATCTCGAGTTGTTGCCCATGTCTTGCCATGTGGACATCTTTTACATAGGTAAAGTAAATTTTTTTTCTCCCTCAAAAAATGTTGGGAAATAGTTTCTGTTTTACTAAAATAATATTTTGTTTTTTTCCCCCCCAGAACATGTTATGAAGAAATGTTGAAAGAGTGAGTGTTTGGCATTTAAAATGTTACAATTGTAAGATGTCTGGGTTTTTTGTCGTCGTCTTTTTCATTGCTATTAGTATATTGGGCATGACATATTTGTCTTCAGATGGGTAGGGTAAGTGAGTAGTGTTAAGCTGGGAAAGCATCTTTGGGGGTATAGGACAGCATGCCTTATCTCATCCTACAAATGGAGACAGTTACCTCTGACTTTCTGGATACACTCACTAGGGCGCTCTGTTTCTGACAGAGGCAGTCAGTCATAGCTTTGTAAAATTTTGTGCTAAGGCATGTTGCTCAAAATTCTGTGAAGTCATTATGTTGTCCCAGTATAATAACCTGCAAAGAAAGCTGGTAGCAAGATTATCTAAAGCTGAGACTTTCTTGAGGGGGAAGGATGTGAAATAGAGATAAGAATAATTAGGAAAGAGGAGATTGTGTAAAATGTATTTTGTTCCTGCAACTTGATGAGCGGTTTTAATTTATAATAGCCAGATAAAAGGAAACTTTTTCAGAATTTTTAGAAAATAATATCTGAATAAATTTTAAGGAATATAGTGTCTTCTTTACTTAAATATATCCAGAAATTGAGGTTGTTTAGCTAAAAAAGAGGCTTAGTTGGTTTTTAAAATATATTAAGTATATTCTATAAGTACTAGGGACTAATTCCTGTCCATTTTAGAGAACCGAGAAGAAAGAAGTAGGTTTAAAAAATGCCATATGATTCAAGATTTAATCGAAAACTTTCCTAGTATAAAAGTTCCCAGATTTGTAATAGATTATCTTGAAATACAGATTAATGCCCTTTGTTGAGTGGTTTTTGCATTAGTTAGCATGTATCTTCTATACTTGAGTTGATATGCTTCTAGTTTAATATTTGAAAATAACCTTTCTATCTTTTCTAGAGGCTACAGATGTCCATTATGTATGCACTCTGCTTTAGATATGTCGAGGTACTGGAGACAGCTGGATGATGAGGTAGCACAGACTCCTATGCCATCTGAATATCAGAATATGACTGTAGATGTGAGTAGAATCAGTGCTGAAAACTTTTCAAATCTTTGTTGATGTTCCTGTTTATTTTTGTCCTTTTGATCAAATCCTTTTTAAAAATACTGCTTTGGCATAGATGCCACTTATGAAAGCCAAATGCTATAGGAAGAACAGGCAAAATAATCTTTAAATTTTAGTTACTTTGAACTAAAAAGACCAGGGGAAAAAGTTCTAAGAATATCTTTGTGCAGTTCTTCCCAACACTAGGTGGCAGGCAAAGACTTTATTCTGAACTGTTTACACATTACTTGCCAGGATCAGTAATGTACCTGAGTAGAGGTGAATTATTGGTTTGACGATTTATTTTCAATTGATTTCAAGCAAACATGTTTGCTGATTTTTGAAGATCACTTTTTGTTTTTTATTTTTAATGTTTAATACCCTGTTTATTCTATGTTACTTAGACTTTTAAAATTTGGTCTTATTAGCCTGTAACCTAAAATATAAGAATATGTTTCTGTGCCATTTGCCTTATAGAGAATGATCATCTTTTCTCCATTAATTGAGGTGTGGTGCTATCTATTCTCAGCATAGTATATTGAATTACAGATAAGAATTAGAATTCTAGATAGCTTTCTGGTGCTTTAATAATTTTTGGACATATACATTTTCTAAACATCATTAGTTTAGTTTAGGTACTTCTACACAAAAGGGTCAGAACCACTTATGAAAGCCAAATAAAAATTATTTTTGTTGTATTCACATGAGCATTTTATAATTCATGTGACTAATTGAATTGTTAGTAAGGTCAATGATCACTTTTGGAATACTAAACTGATAATCACATGATGCTTTATTGTAGGCTGCAGTGTGTGATATTCCATGTGGAAGATTTTTTAAAATAACAGCTTTAATAAGATGTAATTCACATACCATACAACTTATCCATTTAAAGTATACAATTCAGTGCTTTTTATCATATTCTTGGAGTTATATAGACATCCTCACCATCAATTTTAGGATATTTTCATCACTCCAAAAAGAAACCCTGTACCTATTAGTAGTCATTCCCAGTTCATTAGCTCTAGGCAAACACTAATCTATTCTCTACATTTAGATCATATTCATAAGAGAATTATTTTCCAAATTATAATTTAGAGTAAATTTGTAAGTCTTCTCCTTATTATGGTGTGTCTTTTTTAAAGCTAATGCTTTTCTCACATAGTACTGATCAATTTTCAGGGTAACACCTTTTTTATTTTTCAAGATCTTAGTACTAGAAAAGATTAATCCCTAAAGGGCATTTTATTGACCTTTTAGGGATGAGCCAAAAGCTATTCTTTGTTCAATTGTAGAACTACTTTTGAACTTTAATTCATTTTTGAGGTATAGAAGACTAGGAATTTAGTATATTAAACCTAAAGAAAAGGAAGTGGAGAATCTGTTGTCCAGCAAGACCTGGTGCTGAAGAAGTCCCTTATACATAAATGGTCAAGTTCCAAGTTTCCCCAATTAAAACACACCCCATTAGCACTTCCAAATACTTGTTTCCCCTAACTCCTTAAAATCCTCTGATTATAAGCCATCAAGGAGTTTGGGCTTTTGAGCAATAGCTTTCCCATTCTTCGTGTGTAGTGTTAGCAGTAAAGTGTTTCTGATTTTTCCACTGCCAAAACAAAAAAACGTAAAGAATAAACAAAAATGTCATGATAAGTATGTAAAAATTTGTTTTATTAACTAACATAATTTTCTAAGTGTTAATGAAAATAGTAAAATCATGTATGTTATTTTGAATTAAAGTACAGATGGTTCTGGACTTGTGGTGGTTTGATTTATGGTTTTTCAACTTTATGGTGGTGCAAAAGCAATACACATTCGGTAGAAACTGTTCAAGCTAAGCTATGAGGTCCAGTAGGTGTATTTTCAATTTACAGCATTAACTTATAATGGATTTATCAGAATGTAACCCCATTATTAGTAGAGGAGTATCGGTATAGGTGTTGATCTGGTAAGTGCCGATGTTACTTTTCATGCTAGTACTATTTATACTACTCAGGAGCTATTTTAAAATAAACTTCTTGGCACAAATCCTCATTTTCATTTTCTGAATTCAGTTTTAGAGTTTTCAGTGAACAAAAAATAGGGCATTTCTACTTATGGAAATGTTTAGACACATATATGTGTTTTTACATCTTTAGTATGATTTCTGAGGAAATATTTTGAGCAATGTCACTTTATATTCTCTATGGTTTAATATGCTTAATTTGAATTCATCTCTTCATTTTTTAGATTCTCTGCAATGATTGCAATGGAAGATCTACAGTCCAGTTCCATATATTAGGCATGAAATGTAATATTTGTGAATCCTACAACACTGCTCAGGCTGGAGGTTGTAGAATTTCACTGGATCAGCAGTGACCAGCATATACTGCACTGGAAAACTCAGCATTTTCTGATAGAAGAAGCTATCTTTAGTGTCCTATTGTCATAATGTGTCAGAATCTATGCATTAGAGTTGATGTGTTTTGTACTAGTGTCACAGCATAAAGTCATTTACAAATACTTAAGGATTCAGGGTCTCTTTATAGAATCATCATATCTATATTTAATGAAAGCCACTGCACCTGTGTTTTGATTGAAAATTCCTTTAGTGTCAGTTGTTTGGAAGCCAATGATGTTTGCCACTGAATCTTACATCCATAGAAATATGTTATACTTTCATGGAACTTTGCTTTAAGTGGCACTCTGCATGCAGAATTCATTTCTAGTTTGACAGAACTGTAATTAATTCTAAATATTATTCTTGACTTTTTAAGGGCTGTACTATAAGAAAATGTTCTATCTTACTGTTAAAATCTAATTCCATATGCTTTAGAAATTTGTAAGACAGTCCTTTGGATCTTGTAAATGTGAATTTTGACAAAATAACTGCTAATAAAATTATATTGAAACTTTTATAGAAATTTTTTCCCCAAGACTATCTGTTTTTGGCTTAATTAGGGCAATATAATCTTATACTGTAAAAGAAATATTCTTTTGTTTTGAGGTGTTCTCCCATAAGATTAGTTGAGAAAAATGTATTGTAAAAGAATAGAATTCTTCTAAGTCTTAAGAAAACCACCAACATTGACAATAATTTTATTTTGGTTACCAAAATAATTTTTTCAAAGAATAATTCATAAGTATTCAGTGAGCAACTACCTTGTGCCTGGGTATGGTTCTATATGCTGCAGAGACAACAAAAAAAACCAGTATAGTCAAAAGTCCCTGCCCTTATGGTGGTACATTCTAGTGTTCCTCATACTTAGTAAGCTTCTAATGTGTGTGTGTGTTTTGTGTGCATGTGTGCGTGTGGGTGTGTGTGTTTGTGCATTTAGTGGTTGTCTTTGTTGTAAGTGGGTGGATTCTTCTCTAAATGCTTAAAAGTAGGTTATAGGTTTCTCTTTCACGGCCCGCATGGAAAGAGTTCCAATTCAGGGTTCGGGTTCTGGAGAAGGGCCGCACACAAGTGAAGAGACTTGAGTCTTGAAGAAATTCAACTTGGCGATATGGGGGGCCAGGCGGTAGTCCAACTGTAGTGGGAGAGCTACTCTGGCTCTGGCCCTGCCATCCCCTTTTATTGAGGCTTTAGGGAAAACATCTTAGGCAACATAAACAGAAATTTACATGTAGTCCTTAGGCAGGAAATAACAGAAACTTACCCGGGACAAACAAGGTGGAGGCTGCTTCAGCTAACAATATCAACTAAAGGTTAGAGCAATTAAGGTTGTTGACCAGCCTTCCAGGCTTCCTGTCAACATCCCTTTTTAGTGAAACTGAGTTGTTTTCCAGGAATGAGTAAAAAGGGTACAGAATATTCCTGGCAAGATCTCTGATTTTTTAATAGTTTTTTGTACTCATGTAGTAGAATTAAATATACCTCTTAATTCAGGAACAATGCACAGTAATACTTGATGATCCTGAACTTTAGCACTAGTATCCCAGTATTCAATTTAGTTTGTTTATAAAACGCTTTATAAGTAAAGTGTTACTCATCAGTCAACTCCCATTACATTTCTAACTTTGAGCTAGTTGAATTTTCTGTGAATGAGGTAGTGTTTTAACTAGAGATCCTAACATTTCTGGAACATTTATTTTTTCTTCTGTTGAAATTTCTTTACCTGGATAAAGGTAGCAGTATTGATTTCCAGTTTGGGGCCTGGACCTTCTCTATTCTATGTTGCCTTCCTATCTTACATGTTCTACTCTTGCAGTCACTCCCTTCACTTGGTTTCTTTGGCCTGGGCAGGGGGGCACTATCAGTCTTGATTTGGGGAGCAATGGGATATCTTGTTCGGTGTTACTGTTTGGAATACAGATAAGGAAAGACTAGTTTTCTAGTTGTAATACTTTTTGTCTCTGTTATCCTGCTAAACTAGTTAAGTCATATGATTGCTTTTAATTGTTGTCACTGGATCTTTCAATAGGAGTATAGAAGTTCTGTGTTTTGAGAATCTACCATGTGCCAGGCTTATGCATTAGTGTTAATCATTACAATAATTCTATAGCATAGGTGTTGTCTTCATTTTATTGATGAGAAAGCTGATGTTCAGAGGTTATATGACATGCTCGAGTAAATTACAGGTACTAAATGTTGGAGCTGGGAATCAGGTCCAGACGTGTGACCCCAAACCCACTGTACCACACTGCCTTTGACTCAAACTTCTATTTTGTCAAAGTAGTCCTAATAGTCATATATTATGGAGGAGCTCTTGATTTGTTAGACTTTCCAGTTTTAGATGTCTATTTATTTATTTATTTATTTATTTGACAACTGTTTAGTTTTTATTTCATAATCATAAAGTTAATTCTAGCTAGACTGGGAAGGGGTAAGGGAATTGTGGAACCCAATAAACTTGCAAGAACAAAGATTATAGAACATTCCAAGCAAATCGGGGTGAAAGGGTGCTCTCCTGAGCTACAGAAGGAATGGTCTGGTGATAAAGATAAAACACAAGTCAAATTTATCAGAGTTGTCCACAGTCAGCAATGGTGATCTTGCAGGTCTTGCCATTCCTGGACCCAAAGTGCTTCATGACTGTCAGAATATCCATGTCTTCTTTCAGCTGGCCAAAGACTACATGCTTGCCATCCCACCATTCAGGCTTGGCAGTGCAGATGAAAAACTGGGAGCTGTTTGTGTTAGATACAGCATTTGCCATGGACAAGATGCCAGGACCTGTACTTTTCAGGACAAAGTTCTCATCCACAAATTTCTCCCTGTAGATGGGCTTGCCGCCTGTGCCATGTGGCAGGTGAAGTCACCACTTGGCTCATAAATCCTGGAATAATTCTGTGAAAGCAGGAACCTTTAAAACCAAATCCTCTTCTCCCCAATGCTCAGAGCACTGGAGTTTTCTGCTGTCTTTGGAATTTTGTCTGCAAACAGCTTGAAGGAGATTCGGCCCAAGGGCTCGCCATTGACAGCAATGTTGAAGAACACTGTGGGCTTTGTCATGGCTGGTCACAGAGTGGCTTCTGGGCGGAGGTGTCTGCAAAGCTAGATGTCATTTTAATTCATAATCTGATTATTTAAATCTTCAACTCAGGATCCAAATTTGTCCAAAATAAGCAGATTAGTAAATGCTATGATATCCAGTCATGTGCTTGAAGCAGTTTTCAAATGCCCTTGAGGTCGAGGCTTCAAAGAATTGTTCATGACATGTCCAATTCACTTCTCATTCACCTATCATAAGTGCCTTAGCATTCAGTATGTAATAACTTAAAATGGAAAGTCTTAATTTGGGGGGGGGGGGGGGGCCTTTCCTGATTCAAGAATATTTTTATTGTGGGAAATATGTAAGAAGAAGATAGTCCTGGCCGGGTTGCTCAATTAATTGGAACATTGTCCCCTACACCAAAGTGTTGCAGGATTTGATTCCTGGTCAGGGCACAAACCTAGGTTGCAAGTTCAATCCCCAGTCTGGTGGTGTACAGGAGGAAACCAATCAATGTTTCTCTCCTTCCCTCCCGCCCTCCTTCCTTCTCTAAAATCAATAAAAAACATACTTGGGTAAGGATTTAAAAAAAAAAAATAAGGCAAGTCTCATCTTCCAGAGATAACTACTGTTCATATTCTAACAGATAACTTCATTATTTTCTTTTCCTGTTCATAGAGACTTAAAAAGCTTACAGGAATGTATGCCAAGTCTGGTTTAAGGAATTGTCTGTTCCTGAAATAAGGAACGGCGTAATTGTCTCTAATTTGTATCTTAGTATACTTATTTTAAAAACCAGTAACTCAATATGTTTATGAATTTTTTTTAAAGGGGAGGGCATCAAGAGTTCAGGTGGATTAGTTTATTATTATTTTTTAAAAAATATATTGATTTTTTACAGAGAGGAAGGGAGAGGGATAGAGTTAGAAACGTGGGTGAGAGAAACATTGATCAGATGCCTCCGCCTCCCTACTGGGGATGTGCCCGCAACCAAGGTACATGCCCTTGACCAGAATCAAACCTGAGACCCTTTAGTCTGCAGGCTGCCACTCTATCCACATGAGCAAAGCTGGTTAGGGCTGAATTTCTTGGTGCATAGAAGCTCAGTTGCCCCTTGTATCATTAAAGAAGTGTACATAGGTTATTTTTTATCTCTAGAAATTACAAGAGAGTCTTAAGTGTAGGGAGCTGTATGTGAAATTAACTTTAGCTCATGTTTGAAGTAAATAAGTGAGGATTCCTTAGAACAACTTCCAGGCAACTTTTTAGCTTGGTTCTGCCACTCAGGGACCACAAAAGTGTGGTTTTTTGGAGATGGGTGAGCTTGTGACTTACGCATTCTCTATTTTAGAATCAGTAGATAAGTACATTCCTTTGGGTGTCAACAGGCCTGCTCTATGACCCCTGGGGTAATGCTTGACAGTTCATTAAGATTGCCCATGTTTAGATGTTGCTTAGGCCTGCCAAGCATTTGCTCTGGTAAACCTCTGATCAGGATCCAAGGTGGTTGCACTTGTTTTCTCCCAGAGTCAAAACTTCCCTTAATCACCCACCTGCTTCCAACTATTGTCCTGTTTTCACTCCTCTGGCATACCATATTTTTCCATGTATAAGATTCTATTTTTTTCCAAAATCGTTAGGCTAAAAATGGAGGGGCATCTTATACACGGAAATCAGCCCAGGAGGGAGCTAGCAGGTGCATAGCTGCCCATACCTTGTTAAACAGGCTTCCTCCAATCCTGAGCCTTATTACTGACATCAGTTGATGCCATAATTGGAGGTGGAGGTGGAGGGTGCACAGATGCAACAGGGACTGGAGAGTTCTGAGCCCATGAAGACGTCAAAAAATAAGATAAATACTGGTAAGCAATTGTCTTACTCTGCAAAATTCAAACTGAATGTAATCAGCTAAGCAAAAGAGCATGGATATAGAGCTGCAGAGAGCTAATTTGGGCCTCCTCCCACTGAGAGATCAGACAGTGGAGAAGACAGGAAGAACAACTTAAGATGCCAAGAAAAGCCTTAAGAGGAAAACGAGCAAAATGTTTAAAATATTTATTTAATTTTTGGTTGGAATAGTGGTGGTGTCTTATACTTGGGGTGTCTTATTCATGGAAAAATACAGTATTGTATTTTTTTTAAGAGTCAAAATTCAGAATGAGCTAAATATGGTAAACAGCCCTTTAGCCTGTCTAGAGGTTGCCGCAATCCCATCTATTGCCAATGCAGTGAGCTTAGGTGGGGCTTGGCCATTGGCTCCTCATCCTTGTGGGCGGGGACTTGAGGACTTGAGTCTGGAAAACTTTGAAAAAAACAGTTCTGTGTCTTCTAGAGAAGTGGTCGCCAACCGGTTGTCCACAGACCACTGGTGGTCCGTGAGGTCTGAAAGGTTGGTGATCGCTGTCTAGAGCCTGTTCACAACATCAGAAGATCTCTTGGAAACCCATCCCTGATTGCCCCAGACTGTTGTCCACCCACTTCCACCTCCCACGTGGCATCACATTTGCTTGAAGTCTCTAATTGGCATTTGTTCCAGTCTCCTTTGCTTAGATTATTTACACGTTAAGTTAATCTCCCTTGTTGAATTTCAATTTCCTTTAGAACAACTAGTATAGTGTTTAATATGGAACTTAATATGATCTGTAGCCTTCTCTTAAAGTTTTAATGAGTTAATGAGTTATATTCCTCTGGAGTTCTTTTTTCTGATTTTTATTGTACTTGTTTAACTTTTGCTCTATGGCAGCATTGATTGTGGGTCTGGAAACTGCCTTTTTAGTTTCAAAGGTATTTCTGTGAAAGTTACCTTTAGAAAATAGAAATGTTAGGATTTTAAGAAATGACATGAGATGATAAAAACTGACCCAACACTTAATAAAATCAAATTTGAGAGTCATACATTTATAAGAGTATATGATAACATTTATATTCAGTTTAAAGAATAATAATAACCTGAACATTCAGGCCTTCACCACTAGAGAATAAGAAATAGAACATTGACAGTATTTGTGACACCCCAACCCTCACAATAGCTTCCTTAATTATATGTAATTATATGTTCCTCTCTCTTATTGCCTCATTCCATGAAACAATAATCCTGAATTTTGTTAGTTGTTCCTTGCTATTGTTTATAGTTTACTATCTACATATTAATTCCTCTAAATATATATTTTATTTTTACCTACTTTTGACTCTTGTATAGATGGAATCATGTTATATACTAGAGGCCCAGTGCACAAATTTGTGCACCAGTGGGATCCCACGGCCTGGCCTGTGGGATAGGGCAGAAACCAGATCTCCAACATCTCCAAGGGGTCCCAGATTGTGAGAGGACACAGGAGTTCTAAGTCAAGTTCTGTATCAATTGAGAAGTAAATTTGGGAGTCATATTGCTTCTAACGGGAAAAGTAGATTGTGGCTTGGAACCAAGGCCAAATTAAGTTTGCTCTTCCTTATTCTAAGTTGAATTTACCTGTACAGTCATTGAGTACACCTGGAGAGGGAAGTAGTGAGTCTTAAATACTGCAGTTGCCAGAGGGAAGGCTACAGCATAGAAAGGGCTTAGGCCATACATGTACAGGGTTTTTTTTCTCCAAATTTCACCATCAGGTAACTCCTCTGATGGGTGGGGTGAATGAGGAAGCCAAAGAGAGAAGGATGGAGGCTTTCTAACAAAGTTGATCCTTTTCACAAAGTGGAAGTAAGGGCCCTGGACCACCTATTTAGTTGGAAATCCAGCTATACTATCAGCCAGCCCTCTACATACTCGGATTCTCAACTTCACTTTGACCCTGGAACAATGCTCATCAATTGAGAAAAACCCACTTATATGTAGATCGGTGTAGTCCAAGCCCGCTTAGTTCAAAGGTCAACTGTACTTTTAAAGAGGGTAGAATTCATTAGCTGAGACAAGAATATGGAGGAATCCTGGTTCCAAAGGCCCTGAGATAGCCATGTTGTGCTGGTATCTTTGAAATGAAGATGATCTGAATCTGGTCAGACCATGTGGGCTGAATGTAACTTGCAGATAAATAACCTCTTCCTGGTATAGATTCTAAAGCCAGCCTGACTTTCAGGGATGATGGGCTGTGGTGCCAGGCAAGACTCAACTTCTACTTTGTCATCCTGAAAGTGAAACAGTGCTGGCTGGTGTAATCTGTGCACTGTTTCTTTTACAATCAAATCATGTTGATGTCGTAGGCAAAGAGCATTATTTGTCACAATTAATCTCTCTCTTTCTTTTGGCCTTTTACTTTGTGAGTTGATTTATTTTGGGGGGGCTATTTTGCTGTGAAGATTAACGGATTTGTTTGACATAATGAAATTACAGACTTTAGAATTGGAAGACCATATATTCTAACCCACTTGGTTTTGCTTGATCAAACTGAATTCTAGAAAACTGCAATTTACTTGCCCAAGTTTTCTATGAAGGCCTGCAAAGGAAGAGTTTTTCTTTATTTTCCACACCATTATATCCTCTGAGGCTCTGTATCTGTATGTGTGTTGCAAGCTGGGATAAATACAGTTGTCCCTGTGCATAAATACCTACCCAGACATACAGATAAGAGATGATCTGAGTTGGGAGAAGGGAGACATGAGGAATAAAGGAAAAGAATGGAAAACATGTAGGAATAAATAGAAACTATATTTTCTAATGTAACAGCTGAGTGTAGAAATCTAGTTATATTTGTGTATCCAAACATTTGGGATCCTAGTTTAGTGTAAAGGTTTAGGTAAGGAGCCAAATGGTTGAGTGAGCAGCTTGAAATGGCATGGGCTTTGGAAGCACAGAAGTTCAAATTCTGTCAATCTAACATGACCTTGGGTCTTAACTTCTCAGACATTTTACTGTTTGTGACATAGAGATAGTGGCAACAACTTCATAGGGTTTGTGTTGTGAGGCTTAGATAAGATCAAGTGTAAAGCACTCAGGAGAGTGCCTGCTGTGTACTGGGCCATCAGTAGACCTTACTCTTAAAGCTCATACCCTTCCTGTCTGCAGCATTGAGGTGATCTCTATTATCTACTCCCAGTGAACTGTACCAATGTTCCCAAATCTCCAGCCATTGGAACAGAGTCTATGCCTTACCATCCATCCTCAAGTGGGTTCTCTTGGGAGAGACTGTCCAGGGACAAATGGCCTCGAGTGGATTGGGTCTTGCCTCTTACTCTTCCTGGGGGGACCTCACAGACCATGAGGTTCTTCTGGCATAATACCAGGTCCTCGCCATTCAGCCTGCAATGGCTCTCCAGTCCCTTGGTCATCCCTCTCATCCTTGACTCATTTTCCACTGAGGGTGACAGGAGCTGGTTGCTCTGTCCTTTCTGAGTAGCTGTCTGCTGACTGGTTTGGCCGGTAATGCAGCAGTCTGATTGTATAGCTCTGAGCTCCTTATAGGAGGAATCCATTCTCTTTGTAAAGTAACTGACAGGTTTTAGTGAGGTTGTGATGAGGGACATTTCTTTTGAGGTCATTGTAGTACATTTTGATTTCTCAAAAGAACAAATTTCTAAATTTAGAAAAGATAGGATCTTCTGAACTTCAGAATGGTTTGATTGTATATGGGAGACTTGAATTACTTTCTAATTTCTCTGCTTAATATGGGGCAAGTAATTTCCCTGGTAATCAGTTTTATTTTAGGTAAGAGAAATACCGTATTTTTCGGGCCATAAGACACACTTTTTTTCCCCCAGAAGTGGGGGGAAAAAGTCCCTGCGTCTTATGGTCCAAATATAGCCTACACATATACTTTAAAAAAAAAGTTTTTTTACTTGCCCGGCTCTGTGTGGTCTCTGTGTGCTTGCCCGGCTCTAAAATGGTTCTAAATGCTGCTGTTTACTTTACAGGGTTGATTACATGTGTTTATGACTGTGATGTTGGGTTTTAATGCACATAAAATATTTTAGGACACTATTTGTTTCAGAATCTTTTTTTCTTCATTTCCCTTCTCTAAAAACTGGTGCGTCTTATGGTCTGGAGCGTCTTATGGTCCGAAAAATATGGTAATACATAATAATTTCTGATAAATTTAGAGAAAGTTTCCCCCCTGTTAGTAGTCATATTTACTTGGCAGTAGAGTAGAATGGTTAAGGACACAGGCTCTGGAGATGGTTTATATCCATCAGTTCTGTTATATTTACTTGCTGTGTGACTTTGGGCAACTTATTTAACCTTTCTGTGGTTCGTGGGTCATTTGTGAAGATTAACTTTACTTCTGTAAAATGTTTAGACAAAGGTAGCTATATTATGATGTATTTCATATCTGCTACCTTTTCATATTCTTTACTTATTAACAATTATATATACTGATTAGATTTTCATTCTTTACTTTCACCATCTTGCCCCAATTAAGTCCCATAACTTTCCTCCCCTCTCTGATTTATGCTTTTACATCTGAATAAGATGATTGGCAGTCTATGGTATAAAGATGCTGGTGAACTGCAGGGAAAATGAACTCAGCTTACCACCAAACTTTGTTTTCTGACAGCAGAGGGTGCCACAGTGTTTCTGGTGACAGGGATTTTTTGTGCAGAATGATTTTTCTTTCTACATGGTACTTAAAAAGTAAGAGCTCTTCCAGGATACTGACATTGAGAACATTTGTTGTCCGTTATATAAGAATGACACAAACCAATATCAAGAGTGCATAGTCATTGAATAGTTTTAAATTTTAATTAAGCATGTCTATTGCTATCATATTTCATATCTGCCTGTTAGATTTTTTTGGGCCAGATGTATAAAGGTGGAATATTTTCAAGAGTATATGACCAGTACTATCTGCTAATGTTAGACCCTTATATGTTCGGGGGCAAAAGAGGAGGGAGGAACAGTGGTGAGGAGTCAAGGGGAAAGGAAGAAGTCTGGGAGCAGGCAGCGTCAGTGCTGGAATGATGCAAATTTTGGTGCCATGGGAGTCTGCAAGTTGAACAGGACCAGATGGATGATAGTTCTAAGTGGAAAAGTGCTGTTTGACTTGCTGATAATTGGAAACCGATCAAGCCAGAGAAACAAATATACATACCAAGGGGGATCCAAATTATGGCAGATTGAATTTTTTAAGATAGCTGCAATAAGATCTCCATCCCATATGCTTATTGTCCAATCTGACATTGATATTCCTTCTTTTTAAAAGGTGGGGACTACTTTTTTCTCCCCTTGTACATGCATGGCCAGTGACTGTGATTGAAGAGGTATTTCCTAGACTAGTCATAAAGGTGACAGATTTGCTACTGGGACATATTGGAATCTCACTGCCATGCTATAAGGAAGCCCAGGTCACACAGAGAGCCCACATGTGACCTTCAGCTGACATCACAACCAATAGTTAGCCATGATTGTCAGACATATGAGGGAGGAAGCTTTCAGAGGGCTCTAGCCTTAGTCACCTCCTGATTGTAACTTCATGACAGACTGAGTGTAGAAGTGCCCAGCTCAATCTAATTGAAAAGTGCCCAGCTCAATTTAGTGCCCCGAACCATAAGAGATAATGAGAACATGATTGCCATTGTTTTAACCCACCAAATTTTGGGGTGATTTGTTGTCTAGCAACAGTAACTGAAATACAAAGTTAGGGTCCACCAGCCAGATGGTCTGGGATAAGAGAGTAAGTCAAGGAGGTATTTCCAAAGTTAAAAGCTATTTAGTAGAAAGGAGTTTGGGCACAGAAGAAGGATTCAAGATCAAGGTTAGGGCAGTCAATTAGGGAGTTTACAGTGAAGCATGACTGGTGAGGGTTCTGTGATGGGGCAGACTACGTCCTATCTTGCTCTTCATAAAAATAAGCCCACACCTGCGGGCCAGTGTGGCTTGGTTGGTTGGAGCATCATTCCATACACCAAAAAGTGGCATGTTTGATTCCTGGCCAGAGCACATACCCAGGTTGTGAATTTTGAATACATTTAACATTTTATTCTGTTTTAGTCGACATTTGCCAACTCCAACAAGGGAGACTGAAACAAAACATTTAAATTAAATATCCTTCAAAGTTTACAAACCCAAATAAGAAAGAAACCTCAATACTCAAACATTAAAATTTATTTTTATAAGTTTGTAGAATTTATGGTTCAGAGTTATTAAAGCTTAAAATTGCATGAAGACTTCTGGGACACTCTGTTATTTGATTAATCCCCAGTAAGTAACCAATTTCTCATCCCTGCCACCATACCCATCCTGTAGGGTACCCTCCTCACTTTACCCATTCTTCACCTCCCAGGTCCGGCTGCCTTTACACGGAGTTGCCTTCCTCACCTGATGGGGCTATGACTCTCTGGGGCATCTGCACTGAGATGACTTTTTGTCCTGCTTGTCTAAGTTGAGCCACTCCCTGGTGTGGACCTCTCTCCCCACCCCCACCCCCGGCACCCCTCTTTAACCTCCAGAGGCTTACTTTATGCTCTGGGCCCCATGGCTCACGCCCTCCACATTTTATGATGGGGATATCTACTTCTCTTGGGGGTCACCTAATAAATTTAGGACTGAATTGTTCAGGAAAAATGGCAGGGGAAAAAATGGCAGGGAAAGGCAGAGACCTAAGAAGAGAAATAATTTGTTTTAATCTTCCTTCAGTATATTCAAAGATAAAGATTTCCCTCTCAGAACTATCTAGGGGCATCTCACAGATTTTAATATATAATACTTTCATTGTCATTCAGTTCTAAGTAGCTTATAATTCCCCCAGGACTTTTGTTTAACCCAACCGTTATTCATTTATTTAAATAAAATGAGGCCTTCAATCAAACTGAGTAAAATGGAATTCTAGAAGTCATTTTACTTGTTTTCTCTGGGCATGTTAAGTGCCAATGATCTCTTTCTAGCTCAACATGGGAAGTCAACAAGTATTTACATATCTAAGATGCCATTTTAGGTATTATCACCAGGGCAATACACCATAAAACAACCCATCAGCATTATAAGTCTTTTAGAGAGGAGGAACTATTTCCTTGGGATATAACAGGAGTTTCTGAAGTCTGGATGTCTTACAAACCTTTGCTGGAATTAAAGTTGTCGGGTCAGTTTTATGATGCAGAATATTCTGTGCTTTTCTGGCAGCTTCAGGGGAAGAGGAAATATTAGCTCCTTATCTTGCTAAGACTCTTCACCAGAGTTAGAAGAGTCTAGTTTTTCAAGGCTAAATGTTAAAATGTATGAGAAGAAACAGAGGCAGCTCTGAAAATCCCGAAATTCACAGTTTGGAATGGTTTATATGAATTTTGCATCTATATTTCATAAGGTGTTTTTTAGTTTCAGTTTGAGAATTAAATATTCTATATCTTTGTTCTTTTTTTTCCTACTTAGACTAACCATTTCTGAAAGTGGTGACTTAAAAATCTCTGAGTAGAAGATTAATTAATTTCTTGTTTTGTCAGTTATTGTTCCATATTTTAAGACTACTATTATTAATATGTACATATTTAATTATATATATATATATATATATATATATATATATATATATATATATATATATATTCATTGTCATTAAATCATCTTGGTCTCTTACTCCTAATATCAATATATAACTTTTATGCCATGTGATGCTTTTCATTTTATATATTCCTTTTTGTCTATTATTAAAATTGCTATATTGGATTTCTTTTGGTTTACATTTAAATAGTTAATCTTTTTTTATATATATATTTTATTGATTTTTCACAGAGAGGAAGGGAGAGAGATAGAGAGCTAGAAACGTCGAGAGAGAAACATTGACCAGCTGCCTCTTGCACACCCCCTACCGGGGATGTGCCCGCAACCAATATACATGCCCCTGACTGAAATCAAATCTGAGACCTTTCAGTCCGCAGAGCGACGCTCTACTGCTGAGCCAAACTGGTTTCGGCAATAGTTAATCTTTTTTTAATCCCTTAAAAATTATTTAAAAAATTTTAAAACTAAACACCTGACTCAAGAATAAACAATGACAGTTACATCTGCCTATGTATTTCTCTTCTCCCCACCCCCAGCCCATTTACCTGTTTCCCTCAAAGGCAATAGCTATTCTAAGTTTTGTGTATATCATTGCCTTACTTTAAAAAAGTTACATATATACATATATATATTATATACATGTATGTATCACATATGTAAACAATATATTTTTATTAGCTGTTTTTAAACTCTAAAAAGATTCTATCATGTTGTATGCAGTATTCTTAGACTTGCTTTTATTACTATTATGCTACCTATTTCTTAAAATAAGACAACAAGGAAGTTTGCTACACTCAATTGACTCTTCCTTTCACAAATTATTTCTCTGTAGCATGTGATGCTCTTCAATAGCATTTATCCTCTGTAGAATTTTTCCCCCCCCCAAAAAAATAGTGGTCAGTCTTCTCAAACCATGTTGCTGCTTTGTCAACAAAGTGTAGGTAATATTCTAACCTTTCGTTGTCATTTCATCAGTCTTCACAGCATCTTCATCAGGAGTAGATTCCATCTCAAGAAACCACCTTCTTTGCTCATCCCTAAGTAGCAACTCCTCATCCATTAAAGTTTTATGAAATTGCAGGAATTCCGTCACATCTTCATGCTCCATTTCTAATTCTAGTTTGTTACCACCACATCTGCAGGTACTTCCTCCACTGAAGTCTTGAATCCTGCAAAGTCATCCCTGAAGGTTAGAATCAAGTTCTTCCAAACTCCTCTTAATGTTGATATTTGTATCTCTTTCCATGAATTATTAATGTTCTTAATGGCATCTAGAAGGCTGAATCCTTTCCAGAAGGTTTTCAGTTTACTTTGCCCAGATCCATCAGAGGAATCACTACCTATGGCAGCTATAGCCTTACAAAATGTATTTCTTAATAAGACTTCAAAGTTTAAATTATCCTTGATTCATGAACTGCAGAATGGATACTGTGTTAGCAGGCACAACACAACATGAACATGAATCTCATTGCATATCTCCATGAGAGCTCCTGGGTGACCAGGCGCATAGTCAATAAGCAGTAATATTTTGAAAGGAATCTTTTTTGCTTAGCTAGGTCTCAACAGTGGGCTTAACATCCAGGCTTTGTTATTTTTAAAGAGCATGCGCAGAGTAGATTTAGCATAAACCTTGAGAGCCCTTGGATTTCCAGAATGATAAATGAGCATTGGCTTTAACTTCACCAGTGGCTTTAGATCCTAACAAGAGAAGCATCCTGTCATTGAAAGCTTGGAAGCCAGGCATTGGTTTCTCCTCTCCAGCTTTGAAAGTCTTAGATGGCATCTTCTCCCAATGTGAGGCTGTTTTCATCTACATGGAAAATCTGTTTTTTGTAGACACCTTCATTAATGATCTTAGCTAGATCTTCTGGATAAGCTACTGCATCTTCTGCGTTACCTACTGCTTCCCCTTGTGCTTTTATGTTACGAAGACAACTTCTTTCCTTAAACCTCATAACCAACCTCTGCCGCCTTCACACTTTTCCTCTGCAGCATCTTTACCTCTCAGCCTCATGGAACTGAAGAGAGTTGGGACCTTGCTCTGGACTAGGCTTTGGTTTAAGGGAATTTTGTGCTGGTGTGATGTATCCAGACACTAACACTTTCTCCATGTAGCAGCAATAAGTTTAAGTTTAAGTTTTTAAGTTTCACCTTAAAAATTTTTAATATAATTTTTGTGTTCACTGAAGTAGGACTTTTAATTTCCTTCAAGAACTTTTCATTCACAATTTGCCTAACTGTTTGGCACAAGAGGCCTAGCTTTTGGCTTATCATGACTTTTTATATGCCTTTCTCGTTAAACTTAATTATTTCTAGCTCTTTATTTAAAGTGAGAGACTTGCAACTCTTCGTTTAATTTGAACACTTAGAGGCCATTGTAGGGTTATTACCTGATTTCAATGTTTCCTCTCAGGAAATAGAGAGGCCTGAGGAGAGGCAGAGGGGGGCAGGGGGTGTTGGGGCGGATGACTGGTCAGTGGAGCAGTCAGAACACACACATTTATAGATTGGTTCACCATGTTATGCGTATGGTTCACGGTGCCCCAAAACAATTATAATAGTGACACCCAAGATGAACTAATCACAGATCACCATAACAAACAATAATAATGAAAAAGTTCAAAATATTGTGAGAATTAACAAAATGTGACATGCAGACACAAAGTGAACTATTTGAAAAATGGGCCAATAGCCTTCTTGATGCAGGGTTGTTACAAACCTACAATTTGTAAAAACACAAGTACTATATCTGCAAAGCACAATAAAATGAAGCTCAATAAAAATGGTATGTTTGTATAGACTTGGTGTTAATTTCTCTTTAAATGTTTGATAGAATTCTCCAATGAACCTATCTGTTTTTATTTTATTTTATTATTAAAAAATATTTTTAAAATTGATTTTTTTTGGAGAGAAGAGATGAGAAACATCAGCCAGCTACCTCCAGAATGCCCCCTATCTGGGACCAAAGTATACAACCCAGACCAGGAATCAAACTGGCAACCTTTTGGAGCATGTGAAGACGCCCAACCAACTGAGCCACACAGTCCAGGTCTATCTGTTTTTATTTTAAACTAGTGGCTCAGTGCCCAAATTTGTGCACTTGGGGAGGAGGATGTCCCTCAGCCCAACCTGTACCCTCTCCAATCTGGGACCCCTTGGGGGATGTCTGACTGCCATTGTATTTAAGATTTTTCCATCTCTTTTCCTGGCTTGATACCTCATTTTCTTTTAGCCCTTTGGGTAAATATCAATTTCATGTGGTTGCTGGCCTAAGCCAGCAGTCGGACATCCTTCTCACAATCTGAGACTGCTGGCTCCTACCTGCTCACCTGCCTGCCTGCCTGATCACTCCTAACAGCCTCTGCCTGCCTGATCACCCCTAACCACTCCGCCTGCTGGCCTGCTCATCCCCAACTGCTTCCCCTGCCAGCCTTCTCTCCCCCAACTGCCTGCCCCTCCCCCACCCCCCAGCCTGGTTGCCCCCAACTGCCCCTTTCCATCTTACTCACCCCAAACTTCCCCCCTCACTGGCCTACTTACCCTCTACTGCCCCCCTCCCCCTTCAGACAGCCTGATTACCCCCAACTGACCTTCTCTCCTGGCCTGATCACCCCTAACTGCCTCTGCCTCAGCCCCTCCACCACCACCATAGCTTGTCTGGAAGGATGTTTGGAAGGTTTCTCTCAAATTTTCCTTTTTTTTTTTTTTTAATTAATTAATTAATTAATTAATTATTTTTAGAGCAGTTTTACATTCACAGTAAGGCACAGAAGGTACAGAGATTTCCCATATACCTCATGCTTTGGACACAGTTTCTCCCATTGTCAAAATCCTCCACCAGAGTGGTACTTTTGTTACAAGTGATGAAGTTACGTTGACACATCAATGTCACTCAGAGCCTATAGTTTACATTAGAGTTCACTTCTTCTATTGTTCACTCTAGGGGTTTGGACAAAATTATAATGATATACTATATCCACCATTATAGTATCAGAGTGGTGTCACTGGCCTAAAAATCCCGTATACTCTGTTTATTAGTCATTTCCTCCCTTTTAACCCCTGGCAACTACTAGTCTTTTTACTGTCTTCATGGTTTTTCTTTTTTTCCAAAATGTCATTTAGTTGGATTCACACAGTATGCAACTATTTCAGATTGGCTTATTTCACTTACTAATATGTATTTAAGATTTTTCCATGTCTTTTTCTGGCTTGATATCTCATTTCCTTTTGGCCCTGAATAATGTTCCATTATTCATTTACTTACTGAAGGATATCTTGGTTGCTTCCAAATTTTGGCAATTATGTATAAAACGGCTATAAAAATCCATATGTAGGTTTTTTTGTGGACACAGTTTTCAACTCCTTTGGATAAATATCACTTTCATGTGACTGCAGGATGGCATGGTGACAGAATGTATGTATGTTTGTTTGTTTACTTATTTAATTATTTATATTGATTTTTAGAGAGGAAGGAATCTTTGTGAGGAGCAATCAAGCTATGTTCCTTTTTGGAAGTTTTAATATTATGAATTCAATTTAAAAAATAGCTACAGGGCTATTTAGATTATTTAACATCAATGAGTTGTGGTTTGTTCTTTCTCTGTTCCCTTCATTCTGCTGAGAACTATCACTGAACTTTTTATTTTGTTTTTTTTAATGTTTTATAATTATAAAATTCCCTCTCAATTATTTTATATCTTCTAATTTTTCGCTAAGGCATAGTTTTGCGTTTGTTTTAAACATGTTAGTAACTGCTTGTTGCATTTTTATAATGGCTGCCTCAAAATCGAACATCTCTGTCATCTTATTTTTGGCACCTGTTGATTGACATTTTCATTAAGTTTGAGATGATCTTGGTTCATGATTTAATGGGTGATTTTCAATGGAAACTTGGACGTATTTATATTATAGGACCCTACATCTCATTTAAATCCCGTGTTCTAGTTGCTTTTTCTGCTACTGCTCCGGCTGGGGGTGAGGGTGCTGCTTCTTTGTTTTCCATCTGTCCTCCACGGACACCCACAGTTGGGGCAGGGGCTCTTCCTCAGCTCTGGGTCTCCACTGACACAATTATGGGATTTCCATGGGTGAGGAGGAAATTTCCAACTCCACTAGGCTTTTTCTTTTCTTTTCTTTAACTAATAATTGATTGATTGATTGATTGATTGATTGATTATGGTATCACATAATTGTCCTCATCCCCCCATTCCCATCCCAAACCCCTCCCTACATATGCCCCCACACCCCTGTTGTCCGTGGCCACTGGCTAGACCCATATGCATGCACACAAATCCGTTGGTTGATCTCTTCCCCTTACCCCCACCCTCCCCTACTTTCCCTCTGAGGTTTGAGAGTCCGATCACTGCTTCTCTTTCTCTGGGTCTGTTTTTGTTAATCAGTTTATGTTGTTCATTATTTCCTCTAGATGTGTGAGATTCCACTAGGCTTTTTTTGATGCTACCCCAGTGAAGAAGAAGCGACACCTTGCTACTGCCAGGCAGAGGTGGAAGTTCTGACTCACCCCTAGTCCCCATTGGTGCAGTGGGAGAGAGGGCTGGTGATGATGAAAGTCTTGGCTCCTGGTTGTCTTTCTGCTTCTGGTGGTGGCTGTAGGGTACTTCATTATGACCTTGCAAAGGTGGAAGTCTAGGCTCCCCACTTTACATTTTCTGGAGTGGATGGTGGTGGGGCCACAGTATTTTTTGGGGTATTTGAGCTGGACTAGAGTAGTTATTGTCTGAAAGATTTTTTATATTGCTAGATTTCTCCTTTCCTGGTCCTTGACTAGTATAAGCAAGATTTTGTTTTGTCTGTGCTTGTTTGTGTTTTTAGGTTGCCATCGTCTTCAGTTCCAAGTCTGGGACAAATGAGGCAAAAAGAAAACTCATGGAATTCAGCACTGCGTCCTTCCTCGGGTCTGCTTTTTTCTCTCCACCTTACAGAGTATTATGTTAGTTTTAATCTAATGTCTAAGATTTTTACTTGTACTTAGTGGGAAAGATAGGGAAAATAATGCCTATTCCATTTCTCCAGAAGTGGAGATCCAGTGTAGGATATAATATATCCATTTTACAGAAACAAAAATATACTATTCAAAGATGTTAATGAACTTGTCTAAGGCCACAAAGGAAGTGAGGATAGGGCAGAATCAAACTCAGGCTCTAAAGTTCTGAATGTCAGGGCTGAGGGGCAATCCTTTTTCAGCCTCTTTCCTGATAACTGAGTCCTCTCTCCATTGTCAAGTGCCATCATGGAGGCCATACAAGGAAGTAGCATCCCTCCTAATTTCTGCTTCTTGCACCAACATAAGATTTCACTCTGGGTAGCACGAACCTCAGATTATTGTATGGGATAATACAATATGTCCTGTTGTATGATGTTTCTGTGATTTCATTCCTGTGCAAGGCACATTGTTGATGATTAGTAGCTGCCAGTTGACTTTGCTTTTTCTGACCCTGGCATTTAAAGCTTGCGTGGAGAACCTTAGGCAAACACTGTCTGACATGAGTGAAAGAGAAGGCGTTACCACCTTCACCATTTCTTCTACATCCATTTCTCCATCGTTCCTCAGTCTTCTCCAATGTAGTGAGCATGGTGGAGCTGTGATCAGTTCCCCATAAGTGCCATTTTACTACTTTTGTGCACCACCTGATTTTGCTGTGCTTTCCAAAGCCAGTGTTTGCAGCCTTTCTCCAGAATTCCTGGCTCTTGGGGCCTGCCGTTCCATAAAGGCAAAAAGCTGAATACATGGGATTTACACCCCCTTGATGTTACTCTTAACTAATAACAGATGGGTACAGGCAACTCGGAGAGCAGCTGAGGTTACTCTCTGCAGGACAGTGCCGGGGGCAGCACTGCTGCTTGGCTTTCTCCCCCTTTCCACCTCACTCTCCCCTTCCTTTAAGGTTTCCCCTGGGAGCACTTCTTTAATAAATCACTTTCAAGACAAATTCTTATTTCAGGGTCTGAATCTGAGAAACCTGACTAAGACATCCATCAAAGAAAGTCAGAGGTGGAGTTGAGGGTGTGCAGTGGTCACTGTTGAGGAGGAAGAGGGAGGAGTCATGGCCAAGTTGCCATGATCCTGTTGTTATGGAGACAGATGTGCTGAGCTGTATCACAAGGTTGCTTTCTTCCAGGTATGGTGTTGCTGTGGAAACACAGAGCATGAAGCCTCAAAGAACACTCTGTTCTAATCTCAGCTGCTTTTTCCATCTGCTTTGTGTCTCATTAGCAGGAGGAGCCTCGTGAGACAGGAAGCTTTGACCACATCTCTGTTCAAGCCTTCTAGAGAAGGGCCCCACTTCGGGGCTTTTTCCTGTATAAATGGGAATCTTGGGGTATTTTTAGGTAAAGTTTGCTAAGTTAGATCTAAACAAACTCTTCTTATGCTAGCAAAATAACTGCTTGCAATCATACTTACAACATATTTATTCCAACCTAAGATAAAAAAGATTCACCTTAGACAGCCTTATTTTGAGGCCATAAATTAAAAAAAAAAAAAAATTTAGCATTAAAAAATTTTTAGAAAAAAAAAAAATTGCATTAACCTCTCTGTTCCCAGAAATGGGAATGGTTATGCTAACTCGTGCTAATGGCTTCTATCAAGGAAACAAGGTTTTAAGAAGGGTAGTTATGGGATGTGGTATCTCTCCGCGGTGTTGGCACTGACTCTGGAGACTAAGCATAGGCATCAATCTGGCCCAAGGCTACGCCTTGCTGGTGGCAGTGGCTCTCAGTTACAGTGTGGTGTGATAGATATGGTCTCATGATTAAGAGCATGGGCTTTGGTGTAAGACAGTGTCTTGTCTTAGTCACTGTGGGCTGCTCTAACAAAATACCATAGACTGGGTGGCTTAAGTAACAAACATTTGTTTCTTACAATTCTGGAGGCTGAGAAGTCCAAGATCAAAGTGCTCGCAGATTTGGTGTCTGGTGAGAGCTCTCCTCCTGCTTTTCACATGGCTGCCTTCCTCTTCTTTTATGAGTACTAATTCCATCATGAGGGCTCCACCCTCATGACCTCATATAAATCTAATTATACCCTAAAGAACTCACCTCCAAATACCATCACATTGCACATTAGGCCTACGATACACATCAATTTGGGGACATACAAACATTCAGTTAATCACAGATGGTTTTAGGTTGACTCTTGAGGCAGGGACAAAATGTGAAAAAGGTCTCTTTTATTGTAAAAAGGTATTTACCTTGACATTTAGAAATGGCAATGGCTTCTGCTTTCTTTATTATTATTGTTGAACTTAAACTGAATTGGAGTTTTTAAAATTAATTGCTGACATTTTACTACCAGAATTTCTTAGCAGTATTAGCTAGATTGGGAGTCAATATCATTTTTAAATAAAAGCAGTGTCAGTCATGGATCATCCAGGAAAACAAAAATCATTCTAGGTATTTCAACTAGAACAAGGCTTAATATGGGGAATAAGGTACCTACAGAAATCATTGAGAGGACTAGAGGAGAAAAGTCAAGAGCACAACCACAGCTATGGTCTATTCAAGGAGCCAGAGAGATTCTGATGCCATTCTGTGGTCAGCAACTGATAAAAAACCACTGTTGGCCTCATCACTCCTCTGCAGCCCTAAGGGAGGGAATTTCAAGGGAACTTGGAAACTGTTATTAAAAATTCCCATTTGCTATTGCCATTTGCAACAACATGGATGGATCTTGAGAGTCCAGTGCTAAGCAAAGTAAGTCAGGTGGAAAAGTACAAGAGCCATATGTTTTTATTCATTTGTGAACTATGCGACAGAAAGAAACATACAAAACAAACAAGAGAACTCATTGCCACCTAGAACAATGGTGGTTATTGGAGGGGAAAAAGGGTGGGGTAGGTTGAGGAGGGTAAATGGATGATGGAAGGATATTAAGCTTTGGGTGATGAGTGCACAATGCAATGTACAGATGATGTATTATAGAATTTTACACTTGAAACTTGTATAATCTTATTAACAAATATCATCCCAATAAATGCAATAAAAAAAACCTATATGCAAAAACTATCAGAGGAAGCAGAGTAATTCCATCCCCTATATGCCTTCTAGTTCTGGCATGAGTGTATCACCTTATCAACTAAGCCATTCACAGTACCCTGCTGAAAACTGAGTATGTGATATTTAGTTCCCAGGCTTCCAGCCTTATGATGTAGGGAGAAGAGAGAAGGGGAGGGAAAAGTGCAGGGCCAATATCTGGTTATCATTCATTCAATTAGCCTAGTCCCCAGCATCCTGGTTTTATTTCTCAGCATTTGTAATGGTGAATTGGATTATGAAGTGTATGAGTTGTAATTATGTTTTTGCCCTTGTATTGAATAGAGA
Organism: Pipistrellus kuhlii; assembly: GCF_014108245.1. NCBI lineage: Eukaryota > Metazoa > Chordata > Mammalia > Chiroptera > Vespertilionidae > Pipistrellus > Pipistrellus kuhlii. The sequence goes on from NW_023425404.1 coordinate 155,366,878, forward strand.
AAATTCCTGATTATATACACATTAGGTTGTTTAATTTGGAGTCAACTAAAAGTCAGAATATATTTAATGAAAGCTAGGGACCTGAGACCCAATGACTGGAATACCATTAACTATCTGGGATGGTAATATAACAATAGTATAACAATAGTACTCTGTTTCCCTGAAAATAAGACAGTGTCTTATATTAATTTTTGCTCCCAAAGATGCGCTAGGTCTTATTTTCAGGGATGTCTTATTTTTCCATGAAGAAGAATACAGTACACATTTATTGTTAAATGAAAATAAAGGAAATTTATTACCTGTATATGGTACGGTAGTACAGTAGTTGTCAACACAAACCAGACAAACTGTGAATCCTACAGTATCAAGAATTTACTCATTTATTCAATGACAATCATATCATCATCTTCTGGAACATCATCATAACAATCCAATTTCTGAATTTCCTGGTGAATTTCTTGTGACTCAATTTCTTTCAGAATCAGTGGACCAAATCTCTCATGTTTAGCAATAGCATTCTGAGACAGAGCCTAGGGGGGGCCTTATTTTTGGGGGATGCCTTATATTTCACTCAGAAGGAAACCTGTAAGTAGATCTTATTTTCAGAGGATGTCTTATTTTCGGGGAAACATAGTAGTAGTGATAATCATCCTATATAATAAAAGCCTAATATGCTAAGTGGTCATCTGTTCAACCAATCAAAATGTAATATGCTAATGATATGCTAAGGCTGCTCAACTGCTTGCTATGATGTGCACTTACCACCATGGGGCAGATACTCCGACTGGTAGGTTAGCTTGCTTCTGGGATCTGGCTGATTGGGACTGATCTACATGGGCCGGACATGCCTTAGAGCCCTCCCGTGGTCCCTCCTCAGCTGGCCAACCTGCCACATCTCTCCCTGGCCCAGTGATTGTGCATTGGTGGCGTCTCTTGGCCTGGTCTGCACCCTCTCGCAATCCAGGACACTTCGGAGGATGTTGGAGAGTCCATTTTGGCCTGATTCCTCTCAAGGCAGGAGCTTCTCCCTGGTAGTCAGTGTGCTCCCACAGGGGGAGCTCTGTTCAGCCAGAAGCCAGGTTCACAGCTGGCGAGTGCAGCAGTGGTGGCGGTAGCCACTCACACCTCTGTGGGATGTTTGACTGCTGCGGGGAGCAGGCCTAAACCATCAGTCGGACAACCTCGAGGGGTCCTGATCTGTGAGAGGGCACAGACAGGGCTGAGGTTCCCCTTCCCCCACCCCGAGTGCACAACTTTCATGCACTGGGCCTCTAGTATAATAATGATGATGATGATAATGATAGCTACTGATTATCTTTACTATTGGCAATTTTCTAAATGTTTTAAATCTACTAACTCAGTGGTTGGCAAACTCATTAGTCAACAGAGCCAAATATCAACAGTACAATGGTGAAATTTCTTTTGAGAGCCAAATTTTTAAAATATAAACTTCTTTTAATGCCACTTCTTCAAAATAGACTCGCCCAGGCCGTGATATTTTGTGGAAGAGCCACACTCAAGGGGCCAAAGAGCTGCATATGGCTTGTGAGCTGCAGTTTACCGACCACAGTACTAACTCATTTGCTTTTTTAGCAAAATCAGATGTGGTAGATACCATTGCTATTCCCACTTTATAGATAAAGGCACTGAAATACCTAGTCATTATATAAGTCTCCCAATTTCAATACAGCTAAGAGTGGCAGAACAAGACTTTGAATTTCAAACATCACAAAAACACATAGAAATTCCAGCAGTCAAAAATAGGGTTTTTATTCACTTGTTACTTTATTTTAAATCTTTTTATTAGGTGCCATCGACGTATGAGTTTTCTTTGGCTTTCCCTTCTGTTTACCTTTGTATTTTGTGATAAAATTAGTGGGTAAAATTCATTGACAGTGTTCTATGTGTCAGACACTATGCTAAAGGATTTGCAGGTAATATACCCTTTAATGCACAAGACCACTTAACGAGGCCTGGAGAGGTCAGGTAGCCTATTCGTGTCACACAATAAGTAAGTGGCAGAGCCTGGAATGAAATGCTAGCACTGCACTGGCCAAGACGGTTAGCTACTAGCCAAATGTCACGGCTGGGCGCTTTCAATGTGGCTAGTCTAATTATGATGTACGGTGAGTATAAAATGCATACTGTATTTCAGAGGCTTTTCACAGTGTGGCACATCTGGGAGATGTTGTAGGGTGAAATAAGACCGAAGCACCTCATTTCCAGGCTCAATCTCTTCTTAGGAGTTCGTCCGAAAATTATTGAGGCATGTTGGCTACAGTGATTGGAGTAGACTTTACTGAGAGCCAGGGACTTGAACTGGTGGTGGGGCTCTGAAAGGAAAGCATACATTTGCATTTCTTACAAATGCCAATGGCATTTTGAGCTTAGTGAGCAGATGAGTTATGCTGGAAGGGTGTGCTGTCTTCTGAGATTACTTATTACAAATCACTCAGCCTTGGAGTTGCCGAGTCTAGCAACTCAGTTTCTCTCTCTGCTTTGTTGTTCTCTCTCTATGTTGGCTCGCTTATTCTGACTCTTCGAGCACAGGGTGGGAAAAAAAAAAAAAAAAAAAAAAAACAACCAAAAAAACACTTGATTGACTGGAATTGCTGGGTCCCTGTTCAAAATTCTCTGAGGGGAACATGATTGACTGGGCTTTGGTCAAAGATTCTCTTTTAGTCAGTCAAAATGTGCAAATTAACAATATGCTACAGAAATAACTGCCTCTCTATTTTTTCACCTGCACTTCTATCATGCACGGGGAAGTTTGTCAACTCTTTTTCTCCTCAAAAGAATTTTTAAAATACTTTCACCACTCCATAATCATGCCACAGCTCTTAAACTAGTAAAGCAGTATAGTTCGCAATTTTATTTAAGGCAGTTCCCAATTCAGGTGTTTTGAGATGTCTTTTTGTGTTTGGCCAATGTATATACCTTTTACTGTTCCCATCTTTTATATATAAAACTCAATTAAACTCGATAGCTTCGTTCCCCTCATTTAATACTATTACATTCTATTCACATATTTAAGTAATGTTATTTTATAGTATTTTATCAGACTGTCTTTACATAGAGTGACTATGAAGATCTGGAAGGCAAATACTACGTTTACTTGTCTTTACTTTTCTTTTCTTTTTTAATATTTTATTGATTTTTCACAGAGAGAAAGAGAGAGGGATAGAGAGTTAGAAACATTGATGAGAGAGAAACATTGATCAGCTGCCTCCTGCACACCTCCTACTGGGGATGTGCTGCAACCAAGGTACATGCCCTTGACCGGCATCGAACCTGGGACCCTTGAGTCCAAAGGATGACACTCTATCCACTGAGCCAAACCGGTTTTGTGTTGTCTTTATTTTTCTAATTCTGGTACATGATGCACTTTCTGTAACCAAATGTTGAATGAAAGAAAGAATGAATGGCACTGAATTTTCTTTCTTTTTTCTTTTTTGTTAATTCTCACCTGAGGTTATTTTTTCCCATTGATTTTTAGAGAGAGTATAAGGGAGGAGAATAGAGAGAGAGAGCGAGATAACCATCGATGTGAGAGAGACACATTGCTTCATTGCCTCCCAAATGGTCCTTAACCAGGGCCGAGGACTAAGCCTGCAATCGAGGTACCTGCCCTAGACTAGAATCGAACCAGCTACTCTTCTGTCCACAGGCCAATGCTCTAACCATTGAGCAATTGGCTAAGGCTGGCACTGCATTTTCCATACCAAAAAAAGACAGGTTTTGTATTTTTAGGATTCCCTTTTTATCACCTGATCTGTGATTCTTTTCTAACCTACCAGGATTGCTTTTTAAATAACTTGTTCTTTGGACTCTCTTAGATGGAAAAAAAATTCACTTAAGATGATTTTTTAATACTCAGACTCACTCATGTAAGTGATGAGATTTGGCAGTGGAGTTGGAAGGTCTTTCTCAGTAGGGATCACCCCTATGGAGAAATGGTCTACAAATGTTTTCTCTGAAGGGAGCCTTGATACTAGAGAACACTGATCAGTCCCCTACAGATCTGTTTTGTGAGAGGGTTCTGAACTGAATTATGTGGCCACCTCTCACTGTCTGATCTGATTCCTCAAAGCCTTCTTCTCAGCCATGTTCCTGGGCATGACTGTTGCCCAGAAAAATTCAGGATGAAATGGTCCATTCAAAGGCTGTGGCCATAGGTTTAGCTACAGAAGTGTAAGTGTTTGGCCCGTGGCGCTGTCTATAAGATCGGAGTCCCTGGGCGGAAGCCAAAGCTCCGCTCCACATTATGCCATGGAACTGAAACTCAAGAGGGAAATAATGCTCCTGCCAACGCAGGAGCTTTGCAGCCGTGACAGTAATTATTAAAAACTGTTAACAGTCCAAATATTCCAGCAGCTGAATGCCATAAAAATGGAGCCAAACCTTCAATCAAGGGTTTCTAATATAATTTCTCTGTGCTAGCTTTGTGATTAAAGATGAGTTTAACGGACTCACATATTAATATATGTAAATGAACCAGGTTGGAATTGCCATATTATTAAGATGAAAACTTGGCTTATTTTATCCTCAAAATAAGGAAATATCCATCTAGACCAGCAAATGGAATCATTTTCCTGGTTTATACCAAACGTCCAAAACTGATAATTGCTGGTGCTTACTCTATATGGAAAGACATGGCTCAGCTGTTTACACAGTGAAACAATATAGATGACATGTACTGAATGCTGCCTATGAGCCAGGCGCTTTACATACTGGATGCTGTTCAACATCACAACTAGATCACCTCCACTTTACAGGTGGGGACACTGATATGCTTAAGGCTAACAGTAAGGAGCAGCGCTGCTATTTGAACTCTCATCTGGGTGGTTTTAAAACCTTTGTTTTTTATTTAAAAAAATGTTTTTATTGACTTCAGAGAGGAAAGAGGGGAGAGAGAGAGAGAGAGAGAGAGAGAGAGAGAGAGAGAGAGAGAGAGAGAGAGAGAGAAACACTAATGATAAGAGAGAATCACTGATCTGATCTGCTGCCTCCTGCACATCCCATACTGGGGATAGAGCTGGCAATGCAGGCATGTGCCCCTGACTGGAATTGAACCTGGGACTCTTCAGTCCACAGGCTGATGCTCCATCCATGGAGCCAAACCAGCTAGTGCGTCTTTGTTCTTTCTAAACTCCTAAGCTATCTTCTTTACCAGTTCTTCTCTCCCTCTTTTTTTCATTTTTTAAAAAAATATATTTTATTGATTTTGTACAGAGAGGAAGGGAGAGAGATAGAGAGTTAGAAACATCGATGAGAGAGAGTCATTGATCAGCTGCCTCTTGCACACCCCCTACTGGGGATATGCCCGCAACCAAGGTACATGCCCTTGACCGGAATCGAACCCGAGACCTTTCAGTCCCCAAGTCGACGCTCTTATCCATTGAGCCAAACTGGTCTCAGCTCTCCCTCTTTTTTTCAATTTCTTACAAGTTAAAATATAGATTGAATATATTTATGTGTATAATGAAGCCTGAGGGTAATTTTTTTTTGAGGGGGGATATGATGAAGATAATGATATATTTATAAAATGTAACTCAAACTAAAGTGATAGGAGCCTCCACTGGCTTTATAGCCAAGGTCATACTGTTCCAAACTAGTTCTGAGAGTGTGGGGCTGCCGCATGTGTCCTTGGGAACAGAGAAGGGCCCTCGGGTCCTTCTGTCCCACCTCCTGCTGTATCTCCATGCCGAGTCCTCTGTATCCCAAGATCCCACTCTCTCCACATCAGGGCCCTGACTTTGGCATAGGAAACCTATTGAGGCTGCAAATTCGGTTTCTCTGTAGCTCTGCTACAGTTAAATCTTATCCCTGATTTTCAGCACAGACTGCAAGATTTAAAGACCCCTTTAAATTCTGCAGTGGAGACATGTTGACATTCACAGTGTGCCTTGAATTGTTAGCTAGCTAACCTGAGCCTGTCATTTTCTTTTGTCAAGATTTCTAAGTCTCTTAAATAAAATGAGAAATTTACAATTATTGTAATTATCATGGGCCCCATAATGTTCAAGGGTACTGCCAGTGCATACTCCAATACATACTCGCTTCCTTTGGCTTCTTCCTTCAATCCACACAGGAAACCTTGGTGGCTGTGATGCTACTGCATGCCAGGGGTCATTACCACTCGACTTACCAACACCTGTGTGGACTTTATCTCTGTCTAACCACAAGAATGTGGTGACAGCTGTCTTGGTCTTGCATTCAGGATATTTATGTTGGAAGCATGGAAGAGGGAAGGGAAGAAGGCAATGCAAGGGTGAATTGTGAGACACTGGGGCTCAGTCCTTCCAGGGACCCTTTGAGGAACTGTGTGAGATGAACCTCAGAGGGACAGATGGGGAGAGAACTTAGCTACTGCCTCTCATGCCCTCTTGATCAAGGTTTGTTCCCTGGTGTTTACTTCCTCCCACCTCATAGATGACTATCTGTGGGGTCAGAATAGCTGGTCTGTGGGCCTCTCACCTGGCTTGACAGTGACAGAGAAGCCTGGGGGCAGAAAGTGGGCAGTATATTTGGAGCACTTGACATACTGTATGATCAGGTTACATCTGAGCGTAGTTGATTGCATCAGTAATGATGAATAAAACGTTAGGCAAGGAAGATGTGAAGGGGGGCACAAGAAGTATCAGACACAGATGTGATTTTGTTATATGGCCCCAACAAATTATCACAAAATAGATGATTTCCTAAAGTCTGGGTTAGCTGGTTTCAAATCACACCAGTACGAGGCATTGATGACTCTGTCTTGGTTGTGGTGCTCCAGTTTCTCCTCAGTCCCTCTCATCAAGTGTTCACAAATGTTGGGGTTTAGACTCAAGGTCACACGAATACTCAGGGCTTTACTTAAATGAATGCTTGGTTACATTTGTGTGGCTAGTGTCACATAATGACTGTGTATTTGTTGTAATCCCATGGTTGCTGGTGTTTTCTGAGGACTGTGGTGGTACAAAAGGCTGTGGGCCAGGGAAGGTAGAAATAGGATAACTTGTGAGGGAATCTGAAACAAAGATGTATGTCTCCATTGATGGGGGTGAATTCAATCAGATCCACTGGGAAGCTTTTCCCAGATGTCATGCTCTTGGCAGGGGGAAAGGGAAGGGGTTGAAGAGGCAGAGTATGTGTTGCTTGGAGCTACTCAACAGGCAAGTCTGCAAAGCCCCACCCACTTCTTTTTGAGAATGCTGGAGTTGCCCAGTACTCAGTGGAAGTTCCACAGGATTTTTGACAGATTTGTCACTTTGGTCCATCAGGTTCCTACAGCCATACCCAAAGCCAGGAGAGGCCCTGTGGAATGAGGGTGGCTGTCCACAAAGCTTCTGAAACAAAGACGTGACTTGAGCTGATTAAGAAGGAGACAGAGCCCTGCTGGTGTGACTTTGTTGGCTGGAGTGTTGTCCTGTGCACTGAGAGGTTGCAGTTTCAGTTCCTGGTCAGGGCACATTGATGTGTTCTCTCTCACATCGACATTTTTCTCTCGCTTTCTCCTTTTCTCCCCTTTTCCCCAGTCTCTCTAAAAATCAACAAGCAAGTTCTTGGGTGAGGGTTTAAAAAAGAAGAAGGAGGCAGAATACTTGTACAGACTTCTGTGTAACATCAGCTTTTGGAAACCCACAGCTGCCCTTGACCTCTTGACCAAGGTCTCCTCCGTCTCTACCACTAAAGCGTCCACAAGTGACTATGCTTTCCTAAACTGACCTTGAGGCTGGTGACAGGCTGTCCCTACAGGGCAGATCATCTGCATGCTCTGGGAGTCCTGCCTGCTCCTCCCCAGCCGCTGGCCTCCCGGGATGCTGCTTTTGGCAGGAGTGTCTTACAGCTGGGTTGATTATTAGCGAATTTCTGAATCATTTATGCCAATGCTCCCTTTTGTTAGTGTGAATGATCATGAACTGGTTGTAATAAAAGGGATTTGGGTTTGAGGAACAAAAGAGCGAGATCTATTTTTCAGTGTAACGTTATAAGTTGTTCAGTTTTGTTGTCGCTCTTGAAGACTGTTGGGAGAAGCAGTTCGGTGTGTTGGAAAGGACCCTGATTCCCGAACCTCCTCTCCTCCTCTCCTTACTGTGCCTTAGTGATCACCTTGTCTAACATCCTCATGCTTCGTTTGAGCAAACAGAGGCCCAGGGAGCTTAGCGGTGGAATCAGAATCAGAAGCCAAGTGGCTGAATTCTCTCTCTGCTCTCATCTACATGATCTCATTGACCTACTGGGCATTCGTTTAACTCGTGAGGACACAAGTGAGATGACAACTTTCTGCACTCATGAGAATGCTCTCCAGAAACTGACCAGGCTGGTACTCTGATCTCAGATTCCAGTGTCCACAACTGTGAGAAAATGAATATCTGCTGGTTAGGCCACTCAGTTTGTTGGTATTTTGTTATGGCAGCCTGAGCTGACTAATTCAGGGGGCTAGACTAGCTAGCGCAGACTATCAGAACTTGTCTTAGTTTGAGTTCTTCCAAAAGCTGACCCTGAGACAAGGATCAAAGGGAGACAGTTTAATTGGGAGTTGAGACCAGGAAGCAATGGGAGAGTATGCAGAAGTAAGACAGGAGGATAGCAAAGCCAGTATGCAGTGAGGGTGATCACTGTGGGCAACTGGAACTCAGTATCCCTGGGGACTCTCTGAAAGACAATGTGGAATTGCCTGGGAATTTCCCTTTTAAAGGCCAGGGAAACTGTGGTGCTCATATGTCAACTCACCGTCCCTGCAAAGGCATTAAGTTCTGAGCATTCCTGGCCTACATGTGAAGACACAGTGAGGATTCCTGGGTCAGTGAGTGCTATCAGGGTAGACGTGCAGTGGTGTGGACACAGGAGCTGTCTCCAGTCACTTCTGGGAGGACTGAAGGGACATGAACACGGCACAGACCATGTTGAACTACAGCAGAACTCTTACACTTCAAGATGATCATGAACATTTGTGGGGCTTGTTAAAATACATATTCTGACGCTGTCGAAAACAGTGTGGAGTTTCTTAAAAAAAAAATTGACCCAGTGATCCCACTTCCAGGGATATATCCTAAGAAACCCAAAACACCAATAAGAAAGTATGTATGAACCCCTATGTTCATAGCAGCACAATTTACAATAACTAAGATTTGGAAACAGCCCAAGTGCCCCACCAGCGGATGAGTGGGTAAAAAAGCTGTGGTACATCTACACAATGGAATACTACTTAGTGGTAAAAAGGAAGGAACTCTTACCATTTGCAACAGCATGGATGGACCTGAAGAGTATTAGGCTAAGTGAAATAAGCCAGTCAGAGAAAGGCAAGTATCACATGATTTCACTCATATGTGGAATCTAATGAACAAAATAAACTGAGGAACAAAAATAGATCCAGAGGCATAGAACCATGGAACAGATTGACGAATTTCAGAAGGAGGACGGGGTGTGAGGTGGGAGGGAATATTAATGGAGGACCTTATATATACACTAGAGGCCTAGTGCACAAAAATTTGTGCACTCAGGGGGGAGGAGCTGGTCCCTCAGCCAGGCCTGTGCCCTCTAGCAATCTGGGACCACTTGGTGGATGTCTGACTGACGGCATAGGCCCACTCCCCAGGGGATTGGACCTAAGCTGGCAGTCAGGCATCCCTCTGGCAACCCAGGAACCGTAGGGGCTGACTAACAGCTTAGTTGGACATCCTTAGCACTGCTGCAGAGGCAAAATAGGCTCCTGTCACTGTTGCTGTGCTGGCCAGCCATGAGTCAGCTTCTGGCTGAGCAGTGCTCCCCCTGTGGAAGCACACTGACCACCAGGGGGCAGCTCTTGCATTGAGTATCTGACCCCATCATTCAGCCATTAGGGTCAATTTGCATATTACCCTTCTATTACCTAGGATAGCCCATGGACATAGACAATAGTATGGCAAAAGTTTGGGAGGGGTGGGTATGGGGAGGAGGGGTCAATGGGGAGAACAACAACAATAACAACAATAACAAAAGGAGACGTCTGTAATACTTTCAACAATAAAGATAAATAAAATAAAATAAAATCTTGCCATAGAAAAAAAATACAAATTCTGATTTAGTAAGTTTGGAGTGGGGCCCAAGATTCTGCATTTCTAACAAACTCCCTATGCCGCCACTCTAGCTGGTCTATGGATGAGGCTTTAAGTAGAAAAAGTTACAGATTCTTTCATGGATTCAGCTCATTTCCACACATATTTATTGAACACTTGCTGAGCTGGATACTGGGGCTATCCTGTGATATACATTCAAAATAGTGAGATTAGAACATAGGGATCAATATTGTATCTGTTTTACAGATGATCTAAGGGCTACCTGCTTTAATTGTCCAGGCTTGGAAGTACTTAGTACATATTCATTTCTTTTAAGAATCAGAGGAAGAAGGATTCCTGAAGTGTTTCTATTTCTTGGACAGAATTTGAGCCTTTTAAAAATGGTGGAAGCCATTAGCACAGATCTGCCTCTAGGTATGTGTCTCAATGTTGTGGTATTAGCCTTCCTGAGACCAAGAGAGGGTTTTCACAAAGCTATTGTCCACTTGAACATTTTAAAATTAAAAAAAAATCTGGAGGTGTAATAAAAATAGCAACATTTTTATAGTAGTTTACAGCTTTCAGAGTGCTTTCCACCACATTATCTCATTATGCCATTGCAGACTTGAGAGAAAATAATCTATGAATGGCATTTTAAGATAAATGTATTGCACATTAGGGCAGGTACATTACACAGCTGGGTACATGATATTCAAGATCAGATGATAATGAAAAATGACTGTGAAGAAGGCTGCATATAAACATACTGTGTCCTAGAGTACTCAGATAAAATCTGCACTAGCTGGGAAAAGGCAGTTCAGCATATTGTCATTAGTTTCTCACCTTTAAACTTTTCAATGTAGAAGTTGTAGAGTTGCATCAAGGGTCTTATGAACACTTTTGCCCTATGTACAGATCTTCCAATTTGACCACTTGGTTTTTCATTCTGTTGAGAGGCTTAGGGCCAGCTTTATGTCTCATCTCAAGTTAAGTCCCAGGAGTGTGGCTCACACACAATGGGTATACCTCATGGCTGTCAACCTCTTTGGCTGAGCAGCCAATGGGCTTAGCTGGTCAGATAAGAAAATAAAAATGAGATGGTGAAGAATTTTTTTAGACATTGTAAAATGACCTGGCTGTGCCAATCTTCATAAATATTTTGCTTCATATGCAATGAACTTTAATTATATCTATCAAATATTATCAACAGAGATTATGAATTATGTCTAATATATAATTACACCTAAATAAAAGTAAACTATTTTAATAACATTTAATAATAATAATAATAATAATAATAATAATAATAATAATAAAATTCCAATAACCATGAAATATTGAGTGGAAAGGAAGCAAATGAATGTCATTTATGAATATTTTGTCAGTCAGAATGCTTTTTGCTTTAATTAATATAATTTTTCCCTAACCAGTTTGGCTCTGTGGATAGAGCATCAGCCCACAGACTGCCAAGTCCCTGGTTCAATCGCAATCAAGGACATGTACCTGGGTTGCAGGCTCAATCCTCACCCTAGGTGAGTGTGGGAGGCAAACAATTCATCTGTCTCACTCACATCAATGTTTCTCTTTTTGTGTCTCCCTCCTTTCTACTCTCTCTAAAAATCAATGGAAAAATATCCTTGGGTGAAGATTAACAACAACAAAAGAAAATGAATATTTAATGGAGCCCAAAATTTATTGTTTACATAACCCATATCTGGAAGTAAGTGGTTCTGAAATTTATTAATTTAGCAGCACAGTTGATGTCTGAGTTCTGGATCAACTTCTCTGTGATTCTTTTGATTTTCATTTCATACTCACACAATGGCTATCACAGCTCTGAGCATGGCATCCTCACACAACTGAACTGAATTCAAATAGGAAACAGAGTGCTTCCCTTCCCCTCCTCCTCCTCCTCTTCCTCCTCCTCCTCCTCCTCCTCCTCCTCCTCCTCCTCCTCCCCCTCCTCCCCCTCCTCTTCCTCTTTGTTTCCTCCTCTTTCTCTCTTCCTCCTCTTCTTTTTCCTCCTCTTCCTCTTCCTCCTCCTCTTCCTCCTCTTCCTCCCCCTTCTCCTCCTCCCCCTCCTCTTCCTCTTCCTTTCCTCCTCTTTCTTCTTTTTCCCCTCCTCCTCTTCTTTCCTCTCCTCCTCCTCCTCCTTCTCTTTCTTCTCCTTTCTCCTCCTTCTCCTTCTTCTCCTACTTCCTCTTCTCCTTCTCCTCCTTCCTCTTCCTTCTCCTTCTTCTCCTTCCTCTCCCTCTTCCTCTTTTTCTTTTTAAATGATATAGAAAATTCATTTTGAGAAATCCTTTTAAGTTTCCCATAGACCATTTTGACTAAAAGTGGGCCATCTGTCCATTCAGACACCACTCATTGGTAGAGAAAGTGGGATTAGCATGATTGGCTCAGCTGATTATGTGTAATCTTCCAGGGCTGGGTTAGGGTATAAACGTTCTTGGGCACATTGCTTCCTCAAATATGAACAAAATAGGTTAGGAAAAAAATGAAATGGCTCTTGGGGAGGCAAGCAATTTTGTCTGATACACATATTTTCTATCGTTTCTTTAGAAGTTATTTGATTGCCTATTAATTGAACCAGAAACACACTGAGGTGTTAGAGTCAAAGACTAAGATGTAGAACATTACCTCTTACTGAATTCTACAGGCTTATAAAAATATTTGTGGGACAAGTTGTGTTTCTTGCTAGTTTGGGATTCTTATGAAATGGGAGATTTCCTGTCCAGAACTCAGCCCCCACATGGTGGCATATGCCCCCTATATTGCTTGCATGCCTGGGTCTTCAGAGGGGGAGAGGAGAAACAGCATGTGGCCTAATGTTACTAGACGGTCTTTGTGGAGGAAATTTTTCAGGGAAATTTGGAGATTGAGGGAGAGCAGAGCTGGGGGAAAGATGTAGAGGTAAAGAAAAGGAGGATTTAAAAAGTGTTATCTGAATAGGTATCCATCCCCTTCATGTATTCAGAAAACACAGATAAGGCCTTGACCAGGTAGCTCAGGTGGTTAGAGCATTATTCCTATCACCAAGGTTGCAGGTTCAATCTCCGATCAGGGCACATATAAGAATCAACCAATGGCCGAGACTGGTTTGGCTCAGTGGATAGAGCATCGGCTTGGGGACTGAAGGGTCCCGGGTTCGATTCCGGTCCCTTGGTTGCTGGCACATCCCCAGTAGGGGGTGTGCAAGAGGCGGTTGATCGATGGCTCTCTCTCATCGATGTTTCTAACTTGCTATCTCTCTCCCTTCCTCTCTGTACAAAATCAATAAAATATATATATATATATATATATATATATATATATAAAAAGAAAAGAATCAATCAATGAATGCACAAATAAGTGGAACAACACTTTGATTTTTTTTTTCTCTCTCTCAAAATCAATTTTAAAAAATCTTAAACAAGCAAAAACACAACAAACAGAAAACACAGTTAAGAATATGGGCTAATTTAGAATAGATGTCTGTTTTATAGCCTGTGTTTCTTCAACATTGCTCTGAAAGTTGTGTCTTCAGCAGGATATATTCTCATCATTGCCCTCAAGGGGTAAGCAAAGTATTCTCCCCAGTGACCCCAATTCTAACTGAAAAGCCATCTAAACCTGTGGGAGGACCTATGGGAATTATAGAATGTTGGAACTTCCTTGCCCAAGGTTATCTCAAGTTCCAAGATAATTGCTCAAGCATTACCCACCATATCTACACTAAGCTGAAGGAAAAAAAGGGAAGAAGTAGGAGAGGCAAAGGGGAGTGCTAGCTGGTTTCTTAAGGATGATTCTCAGTAGCAGCTACATGATACATATAGACACATATCTCACTAATCAGAATTTAATTACATGATCCACCTAGCTATGTGGGCATCTGGTAATGTGGTCCTTATTTTGACTGGCCATATACTTAGCTAAATATTCTATTTCCCCCCAAATTTAATAAATCTTTATTTCTCAGATTATTACAGTTGTCCTCCCCACCCCCCCCTCTCCCAAATAGCTCCCTTCTACCCGGTTCCCACCCCACCTTCTGTCCTTATCCCCCTCCCCCCATCACCATTGTCCTAATCCATAGATGTATGATTTTTGTTAAGTCTCTTCCTGTACCCCCCACATCCCTTTCCCCCTGAGAATTTTCAACCCTCTCCCATTCTCTGCACCTAATTCTATTCACCAGTTTATTCTGTTCCTCAGATTTTTAATTCACTTGATTTTTACATTCACTTGTTGATATATATGTATTTGTTGATCATAATTTTTATCTTTTTTCTTCTTCTTTCTCTTCTTAAAGCATACTTTTCAGCATTTCATATAATCCTGGTTTGGTGGTGATGAACTCTTTTAGCTTTTTCTTATCTGTGAAGCTCTTTATCTGCCCTTCAATTCTGAATGATAACTTTGCTGGGTAGAGTAATCTTGGTTGTAGGTTCTTGCTATTCATCACTTTGAATATTTCTTGCCACTCCCTTCTGGCCTACATACCAGTTTCTGTTGAGAAATCAGTTGATAGTCATATGGGTGCTCCCTTATAGGTAACTACCGTATTTTCCAGCGTATAAGACGACCCTCTAATTTTACAATTGAAACATAGGTTTAGGCCTATATTCACTGTATAAGGCTACCCCCCACTTCTGAGGCAACACCAGTTCTTTTTTTAATAGACCGCTTCTCTGACTCTGGCCAATCTGAGCAGGTTTTTTACTAGAACACAGTGTAGCTTCGGGTACAGAATATGTATAATTTGCATGCATAAAAAGCCTGCTTGGATTGGCTGAGTTAGAGAGGCGATCTATTAAAAAAAGAACTGGTGTTGCCTCGGAAGTGGGGGGTAGTCTTATACAGTGAATATAGGCCTAAACCTATGTTTTAACTGTAAAATTAGGGGGTCATCTTATACGCCAGAAAATACGGTAACTGTTTTTCTCTTGCTGCTTGTAAGATTTTCTTTGTCTTTTGCCCTTGGCATTTTAATTATGATGTGTCTTGTGTGGTCCTCTTTGGATTCCTTTTGTTTGGGGTTCTGTGTGCTTCCTAGACTTGTAAGTCTCTTTCACCAGGTGGGAGAAGTTTTCTGACATTATTTTTTCAAATAGGTTTTTAGTATCTTGCACTCTCTTTTCTTCTGACACCCCCATAATTCTGATGTTGGTATGCTTGAAGTTGTCCCATAGGCTCCTTACACTATCTTCAACTTTTTGAATTCTCTTCTCTTCTTGCTTCTCCAGAGGAGTGTCCTTTGCCTCTTTGTATTCCAAATCTTTTACTTGATTCTTATGTTCCTCTAGTCTGCAGTTGGGTCTCTGTATAATGGTGTTTTTTTTTTGTTTTTTTTTTAATTTCAATCAGTGTATGTTTAATTTCTAGTTGGTCCTTTTTCATATCCTCGAGAGTCTCATTAAACTTATTGGCCTTTTCTAGGAAATTCTTGAAAAACCTTATAACAGTGGTTCTGAACTTTATATCCAGTCTTTTGTTCTCCTCCTTTTCTTTCATTTGAGATCTCTTTCCTTGTCTTGGCATTTTTCCTGCTTCCTTGCATTGGTAGGATGACTTTGTATGTTTGGTGTCCTATATGGCCTATTGGGTCAGGCTCCCCAATTACCTGAGGTAGACACTCTTGGTCTTCCCCTTTGTGGACTGGGTGTACAGCCTTGTTGTAGTTAAGTCCTGATTGTTGTTGGTATCACTGGGAGGAATTGACCTCCAAGCCAATTGGATGTGAGTATCAGCTGTGTCTACTCCAGGATACCTTCTGTATTGGAGACAGTCTTATAGGACCAGACTTGCAAAATTGCAAAAACCTCTGAGCTCAGATTGGATGGGGTGGAGTCTCAGGGCTGAGCTGACAGTCTAGGCTTCCTGTCAGCCCTGCCCTTGTGGGCGAGCCTCAGACCTCTGCCTTCCGAGGCTCCCCTGAGTTTCCACCTGACAGTCCAGATTCCCGCTGCAAGAGCCTGGGTGCCCCAGGGGCTCACCTGGAATTGGGTTGGGTTTCTGTAGTCTGGAGCTTCCAACTTCTTCTGCTATTCAGCGGCTGCAGGAACCTCTGCGGGTCAGACCTCTCTGCATTCACTCACTAGCGCGCTGCTGTAGAACCTGCCCACTGTGGCTCCTGGCTCCCCCAAGTCTCCCAGTCTCTGAGTCTCCAGTGCCTTTCTCTACAGTCCAGACTTCACCCATATGAGCCTGGGTCCACGGGGTTTCGGATGAGGTTGGGGTTTAGTGCAGTTGGAACTGGGGTTCAGTGCAGTCGGGGGCTTCCTTTCCCCTCTCGCCAGCCAGGCACTCGACCACCTTCCTCTCTACATGCTAGTGTCTCCCTACCTCAGCGCTTTGTGGTTCCCCTGATCTGTGAGCCTCTCTCCTTCTTTCTAGTTGTAGATTTTTCCACTCAAACAGCTTTCCTGTGATTTTGGATGATGTCCGTTCTATCTTTTAGTTGTTGTTTTGAAGTTGTGGGAGGCAGCAGCTTAGGTGCTTACCTAGGCCGCCATCTTGGTTTCTCCTAAATACAGTATTCTATTATTATGGAAAAAAGAAAGAAGGGATATTGGGAGAATAAAAGAAGGGAGCCTCTTACAGACCTGTACTCCCCTCTGTAAATGGGAGATGGACTAACACTTTTATGACTCTTTCCTCTTATTCATGTCATTTATTTAGCATGAAATGTTCTTTTTTCCCACGTGCATCTCACATTTATGCACAACTCCTTTGTTGTCTACTGACATTTTCTAATCTTCATAGCTTAATTCAATGTTACTCCTTCAAAAGAGAATTCTTGGATTAGAAATCTTCTTGCCAATTAGAACTAACTTTTTCTATGTCCTCCAGCCCTTTTCTTATACATGTATTATAGCAAAGTGTTCATTCTTTTTTACATTATCAGAAGTTGTTTATTTTCCCCTTAGATTGTAAATTTCATAAGGGCTAGTTTCTGTATTTAACCATTTCCAAATTCATACAGTGCCCACATGAAAAAGAAGTAAACTCATATCTTGTTTAAGCCAGTGTAACTTTGCATCTTTCTAAAATCACTCACAGCTAAGTATAATCCTAACTAACATAAGAGCTTTTTCCCTTCCCTTTATAGAACTGGGAAGCACTCTATTTCTGAACTGATGATTATACAGTTACCACCTACAAAGGGCTGGAACATTAAAAGAAGGAAATTAATGAAGAAGTTTGGGAATTATTATTAAGTTGGTGCTATGATGTATTCTCAGTCTTCAGTGTTAGAGGGTTGGTAGGGTGAAGAAGAAGGATGTGGTTTTTGTAATCTAACATACCTGATTTAAAATAGTGGTTAAATGACTTATAGATGTGTGAGCTCTGGTAAAAGAATTATTTTTCCTAAGTCAGAGTTTCCAGATCTGTAAAATGGAAATAAAAAACTTACTTTGCAAGGTTGTTTGGAGAATTAAATAAGCTGTGCCCAAAGTGCCTGGTACTGAGAGGATACACATGATTATAATGATCATACTGCGGATTTGGAGTGATTCAGGGAAAAGCTCTAAATTGCCTTATCCCAGAGCCACAAAGCTGATTACACATGGGTCAGTGGTCCTTGGAAGGAGATTTGCCACAGAAGGCAAGGCATGTTATTACTGATAACAGAAATTGAGAGCACACCATTTATAGTCCTGTAATTGAGATGATATTTGGCATATTGGTTTGGACAATATCACTCCAACATCCATTTCAAAAACCTCCAGATGAAAAACAGACACAAGGTACGAGCACTCATTGATGCTCTTAATAGTCATAGCAACATGTTGGATAATGGTAAAATTATAAGTGGCAATTCCATTGAAATGTGGGCTGAAGCATACCTATTAAATTGGTACCATAGTTAAAACAGTCTGTGCTTTTCATAGTTCTCTAAGGAGGAGCAGTTAAACCCCAGATTTTGTCTTTATGGACAGCAATATAGAAGTTATACATATCACAGACCAAAAGCAACCAGTGACAAAGCTGTCAGCACTTCAAAGTCAGAATAAAAGAATAGATGCAATACTTAAAAAGGAAAATTGGAGAAGTTTATGTGAAAACTTGGTTAAAAAATGACTTGTGGGCCCCCAAAACTTATGAGTAACTTTTTTGACTTTGTACAATGTAAAGTCTCCAGAAAGTTTTTGAGGCTAATTCCTAACCTATATTTAGCACTTTTCAGTTTATTAAATGCTTTGACATACCTTACCTCACTTAATTATTCTATTCTGTATAACAAATTACTACCAATTTAACCATTTAAAACAGCATACATTGATTGTTTTATAGTTTCTGTGGGTCAGAAGTCTGGGCACAATTTTTAAAAAATATATATTTTATTGATTTTTTACAGAGAGGAGGAGAGAGGGAGAACTAGAAACATTGATGAGAGAGAAACATCCACCAGCTGCCTCCTGCACACCCCACACCGGGGATGTGGGCACTATTTTTAAAAAATATATATTTTATTGAATTTTTACAGAGAGGAAGAGAGAGGGATAGAGGGTTAGAAACATCGATGCGAGAGAAACATCAATCAGCTGCCTCTTGCACACCCCCTACTGGGGACGTGCCTGCAACCAAGGTACATGCCCTTGACCAGAATTGAACCTGGGACCTTTCAGTCCGCAGGCCAATGCTCTATCCCTTGAGCCAAACCAGTTTTGGCGAAGTCTGGGCACAATTTAAGTGCACTTCTGCTTAGGGTCTCCTGAGGCTGAAATTAAGGTGTTAGCTAGCCTTCATTCCCACTCAAGTTATTGGTGGGATTAATTTCTTATGTTTGTAGGCCTGAGAGCTCTGCTTTCTTCCTGGGCCCTCAAACTACTGGACACTCAACTCCTGGAGGCTGCTCATAGCTTCTTGGCAGGTGGGATTTTCAAACTTGTCCACTGTCTTCAATAGCTGGCAAAGAGAGTCTGGTAGCAAGATGAAGTTTTATGTTACTAGAGGCCCGATGCACGAAGATTCATGTAAGAATGGACCTTTCTTCCCCTGGCTGCCAGCACCACCTTCGCTCCAGGCTGGAGCAGCCTTTCTGCCTTCCCACGCTGCCCAGAGGTCAGCAGGAGATGGGGTGGTGTGGAACACTTGCATCGTTGCCATGGCAACAATGAAGGCATCCTGCACCCCCCCTGGTCGCTCAGCGACTGCGTATGCAAATTAACTCACCATCTTTGTTGGGTTAATTTGCATACTCACTCTTGATTGGCTGGTGGGTGTTGTGAAGGTACAGTCAATTAACATGTTACTCTTTTATTAGGTAGACTAGTGGCCTGGTTCATGGATTCCTGCACATTGAAAGGAAATTAATTAGAAGAAATATTTTAAGATTGCTATTCTCCCTTTATCTATAATAGAAGTGTCAACCAAATTCATGATCAACAATGACAGATTAAAACACACACATGCAATTGGCACCAGCAAGAGCTTTATATGCATTGTGCATGTGCGAGTCAACTTAGCCTTTTATAGATATAGAATAAACTTGCTTAATTAGACCTGCTTTCTGATTTAACTAAACTTTTTCCAGCCCAGTGAAGCACCCCAACTTCTCTTTTAGGTAATTGTCAGCAACACAGCAGTAAATATCAACATGAAGAAGATTATTACTGTAGATCACGCAAGGAGAACAAAGGTTAAAATATTTAACTGTAGCAGGGTTTGACTATATTCTGTGCAGTGAGAAAATCTGAAGTCATTTTCAAAGTCCATCATTTCTTCTTTTCAGTCAGGTCAAGTTCTTAAAACTTTCTAAATCTCCATATTCCTGCTAATGAAAAGAATTCCACCAAGTCTCCTCTCTACCTACTCCAGGACTTCTGTGAGGATCAAATGAGATGAGGCATGGGGAAACGCTTCACAAACATTTGATTAAAGTGTAAAATGTTTGCACCTGGCTATAAACCAAGTCATGTTGTCATGTTCCTGGGGTAAAGAAACTGCAAGGAGGCTATTCACTAGGGGAAGGAATCTGGGCATTGCTATGTGATGTTATTACCTGGTGCCCACAGTGATCATTTCTGGGCTGAGCCTGGGCTGGGGGCTGCATTTTGTGCCAGGGGATCTCTGCAGCATTGGTTGTTATTTGGTAGGGTGTTGTCCTGGGGTGGTGGCGGGGCCTGTGCTCCACTTGGGGGAAGCTGAGTGTTGTTTGTGGGCACCAGGTCTGTAGTGACATTTATTGTTAAATGGCCTGTCACTAGGGAGAGGAAGTCGATGTTGCTACATGATGTCGTTACTCAGTGCCCACAGCAACAGTTTCTAGGCTGGGCTGGGCTGGGCTGGGCTGGGGACTGCATTTTGTACCATGGGGTCTTGGCAGTGTTGGCTGCGATTTAGTGGGCTGTTGTTCCAGGTTTATGGTAGGTCCTGTGTCCCACTTGGGGAAGCCGAATGTTGGTTTGTAAGTGCCAGGTCTGTGGTGCCATTTATTTGTAAATGGCCAGTGCACATCGTGACAGCTCCTGCACAGAGTGTCTGCCCTCTGGTGGTCAGTGTGTGTCTTACAACTGGTTAAATGGATACTTAGCATATTAACCTTTTATATATATACTAGTGGCCCAGTGCATAAAATTCATGTACAGGGAGGGTGAGAGGGAGATGTTACTCAGCCCAGTATGTACCCTCTCCAATCTGGGACCCCTCTAAGAATGTCCTACTGCCAGTTTAGAGGAGTTGGGCCTAAACTGGCAGTCAGACATTTCTCTCACAATCTGGGACTGCTGGCTCCAGCTGCTCACCTGCCTGCCTGCCTGCCTGATTGCCTTTAACCAGTCTGTCTTCCAGCCTGCTCACCCCCAACTGGCCCCCCTGCTGGTCTGCTTACCCCCAATTGCTACTGCTGTCCCATCCTGGCCTAATCACCCCCCAGAGACCCAAAATCCCAGCCCTCCTTTTTTTTTTTTTTTTTTTTTTTTTTTTTGCACCTCCTTGAGCAGAGGCCAGGGCTGGCTAGAAGCAAGTATCTAGAATTTATTTATCTTCTATAATTGAAACTTTGTAGCCTTGAGTGAGGTCAGGGCTGTCCAGGGCAGGCCGGAAACTTGGCTTCCTCCATTGCTGGCGGCAACCCAAGCCTCCTGCTCAGCTCCAGCTCTGTGGCCAGCTGCCATCTTGTTTGGGTTAATTTGCATACTCGCTGCTGGTGGGTGTGGCTTGTGGGTGTAGCAGAGTGATGGTTAATTTGCATGTTTCTCTTTTATTAGTGTAGACTAGAGGCCCAATGCATGAAATTCATGCAAGAGTAGGTCTTCCTTTTCCTGGATGCTGGTACTGGCTTTCCTCTGACACCTAGGACCCAGGCTTTCCTCTGCCCACCAGCAGGCACCTAGGACTTGGGCTTCCCTTGCAGCCTTGGCTTCGCTCAGAAGGTCATTTGGAAGGATGTCCAATCTAATTAGCATATTATGCTTTTATTATTCTTCTTACTTATAAAAGCCTAAGTGGTCATCACGCCATGATGTACCATGCTGTCACAAAATGGCTGCATGCACAGCTGGCACACGCAGGTGGGCGGGGCTGGGCTTGATGCTGTGTGTGTGGCATGGAGCCTGCCTGAGAGTCCCACCTCCTCCCAGCATTGCGCACAAAGCCAGGAGGAGGCGGGTCCCCCAGTTCCACCCAGTGAGGCCTGCCTGGGGGATTCCACCTCCTTGTGAGGAGGCCTGCCTGGGGGTCCTGCCTCCCCCAAGCTCTGTGTGGCGAGGCCTGCCTGGGGGTTTGGCAAGGCCTGTCTGTGTGTCCCTGAGCTCTGCACAGCGAGGCCTGCCTGGGGGTCCTGTCTCCTCCCAGCTCCACACAGCGAGGCCTGCCTGGGAGGTCTCCTGCCTCATTTAGTGAGGCCTGACTGGGGGTCCTGCCTCCCGGCTCTGCATGGCACAGAGGCAGGACCTCTGGCTCCGGCCTACCTCTTTGGGGCAATCTATTGAGGAATCCTGGTGGGTGGGTGAGGCCTACTTTTTTGGAGCAATCAATCATGGGGCTCCTATACTGTGACAGGGCACAGGCCAGTCTGGGGGACCCCACCCCTCCTGAGTGCACGAATTTCGTGCACTGGGCCTCAAGTAGATATTGTAGATAACCACAGAGTGACCTTCTGTAACTTTCAGTATATTCTATTGGTTAGAAGCAGCTCACACTCAAGGGGAGGGGATTAAGCAAAGGGCATGCACACCAGGAAGAAGGGATCATAGTGTCCCTTCTATGGTGGAGTCTGTCCACCATAGTTTTCAGTTCAGTCCTTTGAGAAAGTGGGATAGATATTCCTACTTCAGTTATACAGATGAAGACACTCATTATTAGAGAGGTTAAATGAATGGATATTCAAGACTACATAGTTAATAAGAGTAAACCTAGAATTCATTCCTAAGTCATAGTTCTGTGCTCTAATCATTAGTATTTACCATCTTGTATGTCTTTGTATCTATCCATTTATCCATTCATCTACTCACCCATCCCACCATCTTAGTATGATCTTCTTTTCACTACATGATACTTCTTATGTAAATGTGAGTAATATTCAGCAAACTCACTTCTTTGAACACAGCGGGCTTACATGTGTCTGTGTTAGACAGGTTTGGTGAGATTCTTCTGTGGTAACAGGAATTTCAAAAATCTCCATGGTTTAAAATAACAAGGGTTTATTTCTTGCTCATATTACACATCCTTTGCAGGTCAGCTGGGTGGTTTGCTTCATCTTTTCTTACCCAGGCTGATATTATAGTCACTGTCTTGAAAGCTGTCAATCCCCATTCCAAAGGGAAAAGAGAGCTCTGGTGAGGTGTGCAATTGCAGTTAAATGCTCTGACCCAGAAGGGAAACATGGCATTTGCTTAAAAGTAGTCAAATGGCTTTCCCCAGCCATAAAGGAGCCAGAAAGTTCAATTCAACATGATTTCCAGGAGTGGAGAGACCCAGTAATAATTGGTACATAATTTGTGAAGTACTAACTACCATAGCAGTGAAATTAACCCCCCTCAAAATGCACCCGTGCTACCTTTGTATATTGTTCATGGCCTTAGCCCCAAGTCCCTCACCTGACCTGGCCCCCACTCTGCTTCCGGACCTGTTCCAGAGAGCTTTAGTTTTTAACTCGTGATATACTTACATCTTCAGTACCTCTCCCCAAGCCTGAGCTTTACAAATGCTTCTCCAAAGTCTGATTTCTGTTTCTTTCTTTCTTTCTTTCTTTCTTTCTTTCTTTCTTTCTTTCTTTCTTTCTTTCTTTCTTTCTTTCTTTCTTTTTTCTTTTTTGAAGGATCTCTTATCTTTTTTAAAAAATATATATTTTATTGATTTTGTATAGAGAGGAAGGGAGAGAGATAGAGAGTTAGAAACATCGATGAGAGAGAGTCATCGATCAGCTGTCTCTTGCACACCCCCTACTGGGGATGTGCCTGCAACCAAGGTACATGCCCTTGACCGGAATCGAAGCCGGGACCTTTCAGTCCCCAAGCCGATGCTCTATCCATTGAGCCAAACCGGTTTCGGCTGGTTTCTGTTTCTTTCTTGATCACAATTTCACTTTGTATTCTTAATGACATTGTTGTTGTTCCCCCCTCCCCCCATTCTGGGTAAACAGTACACCAAATTGTGCTGTACTTCTGGGACCCTAAACCCAGACCCAGGCCTTATAAGCTGATGTCTTTGTAATAATGAAGTTATCGATATTACCATGATGAATACCATGTGGGGAGAAAACTATCATTATATCCTTAACTATTCCCCTGAATTCCTTTCTTCAGAGACACTGTAGGCCAAGCATGTCAAACTCATAGCCTGTGGGCCTCATGCAGCCCATAATGAATATTTTGCGGCCCAGCCAATATAACGGTATGTAAGAGATGCTTTAATAAAAATTTTGTAACTTAATTTTTTTAATATCCTGTTATACATAATTATTAATAACGAACTGCAATGTTCACTAATGACTGATTACTATAATTGCGTTGCATTCATTTCCCTTACACTCCTTACATGCAAGCATACCATTTCTCTCCACTAATACTAGCAGAGGATATTTTAGCAGCCAATTGCCCCACCATTAGTCCTGTACTGACTTGTTGGGCATGCACAACAGGAAATATTTCACTTTCAGAGAACAAGAAAAACAGGTTTATTTGTGTTACATTAATTAATTTGTGCAGTTATTCAGTGTCTGTTAAGTTAATGTTTAAGAAAAATATTAATTTTTATTAAAATGTTGTATTATTTTATATTAACAATTATTCATTTATTTCAGCCCTTTGTATTTAACATATCTATTGAAATAAACCTACGGTTTCTATGAAAATTGAAGCTTTTGTTTTTTTGCGGCTCACATAAACTTAAAACTCTTTTATTTGGCCTGTGTTAGCCTTTGAGTTTGACATGCTTGCTGTAGGCCATGATCTAAATTCAATTAGTAAGTGTCATAAAAAAGGAAACATCAATGGAAAAAATAGATAAAAGGATTAGACATGACTGAGCCCAGCAGGAAAGCAGAGCAGAACATTCTCAAGGTGAATAATTATCTGAAGGAAGGTAAGCAACAGCACATTCTATCAGTTGCACGCCACCGGTTTTGGCTTACTGTGAGAGCTGCAACAAGTGAGCTAAAATATTAATGCGAGAGTAAACCACCTTAGAAGGATGTTGTACGACTACCACATTCTCAGTAGGTGCTGTGCTTCTGGAACAAGGCTCCAAAGAATAAAGAAGCAGCTGGGCTAAATCTATGATCACTGCAGAAGACACATTTTTTATCCTACACACTTGTGTTCTAGCTCATCATTTTAAGCATTTCTGTCAACTCTTAGGCTAAATTACACTCAACCTTGTTGTGCATAAATTTGATACCACTATAGCATATTAAAGAAACTTGCTGGAAAAAAAGTAAAGTGCTGGGTTAGGAGAAGCAAATTCTGGGAAGCATCTCTCTTACTAAGGTAAAACTTCAACCTCTAAGATTTAGCCCCAAATACAGTATTTGCAGGCCAGGAGGCAATGGAGGTGAGATGCTCCCATTTTGATTCTCATGAATCAAAATGGGAGATGGTCATGCAGCCCTTGAGTCTCTGCAGGAATTCTGTTCAGCTGTTAGGCTTTGATTCAGACCTAAACCAAGTCTGTTCTCTTAGTTTCCTCCAGAATAGCCAAGGTATTCTGGAACTTATTAAAGCTTTAAACAAGCAGAGATACATAAACCATTATAAGTTAGCTTATAAGTAGCAGTTTCTGATCTTTTCCATAGTTAGCGCATTGCTAGGGCAGCTGAGCCCTGCCCTTGCCCTCTCTGTCTAGCAGTCTTTATCTGAGTTTCCCCCAAAGCAGACCCTGACATGTGGCTCTGTATTTGATTTGATTTGGGAAGTTATCCCAGGAAGATCAATGAAGGAGTGGAGAAGTGAGGCCGCCAAGCCGAAGAGGTCTAATGTTCTTTTTCTCATCTTATAAAAATATAGTTATTTATCCTTAGAGTCTAGAGTTCAGCAGAGAGACCTTTTGTGTGTTTTTTAAAAATATATATTTTATTGATTTTTTTTTAAAGAGAGTGAGAGGGATAGAGAGTTAGAAACATAGAGAAACATTGATTAGCTGCCTCCTGCACACCCCCTACTGGGGTTGTGCCCACAACCAAGGTACATGCCCTTGACCAGAATTGAACCTGGGATCTTAAATCCGCAGGCCGACGCTCTATCCACTGAGCTAAACCGGTTAGGGCAGCAGAGACCGTTGGATCAAAAGTAATTTGTCATTGTTCTAACCCAGGAAAAGTATGAAACCTATAGGACAAGCTCTGGAAGAAAAGGAGGCTCATCCGAAGCTAATCCTTTGCATTGGCCTTCCAGACTGAAAAGGAACACCGCAGGAAACAAACAAACAAAAAGCCATTACTCACTACATTTTATCTTCACAACATGGATACAGTTTTGTTTGGAACTTCCCAGAATATTCAAATTACTTGTCTATTAAGTGATATTTATACAACTTCTGGATTGCTACAAGATTAGAATGGGCAATCCCCACTTGAGAGCATGAGCAACAAGAAAAAGGAAAACAACAAACCTCAGGATTAAAACCCAGGATAAAGGGGTCAATTCAATGGTTATGCTGGTATATTTACCTAATTCAACAACTCAAAATGCAATTCAATAAACAGATTTTGAGCACTGTAATGTGAGAAGTCCAGTTAGCTGCTGTGGTGGTGGTAGAGGGAGTGCTGGAAGTGAGGAGAACACGAGGGAAAGTCTGCCCTTGAGTCAACTGTTTATGGTAGAGAAAGTTAGAAAGAATGTGGGCAAGTGTGGTGGAGGGTGGAGCGCTGTGAAGGCAATAAAAGAGGCTCAACCACTTGAGTCAGACAGAGCAATTGAAAAAATCCTGTTCCTGATGGGAAATGAGGAGAGACCTTCTAAATAAAGTCCTGAAGAGATCCAACATGTTCGCTGGGGGTTGGGGTGGTGCTGGGATTTTTATGGATGGAAAAGGCGAGGGAACCCACCACCAGCATTTGCAGAGTTCAGAGTAGAGGACTGTGGGTTGGGTCGGCTAGCGTCCAGGGCACGTGCACAGGAGATGCTAGAGAAGAGGCTGCAAAGCGCTTGTACCAGAACAGAAAGGGCTATAAACATTAGATGGGAACCTGGTCCATAATCATTGAGACAACGGGGAGCCACTGAAAGTTGTCGCATGAGATGCATTTGGCAATGAGATGCAGGATGAGTGGAGACAGCTTGGGTATGGAAGGCGGTGAAGACATCTTCAGGGACAGTATGTGTGACCAGCGTGAAATCAAACATTTGCTGTGGCGTGACGGGCTGCCAAAGCCTGACAAGAATGCACTTGCCAGCTGAAGTTAGCACCCTGCTCATCAGGACCGTGGCAGGCCCAGAAGAAAAGAAGACCACAGATGGAAGAGAGGCAGCATCTATTGTTCCCACACTCATAACTAATCAACTGTATGATGTCACACAGGAGCTTTACAATCAGTGCCGGGGCTTGGGCACTGCCAGTTGGCTGAACGAAATAGGTGATGGAATGAAAGGTTGCATGCGATGAGCTGTGCTGAAGCAGGAGCATCCCCACCGCCCCCCAACTCCCCAGGAAAACGGGCACTGGCAGTGTTTAGGGGAGGCAGGGACCTTCCTGTCACCTGAGCTGCCTGTATGCATCACAGCGAAGCTGCAGCAGTGAAATGCCCCCTCCAGCAAATTGGATCTCGGGGTAAAGGCCACAGAGTGGGGCCTCAGCTTCGTCATCTGTAAGATGGCAGGCACGTTGAGGATCAGATTAAATAAGTCTTGTGCAGCATTTGGCAAAGGGCCTGGAACATAGCAAGCTTCTCATTCCCCAAGGATACTCCCTGGACAGCATGCCTGTGGAGCTATGGGAGAACTGGTCATTTCAGAAGCATGTGCTTCTGAACCTGGAATGCTTTGGGACTCCTAGTTTAGTATGCATTTGATGTAGAGCAGAGGCAGCCATGGGAATGGCTTGGTGTCTTCACATTATGGTTCTGGCATAACATGATAGGCAAGTGGCATTATCTACTGTTCGACTTCCCCCTCCTTTCCCTGGTACAGCTTGACTCTTCCTAAGTGCTTCTGTCCTATTTCCTGTCTTCCCCCTTCCTGACATTAAGAAACTACTGGCTCCACACTGCAGGCTCAAGGATCTGGCAACCCAATCTGGACTGCTTTGAGTAGCTAATTAGGGGAGGAGAAGAAAGTAGAGGACATAACCGCATCACATTTTGTAAAGACATTGCAAGTCTAGAGAGGCAGTAGAGCAGGAACTAAGAGGGGACACTGCTTAGGGCATTTGGACTATTTAGGTGTCAGATTACTAACCAGAGTCTATCTTTCCTTCTCTTGCTCCCCTCCCTCTTTCCATCTGTTGTATAAAGAACAAGACAAACCTTGCCTTGCAGCAAAGTATAAGGGGGAGAAAACATGCACACAAATGACCCCAGTGGGAGTGATAAGCGTCCTAGAATAGACTCAGATGATGTGATCCGTGAGTTCAGAGGTGGTGGGTTGGGTGGGGCAGGGAAGAAGGCAGTGGGGAGGGCATAGGCAATGACTTCCAAGCATCATTTGATTTCTTCACCCACAAGGAAGGCTTATAGAAGGTTTCAAGGAGGAAGTGGCAATAGGGCTGGAAGGATTTGTAAGATTTAGACATTTGCAATAAGGGAAGGCAAAAGCTCAAACAAGGTGCAGGAAAGAACAAAAACAGTGGTTGTATAAAGGAATGAGACATTTATTTTGGTCAGGTTTCTAAGAATATGAGGGGAACAGTGGGCCAATTTAGGAAGGAGTTTGGAAGCGAGGTGGGGATTTAGAACTTTAGTTCATAGCGTTAGAGAGCTGGGGAGTGATATCAGGACAGTATTTTGGGAAGATTATCCATCAGCATTGTGAAGAATGGATGAGGGCAGGGCATAGGGAGACAGCTTGAAAGTATTGCAATGGTCCAGGAAGAGCTATTGCTGTGAGTTCAATACTGTCATGGGAGTGAAGAGGAGTGGGAGATGAATGGGATGCATGTGGTAGAGTTAGAATTAGTAGCAGTTGGTAATTGATTGAAGGTAGGGCCCAAACAGGAAAGAACTACCAAGAATCAATGCTAAGTGA
This sequence comes from Pipistrellus kuhlii, assembly GCF_014108245.1. Lineage (NCBI taxonomy): Eukaryota > Metazoa > Chordata > Mammalia > Chiroptera > Vespertilionidae > Pipistrellus > Pipistrellus kuhlii. The sequence goes on from NW_023425404.1 coordinate 155,395,505, forward strand.
AATGCCAGACAGAAAAAGTCAAGCATCATTTGATTTCACCCATATGTGGAACATAAAACTGAAAGCAACAAATGAACAAACAAAAACTTAGACACAGACAATTGTATGGTGGGTACCAGAGGAAAGGGGGTGTGTGGGGGAAATAAAGGGGGTCAAATATATGGTGATGGAAGCAGATTTGCCTTTGGGTAGTAAACACAATGCAATATACAGATGATGCATCATAGAACTGTACACGTGAAACCTGTATAATCTTACTAACTTATGTCACCCCAAGAAATTTAAAACAAATGACTTTTCTACCTTTTATCATCTGGGATTGTCTAACTTCACTTGTTCCTTAAGGATATCGGCCCCTCTCAGCCTAACATGAGCCTCCCCTTCTGCAAGCTTTCCTGCTTCCCAATTCCATCCCCACCCACCTCCTGTTCTGATGATGGGGTGGAAATCCTTCTCACTGATATTGTGTCATAGCCATGTATTGTACAAAGAACTATTCTGGCTTTAGAATGGACCCGAACATTGTTACTGTCGCTGCTCCTGAGGATTTCACATTTAGAAAGGTTTTCATGATGCATTGACACTGGGAAGTAATCAAGTTTTCTTCAGGGTGTTCAGAGGTTGCTTGGGGTGTATTGCTGACAAAAAGCTTGTAAGTGTGATGATTTTTCAGTTGTTCACTGTGATGTGAGAATAGAAATCAATTAAGCCCAGGGTAGCAGCTGCTTGTCCCAATCCACCTACCTGCCCAGAATTTCCATTGAAATTCTTTCATTTCTCACTTCATCTACCATCTATGTCTTAATAGACAATATGCCAAAGATCTCTATTTCTTTAAAATTACTCTTGTCATTGGTATCCTAAATATTTTCCCTCTTGCCCTCTCATTCTCTCTTCCTTCCTCCCTCTTCTCCCACAGATATGAACAAAGATGTGTAATTGTATATTTCAAAGTTTTTGGGGGCGTTGCTTAAAGCAGCAAAGGTACATTCCTCAGTCCATGTCATGGCCATGGTTCTGTGGTTGGTCCTGAGTGTCTGCCCTCTGGTGGTCAGTGTGCATCATAGCTATCAGCCTGTCAGCCAGTTGGCTGGTCAGCCTGTCCCTTAGGCTTTTATATATCTAGATGTTATTTATGCTAAAGATAAGTACTTCACAATGAAAGGAAGATAAGTACTCCACAATGAAGATTTTATTCTGTACTAATCAACAGGAACTGCAGCCAGGAGAAGATTAGTTAGGAAATGGGACTGAGTGGAGGGAAATCATTCTTCCAAAGCTGAGGAAGACCATGGTGGCTGCAGTGAATGAAGCCAGAACTGTTGCTGGCTTGAGCTTGTTTTGTGAACATGTTTATGGTGAGGAAGTATCATGTTTTTCTGCAAGTGTGTAACTCTGGATTGTGAGCCCTGAAATTAGAAAAGGGAACCAACATGCAACTGTGTAGACTTGTAATCTTTGATCTCACAATGGCCTTAACAAGGTATGTGGCCTGGGAAACACAGAACTGTGGCAAGGCAGCCTGTTGGTTTCAAGAATTTCTTTTTCTACCTGACAGCTGCCAACTATGGGAAAACAGGGCTTGTTCCTCCCCACTAAATCTCCGTCAGAGAAACATGTATTTTGTGTTCATAGAGGGGAAAAAAAGAGCATTCACTTTTCTCTCTTAGTTCTGTAGAGATGTGTTACCTAGTTATGAAGATTATATCAGCAGCTCAGGGGCAGCACATAATGAAAGAGATTTACAGAGTTGCTGTTGAAAGCTGTAGATATCTATGCATGCTGTTCCCAACTGAGAGAAAGCCAGGGATGACTGCTATGAAGGTCAATGACAAATTTAAATGCATTTAAAAAAAAAAGATAATTTACATAGCATTTTGTTCACAAACATTGAATGACTTTGTTTCTCAGGAAAAATAGTCATTAACATATTTTATTTCTCTCTCATGGGTTATCATTATGTTGTTATAAACATGGACACTCTAAAGAGATCCTGCTGAGGAAAAAAAAATATTTTTTCCTGATAATAAAGAGAAAACAGGGGTAACTAATTCCACTCAGCAATGATTTCAAACAACTGGCTTTGCACTTGAAGTGGGTAGAAGATTCTGTCCAAGTCTACTTAGTAGTTTTAAGCTATTTATATATATAAAAGGCTAAGTGTCTGTCCGACCAGTAGCTATGAAGTGCACTAACCACTAAGGGGTAGATGCTCAACATAGGAGCTGCCATGATGTGCACTGATCATTTAAAAATAAATGGTACCACAGACCTGGCACTGACAAATGAACACTCAGTTTCCCCAAGTAGGACACATGCCCCTCCACCACCCTGGAGTGACACCCTGCCAAAATCTCAGCCAACACTGCCAAGACCCCATGGCACAAAAGCAGCACACAGCCCAGCCCAGCTCAGAAATAGTTGCTGTGGATGCCAGATAATATCGACTAGCCACCTTGGAGTTTCTTCAGCCCAGGAACCCAACTTGCTTTATAGCCAGGTGCAAACATTTTACAGTTTAGCCAAATGTTTGTGATGCATTTTCACATGCTGCATCTCATTTGGTCCTCAGAGAAATTCTGGAGTAGTTAGATAGGAGACTCGGTAGAATCCTATTTTCTTTTCATTAGCAAGATGCAAATAGTAATATTAAAATATTTCTTCTAATTAATTTTCTTTCAATGTGCATAAACCCATACACTGGGAAACCAGTTAAAAAACAAAGAACAAATGTAGAGTTAAAAAACGGAGGAAAAGTATCATTATTCAAATTAGTTATAATTATTACATGAAAAAATTTAAGTAGTGGATTGACCTTTCCCCACTCCTCCAAATGGGGTCATTCTTTGAAATAAAATTATATGGTAATGGCAAGCATGCCAGGCAGATCAAGGAGAAGTTGCCCTGGGTGAAGAAAGGCTGGCGAGAGCCTATCTTGTCACCTTGCCTGGACTCAGGAGTGACTATTGAAGCATCTTTGAGGGATCCCTGGAGTCCTGAGGATTCCATTTTGAACATTCTGGGTTGAAGAACAGATTTTCTTTGAATCCCAAGCCCATAGGATTTGAACAGTAGTCTCTAGCTCCTGAGGGGTGACATGAGCCATTTAGTGTTTTGACACAGTCAGTGTGAACTTTTTGGCCCAGACTATGAAAATATTGGGATTCTGGCAGAGACTGGGATTCTGAAACTGGGTGTAGATGTGTAGTGGGACTAATCCACCATGGCAGTTGTGGAGCAAAAGGGAATAGAGATGACATCCTGGTCCACAGGAACTGTCCAAAGTCTAAAATCTAAAAGGGGGTGGCGATGAGTCAAGTACAGTATCTGAAGCAAAGGATGTACATCTGAATCAATTAAGACTGGACTAGGGTCTGAGAGTGGAGACAGAAGTTAGATTTTGGGATACAAGGAGACAGCCTTTAAGGGATCCTGTGGTCTTCCCTGTGGGTGATAAGGGAGCTAGAAGAGCCCCACATGGCCTGGAGATGGCTCTGGCCATGGAGGGATGGGGTTGATTGCGTCTCCTTATTTTACAGTCAATGTTGGTATCTTGAACACATTGTGAACCAGCAGCTGCTCATGGGTTTTTCTCATTCCCTTCCTCCAGCTCACTGATTGAGGTTCCTCAACCTCAGCAAAGATGGGCTTCAGAACTTACCTTTGACAAGGATTCAAAGTAATTTCTTTCCTAAAATTTAATGTAATTTAAGAATCCTAGCTAGATCAAACAAACATTTGCACTGTCTATGTGTATGTCATATATGCTTGTGTCACTGGGATTTTAGTTGTTTGGCAGTCTTTTCTTTCTCATATTGTTCTGAAGGCTGGGTATGGTTCTGGGGCTATGCAGCACCCACTCATTTTATAGCCTAAAGTCATGTCCATCTAAGAACTTCTCTCAAGGCTGAGGGTAACTGGGGCACATGCTGCAAAATATAAATGTTGACACTGCCCTCTCCATTGTGTGCCTGAGAGAGTCATCACCTAGGACAGCCAGAGAGGGGGAGGAACAAAAGCTTAGGAATCTTTGTTCCTTTGTACTGAAGATGTATGAATTGTTTCCTTTCTAAAATGTCTAAAAAACAGGATTTCCCCTGAGAACCAATATGAAAGACTCTGGGGGAAAAAATCATTATCTCTGAAATAAAACCTCATGTCACTATGATGAACTCAAACTTCTCTTGATGAGTTCTTTATCCTTTCTTATGTAAAGCTGTAGAGAGAACCTAAAAACCTGTAAGTCATTTGAACATAAGACTAGGAAACAAGTAATAGAATTTTAAATTTAAAGGGAAATTATAGATCTCTTGGCAGAGACTATTTTTCATTCAGGGACCATCTATAGGAGCTTTTTGAGGCTTCTGAGGCATTGTCCTAGAACCTTTATCAGAGGGGGGCAGAAGGGCATTTGAATAAGGAGCTAGATTCCTTGGACATGAAGCTGGCTGGCCTTTAACAAGTTGGGATCACATTTCTGAGAGGCAGGTGCTATAAGAAAGCTCAAATCTCAGAGATCCTCTGAAGTTGATTGTCACAGATCCATCCAAACAGAACCAAGCATGATCTACAATCAGGTAAGCTCCAGGAAACTTAGAAGACTCAGGAAGGTCCAGCTGACCCTGATGAATCTGGATTTTATTTCTCAGACCTTGAGGCTGCAAAAAGAGACTTTGATCAGAATGTCTCAAGGTCTTAAGGCCAAGTTGGTGATGGAGTTAGGTTTAGAGCTCTTGGCTCCTGACTGATTTCCAGTTCAATAAGTTTTCATATCTACAGTGTTTCCTTCTCCATTATGTTCCAAAAAGTTTCCTTCCTTCCTTCCTCCCTCCCTTCCTTCTTTCCTTCCTTCCTTCCTTCCTTCCTTCCTTCCTTCCTTCCTTCCTTCCTTCCTTCCTTCCTTCTCTTCCTTCCTTTCTTCCCTCCCTTCCTTTCTTCCATAGTCAAACATTTGGTACCATGTACTTGAAATTAAGCCATTTTTAAAAAGAAAAAAAATGAGTAGTACATATTAAAATACTACTATAGTAAGCTTTGAATAATTGTCCACTGATAAAGTAGGGAAAACTTTACCCAAGGGCTTATAAGATCAAGGATTTTTTTTTAAACTATACATTCCATAATTATTTACCAAAGGTCATATCCAGGAGTCTAGAATCAAGCACTTATATATTTGGGTAATTGATGGTGCTTCTAAATAGGGTTGGCTAGGTGTAATCTTGGCTGATAAATATGTCTCCACAGGAACATTTGTTCCATTCATGTGGTGGTGTGAACTTCTGTTATGGTCCCAGCACAGGTAAGTAACTAACTGGTAGACACAAGTTGGATAGGGGTTGGAAGGAGGTCAGGGTGAAAAGGATGTAAGTAAAGGCCTGAGCAGCATAGGTCAGGGGAGACAAAGGCTGGAATCAGGACTAAGAGTACCATGGCAGACACTAGAAACCCAGTGTAAGGGCTTAATGCAAATTCAGAAAACAGTGAAGAGAAAGTAGGAGCAATAGTCAGAAGCCAAGGAGGAAGCAGAAGTTAATGGGCACAATAAACCTGGATCAGAGACAAGTCTTCAGCAGCCACAGTGGTTCCTGAACCAGAGTAGCCATATTGAGGACAGACTGGCCTCAGGAAAGGTTTGTATTCTTGCCAGTGGTTCAGCCAGATGCAGGGCCTAAATACCCTGGATGGAGGCTGTGGAGCAAGACAGATGGCTCCTGCAGCAGCCTCCAAGCTTTCTGGGGCTCCCTGGAGGTTGACATGGCTACTGACTTGTCAAGAAGGAGATGTAGATGGGGGTCTTGGGAAGGGCATCAATCCCCTGGGCCCCTACCCCCCGTCCTGTCCCTGAATGCACAAGGCAGAAAGAAAGCTCTTCATAGGCATTTCATCAGAGAAGTAATTTCAACCCACTTACACAAGATAACAGAAGAGCAAATGCATAGCACAGTGACATAACGGCAATTTTAGTGCTTTATTAAAAAAAAAATCTATAGTGTCCTCCTCATATAATAAAGAAAATGTACACAGGTGGACGGGATGATGAAAAAAGCTCATCAGAGGCACGCTCTGAAGAAAAGGAGTTTTTTAAGAAAAGGCATGTTCTTAAGTTTGTAACCTGTAGTCAGGGTTGAGAGGTGTGGGTAACACTGTTCTACAATTCCACTTCATTTAAACACCATATTCTTTATGTATCTCACTCCCTGGAGATTACAACCCTGGCATTCAGAGCCCTAGTCAAAGGCTGATTTATTTGTTTGTTCACTGTTCACTGATTAAGCATCTAAAAGCTAAGTTCCAGGAGCATATGATCGAGTTGAAGAGACAGCTATGTGCATTCATAATAATGATGAAATATGCAAATCTAGGTAAGCCTAAAGTCTGGGCTAGATTCCCAAAGAGCATAAATAGAAAAATGCCTATCTCCATCTAGGATGAAATGGGGAGGTGACTCTTGCACTGAGTTTTGAAGGGTATCAGACAAACAAAAAGAAACAGAATTCTAGGCAGAATTTGCAAAGGCAGATATGTGAAAAAGTGACTTTTTTAGAGAGCCTGGTCTGACTGGCATCCAGGGAAATTGTGGAGGTGGGAGGTGGCTGGAATGACAAGCTGGGGGCCAATTCATTGAGGTTCTTAAGTTCCATACTGACATGTTTGGATTTTCTTCTAATGGTCATGCTATGGACTGAATTGTCCCCCGACCTCACACAATTCATATGTTGAAACTGTAATCCCCAATATGGTGGTATTAGGAAATAAGCCTTTGTTAGGTAATTAGGATTTGATAAAGTCATGAGGGTGGAGCCTCATAACAGGATTAGTGCCCTAATGATTAAAGGAACGGAGAGGGAAAGATCTGTTTTCACCAAGTGAGGACACACCGAGAAGGTAGACAACATGCAAACCAGGAGAGTTCTATCAGACCCCAGCGATGTTGTCACTCTGATTTCCGACTTCCAGTCTCCAGAACTGTGAGAAAATAAATTTCTGTTGTTTAACTCACCCAGCTTCTGGTGTTTTATTATGGCAGCCCACGTTGACTAAGATCGATCAGTTGGCTTAAAACATTTTTGGACAGGAGAGGGAGTAATTTTTACTTTTATAAGTCCTTCAAAACATGTGCAGAAATCTAATGTACAAATTCATCCTAGACTGTGTGTATCTCTGTTGCCTAAGTTGTGGATCAACAATCTAGTAGGTAGAGGAATATTTATTTATTTGATAAATGTTTATCATGCTGGTTTTGTGCCAAGGGCTTTTGATAGTGCTGAAACTGTGATGGGGACTTAGACAGTCCAGCCACTGCCCTTATGTGGCTTACCTCCTAACGGAGAAGGTAAAAAGAAAACAAATATAAGAGCAAGATAATTTCAGGCATTAAAAATACTATGAAAACAATAAAGCTGGGTGACATGACAGATGTTTTCAATATGTAGTTAAGGAAGAGGCATGCATAAAAAGCTTTTCTGAGGAGATGCTGATGGAACTGAGATGTAAATAATGAAAGAGCCACCATATGAGAAGTTGGGGGTAGAGAGGCTGCAAGTGCCCAAGAATGGGAGATGTCAGGAGTTAAGAGGCTATTTGCCATGGTAGGGAAGAGGTAAAAATGAATAGGACTAGGAGTGGAGATGAAGGAGAGGATTTTTGAATTAGGAATGAATGGATTTGAGATATATTTTGAAGGCTAAACCATCAGGAGGGTTGGTTGGGAGAAAAAAAAGAGACAAGTATGACCTTTAAGTTTCTAGCTAAAAGAATTGGATGGATGATAATGCTGTCACTGAGGGAGGGACAAATAAATTAATTTGATTTTATGGGAATAAAAGGACTAACGGATACAATTCAATGATTTTAGAAAATTTCCAACATTTATTCAGGTGCTGTTTCTAAGTTTGATCTCCTCCCACAACTGCAGTCACCACCAGCTCCATCAATAAGAAATAGCTGTCTGGTTCCAGGATTGAGTTACAGGCTCTCACACAAAACCCATCACACCAATTATAAATAGGAACTAGTCCCTCTGCTTCTTTCCTCAAGTTGTGTTGCCAGCCAGCAGAAGCAGATAGACAAGAAAAGATTTACCGGGGAGTTTTACAGTTAGACCAGGTGGGGGCAAGTGGAATTTACCTTTCCTCTTTTGTTTTCTTCCTTTTAAAAAAATCTTTTATTGTTGAGATTATTACAGATGTCCCTCTTCCCCCTTCCCCCTGGTTCCCACCTCGCCCCAGGCCTTTACCATCCTATTGTCTGTGTCCATAAGTAATGCATACATACATATCAGATCTTCGTTTAATCTCTTCTTGCTCACACCCCCTCCCTGAGAATCATCAGTCCATTCCATTTCCATGCCTCTGATTGTATTTTATTCACCAGTTTATTTTATTAGATTTCTTATATGCTTATTTTGATTTTTAGATTTAATTTTGATAAGTATATATTTGTTGCCATTTTGTTGTCCATATTTTTTTTTTTAAATCTTTTTCTTCTTTTTCCTCTCCTTAAAGAATATCCTTCAACATTTAATATCATACTGGTTTGGTGGTGATGAACTCCTTTATCTTTTTCTTGTCTGTGAAGCTCTTTAACTGACCTTCAATTCTAAATGATAGCTTTGCTGGGTAGAGTAATCTTGGTTGTAGGTCCTTTCTATTCATCACTTTGAATATTTCTTGCCACTCTCTTCTGGCTTGCATAGTTTCTGTTATAAAACCAGCTGATTACTTTATATTTTTGGATTCTTTTTTCTTTTAGCTTTACTGGTTGGGTATTTTTTTGTTTTCTCATATTTCAAATCATATGTTTGATTCTTAGAATACTCTTCTCTATTGTTGAATTCCTGTATATTATTCTTTATTTTAGTCAGTGTATGCTTAGTTTCTGACTGGTCTTTTTCCATTTTTTAAGAGATTTTTAGAAGATGCCTGAATAATCTTATAATTGTGGTTTTGAACTTTATATCCAGTAGTTTGCTTTCTTCCCTTTCTTTCATTTGTAACATGTTTCTTTGTCTCTGCATTTTGGCTGCTTCCCTGTGTTTGTTTCTATGTATTAGGTAGAGCTGCTATGTCTCTTTGAGTTGGTAGAGTGGCCTTGTGTAGTAGATGTTCCATAGAGTCTAGTGACCTGAGTCTTCTCAGTCACCTGAGCTGGGAGCTCTAGGTTCACCCCTTTGTGTGCTATAAGCACAGTCTTATAGTTGAGACTTGATTGCTATTGGTGTCACTGGGAGAAATTGACCTCCAGACCAATTGGCTGTGGGGACCAGCTATGTGGGGGAGCTGCTATGCAGGAGACACTCCTATAGAGAAGGACTTCAGTGGAGCTTTGGTACTCACTGAGTGTTTCCCTTGAGTGTGTCACTTATGGAAGTGAAGAGTTGTAATCTGGTATGGTCTGACATTTACCATTGGGTACACTGACTCTTGGGTCTCCAGGGATGTGAAAAGTCAGCCACTGCCTGGGGCCACACAACAGGAGCTACAGAGAGATATATAGATTCTTCCTCTTTGTATCAGGTTTGGAAGTGCCCAGAGGAGGCCCAAATATGAAGCAAGGCAGGTTGGTGCAGGTGCTGGGTCTTGGGCCTTTTATTGATAGGTTTGGAGCTTCCTTACCCAGCTGCAGCTTGTTTGACAGGTTTTTACCCTGAGGAAGGAAAGACCAATAATACATAAAAGCTGCTGCATGGGTGGGGTTGTAAATTGGATGAGGCAGACTCTTAGGGAATCATCAGAGCAGAGCAAACAGAGATGGCTGCCAGTCAGCCAGCCCTGCAACCGGAGAATTCCCAACACAGGAACAATGATTTCTGCCAGCACCTCCGTCTGGGAAAAAGCCATTCCTGAGTTCCTGTCCTGATGCCAGACAATCCAATTCCTCTACATATGTGTCTGGGTTCCCCAGAACCTCGCCTGGCACTGGAACTCAAAGGAAGCAGGACCTTGTAAGTTCAGTTTATGGTGCCAGTCTTTTAAGAGGAACAGATGGGTCTCCAGCTGCCTCTGTGTCACTGAGCCCCAATCTGCACTGGTTTTTACAGCCCGTAGTTTTTACTGCCCATAGGGACTTCTTTTCCCAGGTCTGGGAACCTGGACTGGGTGTCTGGTGTAGGGTTGGGACTCCTTGCTTCTCTGGGTGACCTCCTCAGAGGCAATCTCCCTCCCAATTAAAAAAATGGCACACATGGGTGCCAGACCAGCCCTTTCCACGCCTCCATGCTCCTACCAGTCTCAGTGTGCTTTCTTCTTTACTTCTCTAGTTGCAGGACTTCCATTCATCCAGTTGTCCAGTGGTTCTGGATGATGGTTGTTCTGTATTTTAGTTGTAATTTTGATATTGTTGTTGGTGGTGGCAAATGCAGGTGTTTACCTACGCCCTCCTCTGCCCCCTGTCTTTTACCTTTCCTCTTAGAGACGACCTATGTGCCTGCCATTTCAGCTTGCTCTCAAATCCAATTCCCATCCTTCCCTTGCTCTGCTCTGAATCATGGGAAATTATATTTCCAGATAGGGTGGGTCAGTGGGAGGACCTGGTAGAAAATTGCTGGGCAGGAGAAGAGAAGTCAGGTATCCCACCTCTTGTCCTGTCCTGAGTGAGACAGCTTTCTTCACGATGCCCAGTTTCTGTATGAAGTCCCCTACCCTGGCCCTAACTATTCTAAAGCCATATGATCCTGAGCTCTGATGATGCCATTTCCTTGCACAATTCCTCCTGTCCCAGCATGGAAGTGGATTCCCACTGTGGCTTTGACATTTATTCTTTGCTTTCTGGGCTCTTTGATTACTGATTACTTGTTTAATCAATCCCCCAAATTCAATTTTCTCTATTTTTAAGATTTGGGGTGGCTTTTGGTATCTTAAGAGGATCCAGTCTGATATGACATGTATTTTTGTCTGGTGGATTTTGAGAACCCTAGGTGTTAAGAGATCAGCTTACAACGTCTACATTTTCTGGTTCTTCTCCAGCCCTTTGAATTCTTTCCCCATAACTTTCCCTTTCACTCTATACTTGTCTGAACATTAATCTTTTTGTTCTATGAGAAGTCAAACTCATTGCATTGTTGTCTTTTCTGCTTAGAAAGCTTTGCCCATGTCTACATAAAGGGCCTGTTCCTAAATCCACTAGATGTCTACCTTCACAGCTTTAGCGCATCTACTCTGATGCTCTTCTTCATTGGATTAGAATCAGTGGTCGGCAAACCACGGCTCATGAGCCACATGCGGCTCTTTGGCCCCTTGAGTGTCCTAATGCTACTTCTTCAAAATAGACTCATGTAGGCCGAAAACCGACTTCTGTGCATGGGCCACGAAGTTTCAATCGCACTGTACGTGTGCGCCCGCACGTGGTATTTTGTGGAAGAGCCACACTCAAGGGGCTCAAGAGCCCCTTGTGGCTCTTGAGCCTCGGTTTGCTGACCACTGGATTAGATGATCAAGAGTTCCACAAATTAGCTTCTTTGCACCACCTGTTTCCAAAAGCAAATCCACACTTTCTTTCTGAGACTCTATTAGGGGTATTTAAAAGTTCGTTTGAGATCCTTTGATAGCATAGGCCTTTGACATTTAAACACCAGAAGGAGCTCTCAGGTTTCATGCAGGCATTAATTGACACTATTAATAGTTAAAGAAAAAAATTTGTGTTTGGCTTATAATATTGTCTGGATGTATTATGGAACATTTTGGTCAAATGCCTTAGTTGGGGAACAGTAAAAACATTTGATGAAGCTTTTTCTTTCTTCTTTTTAAGTAGAGTATGTTGTGATTAGAGGAGGCTGGAAAGGAGCATATTTTGCCTGAGGGCCTACTATTAAATTTCCATATGTCAGGACCAACTCATTCTTTTAAAATGCAATTGCCCTTTGGAGAAGTCTCATTAGTCCTTCTCTGATGGTGTAAATACTACATTTAACTTTCTTTTTAACTTCTGGACAGATCAGATTTTGCGGACAGTGAGTTTCAAGGCAGTGCTAAATAAAAGTAGGCTTGGATTTTCGGAAACAGAGGCTCATCCAAGAAGTCTGGCCAGGCATATTGGGGTGTGTGGGCGCGCGCGCACGTGTGTGTGTGTGTGTGTGTGTGTGTGTGTGTGTGTGTGTGTGTTATGTTTGCATGTTCATTGAGTGAGCAGATGACAAAAAGGTGAATGAGAAGAAATCAGTGGTTGTTTTTTTATTTTATTTATTTTTTTTATACCATTTTGTCCAGATGTGTCTCTAGAGCAGGGGTAGGGAACCTTTTTTTTCTGCCAAGGACCATTTAGATATTTATAACATCATTTGTGGGCCATAAAAAAAAAATGATCAACTTAAAATTAGCCAGCTATAGTTGGTCAAACATTTAATTAACTCACCCCTAATGCCTCGGTAGGGCCAGATCAAATGATTTCTCGAGCTTTCTGTGGCCTGTGGGCCGGACATCACCCACCCATGCTCTAAGGATGGTGTCTTCTCTAGAGGAATAAACATTCTGGGCTGTGGAGGATATGTTTTCTGTTATTGCCTCTTGCCTTGTTACTCTAAACAGCAATTCTGTTTGGAAACCATTAACATTGATAAAGAACAACTTTCTGGAATGAATGGAATTAGGTTTCTTATCTGGTTTACACACTCCAGTGAACATATGTACAGTAATGTAGCAATTTACTCAAGTGGTTACATGTTAATGTGTCATTGATAGTAACTATTTAAATCTCATTCCTGAATTTACAGGTGCTGGTGGCTAATCTACTTGTCTAGGTAAAACAATCCCAAAACTATTCTCTTATATTTGATATGCTTAAATAAAATTATATGTACTATTTACCATCTGGTGAAATCAAGTCACTATGATATCAGCAAGCTCCAAACTTTGAGGAAGGAACTGTTCATGAAGCAATTTACATCCAACAGGTGTACTATGGCTCTACTATGAATATGAACAAGGCAGTAGGGATGATCTGTAGAATGCCATTTCATCTTGCCTTCTCGACCGACCAAGGGTTCTAAAGAAAATACCATTTACAATTTACTTTTTAAATTTTTACATGTTTAATGGCTGTTTGTATTTTTTTTTCCTGGAAGTGATTTCCATCCAGCTAGCATTCACGACTGTATTTTTATTTTTCTTACCCCTGTATAGTAACCTGTTCCCCCAAAAATAAGACAGTGTCTTATATTAATTTTTGCTCCCAAAGATGTGCTAGGTCTTATTTTCAGGGGATGTCTTATTTTTCCATGAAGAAGAATACGGTACATATTTATTGTTAAATGAAAATAAAGGAAATTTATTACCTGTATATGGTACGGTAGTACGGTAGTTGTCAACACAAACCAGACAAACTGAATCCTACAGTATCAAGAATTTTCTCTTTTATTCAATGACAATCATGTCATCATCTTCTGGAACATCATCATAACAATTCAATTCCTGAATTTCCTAGTGAATTTCTTGTGACTCAATTTCTTTCAGAATCAGTGGACCAACTCTCTCATGTTTAACCTAGGGGGGGGGGGAGCATTATTTTCAGGGGATGCCTTATATTTCACTCAGAAGCAAACCTGTAAGTAGGTTTTATTTTCGGAGGATGTCTTATTTTTGGGGAAACACAGTAGCTGGATGGAGAGTAATGAGTAGATTAGTTTATACATTTTTGGTTTTTATCTTCCACGTTTAATTACTGAATTTTATATAATTATTGATTTCTTTGACAGGGGATCTCAGATATCATATAATCATTAAATCATTTTCTGAAATATGTTTAAAGTTAACTTATTTAAGTGTAGGATTTAAGATTTTGACAATTTAATTTCCTTTGAACATAAGTCACTTTTTGCAAGCTAGGATACAATCATACTATGGCATCTAGTTCCCTGGGGATTTAGGCCAAATCTTGAGAATGACATCATAAATACAAAGTGCTAACAATGAGATTACAAACTCTAACTCTTATCTACATTTTTTCCTTAGAAAAAGTAAAACATTCAGTCCTTTATGGCATGATATACAGACTATTTTAATCCACGAAGGATAGAATTACCCAAATTATATGGTGCCCAACTTAATGGTGAGCCAGATCAGAGCTAGCCAAGGAGTGGTGAACAGAGAAAGTGTTAACATTTTGAAAACTTTCTTTGAGGTTTAAAATTCCTCATTACTCTTAATAAGAAAGCAAGTAAAAAAATATTACAGATGCATCCACATTCATATTTGATTTTGCCAACATCTTTCACTAGAACATGAAGTTAGAGCATAGAGTAAGATACTTCGATATTTTCAAAAGGAATTATTTAGTAATGAGAAATTTGACTTACTGCATTCTTCCATTTGTTTTAAGAACAAACCGACAATAAAGACTGTTTAAAAGAAATGCTCTCCTTAAAAGGGTGGTGGCAGCAATACTTTCCAGTTTTTCCAATTAACATTGCTCTTTTTCCATGATGCAGGTTCATGTGGAAAAACTTGTCAGCTTTCTGTTAGGGCCAAGAGGTGAAAAATAGAGCGTGCCCTAATTAACTAATGGTAAACTCAGTTAACATCTTTAGGATAGACCCATAAAACATGGCCATTGTTTTGTTAAACATCTGTAAACTGTAGAATTCCTTAGCCCTTAGCCATAGTTTCTGTTCAGCTTCTTAAAGCTGAGCTCAGTCCTAACTGACTGCTTCTCAGGGCTGAGGTGGGTACCAGTCATCTAGTCTGAATTATCACTTTAGGAGTAACCCCAGTAGCCTTTGGATGCATAGTAGGTGATAAGTAGGTGGTAAAATCCTGGATGCCTGCTGATCTGCAAACACCAGCCCCCTCCAACTTTGCTAATATAGCCCACCAGTAGGAGTACCCTGTAGCAACATCAGTGTCTTTAAATGGGACCGTAGGTGGGCTTTTCTTAAACTAGAGGTCAATGGAGCCATCATCTGTGCTGGAAAGTCATTAGTATTTCTCACTTTATTATTGGGGATTCCAGTAGCGAGGTTGGTATGAGATGGCATCATAACACACTGACACAGCTACCATACAGAGCGTTGTGCCAACTCACCTGCACACTAACAGCTCATTCATGACACCCTTCACCCAATTCTGATTTTTGATATGTTGGGGTTTAGGAGAGTCATTATAGTGATTAAAGTGGGATGACAAATGACATTTTAGTCACATAGCTGGCATATAACCTGGGACTTGCAATATGAGGTAACAAATACAATGACAAAATGCCAATGTGCCAAAATTAGTAGTACAATGTCATGAATTAGCACATGGATACCAAGTAAAATGAAGTACCAGGGAAACAGATGGAATGAGCATACATCCTTGATGATGTTGTACCACTGCACTGGCCTGCACTGCGTTTTCCCTACTGTGAATTCATAGTGTGGTAATTAAATGTCTATTGCTTAAACTCTGCTGATTGAGGTTGTTTCTTGCAGCTAAAGTCATTCCTAACTGGTCTGATGTCTCAAAACCAAACTCCTCTTTCCTATCTTTCTTCTTGTTGTTCCTCTTATATTCATCATTTAATGGCATCCACCCAGTTGCCCATGTCAGAATCATGGGGATCTTTCTCACTTTTATCTTATTCATGCTCCTTAAACATAGAGACTGTTTCTTGCTCATTCTTTTATTTCCAATTCCCAACACAATACCTTGTACATAGGATACTTAAAACAGGCTTTTTGAACTAAATTTAATTAGAGTGAAGTGAACAGATTACTTAATGTCATGAGTTAATACATAGACTCCAAGTAAAGTGAAGAGGATCAACTTGGGAGATATTTTATTTAGGCTATTGTGAGGTTTGATAAACTAGCCTTGCCCCTTGTCATAGAATATTTCTCTGTTGACTAAAATTCTTTTGTCACCCTCATTATATGTTTCTTTCAAATAGACATTGTTGGATGAGCATTTTGTTTTCTTCTTGGACCCTTGTTTTTAAATTTTCCATGTTAAAACTCCTGTTTCCTGACATTTCTGCCCCTTAAATCAATGCTATTGATTAAGCTACTGCCAGTGTTGCTCTTCCTACCTTTAATCTTGTAGAGACATTCTGCATCTTTATAATGGCTTTTGCTAAAGTCTGCTCTATGATTTCACAGTAGCTAATGATATTAACCTTATTCTCAGAATCTTGGGTAAAATTTCTGTCTACTTACAGGATGAGGATATATGAGGAAGGGGTTCACAATCTTGTAGGGAAATGGAGATACTAGATTTGAAAAGGGAAAAACTCTTGGGGTTTGTAGCGCTCCTGTATGTATGGTTTTAATGAAGTCATGAAACCCAATTCATTGTTTTATTACATTTACAATGGGAAGCAAAATTATACTTATCTTGTCCACCTCACAAAACTGTCATGAGAATCAAGAGTCCTGCAAGCGTAAAGGTTATGTCATGTGTCTATTCTAGGATGCAGAGAGTTGTACTTGAACCACATTGACTGAGCAAGATTATTATAGAAGGGGAGAAGATGGATCTCCAATGGGACAAAGTTTGGGCAAAGAATAAATACATGTCCAAAAAGTTAGTTTATAGAATCTAGCCATACTATGAGATCTTTCATGCTTGAGAAAAGTTTCCAGACTCTTTTCTACACGATATGGACATTACTGGAATAAGGATTGGAAGGATAAACTGCTATGAGATATAAAAAATCTTGATAAAGCTCAAAGTCCTGTTTAGCTTTTCCCAGGATGGCCATACTTGGCAAACTTCAGAATCAAAAGGAGGGTTCCAAAGCAGCCCTCAGGTAGAGTAATCAGAATTGAAGTGGGACCCTTATTCAACCTTCTCATGTTACAATAAGACTGAAATTCAGTGAAGGGAAATGACTTTCTTAAATTCATAGGGCTAATTATTGTATGATCAGGACCTAGAACCCAGGTCTCTTGGCTTCTGTGCTGAGAGATGGAGACATGTTACAATCAGTTACAATATAGTATTTCCGAGTAATTACCTTACTAGTAAAGTTCAGGCACCAAGATAGTTGAAAGATTTACTTTTTTTCTTTTAAAGGTTATCCCTATACTCTATGTCCATATCCCTTACATTCTATCATTTCTTAAAGAGGAGAGAAAGAAGTGGAGGTTACAGTCAACCTTGGATATCCCACGAGAGACTTTTACTTAGGTAAGCATCAGTTGTGTCTCAACAGAGTAAGTTTAAACTCTGCAATGTCAGATCATATGATGCTCAAGAGAACCTCTGAGCATCTGCCTTCTGTAATTTTCTTTTTCCTTTAAAGGGAAAAAACAAAGTGACTTAATTTTCCCTAGATGGAATGTTGGATGAAGGAGGACAATATGCGTAAGAGGCATCGGCTACTTTTTACTCTCTCTTTTTTATCATTGGATATTTTTGCTACAAGTTTCTGCATACTTGTTTATTAAATTCATCCATAGCTTCATTTATTAACAAATATTAAGAGAGTCTATATGTGTTAGACAACATAGATTAAAAAGATATAGATGACTCAATAAAGGGATAATTTGCTAATGTTTATGCTTCTAACTTTTAGGTTCCAAAAGTGAGTAGAAATGATTAATTAAAAAAAAATAGTACTGGAATAGCAGTAAGACTCTGGTGTGCTATTTAGTGATTAGCCTTCATTGGCAAGCTGTGCTGTAGGACACATTAGAGCACATGAGTGCATTTAAGTGGTCATTCAATAAATATTGATAATGATGGTGATGATAATGTTAGATCACAGTGACAAGGATGAAGTAACCATGGCACCTTGCAATTTGTGGTAAACAATGGCAATTACATAGCAACTCCTATGGTTGTCTTCCAGACAAGTGCCTGGAAAATATTAATTAACTGGAGAGGCAAAGTCTCATAGTAACAGGCAGGCTTCAGTCAGGCAAACAGTGGTAATCAGTATTAGCTGGATGTCTGGAATAAACCATTTAATGTATGAATTACAGTGTTTCGTGGTAATTATAAATCTTTGAAGAGGACTTGTTGGGAGAAAAATATCTTTGGAGAATTTAAGGATGAGGTTAATGTGATAATGAGAACTGGACGGGATCACTGTGGACTCTCGTGTTTGAATCAGTAGCCATTAAGCTATAACTTTGCTGAATGATGATTGCATTGGATCCCAGTGGTTCCATGGCTGTTTTGTTTTGTTTTGTTTTGTTGTTTTAGCTACTCTGAGGCCAGGGGTTATTGGTAACAGGACTGAGAGTCAAGTGCAAAGGGAGAGTAGCAGCTCTAATAATGTTTCTGATGAACTTGGATCTGTTTCCATCTCACATTATTTGTTGTAGTGATAGATGAATGCTTGCTTCTTCAATTACTAAGTTAATAGAATCCTTGGCCAGCACACTAGATGGAGATTTTACACACAAATCTATAAGGTCTTATATAATGTGTTCTGACATGACATTTTTGCTAAGCCCATTTTCTTTTCTTCCCCCCCCCCCTTTCTTTTATTTCCTTTTACTTTTCTTTTCTCTCCTTTTAAAAAACATTTTTTATTGATTTATGAGAGGAAGGAAGAGGGAGAGATAGAATGATCCATGAGAAGAGAGAATCACTGACCAGATGCCTCTTGCATGTGCTCCACTGGTCATCAAGCCCACAACCCGGGCATGTGCCCTCGACCAGAATCAAACCTGGACCCTTCAGTCTGCAGGCCGACACTGAGCCAAACCAGGTAGGGCAAACCCATTTTATTTATATTCTAAATTGTTTTGCACAGCGACCTTCTTTAAAGCATATGTCAAGCAAAACACAATCATCTGTTATGAATCTGTCCTAAATCTTAGGCAAGAACCCATCCTCCTTTGGAGTATTTATTTCAAATTAAGACTTGAATCAAGATGTGAAACAAAATCAATATTGATTTTGTTTCTTGCTAAATCTACCTTCTGTGGGGGCAGCCTAGCCTGGGCTAGTGAAAGTGAGGGGTGGAGACTGAAGAAGCAGGAAATGGTCAGTTTTGTTGGGACAGGGCTGAAGATACAAGCTGAAGTCTGTATTGACTTGGAGTTAACTCAGTGGGTTGAGAGATAATGTAAATGGGTCCAGGCTCCTGTCAGTAGGGAAGGGAAGAATGACTAAATGAAAATTAGAATATAATACTGTTTAACAATCCCCCTCCCCTCCTCCACTTCCCTAGAAAAAGAAATAATTTTACAGTTATGTCATGTATCACCTTTTCTCAAGTACCCAGACCTAATCCAATCAGCTCCAATAGCTGCCTGGAGAAGGTACCCTGTTTCCCCAAAAATAAGACAGTGTCTTATATTAATTTTTGCTCCCAAAGATGCGCTAGGTCTTATTTTCAGGGGATGTCTTATTTTTCCATGAGGAAGAATACGGGTACACATTTATTGTTAAATGAAAATAAAGGAAATTTATTAACTGTATATGGCAGCGTTTTTCAACCGCTGTTTCGCGGCACACTAGTGTGCCGCGAGATGTTGCCTGGTGTGCCGTAGGTGCAGACAAGACAAGAATTTTATAATTTTTCACTATTTTGTTTACTTAATATTTCATAATAAAGTAATTATAAAATACTTTCTTTGTGTTTATTTGATTCCTATTCAAGAGAATTACTTTATATATAGTCAATATAGGCACAGAGTTAAATTTTTTAACATTTTCTAATGGTGGTGTGCCTCGTGATTTTTTTCATGAAACAAGTGTGCCTTTGCCCAAAAAAGGTTGAAAAACACTGGTATATGGTACGGTAGTACAGTAGTTGTCAACACAAACCAGACAAACTGTGAATCCTACAGTATCAAGAATTTTCTCATTTATTCAATGACAATCATGTCATCATCCTCTGGAACATCATCATAACCATCCAATTCCTGAATTTCCTGGTGAATTTCTTGTGACTCAACTTCTTTCAGAATCAGTGGACCAAATCCCTCATGTTTAGCAATAGCACTGTCTTTAAATGAGTACTTCTTGTTAAGGTAGCCTGCTCGCAGTACATTTGCAATGCAACTGTCAGTGATTTTCTCCCATGAATTCTTCACCCAAGTCACAACTTCTTGCAGTTTAGGTTTCACAAAGTTTCTGAGACAGAGCCTAGGGGGAGACTTATTTTCGGGGGCTGCCTTATATTTCACTCAGAAGAAAACCTGTAAGTAGGTCTTATTTTCAGAGGATGTTTTATTTTCGGGGAAACACGGTAGCTAGTCTTCTTAACAACCATTTAAGGTGGGGAGTTTTTACCCCTTTTCAGAGATAATGATCCTATATAATAACACCCTAATATGCAAACAGAATGAACAGTGGAATGACCGGTCACTATAATGCGCACTGACCACCCGAGGGCAGATACTCAATGCAGGAGTTGTCCCCGGCGGTCAGTGCACTCCCACAGGGGGAGTGCTGCTCAGCCAGAAGCTGACTGCTGTTGAGTGCAGCTGTGGTGGTGGGAGTTTCTCCAACCCCTGAGTCAGCGCTAAGGAGCAGCAAGGTGAGAGGTAAAGAGCAAGGGGTCCCAGACTGAGAGAGGGTGCAGGCTGGGCTGAGGGACCTCCCCACCTATCAGTGTATGAAATTTCATGCACCGGGCCTCTAGTAATAGATGAGAGACTTTACAGTATAAGTGCTTTATATGAGTGATTGTCTTATTTAATTCTTAAAACACACCTGTGAGGCAGGTTGCATTACTATTTTCATTTTATTAGTACATTTGAGGAAACTGAGGCTTAGAGATGTAATATCAATTGCTTGAAGTTTCACAAGTGCTCCAAGTAGTCTTCAAAAACTGTTAATGTTGCAAAAAAAACACCATAAAGGGTATGAATGATTTAAGACTTAGAAGATATGTCATGTTCATAGTCTTTACTAGCATATTCACAAAGGAATTATAGTATAGTTATCATCATACGACAACTGACTCTAAGGTAGAAGGCCACTTACTATTCTTCCTTAGCCAAAGACAAACACCAAGACATCTAAAAGGTTTTGGAACTGTCTTGTCAAATTCACATGCAAAATATTCAAACAGGATGGAAGAGTAGTTACTACATGTTTAAAAGTCTATCTGAGTACATAACAATACCAACAAGCAAGACTTAGAATTGACGAATTTCTTGAAGATAAAATATGATTGAGATTTATCCATGATGCTACATTAATTTCCATGGCACTACAGTATTTCATTGTATGAATATCTCACACTTTATTTATTCATTTTACTTTTTATGAAAATGTCTTGTTTCAAGTTTAAGAAGGTTTACTCTTACAGTGATTTTATAAACATTATTTCATAAATACATACATACAAGAGTTTTTTCATGTGTATTATGTGGGGTGTAGGTATTGATGGAATGTGAGGTTGGAAGTCAAGTTTAATTTTCCTCATATAGATATCAAATTGTAGCAAGCATCCTTTCCCTACTTTTATGAGTGCTATAATACATCTGTAATATACCACATGCTATATATAAATGAGCCCATGTCTAGTTGCTCTTTGCTGTTCCATAGATTTATTTAGGTCTTGGGGCATCAGTACAATATTGAGTCTTTCAATCCATGAACATAGTGTATCTTTCTACTTATTTAGATCTCTCTTGACTGTCTTTCTTTTGTTGTTGTTAATTCTCAGCCTAAGGATATTTTTCCCATTGATTTTTGGAAAAAGTGGAAGAAAGGGGGAGAGATGCATAGAAAGAAACATTGATGTGAGAGAGACACATCAATTAGTTGCCTCCCACACACATCCCAACTGGGGCCAGGGATTGAACCGCAACAAAGGTACATGTCTTTGACTGAAATCGAATCTGGAACCTTCCAATCTGAGAGACGGTCTATCCATTGAACCAAACTGACTAGGCTCCCTTAACTGTCTTTCAAAACATACATTTCTCTATCAGCGGTACTGCACATTTTGTTTCTCTGGCCCTATGAAGATGTCAGAAACACTGCTGAACCCCTTAGTTACCTTTTCTGGATTGGCCAACATGCTTTTGGCAAAATGCCAGACTCATACCTTTAGATTACCATTTTCTTCTAAGTCATGGCCCAGTAATTCCACACTCTCTTTTTAGCTTTTTGATACTTAAAAACAAAACCAAAAACATGATTTATATATTTCCCCCTGATATTTAGTTTCCTTCTGGAAGAAATTTGGTCCAAATTTCCCAGTTTGACACCTCTGGAAGGAAGTCCCTAGATCTTTCTTTAAACTTGCATCCTCAAGATCTTGCAATTTTTCTTTCTTTTCCCTCTTTTAAGTTTTATCTCTTTTGCACCAAGTTTCAAATTATTATTTGTTTCTTCCTATTACATCAAAAAATTTCAGCTTCTCTGCTGGCCTTTTCTTTTTCT
Organism: Pipistrellus kuhlii; assembly: GCF_014108245.1. Lineage (NCBI taxonomy): Eukaryota > Metazoa > Chordata > Mammalia > Chiroptera > Vespertilionidae > Pipistrellus > Pipistrellus kuhlii. The sequence goes on from NW_023425404.1 coordinate 155,417,770, forward strand.
TTTCTTTTAAATATTTTAATTTAAATACAGCATATTTGATTTCATGATCAAGAGAAACAGAAATGAGCTTGGTGGAAGCTAAGAGCATTAGCTCATCCCTCAAGATAACACAAGAACAATCTCACCAAGATTCAGCCATAAAGCACATTTCTGATATTCATGATTCAGATATAAACTCATAGAGGAAAATCAGAAGACAGTGTGAGAGAGCTTGGCTTCAGATTAAAGTAGACTTGGACTTTAGTCTCTCTTCACTATTTTATACTTGTGGAAGTAGGGGCAGATTTAATGATTGAGATTAATTGATGTAAATGGACCTCCTTTCCTCCTTTTGGTTAGTTAATAAATATATAGTTTGTCCAACTGAGCTGCACAACTTCCCTGATGCTTTTTATATTCCACAGTAGACAGAAGAGTTTAAATTTAAAAAAAAGAAAATCTCACTAGAGATACTTTATTTGAAGTCCTTACAGGTGTTAATGGACTATTAGATGTTTCAGGTCCTTGGGATTATTTTGAAGATTGAATTGACTAGTTCTCTGCATTGGCTGATGGTTCCACATTAAGTAAGTATCTGTCCTTTAATATTTCTTTGGTTAACACTAGAAAAAAGAGTTATGGTTTTGATGTAGAAGAATTCTTTCTGGTAGAGCGCACTGACTATCACTAACAGACAATTTAGGGTGATAAAGAGGAGAGGGCTTTTGAGAGATTAATATTTGAAGAATTGAAAATGATCATAGCCCTTGCTAGAGAGGTATATCTCAATTTACACAAAAGATCAATTTCTCAAAATTTGAAATTTTTAATATGTATAATCACATTAATATTTCTCAAAAGGTCTTAATATATAATGAAACCTGGTTGTGAATCCTTTCTTTTGTAAAGTGAAAAATGTTCTCTTCTTATTTTATAATATCAAATTTTATTAATATAAATGTTATATGGATTTAAAATTTTAACTCTTAAAAATATACTTAAAGTGTAAATATAGAATTCATTCACTAAGCAGTTTTTTTCTAAAATAGACCAGTATTAAAAAGTAGTATACTGTTCTAGCATATATATTTTGTTTCTAAGAAATATATTTTAAGTTTAAATTTTAATTGATTGGGTGTTTAGGTCTCTCTCTTTTTCTTAATATAGTAGTTAGTTTTCAAATCCGAGAGCTCCTGCATTTGCTTATTTCACTGTCAAATCTGTACATGTGGTACCACCTACAGATATCCATAAAAAACACCAATGTCATTATCCTATATAAGAAAGAGCTAATATGCTAATTAGACTGGACAGCGGAATGACCTTCCAGAATGACCAGTAGGCAGGGCTGCGAGGCTGTGAGGGCAAGACCCTTGTACGAATTTCATGCATTGAGCCTCTAGTCTACACACACACACACACACACACACACACACACACACAAATTAGCTGGGATGCCATAACAGTTACGACCAGCTCAGGAGGAGGCTGCACGTGCAGATGGGCTCGAGGCCTGGAGTAGAGATACAACACACAGGAGGGCCTGCCCTTGCTGGGAGACAGTGTGCCGGAAGTCCTGCCTCTGCATGTGAGCTGCAGAGGAAACACCTTTTCTTACGGCTCATTGGCTAAGCTCCCTATACACTACTTGCAGTGTCTTTGGTAACTTGGGTAATAAGAATTCAAGGAGGTGATCCAAAAATGAAGGTCCACTACTGGAGGGTCTAAGAAATGTCATATCCTGTCCTAGCCAGTTTGGCTCAGTGGATAGAGCCTTGGCCTGTGGACTGCAGGGTCTGGGTTTGATTCTGATCAAGGACATGTACTTAGATTGTAGGCTCCTCCCTGGCCAGAGCCCAGGTCAGAGCTCATGAAGGAGGTAACCAATCAAAGTGTCCCTCTCACATTGATGCTTCTCTCTGTTTTTCCCTCTCTCTTCCATGCTCTCTAAAAATTAATGGAAAAATATCTTCAGGTGAGGATAAGAAAGAAAGAAATGTAATATCCTATGAAAGAGACATCTTGAAAATGCCTAAAGAAAGTTGTCATTTTTCTGTGGTGAAGAGTCTAGAATTTGAGTTGATGAAAACACTTTGTGGCTGCAGCGGCCCACAGTCACAGCAGCAGTGGGGTGATGGGGGTGGTGCCTTCCCCTGATCAGCTTGTTGCCTCCCGCAGAGGGAGGCCAGACTGAGGCTTAGGCCCACTAGGATATCCCCTGAGGACTTCTGGACTGTGAGAGGGGACAGGCTGGGCTGAGGGACCCCCACCCCCCAGTGCACAAATTTTATGCACCAAGCCTCTAGTTTATATATAAAAGTGTAATATACAAATCAACCAGACAATGGATGACTGGTTGACTATGATGCACACTGACCACCAGGGGGCAGACGCTCAACACAGGAGCTATCCCCAGCCCTCAGGCCCTGATCATCCCATTGGGGCCTGTTGGCCAACCTCTCGATCCCTTCCCCTGGCCAGCAGGCTCCAATTGCCTGATGGGGAACTGGGAACTGGAGGTGGGTGGCAGCAGACTCAGGTGGCACCAGGTCCCTGATCACCCCACAACTCACTGCACACACAGAGGGAGACTGGCTGTGGTAGCAGGGGGTGGGACCAGCTGCCAGCAGTTGAGGTAGATCAGCCCTGATCACAGGCCAGGCCTAGGGACCCTACCCGTGCACAAATTTGTGCACCTTGAAAGGAATTGTGGGCCATGAGGTGGTGGTGGGCACAGGGGCATGTCTTGGCCCATTTTTTGCATCCCTGCTGGGCCCTTCCTACCATGGCTCTTGGTCTCTTGTTTGCCAGCAGCTCTGCCCCCATCACCACCACTCCTATGCACTGATGGTGCAAAGCTATTGGGGCTGGCACCAGCAGCAGGTGTGAGCATTGACTGCTGTCCCAATTGCCCCTCAGGAGCAGGGGGAGGTGGAGAAGCCCTCAGGGGCAATTGGGACCAGTAGCCTCCACTCACACCCACTGATGGCACCAACTGATTGGGGCTGGCTCCAGGAGCCAGCAGCAGGTGCGAGTGCTTGGGAGGACTGTGGTGCACAGGAGCAAAGAATTTTTAGTAACCACCAGAGTTTTGTCCTGATGACAGCAGCTGGTGCCCTGCCTTGGTCTTACTTCCTCACTCACCTGCTCCACCATCCCTCCATGGCGGATGCCCAACATGTTGCATGCATGCCCCCTCGTGGTCAACACATGTCATAATGACTTGTTCTGCCATTCAGTCTATTTGCATATTAGCCTTTTATTATACAGGATCTTATCTTTTTCTAATAATATAATTCTTTATTCCACTCCTTTAAGATTACTAAGGAATTTGTACAATCTTGAGTAAGTATAATACAAGGACTTAAAGTCTAATTTTGTTACTTTTGAAAGCTTCATTCTAAATTCTAACTTGGCATCCTGTGTCGTCTTTGGATGGTATGTGCAAGTCTAGCATACTAGCTTTTGTTTAGAACTAAATTGAGACATATGCTCAAATAAATTACCATCCCCATTTCAGCTAATACTTTAGCAGGAACATAAGATTCAAAACTAATAGAAATATGAAAGGGGGAAATGGAAGTGGGTACAAGAATTGGGTAGAAGAAATATTTTATATTTATTAAATCAGAAGTACTGATTCTTCAAACTGACTGAATAAAATATTGCACTTAAAGTTGGCCTGGAAATTTGAAGCTCTTCAGGAAAGAAAATACAAGCTTTGGAATTCCACTGTTGTGAAATTAACAGATAATGTTTTGATCTTCCCTGCTGTTTACAAAGAAGAGATATACAGTCATGGTTAATGGCAACTCTCTTTTAGGAGGTTGCTTCTTAAGTCCTGTGCCTCCTGGAAAGTGGTATTTATCTTTGTGAAGTTTCATCTCCATAACACTCTAGCTTGTGTTGTCAATTTATTTTTATTTTTTTATTACTAGGAGTTTCTATTACAAAGATCCATCAAGAGAAAAAGACAAGGATGGTCATGCAGCCAAGAATAATGTTCATTTACTTATTTTCTCCTGAGCCTTAAGTGCTAAATAAATGGGACAAATTTGAGAAAGACTGTTGATGATTTCTACATTAACTGAACTTTAACTGTAGAAGACAGTTTTCTTTGGATTCCCTTTAAGGCCAAATCTACTTAGGTTTACCACATCAAGTTGCATTATTTACTATCAAATAATCTACACTAATAAAAGAGAAAGATATAAATTGACCATTCCTTTGCAACACCCACCAGCCAATCAGGAGTGAGTATGCAAATTAACCCAACAAAGATGGTGGGTTAATTTGCATACACAGGTGTGTAGCAGCTGGGAGTAGGGGAGAACACTTGTGTCACCATGGCGATGATGCAGGTATTTTGTCCTGCCCCTGGCCACTCTGGGCCTCTGGGCAGTGTGGGAAGGTGGAAAGGTGGCTCTGGAGGAGTGAAGGTGGTGCTGACAGCAAGGGGAAAGAAGTCTCATTCTTGCACAAATCTTCGTGCATTAGGCATCTAGTATAGTATAATTTTATAGGCATTCTAAACTCACTTTTGTATGGCCTAATGCAGTCCTTTCTTTTTTAAAACTGTATACATTTAAGTATATTTGCATATTATAAGAAAAGAGATAAACGTACATATTTTACACTAGTTATAGAACAGCAATGAATGGTCAGGGGTATCCTTGTTTACACTGAACAGAACTTAAATCTGAGTGCTCTAAATACTACCACCTGTGCTGGATCTATGGCTTATATTTGCACAGAAAACAAAATCTCTGAGAAGCCATACAACTTTTTTTTTGTCTTCAAGTAGCGCTCTTCTTGGAGGATCACAGTTCTGAGGTTCAGGTTGTAAAACACTTGCTCCATATTCTCTCTCCCAACGTCCCTTCTCTTCCTCCCTACCTCATTGGCAGGCCGGGTATGCTCCCTCCTCTGAGAGCACCTTGAACCATGCACTCAAGTCTCTTCACGGAAATTCCACAGCCATAAAGGTCACTGGTTTTTCTGCTTTTCACCAACGTTCTTCTTGGAACAGGGGCTGATCACAGTCGATGTAGGTAGATAAACCAAGGCAACATTCACTCTCTCACTGCCGTTCTTGAGGCAAATGATCTTAGCCGCTCCTTCCTGTTTGGCCTAACTCAGCAGCTCCCCTAGGAAAGCCTGTGGATTGGGTGACACTCTATTAAGGCACTTAGAACAGAGAATGTGCACAGTGTACTACAGTGCAGGCCATCCTTGAAGTAGGACATTCAGTTCTCCCACCAAGGGGGTCATGACTTGCCATGCCATCCATCTATTTGGTATGCAGTCCTTCCTTTTTAAGGCAACATGAAATGCCAGGGAAGAAAGTATTTCAACTCATAATGAGGGTCAGGAAACACAGAAAGAATACAGTTCCTGCTTTTGATTAGGAAGGCTAACCTCTGAAGTCCTCACCCTCCCAGAAGTAAGTGCTCCTCTGGGATTTGTATCATAGCAAGGGGCATTCGGGCCTGCTGTCTTTGATTTTTGCAATGACTATAGAGCACCACTGGGATTTAACAAGTAAGGGTCAGTGATGCTGGACCTCTTGTACAACATAAGACACTCCTATAAATAAGGAATTGTTCTGCTTAAAGTCCAAATAAAATTCCTCTTGAGGAGTACTGTAGGAAAAGTATAGCAAGAGCTACAGAAACGTTCTTTCTACACATTGGCTCTGTTATCAGTTCTGAGTTATAAACCACCAAAAACATAGTGGATTAAAACAACAATGCTTTCCCTAACCAGTTTGGCTCAGTGGATAGAGCATTGGCCTGTGGACTGAAAGGTCCCAGGTTCGATTCTAGTCAAGGGCATGTATGTAGCTTGCTTGTAGGCACGTCCCCAGTAGGAGGTGTGCAGGAGGCAGCTGATTGATGATTCTGATTCTCTCTCATCTATGTTCCTAACTCTCTATCCCTCTCCCTTCCTCTCTGTAAAAAAATCAATAAAATATATTAAAAAACACACACACAACAGTGCTTTATTATTTCTCATTATTTTGTGGGTTGACTGTGCTCAGATGGGATGTGCTTCTTTATGTGATGCAGCTGAGGACATTCATGCATCTGCGTTCAGCTGGGAGCTCAAGTAAGCTTGGGACATTCAAGATAGTTTCCCATTTTTCAGGGTCTCTCTATATGTTGCTTCTCCTTATTCTGCAGTCTAGCCTGAGTTTGTTTATGGCATGGTGGTTGGCTTCCAAGAGGGAGTTTTCCAAAAGTGAATAAATGGAAGCTGCAAAGCCTCTTACAGGCTAACCTTGGAAACCACACATCCTTTCTGCCTCATTATATTGAACAAAGCAACTCCCAGGGCAGCCTGGACTCAAAGGGAAGGTAAATACAAGAGCAAAGTCTCATTGCAATAGCCATGTGGATGGGAGGGTCATGTTAAGAAATTGCCTTAAGAAATGATCCTTCTTACATATTAGATCACATTTAATTCTCCGTAAGATAGGAAGTATTACTAATCTCACAGAACTGAGGCTTTAAAAGGTTAAGTGACATGTTAAGACAATACCGCTGGTAAATGTTGGGTTGCCTGATACCAAATCATTTTGTCATCATATTCTATTTTCTATTTTCTTAGAAGTTATTTCAGGCTTAAGTAAAATGAATAAGGCTTGTGAATTTGGTGAGTGTTACCCTTTTAATGGCTGTCTATATCTTCTGGACTTTGATCCTAAAATGTCAGGCAAATTGCCCAGGGCCCCTGTACTGTGGTGTCCCATCTAATCCCATTTCCTTGGATTGTGGTCTGAGCTTCGAACAGCCTCCTCCATATGCTCTCCTTTCTAAATGATGACATTCTTTTCCTTGACTTGTTCTTAGCTAAAGTTGAGCCAGAGAGCTGCTAGTAATCTAACTCAAATTGTCACCATTATAGGGGTTGCCTGATATTTCTACCTACCCAGCATCCATTTTCCCTGGTAACAGAATCCCAATTTTTCTTGAGGGAATCAATTTCTTTCTTGTATTATCTCGTGTGCTTCAAATGGCACTTAATGCAGCTACCTTTTAATTTCCCTTTCATACTAATTTTATAACCTACCAATTATGAAGTCTCCCTTATTAAATACTTTTGGCTGATTTCTTTTGCTTATTACTTAGGCCTTAGGTCCTAAGGAATGTTTAGAGGGTCAATATACACCTGAGTCATTTGATAAACTATATCAGGAGGTAAAATCTATTTAACCAGAAAAATATCTACAATTTTCTTTGCTTGATTTGGGTTAGGTAGAAGCTGAATTTTTCCAGAAGCTGGCAGGTGCCTAGGGATGGCTAATTAAGTTTGCATTTCTCTTATCAGAGTTATTGTTCATAGGTGAGCACATGACCTGAGCTAGATCAATAGTAAGCCACTAAAATTAAATTCAGTCCAGGACCTTTGGAAGGGTAGATAGAGAAGAATTTTCTTTTCTACTGGGGTTTTTGGAGACAAGAGGTGAGTTTGGAGCTGCTGCTAGCTGTCTTGTCCCCATAAGGCAAGGGCTTGCAGGAGAATAAAGTCAACAAGGGGAAAGAGAGGAAGTGGTGCTGAGGGTGAGACAATTTGAGAGCATCATTGGAGGCTTTAAAAATGGCCAAAGCCAAAATCGCCCCTTGATTTTTCAGGATGTTAGTCAATAGATTCTTTCTCTCTCTCTCTTTTTTTTTTCTTCAACTACAACGGAAATAATTCTGACTGATAGACCATTTATGGTGGCTGAAAGGGCCCTTAGAAAAATATCCCACAATAAGTATGCCTACTGAAAAGGAATGACCAATCAGGGATTTCTTTGTGATTCAAATTATGGAGTCCCTAAGGTAATATAATGATAAAACTCCATGTAAATACAAGCAAGGAGGGTGTGAGATCAGGAGTTCTATTTATAAAAAACAAAATAGTACCCGGCCAATGTGGCTCAGTGGTTGAACATCAACCTATAAACAAGAAAGTCATGATTTGATTCCTTATTAGGGCACATGCCTGGGGTTGTGGGCTCGATCCCCTGTGTGGGGCATGCAGGAGGCAGCCCATCAATGATTCTCTCATCATTGATGTTTATCTCTCTCTCTCTCTCTCCCTTTTAAATATAAAAAAATATATTTAAAAAAGCCAATATAGCAATAAATGTTACTAGACTGTATTCCTTAGACAGTTGAGATTATGAATTGTACATTTTTTTAACTGAAGGCATGATTTCCAGTTCATTGCCCTGTACAAAGTATTTATCAAAGCAACAACAACAATTCTAAACCCCAACCCACCAAACAGAGACTCTTTCCTAAGGAGATAGCAAATAGCTTTTTCTCATGTAACAACTCTGTTAATTGCTAGTAACTGCTTTGGGTACAGACTGGGGAAGACTCCTGAAGCTTGCTGCAGGCTATGAGAAAGGCTGAGTAGTAGTGTTTGCCATGGGGAAGGGAGATACAAGGAAGACACATCTAGCTTCTAATACCGTGTTTCCCTGAAAATAAGACATCCTCCGAAAATAAGACCTACTTACAGGTTTCCTTCTGAGTAAAATATAAGGCATCTCCCTGAAAATAAGGACCCCCCCTAGGCTAAACATGAGAGATTTGGTCCACTGATTCTGAAAAAAATGGAGTCACAAGAAATTCACTAGGAAATTCAGGAATTGGATTGTTATGATGATGTTCCAGAAGATGATGACATGATTGTCATTGAATAAATGAGTAAATTCTTTTTTTTTTTAACAATCTTTATTGTTCATATTATTACAAAGGTTCCCCATTTCTTCCCCCCTCCACCAGGTTCCCACCCCACCCCCTGCCCCCTCCCCATCCCCCATTGTCCACATCCATAGGTGCACAGTTTATGTTCAGTCTCTTCCTCCCCCCTTTCCTTGATAGTAAATCCCTTTTCAGATAATAAATCAGTTACTTAGCATTTTCTCATATCAATAATACCTCCACATGCTCAATGATACACTTCACACAAAAGACATTTCCAAATAGGTCAACCAGCCTCATCCAGGCCCCACCCAAGGCACTCACAGATCAACACCCCAGCGCTATACTAACTCAACACATCCAGATCTAAGCCTTCATCACTTGATTCAGCAGACCCTCAAGTTCCTGCAAAAGTTTCCAGCCATGTCTGAGAGGCAGCTGTGGGGCAGGGGCAGGCGAGGAGCGAGCTGTTCCGGGCCTGGCCTCTGTTTCTCTGGTTCGTTCCACAATCAGCTGCTCTGGGTCTGGTCACTGCTGCTCCCGACCTAGTTGCTCCGGACTTGGCTGCTGCTGCTCCGGGCCTGGCCGCACCCGACCCGGCTGCTCTGGACCTGGTCGCTCCCAGCCTGGCAGCCGCTGCTCTGGGCCTGGCCGCTCCCAGCCTGGCAGCTGCTGCTCCGGGCCTGGCCGCACCCGACCCGGCTGCTCTGGGCCCGGCTGCCCCGGGCCCAGCCACTCCGAGCCTGGCCGCTCCTGGCCTGGATGCTCCGGGCTTGGCTACTGCTGTTCTGGGCCTGGCTGCTCCCAACCTGGCTGCTCTGGGCCCAGCTTCTCTGGGCCCGGCCACTCCGGGTCTGGGTGTTCCTGGACTGGCTACCCTGTGCTTGGCCGCCTCTGCCTCAGGCCTGGCTGCCACTGCCCCAGTTCTGGCTGCTCCAGTTCTGGCTGTTGATGCTCTGGTTCTGGCTGCTGCTGCTCTGGGGCCTGGCCGTTGCTGCTGGCTGCCGCTGTTCCAACATTCTGTCCTTTTTTTTTTTTTTTTTTTTAAACGCATTTATGTTGCAATGTTGGCTGGTGAGTTGAGTTCTGACTTAGTCTTTGATTTTTCAAGATCTTCTTTGTATTCTTTCTTAAAAATAATTTTACTATCTTTTGCTCTCACTTGATTTCTTCACATTGAGAACTTCTTTGGTTTCTTCCTCCTTGTCCTGGGAGCTCAGCAGGATGGCCTGTGGCACCCCTTTGTTCTCCGCGGGCTCCTGCACTGCTTCAGCCTGTTGCCGGGGTCAGCGCCGCCCAGGAAGCAGCCCCCAGCCTTGGCTCCATTGCCCGCGCTCAGCAGTCGAAGGCTCAGGGGCACCACCCCCCCCTTTGGGGGCCCCGTCATCCGGCTCCTTGCTGGTGCCCAGCTGTCTGGTGTCCGGCAGGGGCTCCTGCTCCTCGTCGCATTCCTCCAGTCTAGAGCTTTTTTTTTCCTTCCCGCTAGGGGAGTCTAGGATCAGAGTCAACAGACTGTCCTCTGCACGCAGTGTGCGCAACTCCGGGGGCTCCGCTTTTCGCAGCTCCCCCAGGACTCCACCTCACAGCCCCGTCTCCCTCTGCTTGAGCCTGGGTCCCCAGGGATTGTCTATAACTGGAGTTCAGGGCAGTCGGAAGTGGGGCTCAGCACCGCCGGAGATTTTGTTTCTTCCCGCCAGGGCAATACAGCATCAGAGTCAACATTCTGTCCTCTGCATGCATTGTGCATGTCTGCGCGCAGTGTGCTTGACCCTGGGGGCTCCGCTTTTCGCCGCTCCCCTGGGATTCCGCCTCACATCCCAGTCTCCCACTGCCTGATCCTGGGTCCCCAGGGTCTGGCCTAGGACTGGGGTTCAGAGCAGTCGAAACTGGGGCCCAACCCGGCCGGAGCTTCTGTTTCCTTCCCTCCAGGGCAATCCCGCATCAGAGTCAACATTCCTTCCCTTGCAAGCAATGTGAGAGACTCTGAGGGCTCGGCCTTTTGCCGCTCTCCCAGGACTCCACCTCACAGCCCCGTCTCCCTCTGCTTGAGCTTGGGTCCCCAGGGATTGGCCTAGAACTGGGGTTCAGAGCAGTCCGGACTGAGGCTCAGCGCCGCCGGAGGCTTAGTTTCTTCCGGCTAGGATAATCCAGCATCAGAGTCAACATTCAGTCCTCTGTGCACAATGTGCGAGCGACTCCGGGGGCCCTGCTTTTCGCTGCTCCCCTGGGATTCCGCCTCACAGCCCCGTCTCCCCCTGCCGGAGCCTGGGTCCCCAGGGTCTGGCCCATAACTGGGGCTCAGCGCTGCTGGTTCGGGGGTTCAGCCCAGGCTGGCGGTTTTATTTCCTTCCTGCTAGGGAACGCCAGGCAGCACCTAGCCCTCTCCTCTCCGGCTGAGACCTCTTCACGCGCACGTGCGTGCGGGAGCACAGCATGTCTCCATACCTTAGGCTTTTTTTCAGCTCCTCTGATTTTCCTTCTGGTTTTCTCTTTCCTTCTTGTTGTAGAATTTTCAGTCAGTCGACTACCTGTAGCTCTGGGCAATGTCCACTCTACATTTTAGTTGTATTCCATTGAAATTGTTGTGTACTGCTGCGGTTAGATGTCTACCCGAGCAGCCATCTTGGATCCTCTCTCCCTGAGTAAATTCTTGATACTGTAGAATTCACAGTTTGTCTGGTTTGTGTTGACAACTACCGTACTACCGTGCCATTTACAGGTAATAAATTTCCTTTATTTTCATTTAACAATAAATGTGTACCATATTCTTCTTCATGGAAAAATAAGACATCCCCTGAAAATAAGACCTAGCGCATCTTTGGGAGCAAAATTAATATAAGACACTGTCTTATTTTCAGGGAAACAGGGTATATACTGGTGACAAAAGGAGAGAGAGGAGAGGAGAGCTAGCTACCTCTAATTTTTCCTTTCTTTTAACATCAATTTTGGAAGCTCCCTTATTAGATACTTTTCATTGATTTCTTTGCTTAGTTACTTAGGCTTGAGGTCCCAAGGAATGTTTGGGGGTCAATGTTCACTTGAGTCATTTGATATCCTATTGATATATCAAGAGGTAAGATCTATTTAATCAGAAAAACATTTTCTTCAATTTTCTTTGCTTGATTTGGGTTAGGTAGAGGCTGACTTTCTCAAGTTTACTCGAGGAGGCCTGATATTCTCTCACCAAATCCCTTTCCTCTCCCCTGTGATCTTCAGGGAAGGCCAAGAGTCACATGTCAGCTTGAACTGGTGGGATGTACTGGTGGCATTTGTCAAAACCTTGATGGCATAGTAAGAATAATGCCCCTTCCGCACCATCTCGAAGACATTCAGGTCTCCTACTAGTAATTGCTGGGACCTGTGAATGTGCTATGTTGCATGGTAAAGGGAACTAAGATCGCAAATAGAATTAAGATTGCTATTCATTTGACCTTAAACTAGAGAGACTACCCTGATTTATCGGGTGGGCCCAGTGTAATCACAAGAGTCCTTAGAAATGGAGGAGAAGCAGATGAGGAAGTTGGAGTGAAGTGATATGTAAAAGAGGCTTGGAATGCTATTGTGGCATTAAGGGTGGAGAAAGGGGGCCATAAGTCTAAAAGCCAGAGCAGGCAAGAAAATGGATTCTTCCCTAGAACCTACAGAAAGGAAGGCAGCCCTGCCTAGCTAGACCTTGCTTTTAGCCCAGTGAGACCTGTCAGACTTCTAATGGTAACATGATAAATTGTATTGTTTTAAGCCACTAAGTTTGTGCTAAATTGTTGTGGCAGCAGTAGGAAACAAATGCAAATTTCCTTGCAATAAGAGAAAACTCTATTAAAATGCAGTTTGTCTCAGAATTATAGCATTGAATGAGATCTTGTAGGGCTTTAGTCCATTCTTAATTCCTCATATACGAATATCCTCTACCATATAGTTAATAAAGGGTCTTCCAGGCGTTGTACCGAAATTCTGTGATCCCCAAAGACCAGCAGGGAGCCAAGTCCGATGCAATTAATAAGAGAGCCTCTTCCATGTTAACATGTGCTCTGTCCCACTCACGCCGACAGCATGGCGAACTTCGACAAGTTCAGGGGTTTTACACCGGTGGGGTGGTGATGTCTCTGCTTTGGCTGACCCTGATTGGTTGGGTGAGGGCTAGGGTCCAGTTACACAAAATGGAGGATAATTCCACCCTGCCCCACAGTGGAGTCAGGAGTTTATCCTCGCCCTGCCCTGCCCTCTCACAGGCTGTGTGGTTAACCTATCAACAGTGGGAACTGCCATTGTCCAGATATGATTTGTTTCATTTTTGGATGGTTTGAATTGTCCAAGTTCTTTTACCCAGAAAATCAAAAATGAGCTTTCCTGTAGCATGAATTCTTTAGTTTTATTTTTGTTTTCTAGAATTTAATGGGGCTTTTCCAAATATCTTGTGAATAAAAGATGGTCCTTTAATTGTTTGAAGATTTAATCATGACTCCTTAAAGAGTTCTCTTTTCCTGACAGTATTCTCATGTTTTTCTTGTGGGTCCCACAGCACATATCCCCTGGTGACTAAAACTGCAATAAACAATACAGGTGTGGTTAGGTGAGTAGAGAGTCTGCAGAGGTGTGATTACTTCCTTGGTTCTAGATATCATACTTCTCTGTTGGTTAGGATATCATACATGCCCGATGCTCTATACATACCCTGTTTCCCTGAAAATAAGACAGTGTCTTATATTATTTTTTTCTCCCAAAGTTGTGATAGGTCTTATTTTCAGGGGATGACTTATTTTCGGGGAAACACGGTAGCTCTTTCTTTCACCATAATGTGAGCTCCCTTTCCATCTCCAAAACTCTGAGTGCCCTGCTTCGCAGCTAATGGATACCTGTTAGGATGTTTATTCCTGAAACTTGCCACAGTTTTTATATCTTTCATCTTCCTGGTCTGATTCCTTGTATGACCTGTGCTTAGGGGTGAAGTAGAAGAGGAGATAAAACTGATTCTTCAATACAGAGGAAATAACATGAGTTGTGTAGTCAGATCCCAGGGTTTGAATCCTGACTGTGTTTTCTTGGCTCTGAACTATGGACAAGTTTCTTAGCCTCTTATGAATCTCATTAATGTATAGGGTTGTGGTGAGGAGTAAATGAGATTGCCTGTGTAATGTGCATGACATAGTCCTTGGCTCAATTTGGTGTCTCTTTTCTTCCCTCTCTACCTCCCACTTTGTTCCTCCTTGACCTTAAGCAATTAGAAAACAATAGCAACTTAAGCTGCATGTGTTCAGGAAGATCAATGTGGACTGGAGCAATAGCAAATTCCCAGGGGTGGCAGGGTCTGGACTGAACTTCACAGGTTGGTGGGGAGGGGGCCGAATACAGGGATGACTGGGAAAGTTTGCCCTCTGACTTTGAAAGTGATGCTCTTTTCAAGCCTTCTGAAGATGAAGACAAAGAGTCTAGCTTTCCAGGTAGAAAGGAACACTTTATTTATAACTCAGTTTTGAAATGTAGCTTAGAGGAGGTGGGACATGGTTTCACTGCTGTAATGAGACAAACATGAAAAACACACACAAAGGAACAGGCTAAGGTTTACATTTCCTAGGGCCTTAGCAGAGATGTTACTGAGTATTTGCAAACCAGAAGAGTTCATTTTGTTTCCTTAGGAAAAAAAAAATTTTTTTTTAACTTAGCTGGCCTGGTTTGGGTAATGAAAACCAGACCATTGATCCTACCATGTCATTAGGATGTTGAGAAGTCAGACTAGGGAACAGAATGGCCAAGAAAAATGGGTTCTTGGAAAGTTTTAAGTTGTGAAGAATAGCTAGATTCTATAGGCCTAACAATGATTAGTTTATAAGTTCTCCCAGAATTAATCCTTTTTATATAGCTTGGCAAGCAGTTATTTTTTTCTCATGAAATCATAATCTGGGACATCATTTTGGAAGGCATGGCAGTAGCTATTCTTTGGTCCTCTCTCCCTCTGCTAGTTTTATTTTTAGCCTCCTCTTGATTATTTCTAAACCCCTTAATCATAAAATTTCAATTTCTTTTATTAGGAGGTATTTATTCATAAGGCTAGCTTATACCTACATGACCTCCTTTAATATACATTACTGAATTAATAAATGCTTTTCTGATATGAAATACACAAAATATGTGGAAAAATGAAGAGGCTCATGCTTGAGCTCATAATTTGAAATTCTTTTAACAATAACAGAGAGACCTCTTCAACAACAATGGGACCAATAGCAATTGCTTCTTTCTAGGTGCCAAAGATAAAAGAGTGAACAAGCTAGATAGGTGAGGTCCCTGACCTTAAGAAATAATGCCCCAGAATGAGAGATTACACGCCTCCCCCAACACCACTAGTAAATAAAGTAATTTCAAGTTGTATACATATTATGATGAAAGAAAAAAGAAGAGGTTGAGATTATTAGGTGTGCTGTAGACTGAATGTTTGTGTTCCCCAGATTCCTATGTTGAAACTTAATTCCCAATGTGATGGCATTTGGAGGTGGGGCCTTTGGGAGGTGATCAGATCATGGGAATGAAACCCTCATGAATAGGATTAGCTTCCTCATAGAAGAGACTCCAGAAAGCTTCTTCTCCACTTCTACCATGTGAGGGCACGTCAAGAAGAAAACTCTCTAGTCAGGCCGGCATGGCTCAGTGATTGAGCATTGATGGATCTATGATTCCGACGCACATTCCAAGGCACTTGTCTGGGTTGAGGTCTCGATCTCTTGTGTGGGGCATGCAAGGAGGTAGTCAACCAATGATTCTCACTTCTTATTGATGTTTCTCTCTCTCCCTCTCCCTTCCTCTCTGAAATCAATAAAAATATGTTTTGTTTTGTTTTTTTTAAAAGAAGACAACTATGAATCAGGAAGTACACCTTCACCAGACACTGAATCTGCTAGAGCCTTGATCTTGAACTTTCCATTCTTCAGAACTAAATTTCTATTGTTTACAAGCCACCCATCTATGGTACTTTATTATAGCAACTTAGATAAACTAAAACAGGCTGTAATGGGGGTACCTACTTGTAATAAGATGGCCAAGAAAGGCTTCGCTGAAGATTATATTTAAGCTAAAGTCTACAGAGGAAAAAAAGTTTATTTTTCAAAGTATGGGTAGAAAGATATTCAAGGTAGAGAAAATAGCATGTCCAAAGGCCCTGAGGTAGGAAAGAACTTGGTGTAGTCAACAGTAAGAGAAGACTGAGGAAGCTAGAGCATATTGAGTGAAGAAGGGGAAAAAAACAAAACTAGGTTGGAGAGATTTCCTTAGGTCAATTATATTTGTATTGATTCTACTATCACTGGCAAATGCCACATCACTCTACTCCCATCCAGCTTTACTTCCAAATTTTTCCCAATCTTTGCCAAGCCAGGGGAATGAAATACTTAGACCTGCCAGTCTGCCTGATTTGTGTCTTTGCTATCAGAGTTGAAACTGTGGAACTTTCATTTATATACATGAATTTATCTCAAAATCTTAGACATCTTTACTTCTGGTAGCAGGCTTATAAGGAGCAATTGCCCAGGACTTTGGGATTCAGTCTTGTATATCAATTGAAGGCCTACCTCTGGTCTTGTGCCTGCTCTGATAAATAGCTTCTGCCTCTCTTGAAGATCTTGTCCCAAGCACTTCTCATAAATACATTCATTCATTTAACTTTTTATCTTGTTTTTATTGAGAGACCTACTCTAGGCGAGGCACCAGTTTAGGCATTGGAAATATAAAGGCAAATAAGAGGCTCCTTCCTTGGGATACCAGCAGGGTAAAAGAGGGGCAAGTTATGTGGTGTGTGCAATGACTGGAAGCACAGTCTGTGGGATTCAAAGAGGGTTGCCTAAAAGAGAGGCACAGGTCACAAGGTGAGAGGCACAAGGTAAAGAGGCAGGAGGAGATTTCCTGGCAGAAAAGATGGCAGGAACAGAGGAGACAAGAAGTGGTATGGTGTGAGTGAAGAACTCTCAGCAGCAATCAACTCCTTGCCACAAGTTTGTCACTCCAGGATTTGTACTTTTATGCTCCTCTTCCCAGGAGTCAGTTGTGTACCTGAACTCAGGTCTACTCCCCTGTGCAGATTTGGCATCCTCTGGAACCTGCTCTAGGATCCCCCATTGGAGCATTCTGCCATTTATTGGGGTATAGTGGCCTGTCATTTGTTTTGGTCTCTTGGCACTGCTATTCCACTCTGAGTTTATGTGGAGACTTTCTGACTTTCTGGTATGTTCTCTCCTCTTCTTGCTATTATTAGGTCTTCTGGGAGTTGAGTTGGAGGGGCCCTGACCCTGAGAACATTTTTCTTGGCTCCCTGGGGTGGGAAGAATGCAGTTTGTTGATGAAGGGTTCCCTTTGGCCTCCCCTTGTCTCTGCCTTTGGCCAGCATTGTCAGCCTTTGAGAATGGCGAGCTTAAGAGGAAGGAGAGGCGAGAGGGACAGGGCAATTTGACATCAATGGAGATCATCTGTGCCTATTGGAGCAAGACAGAGTTATTATCGGAAGCCAAGGGAGGAAACTGAGAGGTCAGGATTAAACTAACAATGCTGTCAACCTTGTGGGTGCTCTTTGCAAAACAAACAAAATGACCCTTGAAACACAGCCACTGGGAATAGTGCAGAGATGCAGAGGACACCCCTGTAGCAATTGTCTTGCACTTTTTTTATTCCAGGAAAGAACCAGATAAGAGATCCTGGATTGAAAGCTCTGGGAATAATCACTCTGAAGGCAACACAGTAGGGAGAAGGGACTAGAACATCTTGAGAAAAGTAGGCTTTCAGGCATTTTGAGAGAGGACAGATTTGTTTTGTCTCCCTCATTGATTTATTTATTCATTAATTGACCTATTAGTCCATTTAACAAAAATTTATTCATTCACTTTTGTGGCAGGCCCTATGCTAGTTTTGGGGAATATAATCTGTTAACAAAATAGCAAGGGTTGACCTCACAGTACTGATAGATTGAATGGTGTGTGTGTGTGTGTGTGTGTGTGTGTGTGTGTGTGTGTGACTAGAAGAACAGTTTTAAAAAATAAAAGCCCTAGCTGGTTTGGCTCAGTAAATAAAGCATTGGCCTTCAGACTGAAGGATCTCAGGTTCGATTCTGGTTAAGGGCACATGCCCAAGTTGCGGGCTTGATCTCCAGTGGAATATGTGCAGGAGGCAGTTGATCAATGATTCTCTCTCATCATTGATGTTTCTATCTTTCTCTCCCTCTTCCTTCCTCTCTGAAATAAATAAAAAAATATATTAAAAAATAATATAAAATTTGATAAATAGCACAAACAAATCATACAGTGTTCCTTGGGTGCACATAACCCGATCAGTCAACCTCCCTTACTGGTCAAGGAAAGCTTCTTGGAGCACTTTTTAAGTTGAGTCTAGATAGCAAAGTAGAGGTGGGGAAGAGTGGGCAGGCAGAGTATTCTACACATCAAGGGTAGCATGTACAAAGGCCTGGAAATGAAGGGACATGATTCTTCAAGAAGTTCACCCAAGCAATATAACTTATAATAAGGAAAGGTATTGTTTAACATCTCTGCATATTGAATAAGCAAGAGAACACTGTAGGAGAGCCTTGGGTTAGTGTAGGAAGCACTCTGGCACCCATATCAAAGTCCTTCAGCCGAAACGGGTTTGGCTCAGTGGATAGAGCATTGGCCTGAGGACTGAGAGGTCCAAGGTTTGATTCTGGTCAAGGGCATTACATTGGTTGCGGGCATGTCCCCAGCAGGGGGTGTGCAGGAGGCAGTTGATTGATGTCCCACTCTCATCGATGTTTCTAGCTCTCTATCCCTCTCCCTTCCTCTCTATAAAAAAATCAATAAAATATATATATTTTAAAAAAAGCCCTTCAGACTTCCAGCTGTGGTAGCTGCTTCATGGGCAGTGTGCCCATTTATTGCTGGGATGTTTCAAGCACTCAACTTGGGTTGCTCTTCATTCAGCCCAGGTCCTTTTCTTGATGTAGCTGGGAAATGTGATAGAATTGGTGGTGCCTTTGGGACTAAATCTCAGCCAATGGGGACTGAAACTGGGAAAGAAGTGCTCTGCCATCTTTCAGATGGCCCATTCTGGGAGGCATTCTACACCCTTCTCAGGAATCCCAGTGGATTTAAGCTCAAATTGCTCACAGTAGTGACCTTACTAATTAACCTTTGCTTTGGCTTTCCTTCCTTTTTCCCACCAATCCCTCTCACCTACTTCCAGGGATCATATGCCAAGTAAGACACCTGCACCTAAGTCCTCTTCTCAGCTAAGCCTTTGGGGCAGCCCAAACTTCAACAGTTGGCCACCCAAAGTCAAGTGTAATTTTCCTTAACTTTCAATTGGGTTCTCTCTTTATCAGCTATCATAAATTGTGTTTTTTACAACCTTGTAATGCCACTTTCTCTAAAAATGCTCTGCTGAGCTGTCTCATTTTTTATATGTTGATGAAGCTTAGTCTCAACCCATCTCAAGGGAACATAGAATTAAAGCTCAGGATTTCTTAATTCAAATTAAATACTTTATGCACTGCTCCATTTTGGGGCATCATGCTTCTTAAGGGAATGATTAATTCTGTATACCATTCCCTTTTTTTTTTTTTTTAAATATCTTTTGTCAGAAGTCATTCTCTCAAAGGAATAATCCAATCAGAGGCAAAGCATTTGAAAATGCTATCTGGTCCTCACTGATGTTTTGGAGTTATCTATGCACAAAAGCATACCACTGTGTATTAGAGAATTCTAAACAAGAGAATCCAGAAATCATCTCATGTCAAAGATGCTGGCTTTCACTCCAAGTCCATGTACTGAGACACAAGGTCATTGATTGTCCCTGCAGAATAAGACTCAGCAGTGGGTGACATGTTCAACACACCTTGCTCCAGGTGTAGAGGGTGAGCTATGTTTTAGATGGGGTCTTTCCATTTCTACTTTGCAGAGGAAATGCAGTAGGTTCCACAATGTTGAAAATATGCTAAACTCCTCCCTGGACTGATTGCAAGTTGACTGGGTCTGAGTGGTCTAGCTTCATGTAAGTTCTCATCAGCAGCATAGCAATGAGATACTTGGAGTCTGCTCTCTCCTTTCTTAAGTCTGCTTTAAGTGCCTGATTTATAATGACGGAAAAAGAAAATCCATTGGCCTAACTAGTATATTAGAGACAAGATTTAAATAGAATTTTTGGCTCTCAGGGCCATTCCAGTTTGTCATTTTGTGAAACTAGAGACAGATGGGTGATCTCTGTGTGTTGTGGGAAATTCTGCCCTACATTCTAACCAATGCTGGGAGTTCTAGAAGGGGACAGAAAGGAGAAAGAGAAAGCTATTTGGACCAGGCAGAATATATTCTAATTCTGTGACAAAAATAGCATAAAATCTGCAAACATTAATTCTAGGCAAGTCTCATTCTTAGTCTGTTTTCTTTCCCTTTTGTAGCTTTCACAGTAGTAAATGAATTTAAACTGGTTGTAAATGGAAGAGGATTCAGAAACCTTCTGTCTTGTCTCTTACTGCAGAATACTAATTTTGTCATAAGATAAGCATTTGGCTATAGAAGGGACCACTGCACTGCTGGTCAAATAATCAACATACATTTCAGACAGATCATAACTAATTTTAGGCTGATCAGATTCTTGCTCCAAAGACTCAAGTGGTGGAGGGGGTAGGTGATAGTATGTGGAAAAGGGATATGGTGTAGAAAAACTTGGGGTTTGGGGAAGAATGGGCCCACACTCCAGGGGTTCCATAACCTAGAGGGCCTATCTACAAATAATCCTGACCCTTTTTACAGGTGTCCCGAGACTTCTGTGATCATGTCGTGGGGCTGAGGTTAAAGGAAATGGATGACTATGTCAGAGCAGAACAAGGTACAGATGATGGGTGTTGTAGGGTGACTGACAAGGTATTGAGGTGGCTCACAGAGCATGGGTTCAGATTAAAGCACCTAGGAAGAACCCAAGTTCTCAACGTTGAGGACTCAAGAGCCTTGGAATCACTGAGGCGGGGACTGGGATATACTGGCATGGTTCCTGCCAGGCACAAGGCAGTTAGCTTTCAGGTGAGAGAACAAGAAAAGAAGGTAAGTAAAAACCAAGGTTTACACAGTATCTGCAAGTACTTACTGAAAGAAAGCAAAAAGAAGCCTTCGCAAGAAAAGACAGAGTCAGTGCAAGGTCAAACTGACAGAGAAAATGAGTCCATTTCCATGGAAGGGAAGTGGAATGTAACTGCATTTTCTTGGGCCAACCTCTTTTATTCCTCAAGCTTCAGTTTCTCATTTGTGAAATAGATATAAAAATTCTTTGTACATCTCATATTCGGAATGAAAATCAGACAGGGTCATACAGGTGAAAGCATTTTGTACACAATAAGAAAAGATAGTTGTTATGAAGCTTGGTGATATTCTCTCCTAGGACTAATAGGCAGGGTAATAGAGCAGTCCTGTGGTGAACCATTCACTTTTTTGGCTAAGGGACAGACTCCCCACCCTGCCACTAGATCCTAAGGATGCTTAATGGTTATCCTGTTAGGATACCTTCTATTAGGTAACATAGGATACCTTCTATTAAATTTTTTGATAACATATTTTTTATTCTTGAATATCCTAGATGAACATTTTAAAAAGGAACTGTTCTAGAAGAGGGACTTTTAGAATGGGATAAAAACTGTTGGCCCTTTGTTCAGGAATATAGCAACAGGGTAGTCCCTACTTCACTGACAATGATGCTAAGACTGGAAAAAACTAGACAAAGAGCCTCCTTTATAGAACACTGTCTGGGTGCATGTCTTTTTGGCTGCTCTGAGCATGGTGTACAGTCAACAGAAGAGGGAGTAATCTGGGGCAGGAAGGGTTTGGTTGGATCCAGTACATCGCCCTCTCAGGGGGAGAATAAAGTGGAAAACAAGTGAATACTTAGAAGTGGTTGGGAAACTCCTGCTTACCCCTAGGCTGGCTATGAAAGGCCTGACTGCTAGGTGGAAACCACCCTAATAAATCATACAGCCTTGAATGATTTGGTAGTTCTTGAAAAAAGATTACTTATATGTACAAAGAGGTCCTCCTTAATGGGCTGAAGGGGGAAAATAGCAGCAAGTCATTCTTTTATGATGTCTTCCTTGAAATATTTTTCCTCTCTTTAATTGAAGGGTTCTCAAGAGAAAGCAGTAAAGACAAAGGGTTTGCTTTAAATCTATAATTCAAGTGCAGAGGAGCCATCTGAGTAACTGTGTCATGCCTGTCCTTCCCAAATTTATCTATGTCTTCTGATAGAATAATGGGCTTCCCGGAAACTGGTCATTAGGAAGCAAAAGGCTTCAAACACATTATAACTCCTATTATGAATCTGTTATTTTATTCACAACACTTCTGACACCAAATGTGGGTTTTTTTTTCACACCATGCATTTCTCTAATTCTCTGTGGACACTAGCCAGATGCCCTACAATTTAATTCAATTCTGACACTACCTAGCGGTAGTACAGATCCCATAAATTAAGGGCTCAAAACTGCCCCTCACTTAAGATTGCAGTCATAAGTACTAGGTCCCCTGGTTGTCCAGACTTTTGTTTACCTGGGCTACGAATTGGGGGTTTCCATGACTCCCTTCCTCAGATTTAGGGATTTGCTATGGAACTCAGGGACAAACTTTATTTACTGGTTTATTATACAGGATATTATGAAGGATACAGATGAACAGTCAGAGAGAGAGAGAGAGATGCATAGAGCAAGGTCCAGAAAGGTCCTGGGGGCAGGAGCTTCTTTCTCCATTGAGCTGGGGGTGCACTATGCTCCTGGCATATGGATGTGTTCACCAACTTGGTAGCTTTCTTTACCCATTCGTAAGTTGAAGGACATTTGTTTAAGTTCTTGGCAATTATAAATAAAGGTGCTATAAACATTTGTGTCCAGGTCTTTGTGTGGACATAAGTTTTTATTTCTCTTGGATAAATAGCTGAGGGAGATTGCTGGGTCATATATTAAATACAAGTTTATAAGAAACTCCTTGTTTCCACCAGCAGTGTATGAGAGCTCTGGTGTGGAACCAAGGAGCTTATCTTTATTGTGATGCAAAGAGGAGAAATAGGGAAGACAGCTTTGACACAATACTATTTAAGCTGAGACCTGAAAGAGAGGAGTTAGTCGGGCAAATGGGGCTTGGGGTGGGGTGACTGGGTGGAACATCAGCCTGTGCAAATCCCAGCAAAGTGGCTTTTGAAAATAAGAATGCAAATTGTGCATTGTACGCTACAATGAATATTCTGGGTGATACTTGCAGGAGCAGTTTCGGTGGAGTGCTGTGGGTGGAAGCAAGTTAGTTGATGTTGAAGAGTAAGTGGGATGTGAGAAAGAGTAAAGTGTCTGGATCATTCTCAAAAATGTTAGCTATGAGTGGAAGGAGAGAGAGAGGGTAGGACCTAGAGTAGTTCACAGGGTCCTGGAGAGTTCTTAAGGGTCGGAGAGATGAGAGCAGGATGATGGCCTCAAGAGGAAGAGGTTATATATGCAGGTAAAGGAGATAGCAAAGAAGGGGCTAGCCCTACAGAAGAATGAATGAAATAAAATGGGGGTAGCCTATGACCTGGTTGTCTGACATGTTCTTCTTGGCATGGTAGGGAAGAGAGTCAGGTGTGGTGTAGATAGCAGGAAGCTGAGGTGGTCATGTCTGACCTACCTCTGACTTTATTATGAAAACCAAGGAAGCCAAAATAATAATAATAATAATAAAAAGGGTAGATTCTAGATAGAGAATTTATTTATTTATTTATTTATTTATTTTTTGGTGAGATTTTATTTTTATTTATTATTTTTAGAAATTCTTTATTGTTGAAAGTGTTACATATATTTCCATTAAAAAAAGTAGATTCCAGATAGAGGATTTAGAAGTTCTGTCTAAGCTTCCTATAAAACTCCAGATTTGTTTGCATTTAAGAAATTAGTACATGATTTTGGTTAATATACAGGGGTGGGCAAAAATAGGTTTACAGTTGAATATAAGTAAATAATACAGTACTTAAATAATAATGCAAGAATAAACTCTGTACTTCACATATTCACAACCTACTTTGATAAAATTTTGAATTAAATTTTGCTCACTGAGAAGTCAGAAAAGGAGGCCTTTGAGACAGATTCAGGGGGTTAGCCTGAGATGAGCTGCCACTGCCCATTGCTCCTCTTGTTGCAAGTCTTATGGGGTCCCTTAGAGGGAAGAAGGGGAAAGGGGATATTGCTGGTGTGCTCTCCTGGGGGAAAGTATTCCTCTCAACCTACTTTTACCAACCCCTGTATAAATACAGGAAAGTATGTAAAAATTAATCACAATCCGACAATACATTTTTTATTTTCCTGGATTTTCATTCAATCATTAATTTATTCAAATACTTAATATATAATTGACATGCTGCTCTGTGTAGGTCTGTATGTACATGTCTTATTTGAGATGTTTTATGTTTAATTAATGTGCCAATTGTTACTTTATGCAAACTAGAATAGAGCTCCATGAAACCATGATAACTTATTGATCATTACAGCCCCAGCATTAACACTGTGATTTGCACATGTTAAATACTTCATGTATATTTATTACATTAGTATGTAATTTTTTAACATTATAGCATGAGCATTTCTTTCATGCCATTGGTAGTATTTAAAGGTATTTCTAATGACTTTAAAGTGTTTCTTGGCATATACATACTGTCATTTATTTAATAATTCCTCATTTATTAGAGGCATAATTAGGCTTTGACATTTGGTCTAAGGATGTTGTAGTAGTGCTGTCTATTCTTTATTGAATGTAAGCACTTATTCTTGTGCTTTACACACATTATTTCATGTTATCTTTTCAATATCCCAATTAGTAAGTATTATTATCTCAATTTTACAGGTGAAGAGAATGAAACTAATCAAGCTTTAGAAACTTGCCTGAAATCCTAAAGATAATGAGTGGTATAACTGGACCCTCTGCCAGGTCTCTTAATAATTAGTCTATGTCTGTCTGTCTGTTTGTTTGTTTGTTTATTTATTTATTATTTTCTTGATTTCAGCGAGGATGGGAGAGGGAGAAAAAGAGAGAAACATCAATGATGAGAGAGAACTGGCTGCCTCCTGGATGCCCCCCACCAGGGATTGAGCCTGCAACCCAGGCATGTGCCCTTGACCAGAATCAAACCCGGGACCCTTAAGTTTGCAGGCTGACTCTCTATCCACTGTGCCAAACCAGCTAGGGCTAGCCTGTGTTCTTCATGATTTGTCTGTGCTGCCCTAGTTTCTGTTATTAATTCACTAAACATTTACCAAGCACCTGTAATGTGTGAGGCACTGTGAGCACAAAAGAGGTAAAGCTAAAAGAGACATGGCCAATCCTAAACAAACTTCTGGATGTTGATAGACAAAGATGTAAGGTATTCACCAGAAACAGAAAATAAAAATTAACTCCTGCTCCCCAGGAGATCTAAAATCTGTCTCACTTTAATCATGAGACGTTTACTGGACATTATTTATGTGGCAGGCACTGTCCAAACACTGGAGACATTGTGCATGAGATACACTGGGGCCCTGAAACAGACCAGTGGAAAAGAAGGCATTAAATCAACAAATCCAAGTGCAGAGGCTATTAGAGAAGGGCATGTTCAGTGGACTGTGGGATATGTAGCAAAAATAATGGACCTTGTCTCAGGGGTCAGGAAGTTCTCCAGGAAGCAATGCTGTTCCAGTTGAGGTTTGAAGGATAGTAGGAGTTAGTCAGATGGAAAAGGAGAAGAGGCACAGTGGTGGGAGCACATTTGCGGGAGAGCTGGAACCAAAGAAGAGCATGGACAGACAGACAGAGGAACAGAAAAATGTCCAAGTGACAGGAGCAGAGAGGTAGGGGTGGGACAGGGTGGAGGGAGTAGAATGAAAGGAGAGTGTAAGAGTAAGAGTTCCAGATGGTGCAGAGCTGGAAAGTCAGGTTGGTGTTCTTTCCTTCATCCTAAGAGGTGATGGGAATCAAAGGAAGATGTGAAGTGGATATAATATGATCAGAGTTGTAGAGGAAGTTTGCTCTGCTGCCGTGTGGTGAATTGTTGGAGGGGACACAGTGAATGAGGGCAGTTGTAATAGCCCAAAGGAGGTGTGCTGTAGGCCTGGGGCAGAAGTAGTAAGGGGGGGAATATTGGATTGGTTGGGATAGGATATGAGCTAGATGGGATTGAGCGACTGGAGAGAAAGGAGTGGAGAGATACAGGTTCATCTCTGATTTATACAACTGAATAGATCTGGAAACATTTCCTGAGATGGGGAAGAAGAGAGGGTCTGGAGGGATAATTAGCAATTCAATTCTGTACATTTAAATTTTTTATTTATTTTTTATTGTTGATAGATGTCACTCATTTCCCCTCTATGTCTCCCTCCACCCACCCTCCTACCACACTTCAGACCTTCACCTCACTATTATATGTGTCCAGAGCTATCTATATAAGTTCTTTGGTTAGCCTGGACATTTTAAATGTAACTTGTCAAAAAGACATGCAAATTGAATATCCAGGAGGATGTTGGCTATATATGTCCTAGACAAAGATATCTGGGCAAAGAAAAACTCTTAGGACTTATTCATATATTGCTAGTAACTGAATCTCTGGAGGTAGGGCAAGTCTGCCTAGAGAGAGGTTGTGAATAAGGAGAGTAAAGGGTTTAGGGGAGAGAAGGGCCAATAGTTTAAGAGGAAAGAAGAGTAGAAAGAATAAGGGACTTAAAAGAAAGGCAGGTAGAGGGAGGGATGTTTTGGAAGCCAACTAGTGAGAGTATTTTTCTCATAGGAAGGAGTATTCAAGAGTATTACATACTCCTGAGAGGTCAGAAAAAACAATGCTTGAAAGTTGTCTGTTAGATTACGCCACCTCTAAGTCATTGGTGACTGGTGACAGCACTTTTGGTGGCGATAAGGGCAGAAACGGCGTGGGTGGTGGGTTGAGTAACTGGTGGGGAGGACATGCTGGCTTCCAAGGTCCAGCTCCCTGGAGCTGTCACTACACCCAGCGTGGGGAAATGGTGGTGAGCGGGTGTGGGCCAGCATGAATTGTGGCAGCTACAGTCCTGGAGGAGGCCTCCATGAATTTTCCTGTTCACCTTCATAATTTTATGGGGGTGATTTGTTTTGCTTTGTGACTTTATGAATTAGCACTAAAAGAAAAGTGAGAAGCCTTCTGGAGACAGCTTTTTTGACAGCTCAGCAGCATCATACATACCCTGAGAAAGTTAAGGCTTAAAGGGGATGAGAAAAAAACTTACAGGAAATGTTTAGTTGTGATTCAAGCTGTGCACAGAGCAACAAGCTAACAGCATAGTAATGCCTTCCTGCGAGGCTGCTGCTCACCTACCTGTAGGAATATGGTAATAAAAATGGTCTATGAAGGTGGAAACTCTCTCAGGATATATAGTGGGACTAGTGGAAGAAATGACCCTACCACTCATGACAAGCTTCTGGC
Source organism: Pipistrellus kuhlii (assembly GCF_014108245.1). Taxonomy (NCBI): domain Eukaryota; kingdom Metazoa; phylum Chordata; class Mammalia; order Chiroptera; family Vespertilionidae; genus Pipistrellus; species Pipistrellus kuhlii. Next base: position 155,444,871 of record NW_023425404.1, read on the forward strand.
TTTTTATTGAGAATCATTTTTCAGAAAAGCCAGACTATTCTTAAAAATTTGCTGGAAGCAATGGCTTCGGGTTTCTAGTATGCATCAGAATCACTGTCTTGTTGGAACATGTAGGAATTGCTGACCTGGGGAGGTATGTGTAGTTGCTTCTACCCCTAATAGAATAAGAACAGACCATCTCAGATTGATTTTTTTTTCTTAATTTTGGTATACATTGAAGATTTTGTCCCCTGCATATTTATCTAATCATGCTATTCTCAGCCTAATGTCAAAACATCTTGCTTTGTCTAATCCCAGCTATTTGGACTGAGATAAAGACAGTTCAGGAGCTACCTGGGTGACAAGGAGAAGCCAATTTGGGCTGAAGTTTCAACTTTACTGTAAAGATTTTCCACAGCATGGAAAATTCATAAGCAGGTGATCTAAACTTGGGCAATTGGTGGGACAATCCAGGGGGACTGCAGAGTATGTGAGAGAGGTGACATTGATCTCAGGAACCAGGAACTGAGCCGATAGCTAGGATACAAGGGGTACCCAGACTAGGGTCCAACCAAGTTAATCATTTTGAATGTATTATTATTATTGAAGATTGATGATTGATTTAGCCTTGAAATTCCTAAATAATTTCTGTTGGTTAATTCAGTGCCATAAGCTGCAAGTGCTTGCTTTAACTATGGGTCTTCTTGGGAGCCTAGAAATTATTTTAGCAACTGGGAGTGTGAATTAATTCTGAGACCCACCAGATATGGAAAACATTCTGTTGGGATTGGGCAAGAAATGGGATGGGCGGAGGTGGGGACTGGCACTTCAGGCCCTGATTATTAGCAGTCTTAGCTGTGAGAGCAAGGACCAACTTCCTAGAAATTTCTCCAATACTGTATTGCTATGTAATTGAGAGGTAGGAGTGAATAATTGGGCACATTTTCCTAAACGTGAGTGGTCACTCCTAAGTCTCTTAAATGAAAAACTCCAGTCTATATTCTAAAAGGCCATTTTCTTACATAGTTTTTTTTTTTTTTTTAATGATTATCTTTTTTTAGAAAATTCTCTTAAACCTAGGCATTCTGTTATGCTTGAAGGAACCTCCGTGATGGAATTAGTTTCAGAACACAGACCAGAAAATGAGTCCTATGTTTAAAATGGAAATACATTTAGCAGCCTAAGCTATATATGAAGTCTTATCTGATTTTCACCTCTTTTTCTTCATATTATCTCCTCCCATGCCAAACTCTTAGGAAATTTCCATAAATTTGTCAAATGCTTTCAAATGGAAAATATCATCAGAATCCTAATGGATGTGAAAATAACACCAACTTTCTATTTAGCAGCTATCCCAAACTCTAAATTATAGTTCTTGGTGCTAGGAAATTATCTGATGCTCATAACTCAATAATTTTGAAAAACTATAAAAATCAAGTGATACTACTGATAGGTAGTTTAGCTAACTTTGAAATTTATCTTAAAACTGGTTGACCAATAAAATCTATTGACTATACATCTAGTTGCATAAAAATGTAATCCTTAAGAAATATTTATTCATTCAAAAGTTTATTTAGGCACACTTCAAAATTGAATGTTTTAGTGAGAAATGGGAATTGGGATATGCCAGAAGATGATAAAAATTCAAAAATTCTCTTCATTTAAAAAATTTTAAATAGATTTTTGTGTATGCACACAAAGATTCATGCACATAAACATGCATATGGAGGGATAGGGAGAGGAAAGGGGAGAAGGAAGAGATGGGGGAGGGGGAATGGGAGGGAAGTTGAAGGGAGGGAGAAGGGGGAGAGAACCTGAGATGGTAAAGGAAGTGAGACAGCATTCACTGCAGATAGAGCAAATCTACAGGTGCACATTTAATTGCTGATTTTTTGAACTGCATTTGTTATTCTAGCAAATCACTGAAGCAAATATTCCTTTATTCCTCCTGGGTTTAGGGGCATTAGGATGCATCTTGAGAACTTGTGGATATGCCATGTCCCTGTTGGTCTTTGGGATAATTACTTTGGATGATTTTCCTTAATTAATCCTTCTCCTTGATGATTCTTCAAGGTGCCACATTTTGCCTCTTTGCTAATGTTCTGCCCACTCTTTGTAATTGCTCCCTGCTCTGTGTGCCTTTGTCAGAGACCCTGAAGCCAGATAAGGAATAGTAATTGTCACTAAACTTATAACTCAGCCTCAGACAAGCAATAATATAAATAAATAGGCTTCATATTTGAAATACTGTCTTATGTATTTCTGGTACCAAGTAATATACTCAGGGTTTAGTATAATTCATGCCTTCCCAAATGGTGGGAATTAAGGGAGAGTTTGACACCTTCAAGTGGGACACAGGCTTTTGAGAAGTAGAGTCATTTTCAGGGGCAGCAGATGTTGCTCAGATAGGAAGTAATGCAGAGAGCTGTCAACTTTCACTCCATTAAAACTGTGGAATCTGAGGGTTGAAAGGATACTTTTGAGAACATCTTCTCTAAATTCACACCTAATGCCTGAACTCCCTATTTTTAAAAGAACAAGGATGCTCCTTAGAACCAAAGGCTTGAAAACAAAGACAAAATCCCATATCTGAAAATCAGAAGTCACAATATTAAAAATGAAATTGAAAATCTGTTCTTTTGAAAGATTTACCAGAAGAGTTATTCCAGATAGACTTTATGTAGACACTGGAGCAGAACACTTTGCCCCCTGCAGACAACTCAACAGTTCTAAGTAATTGGATTTCTATATCTCTCTCCCCTCATTCTCCCCCCCCCCCCCCCACCCCGCCCCGGCTCCCCGAACCTGAATAACTCGAGAAAAGCAAAGTTTAGCCATTTACATGGCCCTGGTCTAGACTTACTGCTGTTTATTATTACTTTTGGTAATCTTTTCCCCTCCTAAAGCATGTTGGATCATACAAGCATTGGTGTCTTGCTTTTATGGGCTTGAAATGCTACCTTGAGTCTGCATGAACTCACTTCCTTTGGTTTCCTTTTAATGTTTGATGTATTTATTTTAAGAATTCAGTTGCTTCCTAAAAAAATGTGGATGTAACTAGAGTTCCACTGTATATTATTAATTAAATATTTTGGTTAATAAGATCAGATTGTGAATTTGTTGTGGATAGAGTTTAAGAAGGTCAGAGTTAAGTTTTGTGTATGCTCTTCCTGCAACCCTCAGCCTACACCTACACACAGACACACAGAAACACAAAACAATTGGGCACAGTCCTCTGCATACAGATGGTACTCAATTAATATTTGCTTTATTCCCCATCACTTCCCAAAACTTCAAAATTTTTGATTTGTCTATAACCTGTAGTAAGCCACTTAGCATCACAAGAAGAAAATGCTGTTCACAGCTATGGACTTACTTGAATCTCATCTTGTTCGATGTTACAAAACAAAACAAAAAACAGCCAACCTTTGAGACAGAGCGTTACCCTGAAAGAAAAGGCTTTATTGAGTCACATGCTAACCAGAGAAAGGACAGGTGTTGGGACATGCAGTCTAAACCACCAGCAGGACTGGAGAGAGAAGACAAACATGTCTGCCATCCTGGGGTTGACCAGTCCTTTTATATAAGTTTGGGGGGAAAAAGATGTAAGTTTTGAAAGAATTTACACTGGCTGTCCATAAGGGGATGGGAAGTGAAGTGAGAGAGTTCTGAGACAGGTAAATAGTCCATAAGAAAGAAATGTTTGCTTATTCTGGGTTGATTATAGGCAATAGTTCGGAAAGTTTATGTGTAAGAAGGATATGGCGGTGTCTGGAAGTTGATTCAAAATTTCAACACACATTCAGCAATGTGGGCAGTCTTTTGTTGGCTTTGACTCACAGCTGCTAACTGGTCAACTTCCTTTGTCTATTCCTCCTGCCCTCTGGCCTACTGACATCTCAAAGTTCTTTTGTCAAATATATGCATTGATCATAAAGAAAAGGGCTAGCCTGTTGACATTCTGGGCTGAATAATTTTTGTTGTGTGTGGGGTGGGGTTCTGTGCACTGTAGGATGTTTAGCAGGATCCCAGGCCTATATCCACTTGATGCCAGTAACACCCCTAGTCATGCCAACCAAAATGACCTCCAGGTATTGCCAAATGTCCCCAAGAGTCTCCCAGAAGGCAAGAATCAAATCCCAGTGAAGAATGATTGGCTAAGAAAATATGAATGATTTTATGGAGTACATCCTCCTCTTGCAAACAACATCGCAGGGAATATTTTTAAAAAATATATATTTTTATTGATTTTTTTTTTTTTTTTTTTTTTTTTACAGAGAGGAAGGGAGAGGGATAGAAAGTCAGAAATGTTGATGAGAGAGAAACATTGATCAGCTGCCTCCTGTACACCCGCCACTGCCCGCAACCAAGGTACATGCCCCTGACTGGAATCGAACCCAGGACCCTTCAGTCCGCAGGCCGACGCTCTGTCCACTGAGCCAAACCGGTTTTGGCACAGGGAACATTTCTTATTCACTACTACATCTCCACCATTTAGAATATTTTCTGGAACATGACAAGGTTCAATGATACTTATAGGTCTTACTACAAAGAAGGTAGAATATTATATGATAGTGACCTTTTAACTTCTATTTTCTGGCTTACAGTAAGTATTCATTTAATATATACATTTTTAATGACTACATGATGAATGAATGAATGAATGAATGAATGAATGAATGGCTTTCCAATCTGGGACTTTAGATCTTGAGAGGAAGGTGGATTTAATCCAGGTGCTACTGGATATAATTCAATGATTCTTCATGTGGGTGTCACCCTCCTACTATCATTCGAAATGCGTGGATCACATGATCTCACACATCTAGAGGAAATAATGAACAACATAAACTGATGATCAAAAACAGACCCAGAGAAAGAGAAGCAGCAATCAGGCTCTCAAACCTCAGAGGGAAAGTAGGGGAGGGTGGGGGTAAGGGGAAGAGATCAACCAAAGGACTTGTGTGCATGCATATGGGCCTAGCCAGTGGCCATGTACAACAGGGGGGAGGAGGCATATGTAGAGAGGGGTTTGGGATGGGAATTGGGGGATAAGGACAATTATGTGAGACCATAATCAATAAATAAATAAAAAAAAAGAAATGCGTGGGACCTCTGGCTATGTCCTCCTCGTGCATTTTTCCTTAAAATGAGGTCTGAGATCCTTTACTGGATTCTGAAATTTTGATTTGGTGGTTTTGGCCAGCATTTTAAAAAACAGAGGCTAAAATTGACAAGAAAAGATCAGAATATATCACATGCTGTGAGGGTAAGTATTGTTTTCTAACATTTTTATTTTAGTTATTTTGTGTCTATTTAGGTTCTGGATTGCAAGGTAAAACATACTTTTGTGGGGGGCCTGCTCTGAAAAACTGGAAAGTCACTTGCCTGTGGGATAGCTCAGGTGTGTGGTGATCAGAGGATAAATCACTCTCCCAATAGTTGGGTTGGTAGGTGAAGGATAAGAAAACCATATGGAAAGCATAGACCATACCACAGAGATCCTGGCCTTTGGGGTGATGTGTCCTATCACAACACAAGGGGGCACGGCTGTCTTTTGGAGTCTAGTGGTGGGAGGCCATGGGAAATGAAGTCAGGTAAATATGGGGTTAAGCCCAGGAAGCAGTGACTTTTGTTCCTTTTGTGTGTGTGTGTGTGTGTGTGTGTGTGTGTGTGTTTTTAAAGTGTAAAGAGAATACAGCTGTTCTGTCTGCAGAATTTCTTTTCTTGGCCCCATGAAAAATGATATCAGCATATTTCACTGGTTATCCATTTATCCAAACTAAAGGAGTCTGGTGATTCATTAGTCTGATCAAATGTCCTTTGCAACAATATTGACTCAGATGATGGCAAATGAAGATATTTCCTCTAAGGTAATAGCCTGTCAATCTTGACATTTAGAACAAGTATAAGCTAGCTGGAAATGCCTCTTTTAACATTGCGAACATGAAGAACAAATGGATTTGAAAAACATATGTGCTCCTGATGGATATTTTTTCTGTGTAAAAGATAATTTATTTTGAATCAGAAAGTGATTATTATAGACTATAAAATGCTATGATTAAATTATATAAAACCAAGTACTGGTATATTTTTCATAAAAAGATAATAACCACATTTCCCTTTGCACTTTATCTTAAACCCCAGAGGGAAAGAGAATTAAAAAAAACAAACAAACAAAAAAACAGGATTAACTGTGAGGAGCAAAGAATACTGAAAAAGGCATTTACTAATTTGAGTATGCTCCTTTGGAAGTGTCTACTACATAAAGCCACTTTTCTTTTAAAACATGTGTGCAATGCTTCCGAGAGGACTTGGATCTTGGGTTTTGCCTGGGTTTCCGTAACCTGCACCAGATACACTTAGGCCTTGGGCATTCTTGCCAGGGTCACAGCTTAGTTCTGAAATACCTTGCCCTGACCTCTTTCTTGTTCCCCATCCTAACCTGTTCCCAGATCCTCTGTCTTCTCACTTTGTTATAATCTTTTTCAATTCCATCTCATCCCTTCAGCCTGGTACAAAGCACTTTCCAGTAACTATGATTCTAATTCTATTTTCCACTTCCTTTTCTTCTTTGTTTTCTACTGCTTCATCTGGATTTATTATTATTATTATTATTATTATTATTATTGTTATTTTTATTTTTTACAGATTTAGTGCCTCCCATGGATGGCATTCCTGTAGGGCTCAACCTTTTCGTATAAGTAGAGCTGAAACAGCCAAAAATAAGCATGTTTACAGCAAGTACTATTGTAGAATACAAGGGAAGAAAGGAGTGCTGAAGGTTGTCAGTAAATGCTTAGAGGTAGAAAAGGAATCATGTGGGCTCTTGGTTTGATTTTATTCTAAAAGCACTTTGGGACCAGAGGAAGATGAAACCAATGTGAAATAATGTGAACTATTAAAAATAATGAGATTTTGTAAAGCATTTGTAAGCAAGATAAAGTTGCGAAAGCCACATAAAATTGGAAACGTGAAAAACATGTCCTACGGTTGATATAGCAACAATATCTAACATACATAGCAATAAAGATACCAAGATACACGGCCTACATAAAGAAAACCATAAAATTGTTATTGAAAGACATAAAGCAATAACTGAACAATTGGAAAGATACAGTACGTGCTAGGATAGAAGGGCTTAAAGCAACAAAATATCAATTTTTATAGAAATTAATAGATAAATCCACAATTCTCAGTAAAATTTCAAAAGGTTTTTCTTTTTAGAATTGGATAAACTGTTCTTCAACTTTATATGGAAGCATAAATACTCATGAATAGAAGAGAATTCTGAAAAAGAAAACTATAAATAAAGGTTTTAAGCATGAGATCATACAATAATGCCACAGTAAACAAGTCAATGGTATTGGCAAGAGAATGGACTAATAGCTCAGAATACCTAAACAGAGAACTGAGAAGTAGAATCCAGTATACACTGAGTGGCCAGATTATTATGTTATTATGATCTCTGAATGCATCATAATCTGGCCACTCAATACAAATATATTGAGTGCATGAATTGATGCATGGGTGGGGTCCGGCCAACCTGTCTGCTGGTTGAACTCCTGGTCAAGGAGAAAATTTGCATATTAGCCTTTTATTATATAGGATATACACTGAGTGGCCAGATTATTATGCGTTCAGAGATTAGAATAATCTGGCCACTCAGTATATATGATAATATGCAGTAATCATCAAAGTGTTTATTGCAAGCCTACATTTTATTCTAGACATGGCAAAGATAAAGTGTTGCTACTCACATGGGGAAAGGATAGGTTATTTAATAGGTAGAGCTGACACAACCAACCATGTGAAGGAAATTAAAGTTATACCTCTTTCACATTATATTAAAACAATCTAGTGTCAAAGTGTAATTTTTTAAAAAGGTATAAACATGACTCTCATATAAATATACATTGAACACAAGTCAAAGATTTATTTAGCCCATTAATGAGGGAACCAGCAGGATGACAAAACTGGCTCAAAGTGTTTGGAGAACAGAGATTTATACAACTCGTTGGGGAAGGCAGGCTGGAACAAGCTTACAGTGTTAGAGACAAAACTGGCTACAGGGAAATAAAACTGTGACTTATATTTCTCTATTGGACAGGAATAATTTGCATCTCTATTAGAGAAAAAAATCTATAAGTTAACATGAAAAGTCATAGACTCTGGTTCTCATCTAAAGTAAATAACAAATAAAAAATCATACATCTGCCATTTGGGACAATCTGGATGAATCTTGAGAGTATTTATGATAGATTGAATGCTAGACATATGTATTCCCAAACATATTTTTAATTATTTCAGAGGGGAAGGGAGAGGGAGAGAGAGATAGATATATCAATGATGAGAGAGAATCATTGATATATGATAGATCCTCCCGTCCTCCAGTTGATGGACAGACATAAACCCCACCTGCGGCCAGACATCCTGAGCACTGAACCACCAATCAGCACCTGCCAAATACCCTAAGCCCCTGATTCCTATGTCCCTAGGTCCCTAATCACCAATCAGCATGTGCTGAGTGCCTTAAACCGCCCCCCCCTGCCCCCCCCCATCCCCGTCTCCTATCCTCCCCTTAAAAGTACATGGACCCCCCACCTCCCCAGCCCTCGTTCTCTTCTGCCCCTCTCTCTGGAAGCAGCCAGCAATGGTACTCTTCTCTCCAATAAAGCCTGTGTCCTGACATCCCTATCTCTGGCCCCACCTTCTCTATTTCATCTATTAATATATACAGACAACAGAAAGGTTATCACCAGGAGTTGAGGGAGTATGAAGAGTGGAAAGGGGGTCAAATAAATGGTGAGGGAAGGAGACTATGTTTTGATTGGTCAGCACAAAATTGAGTTTGCAGGTATCATATTATAAAGCTGTACACCTGAAATCTATGTTGCCTTTATTATTAAATTTAATAATAAAAAAATAATATATCTCCTTGTCTTCGGGACCAGAGAATAAAATATTCCTTTATTGGGGCTGTTAAATAATGCTCTATATTGACAATGAGAGGACATGCAGAATTCTTTTGCTATATTTCCAAGTTTAAAATTCAGAAAGAAAAAGGCCTTTTGTATGACAAAAGACACTATAAAAGACTATATAAAAATTGATTTGGAAAAATATAGAGTATGTACAGAGGGTTAATGTAGAAAGAACTTTTACAGATTGACAAGAAGATAAACACTCAGTGGGAAATGGGTAAAAAACAGTAAGGCAATTCATGAAAAAATGAAGATGCCCAAACTCACTTGAGGCCAAGGAAATGCAAATTAAAGTAACAGGAAATAGCTTTACACCTAACAGAAGGCCAGGACTTTAAGAGTGATAGCCATTGCTGGTGGGCATGCAAGAAAAAGAGCCATCTCCTGCTCTGCTGATGGAAATGTGAATTATTATAGTCTTTTGGAAGATAAACTGGAAATAGCTATTAAAAATAAAAATACGTATATCTCTCCACCTAGCAAATGATACTTCTGAGAAACCATTCAAAAGAAAAGCCACCAGTACTTAAGAATATATGTTTAAGGATTAGCTGCTCAAAAACTGGGAGAAAATGAATGCCTGTCAATAAGAGAATGGGAAATACATTGTAGAACATTCATCCCATGTCATATTATGCATCCATTAAACAAAAAGAATTAGACCCATGCCAGGTGATTGGAAGGCATTTCCATGAATTATTGTTGCATGAGAAAAGTAAGATTCAGGAAAGTCTGTAAAATATGATCTCATCCTTATAAAACAAAAATGCATTCACTGCCTTGTGTTTATATGTATACAGATGTTTACATATAGTTATATGAGCCCGAAGAGAAGTGTCTATAGATAAATATCCTAGGTAGTTAATGTGAATAACAACGAGGAAGACAGGGAGACAGAAAAACCACATAAAATTGGGAAAGAAAAAAAAAGATTGTACTAGAAACAACTCTAGTATGCTCACACCTATGCATTTATGGAAAGCCATATATGTATATTTGTAAGCAGAAAATTAAATTTCTCATGAGGGAATAAGATGTTGACACAATAAGCACTATTAAAGGAAGACTAAGGGCTAGCTGAGTAAAGGAAGATGAGCTGGATAATTGTCACTGAGATTGGAAACAGTGTCTTGGTCTCTGCAGAGAGATGCTGGGGAGAAAGGACAACTGCAGGCTAACAATTTCATTAACCCTTGCAAGCTGTGATTTCAAAGATTTGGCATAGTATTGGGTGTGTTATCTCCCAGCTGCCCCACCCCCTCCAACACCCTGCCAGTAAGAGTTTATACCCCAGAGACTGAGGAGTTAGGAATTCCACTGTGTAAAGAAAGAGAAATCTTGAGGGTGGAAGTGGTAGGGATTCTGAAAGGGAGGGTCATAGAGGAAGGCAGAGCTGTGAGAGAGGATGGCTGAGCAACATGGCAGCGCAACCAAAGGCATCAGGATCCCTCGAACTGATTCTCAGTTCATAGAATGCCCCCTGCCTCCGACACACATACGTCTGTAAAGCTGTGTGCCACCAGAAACAAAGTGGTGGAAGCAGTTGGATGGATAACAGGTGAGGAAGTGGAGTAGATGATTTAGACTGCAATTAATGGCCCTTTTATGTCTGAAGTGTTTGGAAGGTCAGGAGCAGGACATAAAGCAAAGTGAGTTCAAATTTCTTTGGGTAGAATGGTCTCTTTGTGAGATTACCCCTTCCTCTCTTCCTCTATCCTTCTCTCTCTCCCTCCCTTTCTCCCTCCTGTGCCAGATACTATGATAGCACATAACCATAGGGCACATGTGTCAAACACAAGGCCCGCGGGCCAAATCCGTCCCGCCAGGCCTTGCAATGTGGCCCGCACCGCGCTGTCATCACTGCACTCCGCTGCGTTTCCATCACAATGACAGTTTATGACTGTTCAGTAAACCATTCGGCCCGCGATTTAGGCTGGATTTTAGATTTTGGCCCCTTCTCTGATTGAGTTCGACACCCCTACCATAGGGCATAATCATGGCAAATAACGACACTATGGTTTCTGTGTTCTTGGTGTTTGTACCCTGTCAGAGGAGACAAGCAATTATACCAACAGGATTGCAGTTGTGAGGACTCTGAAGAGTATCCTGGTCTATGAGAATTTATGACAGGGAAGCTGGGTGGAAGTCAGGGTTGAGCTCTGAGGCTGTACTCCACGGACGCCTCCTGAGTTCTGTTTGCCAGCCATTCCACAGAGACTAAGAAAAATGGGAGAAAAAATTGGGAAGATGGGGCGAGGCCTGGGAGGAAATACATGGATGGAGGTGGGGTGGGGAGGTGTTTGAAGGTTGAAAATGCTACAATCAAGTTGCAGTCTTGCCTAGGACCACTCCCTGGGGAAGCAGAAGTGCCTTTAGGGTTGGCAGCTTTCATTTACTTTCCTGAGGTTGGACTTCCTGGCCAGGCCTGTGCTGTCCAGGGAGGAGGGAAGCAAGGTGCCATGACTGAGCGCTCACGATGTGCTAAGTGCTTCACTTAGGCTACCTTGTTTATTTCTCACAGACAACTCTGTGAAGTATATGTTGCTCCACCTGTGTAAAAGTTAAAAGAAAGCCTCATTCATAAATTATACATATTTCAAATTTTGGGGGGGAAGGAGCAGGGCTTTTTTTTTTTTTTTTTAATTATTTGGACAGCATTTTGTCCTTTGTTGTGCTGACAGGTGCGAAGTGGAAGGAGAATTGAAGAGGCCATATTGAGTGGCACAATAAAGCATGCAGATCCCTGGGGGAAAATATCTCTGAGTGAGGAAAAAACACTGCCCACAGAGGAGGATCGCTAGATGAGCTGGGGATTTGGGGTGGGGCAGAGGACTGCAAGGAGAGAGAGATGCAGAAGAGGTTTTTAGGAACTCTGTGTTCCCTGCCAAGCAAATGAAATACCCATTTCCTTTGCTTTCTATCACACAGGAGTGACATTCTTTGAGTACTTTGGATTTTTGTCTTTAGGGTGCTGAGATGAACGAACCTTAAATCAAGTACATTAAGGCCGGTTGTATTCAGGCTTTGAATGGATAAAGAAACTAAAGTTCAGATGGCTTGTGTTGAAAAAGTTGCTTTTTCTGTAGACTGAAGGGTTACAGGTTCAATTTCAGTCAAGGGCATGTACTTTGGTTGTGGGAACATCCCCAGAATGGTGTGTGCAGGAGGCAGCTGATGGGTGTTTCTCTCTCATCAATGTTTCTAACTCTATTCCTCTCTGTAAAAAAAAAATCAAAAAAAAAATCAATAATATATATATATATATTTTAAAAAGGTAGCTTTGCTTCTCTGCCCTCCAGGTTTCTTCCCAGTAAAATGAGGGGTGAACTAGGGGATCTCCAGGATTCCGCTGAGCTCCTGGGGAAACAAGCTGACTTCTTTCACAACGGCTGGCCAGTAGCTTGTTATCAGTTAGGTCTCAGTGCTTTGCAGTGTTTTTGCTTTTTTGGCAGCTGCCACTGGGGAGCCGGAAACAACCCTGGATGCGGCCTTAGGGAGGTGTTCCACCACAGTGGGCCTGGGAGCCAGAGTCCTGCCTCTGTGATTTGAATGCCAGGGAGGAAAGCTTTGAACACACTTTCTTCCCAGGAGACACTCCACCCTCTGGGTGACCTGCTCCGGGTGGAGGAGGCAGAGCCTGCACTTTACTGCTTCCAGAGTCTCTTAGGGAAAAACTGCTGATTGCTGTCAAGGGCACTTGACAACATTTCAATTTTCATTCCCCTCAAAACACAGAATACTCAATTTCTCATAAAGCTAACTTAAAAGTAACACCACTCTTCTCATTTTAAAACTACCACAGGCTTCCTATAGAATATTTAAAAATAAAGTAGATTTAGGAAAAATGTTAATTTTCTGTAATCTCACATTGAGAGATTATTGCTTTTGGAATTTGGTGTATATAATTTCTATCATTGTTCTTTGTTCACTTTATTGCATTTATTCATTTAACAAGTATCCATTGAGCTGAAACTGGTTTGGCTCAGTGGATAGAGCATCAGCCTATGGACTGAAAGGTCTCAGGTTCGATTCCGGTCAAGGGCATGTACCTTGGTTTCAGGCACATCCTCAGTAGAGGGTGTGCAAGAGGCAGCTGATGGATGTATCTCTCTCATCGATGTTTCTAACTCCTCTCTATCCCTCTTTCTTCCTCTTTGTAAAAAATGAATAAAATATATTTAACAAGTATCCATTGAGCACCTGTTATGTGCCAGGCCTATGCTCAGATAGGGCAAGGAATAAGGTAAAGTTTCCATTCTCATCAAGTTTACATTTTTATAACATGGTTATCACACCACAGACATGCTTAATATCTTGCTATTTTTACTTAATGTTGATCAGTAGGGTGTTCTAATGAGCCTTTATGAACATGAGTGGTAAGCCTGCTTTATGAGTGCTCCTTCCCGCTGAGCCCTTTGGTTGAATGGGTGGTGCCATCTTTTGGGGCACTTTTCCAGGAATGCACATCAGAGCCAAGCTGGACCAAACAATGCCCTTCTCCAGGCTTTGAAACATGGAACCAATGAGTGTAACTAGCATTTCCAATCGGAGAATAGAGATAGGAGACTTCGGAGGGTTCTGTAGTCAGGTGTCTTGTCAAACCGGGATAGGAGAAAATGAGACTGAAAGGTAGGCATTGGTGGAAGTGTATGCAACTGTGTGTGAGTGTGTGTATTTGCTGGGGCAGGGGCGTGAGAGAGAGAGAGATGGAATGAATATTAGTGTGCTCTCAAATCACTTGAAGTTCTAACCCCCAATGTAATAGTATTTGGAGGTACAGTCTTTGAACAATGATTAGGTTTAGAAGAGGGCATAATGATAGGATTCTCAGTATGGGATCTGTGCCCTTATAAGAAGAAGAAAGAGATTTCTCTCTCTCTCCATGCATACACACTGAGGAAAGACCATGTGAGGACAGAGTGGGAATGTGACCATGGTAGTCTGCAAGCAAGGTAGTGAGCTTTCGTCAGAACTCAATCCTGCTGGTACCCTGATCTGGGACTTTTAATCTCTGGAACTGTAAGAAAATGAATGTCTGTTGTTTAAGTCACCGGTGCCTTCCTGGCTGCCCAGCTGAGTGCCTGAGCTCATATATTTTGCTTTTCCCCATCCTAATTTGACTTGGGTTTCTGACACTGACTATTATGAGACTTGGCTTATAATAGAGAAAAATATACTTTAAAAAATATTTTGGACAGGTTTTGATTTTTATTCAGTGTAGTTTTGTATTTTTAGTGGGAATATGGTAGGTAAAGAGATAAAAGCAAAGCCAGCAATGAAGTAAATAGAGAGGCCACATCATTTAGGCAGAATTTGTTTTCATTCCTAAGGTTCACCCTGATGTAGGAAGTTATAGGACTGAGAAATACTTTGGAATAGCCACCACATTTTTTTTTTTTTAAATTCAGGACTCTGAGATAATATCTAATCATACATTAATCATGTTAAAAATAATAAAAATTTGCTAAAACCCTTATCCAATATATTTCCCCAAAACTTAGTCCATTAAAAAATGAGAAAAGAGCAAGTAGTTACTATTACCTTCAATAAAAATATTGGTGGAGGTAAGAAATAATCAGTTAACTATTACAGAGTCCTCAGCAGACTCTTGCCAGACCCATACATGAGGGAAGAGAAGTTGAAGAAGGCAATTTGAGGACTGTAGCACTCCTGGATTTGGTCCTGATCAGAAATCAGTGGCTCTTGATCTCAGCGACTTCAGTCTGCCCCTGCTTTGCTCGCCCCTCTGTCTACATGCAGAAAGCAATTGGGAAGGAATGCGTTTTTATGTTTGGCAAGACTGTGTTTTCTGTATGCCAAGTCCAAGTGCTCAGATACTTGTTTCTGTCACAAATCCTGGCTGTAACCAACGTGCAGGTGTTCCCCTGGAAAGCCATCGGCAACCACAGCCCCATGGGGATCCAGGAAGGCCCATTTTCTTTGTGCTTCACCCCACATCTTTGAATGTGAAATGAAGTTTAGACTATCACATTACTTAATAAATCATGCGACACATCACAACTGTTGGAAATCTCTTAATCGTGAAGAGTTTTAGAACACTATGGAAATGTAAGGGAGAGACAAGAAAATCTCCACTGATGTGAATAGGAAAAAAATGACAGGTCCAACGGTTCTAGGCTGCCTGGGGAGAATCAGGCATTTGCAGCTTGTCAATGCTTGTGGGAGATCATCTGGGGTCTGACCATACTTTCAGAGCAAACACGCAGGAGCAGCTGTACCATGCCAGCATCAAAGGCACACAGGCAGCTCCGTGCCGGGGCTGCACCAGAAATGTCACAGTCCTAATGACTTCCATTCACTCCTAGAAATACCTATCAGTCTCTCCCTGAAGCTGACCTCTTTGATCCCCTTCTTCTGTCATCATCAAGGGGCTGCGTTCTGTGGGAAGGGCATGGCGATCCCCATGCCAAGTGACGAGGCTGGGACGCTTGTTTCCAGTGGCCTACATATTTTTCACTTACTGTTTTTTCCCATGCTCTTCAAGCCCCTGTGCCTCGTGGCTGTTGTTCCTTCTCAGCTTGCTCCTGTGCCTACTACCCCTCAGATTAATGGACTCAATCATGGCTCTCACTTGGAGGCAGAAAAGAAAAAGTCCATTCTGCATTAACTCACGAATGAGTGGCAATGCCCCATTGCCAGGAGCTAGTATCTCTATATGTTAGAATTATTTCATTTGGAAGTTCCAAATCCAACTCAATCTGTTGTGAGAAAAAGAAGAAATAATGTTGTTTTATTTCATTAAAAAGCCTATAAGTAGATTTTTAGTTAAGGCTAAATCCAAGATAAAAATAATGTCACTGAAGAAGATATCAAAAAGAGAAGGATTGGATGCTGGCCAGGCAAAAATAATAGATGCCCATCAGTCTTAACCTGATGATAGATTGATGACTTGTATCCATATGTTACAAAACACAATGAACAAGACAGACAGGCAGGAGCTTAAAGAGTAGTGGGATCCACATTATGCGCAATTGCAATGTGGCATGATAAATGTTAAGGTGGAAAATTATAGCATATTATGAACATGTGGGAGGAGTACCTAACCCAGCTGAGAGCAGAGTATAGTCAGGGGAACCCTTTTACAGAGCAAAGGACATATAAGTAAAATGTACTAGAGTTAGATGAGAGGGGATTAATTAAGGAGGTTGAAGGGAGAGGGTGCTGCAATAAAAGCTTTGAGATATTGAAATCCAATCATAAACCAGGTAGGGCATTTCTGAAAAAATGCTGAAAAATCTATGGAGAAAGGTATACAAAGTGAGTGATTTTCTGAAATTTGACTCATACTTAATTTTTCAGGATTTTTATTTTTTGGAAGTTTATGTTTGTATGTGTAAACTTCTTCTTTCCATCCTTTCTTTTTTTCTTTCTTCCCTTCCTCTATCTCATCCTTCCTCCATGACTCCTCTGTTTCATTCTTTTTTAAATTTATTATTTATTTTGATATATTTATTTATATATATTTATTTTTTAACATTTCTTTATTTATTTAATTTTTATTTTTCAATCATCACCCAAGGATTTTTTCCCATTGATTTTTAAAGAAACTAGAAGAGAGAGGGAAAGACAGAGAGAAATAGCGCTGTCAGAAAAACATGGATTGGTTGCCTTCTGTACGAGCCCTGACCAGGGCCCAGGCTGGGGAGGAGCCCACAACTGAGGTACATGCCCTTGACCAGAATCAAACCTGGGACCCTTCAGTCTGCAGGCTGATGCTCTATCTACTGACCAAACCAGCTAGGTCTATTAATATATATTTAAATATATTTTTATTGATTTCAGAAGGAAGGGAGAGGGAGAGATAGAAACATCAAAGATGAGAGAGAATCATTAACTGGCTACCTCCTGCACACCCCCTACTAGGGATTGAGCCCACAAGCCAGGCATGTACCCTTGACTGGAATCAAACCCAGGACCCTTTAGTCCACAGGCCGATGCTCTGAGCCAAATCGGCTAGGGCTATTTGTATTGATTTCTGAGAGGAAAGGAGAAGAAGAGAGAGATGGAAACATCAGTGATGAGAGAGAACCATTTATTGGCTGCCTCCTGCGCATTCCCAACTGGGGATCCAGCCGCTAACACACGCATGTGCCCTGACTAGGAATTGAACTGTGTCCTCCTTGGTTTATAGTTTGATGCTCAACCACATCGGCTGGGCTATTTTTTTCTTTTTGACAGGGGTCCTGTGCTGGAGAGAACTGATCAGTCTATGGTTGATGTTGTGTGACTGTGCGTGTGTGCGTGCGTGTGTGTGTGTGTGTGTGTGTGTGTGCATGCACACACATGGGTTTATGCTCATTCACTTATCAAACTTAGGCTTTTTTTTAAAGCTCCTTTACTGAATCTTGATTTGAAAAACATTTAAGTCACCATATAAATTATCAGTCTGAAATGTGTAAATGTATTAATTCAAATTAAATATGACCTTAACCTGATAATTTTAGGCAAGAATGCCAAGGGTCAAAATTCCCTTTCTGTTTCCCTTCAGTTCAAGAAATTGAAAATTTACACCTATTTCAAAAACAAAGTAACCTTAAACCAAATACAAAACTTCAAATTTCTCTGGAAAAAAAAATGAGTGTTAACACTTTTTCAAAGTGTTGTTTGTGGGACATTAATGTAAGCCATGACCATTCTTTGATTCTGAGTCCCACACTGCCTCATCTGTTGCATAGCATGTGATACTAACAAAATACAGGAGGCAAATGGACATATGCTAAATGGTTATACTGAGCCAAAATCAAAATTTTACCCATACCCTTTTACTAAGCCTACCAGACCTACATTTGTGGACAAGAGTGCCAATGTACATCAAGCTTTTTATGCAGAATAGATTTGTATATTTCAAACACTGTGGACAAATGTTTTTCCATAAGCTGCTGGTTAAACATTTTGTATCCACTTGCATATGCATGATCATGGTTACAACAGGACTCAGATGCCAGATAAATCACATTGATGATGATCTTAGAGAGGGATTTTAGAGAAAAAAAGTAACTTTAAATTCAATCAATAGATCCCAATTATTGGCTGCTTTCATGTTCTTTTTTGTGGAGTGATAATTTGTAGTTGCACCTTCTTTCTAAAGCTGCACAATTTCACGCGAGATTAACAACCCCCTGCCTCTCAAGATAATTATGTTTCCTTTACTCTCTGACTTAATTTTTGTTGTGTTTAATTTAAGAAATACATGGCTGTTTTTCTTCTCTGTTCTCTCTAGTGATGGCTGTGTGGAACGGAGAGAGGAGACATAGCCATAGAAGAGCAGCCCTGCAGAATCAACAGTAAAAGCATTCTACTCCGATGTCTTCCTTCCTGGGACGTGCGACCACAGCAAGTTTTATCCTGTACAGGTAAAGGTCCCCCTGTTTCTGAAGAAGCTTTTTAAGCAGCCACTTGTGTTCTTAACACTCAGTGTATACTGATGGCAATGTTTTATTGAACCTTTGTTTTAGTGCATCAGTTTGTAGTGTTAACCAAACTACAGTCTCTTCCTCACAACTAATTTTCCCCCTTTCTATATGCCCACCTCTATGCCATAAATGTTTCTTTTACCAATGGGCATACTCTGATGCTTTATCAGTAGTGTCTAGAATTTTTGGCATGCCAAGGCAAAAATAGGAGCACCTGGCAAAATTCCTGGCAGAAGTGAGTCACCAATATATTTAAAAAAAAAATCCATTCGTTAAGTTGAGGAAGGAGATGTGAAAAGTACACTTGGTCTATGGCATCATATTTGATCCATAAGTGTCACTATTGAGTACCTGATTGTACTCTTATTTCTAAGTTCTTTGGATGCTGCAATTTATGTAAATTTAAATTTCCGTAACTTAATTCTGGAAGTTCAAAATTTAGGTTATTGGACATTTTTTTTAACCTAGGAACCCATGTATTAGACCCTTGGATAAAAGGAATGCATTATCTTAGTGCTACTTAGCTCATGCTCTTGCTGCATCTTCACATTACCATCATCAATACCACCATCACTAATTTTGTCATTGCTACTATTTATGGAGTAACTGTATCCCAGGGATCACACAAGCACTTAATACTTTATTTAATCCTTGCCACAAGCCTGTGTGGCAGATATTTTATTATTTCCATTCTACAAGTGAGAAGGTGGAAACTGTAAAGGTTAAGTTAAGTTGTTTCTCACAAGAAAACATCTAATAAATGGCAGAGCTAGAATTCAAACAGTATCAACACATCTTCGTGGCCAAATAGCTGCATCAAAAGGTCAGCATCATGATAGCTGGTCAAAATTACTCTATTCAGGACAGCTGTGATGTGTGAGATGTGGGTAGGTATTTCCGAGAAGTACAAGGAAAATGTTTCTGGGATGCTAATTAATTTAAAATTATTATATTTGCTACTCAAGAAATGACTTTGTAGAAGGAATATGAAGTTGTTACCAGTGATACAAGCTCAAAGAAAGCTCTGAAAGATGAAGTTGCTATTTATGTGAATATTTTTGCAAACTGGAACATTTTATACACTAAAGGCTTTTATCACTACAGCACTATTCACCACAGAGTAAAGAAGAAATGATTTATGCCTGTAATAGTCGAAGCAGACCTGGATATGCATGGAAAACTAATGGTGCTCTTGTTCCAAATGTTGGGTTGGAAATTAATTTCACCAAACATCACATTTCAGCCAAATACTATGTAGCTTCACATTTACTGATATATAAATGTGACAAATTAACTCTGAATTGACACTATTCCAAGCTATTTATTTTTCCTATTATCTCTGTTTATCAGTTGGCATTGGCTATTTTATAAGTAGTTCCATTTGCTTTCCATGTTCAAGTTTTAAAGTTAAGCGCAGTAATTTGTTTTGTGTTCTTCTTTGTGCTACAATAGAGGAAAATGCTGTAAGAAAAATTTCTGGTAAAAATGTATGTGTATATGTTGATTAAGAGTGTTTAAAGGAAATATACACCAAACTAGTAGCATTGATAGTATCTCAAGTGGTATCACATTTTAAAATATTTGCTTATCAGTATTTTCTTTTTGTACACTGATTTGCCTTGAAAACACACCACACACACACACACACACACACAGAGAGAGAGAGAGAGAGAGAGAGAGAGAGAGAGAGAGAGAGAGAGAGAGAGAGAGAGAGAGAGAGAGAGAGAGAGAGAGAGAGAGGGAAAATTCGCTCCATAAAGCTCTTAGGGAATCACTGAATTAAAAGGTAGCAATGGGTTTGGGAGGGAAACTAAAACTATTATAGGTGCTATAGCAACAGTAGATGTGATTTTAAAGTCTATATATGCCCATCAGCTTCCACTCATAGCCCTATCTTAAGGGGCCATTCCTGGTTCCTGGGTCAGAATGGGAAGCACTCACTGTTTTCCCTACTCCTTGTCTCTCACTGGGGGCGGTACCTCATTCTTTGCTGGAAGTGCCTATTTTTCACTGTAGAGATGAAAAGTTCCTGTGTGTATTGTCCCTGCCTCCTTGTAGCTTGAGCTTGGCCCTGTGATCTATCCTTGTCAGGGGTCCCTGAGAAAAACTTCTGGTGAAGTTCCCAGGGAGAGACTTCTGGGGAATATTATCCTCTTAGTAATAATAAAAGATGGGCAAGAAGAAACTGTCTTTTTCTTTTGCCTTTGGATGTGGCTGTGATGTTGTGGTCTTGAACCATGAAGGAAAAAACTTGACATCAAGGGCCAACCATCTGAGACTGGTAGAGAAGATGGAAGAATCCATGTGTCCTTAATAATGTCATTGAGCTACTTACTACACCAATACCGGAATTGCTCTGCCTCTAGACTTCTTGTTAGTTGAATTAATAAGCCCTATTATTTAAGCCACCTTTAATTGTGCATTCTCATGTAAACGTCTCCTCTTTCTTCTCCTTTAGGTAACAAAACCAAAGTCTCCGTGTATATCAGTTCACACAATCATGTGCTCAGGAAGTAGGGAGACCTTTGCTAGCTACTCATATTCCTGGTCATTAGTGTCCCTTGTAATTATTTGGCTAAAGGGTCTCACTGCCATGGCAGATTAATGCACCAAATGAGGTAGCAAATTGTCCACTTAGACCAGGTAAGACACTATGCTAAGATGTACAGATGAGTCCTTTGGGGCTGGGCCAGGAGAGGATTCAGAATTAAGCATAGGAGAAATGAGGATTGTCTCTCTGCTATGCTAAATAGGTCACATTGAAAGAAAGTTACCCAAAGATTTTTCCACTGCAAGCATTCAAACTATTTGGCATTTTGAAGATCATGGTGGGATATGGCGGGAGGCCATAAAGGAGTCTAAGAAAGATAATAATTTAATTAAATTTAACATATTGAAAAAGATTCCTAGACTTCTCCAGCATTACATTCAAAATTTCAAGAAGACACTCATACCAAGATCACAGGAATATTTTTATCGCTATTGATTGAGGAAATATATAATGAAAAAATTATTAAACTGATTGCACATACTCATCTGAGGCTCTCCATAGACATATGCTTGAAACCTTCATTCGACAGAATTTCTGTAGCCAGCTGTGGAGGAGAAAGTAGCATTAAAATAGGGAAACTTTAAAAATACTCATAATTAGGTGTGGGAGTAGGACACTGGGGCTAAATTCTGACTCTTTTGGGAATATATTAAAAAGAACATTCTTATTCTTTAATAAAATAAGGAAGAAAGAAAAAGAGTGAAAAAAGAAAGGAAAGCAGGGAGGAAAAAAAAGAAAGAAGGAAAAAATCAAGGAAGAAGAAAACCCAACAAAAGATTATCTTTTAATTACCTGTTCCAGCTTTGCACAGTGGCAGCATCATAGCCAATGAGGTTTATCTGAGGCAAGATTACAGTGGTGCCTCGCATAAAGAACGCCTCGCACAGCGAACGCTGCACACAACGAACTTCCTTTCATGATTCATACAACGAACTTCGTTTCACACAACGAAGTCGCCCGAGCTTCCACGACCGCTTTGCCCGAGCTTCCACGACTGCTTCGCCCGAGCTTCCACGATCGCTGCCGATGTATTGCATCCTTCCGCGCAGGCACTGCAGGCAGTCGTTAGTCACTGCGCTTAACTTAAGCACGTATCGCGGCAATCGTTCTTCATTATGAATTAAGTCATGCACGTATCACGGCAGTCGTCCTTTTAAGTTAAACTCAATATTTTTTTTTTTTATATCATGGCTTCTAAAAAAAGCAGGAAGGTGATTTCTGTTGAAATGAAACAGGAAATAGTAGTTGATGACACAGAAGTGGTGAAGGACATCATCACAGTGGCCCAAAGGTTGGAATTAGAGGTAGAGGAAGAGGATGTAGAGGAGCTTATTGAGGAACACGAAGAAGAGCTGACAACTGAAGAACTCCAAGCACTTCTGGTCCAGCAACAGGACAATGCTCAAAGGGAAGCGTCATCTGATAACGAGGAGCAACAGTCAAACAATCAACCAATCCCAACTGCTGACATCAAGAACATCCTGCTCAAATGGAAAGCAGTTCAGGAGTTTACCAATGCCCACTATCCGGATTCAGCTGAAGCAAACAGGATCAACGATCTTTACTCCGATACTCTTGTCCGTTATTTCCGGCAGATGTTGGAGAAAAGAGAAAAACAAACGACTTTGGACAGGTTTTTCATGAAACCATCGGCCAAAAAGCAGAAAATGGATGAAGATGTGCAAGATTCGGTAGACTCTACTTAGTCTGTCTTAAAATTAAAAAAATGTGTGTGTTTTTTTTTTAAAAATTATGTTTTTAGATGTATCTAAATAAAAATAATAACAAAAAATTTATCTTTTTTTTATGTCATCTTAGCATATTTTATGCTACAGAACGAATTATTTTTTTTAACATGTATTGTTATGGGAAAACGTGTTTCACATAACGAACTTTTCGCATAACAAACTTGCTCCTGGAACAAATTAAGTTCGTTGTGTGAGGCACCACTGTATTGCTAATTGAGAAAAAAAAATTTACCTGTTCCATCGTCCTCTCACTGTATCTCAGGACTACATAAGTGTATTTTAGAATTTGATTTATGTTATATATCTATATCTATATCTATATCTATATCTATATATACATCTACATCTACATCTACATCTATATCATCTGTATATTAGAATATAAATAAAAACATTCTTTTTGTTATGCAACTCAATTCCAATGATTTCTAATATAGTTTCTTAATCTTTGCACTACTAACATATTTTGGGCCGATTAACTCATTTTGTGGGGGTTGCCCTATGCATTTTCGGGTGTTTAGCAGCATTACTGGCCCCACCCTTAGATGCTAGTAGAACTCCCTAATAGTGACAACCAAAAGTATCTCCTGACATTGCCAAATGTCCCCCAGAGGACAATCCCTGGTTCAGAACCACTGATCTAATATAAGTACAGTGGTGCCTCACACAACGAACTTAATTCGTTCCAGGAGCAAGTTTGTTATGCGAAAAGTTCGTTATGTGAAACACGTTTTCCCATAACAATACATGTTAAAAAAAATAATTCGTTCTGTAGCATAAAATATGCTAAGATGACATAAAAAAAGATAAATTTTTTGTTATTATTTTTATTTAGATACATCTAAAAACATAATTTTTTTTTAAAAAAAACACACACATTTTTTTAATTTTAAGACAGACTAAGTAGAGTCTACCGAATCTTGCACATCTTCATCCATTTTCTGCTTTTTGGCCGATGGTTTCATGAAAAACCTGTCCAAAGTCATTTGTTTTTCTCTTTTCTCCAACATCTGCCGGAAATAACGGACAAGAGTATCAGAGTAAAGATCGTTGATCCTGTTTGCTTCAGCTGAATCCGGATAGTGGGCATTGGTAAACTCCTGAACTGCTTTCCATTTGAGCAGGATGTTCTTGATGTCAGCAGTTGGGATTGGTTGATTGTTTGATTGTTGCTCCTCGTTATCAGATGACGCTTCCCTTTGAGCATTGTCCTGTTTCATTTCAACAGAAATCACCTTCCTGCTTTTTTTAGAAGCCATGATATAAAAAAAATACTGAGTTTAACTTAAAAGGACGACTGCCGTGATACGTGTGTGATTTAATTCATAATGAAGAACGATTGCCGCGATACGTGCTTAAGTTAAGTGCAGTGACTAACGACTGCCTGCAGTGCCTGCGCGGAAGGATGCAATACATCGGCAGCGATCGTGGAAGCTCGGGCGAAGCAGTGTGGAAGCTCGGGCAAAGCGGTCGTGGAAGCTCGGGCGACTTCGTTGTGTGAAACGAAGTTCGTTGTATGAATCATGAAAGGAAGTTCGTTGTGTGCAGCGTTCGCTGTGCGAGGCGTTCTTTATGCGAGGCACCACTGTATCATAATTTCTGTAGTAAGTCTTTAGTTCCTAAATAAAAATATTAGTATAACATATAGAAATATGTAGAAATGGTACTTAGACAAATAATAGTATTTTTTTTAATGCATGCTATATGTCAGATGCTGTGCTAGGTACTTTACATCCATTATTTTGTTTAATTCTCATAGCAAAATTATGAAATGTTATTATATGTTATAATCCTCTTCTTGTTCTTCTTGTCTTTTTTTAACTGATGAGGAAGCTGAGGCACAAAGAGAGTAAGAAAGCAGCTTGCTAGAATATGATGAAGCAAGAATGTGCATTCAGGCAAATGGAATCCAGAGCAATGAACTTAACACCTCTAATATAATATCTCTCTGAATAATGTATGACCCAGGGAGTAATATGTCCTGAGAAGTATCTGGGATGTGCAGTAAATTAAAACTTTATTTCCTTTCCCTCTTATTTCCACACAGAAGGATATACATTAGCTTTAATCTTCTTCCTCACTTATTTTGCCTCAGGGGAGAAGAGAGAATTATCTGACCAGGGCATTTGAGATGAGAATCTAGATGCCCAGTTTTATCCCTTCCTCTTGTTCTCTTTGAAGTCTAGTTGCCAAATAAAAGCATGTCTTGTGCTTCTCTCTGCATATTCCGGTGGATGGTCCCAGGTGGCACTTGGCTGGTGGTAAAGTCTGTCTAATCTGGGGTTTGGTTTGGCAGGCCTCATTATTATATAACAGAATCACATTTTCTACCATCAGTTTTATCAGCAATAAAGGTGATGTCTTTCTAACCTATTCCTTGCCTTTCTCTTAATTTGTTCAGAGCTCAATTGGGGAAAAAGGGTGCATTAGTTTCTTATTTAAACACTGACAAATTACCACAGATTTAGTGGTTTAAGACAAATTTGTTATCTTACAATTCTGGAGATCAGAGCTGAAATGGGTCTTACTGGGCTAAAATGAGGCTGCATTCCTTCTGGAGGTTCTCCCAGAGCTGAGAACCCTTTTCCTTGCCTTTTCAACTCCTAGAGGCTGCCCACATTCTTTGGCTCATGGTCCCTTCCTCCATTTTGAAATCCAATGACTTGACATTTTCAGATCTTTGGCTCCAACCTTCTGCCTCTCTCTCTCTCATCTTTTAAAGACTCTTGTGATACATTGAGCCCACCTGGATATTCCAGGGTAATCTACCTGCTTCAAGATCCTTAACATAATCTTGGTTGTACTTACTTATTAAAAGTCTCCTAACAATAAATGGATTCACAAATAGTTAATGGTGGTTTCATATATATCATTGCAGCCTAGTGCAATTTAGGCCAAAGGCTGAGACCTGACCTCTGTTTCCTGGCCATTAGTCTTGCTCGTAATTGTTGGGCTGAAGGTTCTCACCGCTATGACATCCAGCCAGGATATGTGCACCAAATGAGGTAGAAAATTCACAATGACTCAGGGAAGTGCTACTTAATGGAGCTGCAAGTTAGACTGTTGACTTCCTTCTCTCTTTAATGGCAATTTGTATTCACTGCCCTCTCCCAGGTGCTATAGGCAGAAGTAACATAAATAGAAAGTGTGTGTGAGAGAGAGAATATGTATGATTTTTGAAGTAAGGAGTTGTGCCCATATATTCATTATATGTGTATTTTCTAGAAGGAAGAATATTACTCATGTCCCTCCTCCTCTTGGGAGCTGGAACATTCTGATATATTGGGTCGGCAGCTAAGTAATTGCGGATTTTTAAAAGAAAATCAAAGACAATTTTTTCATGGAACTAAATAACTTTATTCTGTAATGTATTGCCCATTTTGATCAATGACCTCTTGCCATCTTTCAGGCAGCATCATAATCCCACGTTCAAAAAACTTCTGGTTTTTATTAGCAAAAAACTGAATCAGGTACGATTTGACATCATCATCATTATTGAAATTTTTACCATTCAAGGAGTTTTGTAAAGATCGAAACAAAAAGTAATCAGATGGTGCAAGGTCAGGACTATATGGTGGATGTGGCAAAACATCCCAACCAAGCTCCATTAATTTTTGCCGAGTGACCAAAGATGTGTGTGGCCTTGCATTGTCATGATGGAATACAACACATTTTCGATTTGTCAATTCGGGCCGCTTTTCTTCAACTGCATTGTTTAATTTCGTTAGTTGTTCAATGTAGACATCAGAATTGATCGTTCGGTTGGGTGGTAAGAGTTCAAAGTAGACAATTCCTTTGTAATCCCACCAAACTGATAACAAAACCTTCTTTTGATGAATATCAGCTTTTGATGTTGTTTGAGTTGGTTCACCTGGCCTGCTCCACGATCTTTTCCTCTTGATATTGTTGTAAACAACCCATTTTTCATCGCCAGTTATCAGTCGTTTTAAAAATGGATTATTTTCATTACGTTTCTTTAGCAAATCGCAGCTGCTAATGCGTTGCGTTAACTGTGATTCTTTCAGTTCGCGAGGAACCCATGTATCGAGTTTTTGAACATAGCCAAGTTGTTTTAAGTGATTTTCAATGCATGTATGTGATACATGAAGCTTCTCTGCAATCTCACGTGTTGTACTGTGACAGTCCGAATTGATTATTGCTTTGATTAGGGCGTCATCAACTTCAACTGGACGACCAGAGCGTTTTTCATCTTTGAGTGAAAAATCACCAGAACGAAATTTGGCAAACCAATTTTGACACTGCCGTTATTTTAAGGCTTCGTCACCATAAACAGCACATAACTTTTTATGAGCTTTCGATGCGTTTTTCCCTTTGCGGAAATAAAAAAGCAAAATATGACGAAAATGTTCCTTTTGATTTTCCATTTTTTAACGAACGCCAAACGAAAACTACAAAACAGATCAAAAAACTTTTTTTACTGATTAACAGCTGAATAGCCAACTATCAAATAACAAAATGTGTTTTACATTTGTACTACGTCTGCAAACCTAAAAATTCAACTGAAGCCATATATGTGTGAAACCAGCAATTACTTAGTTGCCGACCCAATATAACTGCAGTTGTAATTCAACAGCCCTTCCTAGCCTGCAAAGAATCAGATGATTCATTAGGACCCAATGGAAAATGAAACTGTCAGTATGCAGGAGGTGGGTCCAGTGTAGCTGTCAATCTGCTGAACAGTGATAAGAACATAGAACAGGTGGCCTGAGGAGCAGGTGGCTAAAAGAAGGGCTGATAAGAGTCTTAACCTGAGGTTGGAGAGAGCCAGGAGGGATGGCCATCTGGGAACATCCAGAGACAGGGTGCCAGGAGGGCCTCTACTGAATCATTCAAGGATGGGTTGCCAAGGTGAGGAGACAGGAAGGTGTTTGAAAGGATACACACAGGTAGGATGATTGAAGTAAAGAAGAAAACGATGTTATTGATCGGGCACTTCAAAACTGTCTGCTAAGTGGCTCTAGACTGAGACTATACATGAAGTGTTTGCTGTGGTCACTGCATTTGCATGATACCTGCTGCTTGTATTAGAAATGAAGACAATGCAGAAAGGAGGTATGGTAGACTGAGTAAAATGAACGAAAGCAATGAACAACCCAGGAAGGTAGCTCTGAGAGGAGGACTAGAGCACTGATATCTGATGTGGAATATTGTAACTTCCTCTCTGGTGTTGTGATTTCTCTTGAGAGCCACGTTTTGAGAAGTGAAGAAAGAACTGAATCAATGGTTGCAGGAAATAGAGCAGGGATGGCAACATGCATAAGCGGCATTGGGTTGGTGGGAGGTGATGGGCAGTTAGGCTGGCCATGAGAAGAGATAGGGAACCTGAGGACACGTTTTCCCACTCCCTGCCCCAAACCTTTGAAAATACTGGAGATCTCCTACAGTTTCTGTGGGGTGGGAGTATAAGTGATTTTGTTTGAATAATAAAAAAATGATTGCAGAAGATGAGTGGTTGGGGAGCATTTGGGTTATATTACTAATTTACCAATGATGAGGGACTGGAGTTCAAACCATGATTTTAATGCAACATAACTGCTTACTTATAATGAGTTATAAATCATAACAATGTAGTAAAGTTATAATTTTACTAGCTTTAAGGGGATCCCTCTGACCACATTTGTAAAAAGATGAGCATAAAAAAGGATAAAATAATGGATTGTAACATCAAATTTTAAAAGAATCTTTAAGTTCCAACTGGTACATACAGATAAGGCAACGCTAAGTGCTAAAATGAAATGAACTATCAAGTCATAAAAAGACTTGGAGGAATCTTCAGTGCAGATCACCACATTAAAGAAGGCAATCTGAAAAGGCTACATACTGTTTGATTACAACATTCTGGAACAGGCAAAACTTGAGTCAATAAAAAGACCAGTTGTTGCCAAGGTTAGTGGGAAGGGAGGGAAGAATAGGCAGACCACTGAGGACTTCTGAGGCAGTGAAATACTCTGTCTGATACTATAATGGTGGAACTTGTCATTACACATTTGTCTAAGCCTATGGAACATACAGAATGAACTGTAATGTAAATTATGGACTTTGAGTGATTATGTTAATGTAGTTTCCTCAGTTATAACAAATGTACCATTCTGGTGATAGGGGTGTTAAAATTGGGGAGGTTGTACATGTGTGGGAGGAGGCAGTATATGAAAAATCTCTGCACCTTCCTCATACATACATACATACATACATATATATGTAGAGATAAAGTCAGATAATCTCAAAATGTCATTTATTATTTTCTTTATTATAAAGGTCAAAAGTACCTTTCCAATGAAAAAATATTGCCAACTTTTTATTTTAAAAAAATATATTTTATTGATTTTTTACAGAATGGAAGAGAGAGGGATAGAGAGTTAGAAACATCGATGAGAGAGAGTCATCGATCAGCTGCCTCTTGCACACCTCCAACTGGGGATGTGCCCGCAACCAACGTACATGCCCTTGATCGGAATTGAACCTGGGACCTTTCAGTTCACAGGCCGACGCTCTATCCACTGAGATAAACTGGTTTTGGCTATTGCCAACTTTTTAATGAAACAATCAGACTTAGCATCATTAATAATGAGATATTATAATCTCCTAATGTGATGTAATGGGGATGACACAACATCACTCACATAATGTTGCCAAAATCTTTCCAAAAATGTTTAAGTTGAATTGAATCGTAGGGAAATTATCTGCAAAATCCAGGTTGTAAAACACTTTATAAAACAAATAACCTGGTTTCTTTAGAAATATCAATGTGATAAAAGACCCGACCCCCCCCCCCCCAAAAAAAAAGGTGGGGGGACAGAGAAGGAGGAAGATAATGGAGAACACTGTTCCACATGAAAAGAAGTTAGAAAGACATGGTAACAAAATACACTAGCATCCTTGATTGGATCCTAGATTAAAAGAAGAAAAAAAACACTCCAAGGACTTTACTGGGTCAATCAGAAAAGTTTGACCATCAACTATATGTTTGTTGATAGTATATCAAAGTTAAATACGTAAAAGTTCAATGATGGTATTTCTTATGTAGGAGAATGTTTTTATTATTAAGAGATTAGTGCTAAAATACTTATGATTGAAGTATCATGATGTCTGCAATTTATTTTCAAATGGTACACTCACCACACAAACACACAGAGTGAGAGAAAACAAATGAGGCCCCTGGGTGAGGCCCTCTTCCTTGAATGTCAGTGGGGACGAGGCCAACTTGCCAGTGGCTGTGGGCAGAGCAAGGAACCATGCTACCCCCTTGTGCTGGAGCAAATGTGAGCTCCTTCTGCACATGGCTCCATACACGGGGTGGGGAAAAAAAAGAAAAAAAAAGAAAACAAATGAGACAAAACATTTAAAACTGGTGAATCTAGAGGGAAGATCTATGGATGATCCTTATATACTATTCCTTCAATTTCTTTGATGTTTTGAAAATTTTCAAAATAACACACTCAGGTATTATTCAGAGTAGGATATCTGATACAAGGTGGTTCCAATAAATTATCAAGACACAATAGGAGTATCCTGTCAAAAAATGTTCCTGTAATTCTATAAGCGCATACTGATAGGTATTCTATTACATGCCAGTACCCCCAAAGGGAAAAGTGTAGCAAATGAATTAGTTAATGTCTGAAGAATGCTCAGTGGATACTTCTATTATGGCTGGCTTGCAAATGCCTGGATTAGAGGGGTTAGACAAAAAAGCAAAAAGAAAAAGAAAAAAAGAATACATAAATGAAACTTCATGAGTCTCACCTAATAATATTATTGACAGCACCAGCTGCTGAAGGCCTAATCCTAATGAGACATTGGGAGGCTTTACTGGCAACAGTGGCTAGTACAAAGGTCCTCTTTGTGTCAGAAGGACAGGTTTCATGCTTTGAGCGGAGTCTGTGGAACATACGTATGAAAGAAAGGTAGCAAAAGAGAAATAACTAGACAGTTAATCAAATTGAATAATCTCACCTATAATAGATAAAGTATTTTATACTTAGCCAAGATCGACATTCTTTCTAGAGATTCTAAATAAAGGAAGTTTAAAGAGTTAGTTTGTTTTTGCCTCTGCACTGAGAAAGTCTTGTCTCAATTTTGCAGACACCATGAACAGCCAGTTAAGAAAATAATGAAGAAATGTAAAATCAGTGAGTGCTTTCTATGTGGACTTTAGAGTCTTATGTAATCAACAGTTCCATACAAAAGTTCCATGAAGGATGATGTCATCCAGAGAAGATCACTTCCTGTGTTTCTCTGTGAGTCATCATGGGAAACCTGGCTGGGCTTGAGCAAGACCAGCTGCACACGACAGCCAGACACTGGCTCTGGTCTGAAGGGAAAAGAGACCGTCCATGTGCTTCTTCCTTCTGGTACCATTTGTTTAGTTTATTCTTTTGTTTCCCTCGCTCGAGGACACATCTAAAAAATATTACTAAGTGCAATGTCAGAGTGTTTACTGCCTATCTTTTTGTGGGCTGAGTAAAAAAGGTGAAGGGATTAAGAAGTACAAATTGGCAGTTTCAGAATACTTATGGAGATGCAAAGTACAGCATAGGGAATATAGTCAATACTATTGGGATAACTATGTATGGTGCCAGGTGGGTACTAGGCTTATTAGGGATCACTTCGTAAGTTCTATGCATCTAACTA
The DNA here is from genome assembly GCF_014108245.1 of Pipistrellus kuhlii. Lineage (NCBI taxonomy): Eukaryota > Metazoa > Chordata > Mammalia > Chiroptera > Vespertilionidae > Pipistrellus > Pipistrellus kuhlii. The sequence continues at coordinate 155,476,213 of NW_023425404.1, forward strand.
CCATGTTGTACACCTGAAATTATTATAATATTGAAAATCAACTGTAATTAAAAAAATGATAATAAAAAGGAAGCTGTCCCTCTTCAGGTGGCATCCAGTGAAGATAATAAATCACAAGTATCAAAGCATTCAGATTGGCTAAGTTAAAAGACATTCGTTTGTTTGGATGTGCTTAGTTTGGTTTGCTGCTGTCGGTGTTCTAGTGCTCAATGCTCTGCACCAAGTCTGGTGGCCGAGGCAACAGACAACTTCTTTATGGGGAAGTGACATGGGTTCTTGAGACCTAGCATTTTGTAAGATGACCCAAATGTGCTAGAATTTCTTGTTTTCTCACTGTCATTGGCTTGATGCCAGTGCTATGCATTCTCAAGAAATCTGGGGAAAGCAAGACAATAGCGTACAAATGGATTGAAGTATAGGGTAACAGGATTTTTATACTTATTTTAGAAGGCATGATTTCATGTCGTATCCCTGGTATAGTTGGTATTTATTCACAAATATTGATGATCTATGAAGATCTGTGTTTCTTGCTTTTTCTTTAGGAAGTAGTTCCCTCCCTACTTTATGACTCTGCACTGTGCAAGTCACATGTTTCTAGTCACTTAGTAGTTAATTTGTTCATTAACAACAAGCAAAGGCCAGGTGGGAAGTCCACACAGACTAAATTAACTGGATTAATGCAAAGATTCCACTTCTCTTGGGGCTGTTAGAAGAAATCTCTCTCATTGTTGGAGAGTGGTTGGCAATCTTCAGCACCATAACCTCCATATTCCCTTTGTCACTTAACTTTCTGCATGCCACAGCCCTGTACACATGCCTCTTAACCTATCATAAACAAGCACAATTTGAGAAGTGTTAGTTGGAACAGGAGATTAAATTTTTTCTTTCCAAATCTGTAATTTCTGATTTGGATGAAAGTTGGCAGTCTTTGAAAATAAAAAGAATGATTCATTCAATGCATATATACTCTGTGCCAGACACAAGAGGCTATAGAAGTAAACTTTCAGCAAAGGCTTAGTTCTCATAAAACTTGCATCCAGAGGAAGGAGACAGACAATTGACAGTGATAAAAATAAACAATGCAATTCTAGATAGTGATAAATACCAGGAAAAAAAAGAAAAGAAATGGTGTGTGTGTGTATGGGAGGCAACTGTGGGTTGAGCAGGCAGGGGAAGCCTCTCTGCTTCCAGGAGCTATGATTTATTGGATGCTTCCTCTGCTAGGGCTGGCCTGAGAGTTTTATTTAGATGAACTCACTTAATGCACACAGTAACCCGTGGGAAAGTAGGATTGTTTCCTTCCTGCAAACGAGGAAGGAGACACTTGGAGACTGGCCAGGACCACACAGATGATAAATGGTGGAGCCAAATTTGAACTCCGGGAGTTTAGCTCCAGAACCTGTCCTTTACTTTGGATACTGTCTGCCTTAAGTTAAACCTAATAGGCTCATAGCACCCAGCCATGTAGAGTTGGAAGTAAGCTGTGCTGGGCAGAGGGGATAGCAATGCAAGTTGTTGAGCAGGTAGGAGGTTGTGATGTCCCGGGAGCAGACCGGAGACCACCGTAGCTGCAACAGGATAAATGGGGGTCTGTGGGGAGGCTGATTGAGGCTCAGAGCTGGGCAGAAGCCAGACCTAGTAAGATCTCATGGTCCTTGGTGAGGAGTTAGATTTAATTCTAAGGGAAGCCATTGAAGGTTAATAAGAAGGGTAGCTATTTTGCCTTTAGACTGAGTAAGATGAAGCCTGGTCCTGGGCTCTATGCTTTAGTGGGCACCACATACGTCATACACAAGCACTACACACTCATGTGTATGTGCACACAAGCATACACATATAAATACTCATGTACACGCATCATACAGATTCTTCAGGTTCTAGTTATTGTTTTGTGTGAACATAGTGATAAAATGATAATTTATATGACAAAATTAAAATATTTTTAATACTTTTAGCAACAACAAAAATCATCTTGCACAACTTTATTAAATATTTAAATATGATATGCAAAGTTTGGGGTTTAATTTTTTAATCTAAATGTTGTTTTACGAATTGTTTTCCCAATTTTCTGGTTGTTACTATCTTAGCAAGAGAAAGTTTCTCCAAGTTGAAATTAGTTAAAATAAAACTAAGAACTAAAATAACCCAAGAAAGGGGATCTAATTTGACATTGTGTTAATAGAACACAAATTACATAAAAATCTTGATTATGACAACATAATTTTTGATTTTACTGAAATAAAGATAAGAAAATAAATTTCATTTAATAAATAATAATTTATGAGCTATGTATATCTTTATTTTATTGCTCAGGCAAACATTGCTGGCCAATCACTAGAACACTCATCTGTGTATAATATTACAATAATTAAATTCAGTCATCTTTGATATTTTGCCAACTTTTAATCCTATAAAATCCATACACATATCTTTTGATTTTTGTTTCTATACATAAACATTTGGAAAAATATATGGAATATATTTTGTTTAACAAGTTATTGGTTTTATCTATCAGTTTAAACACTTAAATGAACAGCATATGGCTTCTATTTGTCTCTCTGCCCACTAAGGAGTGAACCTCCAGGGAGGTGACATGATCTGATTTATATTTTTAAAAGATGAAAAAAAGCAACAAAGCTACAGTCATTTCTAAAAATGACATTGTCTGATTTATGTTTTTCGAAGATTAAACAATAAAGCTCTGTTTATTTCTGAAACACAAAATGAAAGATAAAAGGGTCTTTCAATCATTTTTTTTTTTCTTTTTAAAAGTTCAGCTAAGAGAGAGGTAGACATTTTATATGGGGAAGAAGGCACAGGTAGCTTGGATTAATCTTTGTTACACAACATGTCAAATTGGGATTCTGGGGTGATGAAAAACCCTCAACAAACCTCTTATGTTTCCTAGAACTGTGGCTCCTAGCCCTCCATGTTAGGAACACTTACAGAGGTTTTAAAGGAGGCCTCTGCCCCACCCCAGAGGCAAGAGTTACTTGGTCTGAATGGGGCTTCTGGCTCTCTTGAAACTGGCCTCTTCTCTCTTATTTGGCAATTTCAGTGAATGTCTCTGCCTTTCCTTTTTAGTCTATATCATCTTTTTAATTTGCTGGTAATTTTCTTCCTTTAACTGGATACAGAGGAATTGATCATCACTTTATTAGACTGTGATTGATGTTGCTTAGAAAAATAATAAAGTCACATGAATACATGTGGGCTAAAAATATAATGGATTTAATCAGAAGGCAACCTTTTGTACTAGCCTCAGGGAGAAGGCTTATGATATGATTAAAAATGTTATTGGACAGATTAAATACATTATATAGTATATATATATATATATATATATATATATATATATATACACACAAATGAGATTTACATTGCTCATGAGAGGCTGTTCACAGAACCCAGGGACTAAAATGTGGCCATCCATGCCAAGGTTTCTCTGAATATATTTCACGTTGGACTCAGGACCTGGTTCATTTCCAAGCTTTATAGCAGACTGAGTGACTATGCTACAATGAAGGACAGAGCACCTGAGCCTATAAGTAAGGTGAAACGTAGGGAATATGGGCTGGCTGGGAAGGACTTTCATGATAGAGAATCATAAAACTACTGTGAGAGGCTTCTGCTAAAAAAATATGGCTGCAGTTAGTGTGGTCATTGCCCAGATTCCAGACTGAGCAACAGCCCTTTATGATAGGAGGCAGTAGATTCCCTCTGTTAACACGAACAGTAAGTGTCCTGAAGAGACAGAGTCAAGGAAGCTACACAATCAAGAAATCCTCTGGGTAAGAAATGCTCTCCTGGGCCCAGATGACTATTTCTGGGGTTATAGTGATTTTTCGTTGATAGACTCTTACTACCCTGTTTCCCTGAAAATAAGACAGTGTCTTATATTAATTTTTTCTCCCAAAGTTGCGCTAGGTCTTATTTTCAGGGGATGTCTTATTTTTGGGGAAACACCGGGAGCAGTTGATATTCTGCTGGTAGATGTCTTCCCACTTCATTGAACCCTTTAATTGTGTGTTGCTTCTTTATGTATGTTAATTTTTTTTCTTGAAGTCTTTTCATCTCTACCACCATTATTGCAGTCCGAGCTCCCAGCTTCTCCTGCCCGAATTGCTGTAACAGCCTCCAACTGCTCTCCCTGCCTCTGATCTTTGATCCCTCTAGTCTATTCTCTAAAGATCATCAAGATCTTTCCTAAACCCTAACTGGTTTGGCTCAGTGGATAGAGCATTGGCCTGTAAACTGGAAGGTCTCAGGTTTGATTCCTGTCAAGGGCATGTACCTGGATTGCAGGCACATCCCCAGTAAGAGGTATGCAAGAGGCAGCTGATCGATGTTTCTAACTTTCTATCCCTCTCCCTTTCTCTCTGTAAAAAAAAAAAAAAAAAATCAATAAAATATATTTTAAAAATCTTTCCTAAGTCTAAATATATTATGTGATGCCCCTGCTTAAAAAAACTCAATTATACCTCAGTATTGTTAGGATAAAGTTTAAATCCCTGAGGAGAGCTTAGAGGGTACTTTATACCCACCCTCTGCCTACTTCTGCCACTTTTCTTCTCTCACCTGATCCTTACCTCTATCCAATCCCTACCAGTTTAGGGAGATCCACTAACATCCTGCATCAGAATTACTTGAAGGTGCTTGTTAAGAATTCCAGATCCCTGTGTTATATCCCATACTGATTGGACCAGAATTCCTGAGAGCTCCTAGGGGACTCTTCTAAGTACTAATTTGAGAACCATTTTCTAGGCCATTGAAGTTGCTGAATGGAGATGAAAGGTAAGCCTCCTGGATCACAATGGATAAACTCTGCTTCATTAGCCAGGTGAGCCATCAGAGGGTGACTTCCAAAGCCAGAGAGGTCTGGCTGGGTAAAATCTTTGCCTGCTCTCTGTGGCTGTTGTGTCTGGTAATATGACATTGAGAAATCTAGCAATCACTTGCATATACTTGAAATTCTCTTTTAAAATATAAACGATCTTAGAAATTTAACTTGCAAAAAGGTTTTAACTTTGGCCTTCAGAGATCTAGGTAAAGTACAGTGGAAAGAAAATGAGACTTACAGTCAGATGACCTGAGTAAGGCTTGAATCTGTCTTTCTGGATAGTTCAACCTTTTAATCTCCTGATTACATTAGAGTTTCCTGATCTGTGAAATATAAATAATAGTACTGCTAGGTTTAAATGAAGTTAAGAAAATTTTTTGTAAACATTCATTGCTATCACTCAAGTTGGCATATATTTTGTCTCTCTTTCTTTGGTTTTTATCGAAGGAAGAAATGAGCAATGAACCCAGATATGGGGTATTTCAATATTGAATTGGCTGTTCTGGATAATGCTCTCCCCCCCCCCCCCCCCAAATGGTAAGTTGTTCCTCAGTGACACTCTTAACCTTGTCATTTTGGACTTACTCTTTTTCAAATAGAAATCTTTGCATTTGGACAGAAGAGAGTGGGGGAAGCTGTTTGCTCCTTACTTTTTTATTGTTGTTAAATCCACAGATATAAATTTCCTTCCACCTGTGATCCTGCAAACACAGGACTCTTAGAAGGGCACCATGAAAAATAAGTTCCATTGGTGACATTCTCACTCTTATTTTATTACTTGGAGACTTCAGTATGAAAAGTATATGTCAGAAATTCTTCAGGAAAATTTTTTTTTTCCATTCTGCTATTTTGCCTGCAAGTGAACCTGTAGTTCTCCTGGACTGACATTAAAGCTCTTTCCCCACCTCGGTTGTAAAGGCCTACAGGAGAAAAATATGTGACTCTATGTGTAGATGAGGCAGAGGGAACAGATTAGCTGTTTAGATGCAAAAGACTATTTCCATGAAACTGGTAAAAGACATACCAGGGGACTGTTTCTGTGATCCAGAAGCATGTTTCGGAAGACAGCTTTATTTTAACTTTTTAGCAAGGTTCTTCAGAGGTGTGATGAGGGTCTCTTCTGCTCACTGGACACCTTGAACAATATTTACCTATGGCTCTCTCTCTCTGCCTGTCCTTCATTCTGAAGGGTTCTTAAGACAAGTGACTGTTAGCTTTGTCCTACATGGTATTTACCTTTACTTATGTTGACCTGGGTTTGGCCTTTTGAATAAGAACACCAATCTCTCTTTACCTAAAATATCCCTAATTTACCTTTGCAGTATGGAAATGATAAGAAACACACTTTTCTTTTTCTGAATAGCTCTTTTAGTCTTTCTGTACCCTTTAATTTAACATCCTCCTCTTTTTTTTTTTTTTTTTTTTTTTTTTTTTTTTTTTTTAGAAGCATCAACACATTAAATTTCAGGGATGTGTGCAAGCTTTTTGGAGTTAGATTGTTACAGTTTAAACCCTGTGTGATCTTGGGTAATTCACTTGGTATCACTAAGAACCAGTTTCCTCATTTGTTAAAAGGTAATACTGTGAGAATCAAATAATGTAACTCTTGGAAAGTTCTAAACACAGAACTGGTACATAGTATATACTAAATATATAATTTTATCATTACCTTTATTATTATCCACTTTATTTGTCTAAACAATTCTTATCACAGGGCCAGAATTATGACCATGTAGTAGCTTGAGGTAAGTGTTAATTGAGTGTTTCTGAGTTACCATGGCATCTTCTAGAGACCTCTGTCACCGGTCTTATCATGTGGTACTTATCATGAGGCCAGCATGCTTATGTGCACTGAACAACATCCCTTTTAACTGGTTGGTATGAGAATAGTTAATATAATTTAAATATCTCCCTAATCACAGATGTTACATATCTGTCTCCCCTTTTGAACTGAATGCTCCCAAAGGCAAGGATTATACCTTATTGATACTCAGTGCCCAAGTCTATGCTTGGCACACATTAATCTCTATAACTCTTTGTTGAACAAAAATAGGAGAGAATGGACTTGAGGTGTTATAAAAAAATTGGCCACCTTTTAGCTGGAACTGAAAAAGCAAATGATATGGAGGAGCTGTGTCTAGGGAAGAAGGTCACCTTGAGCCACATGTAAGTCAGATCTGTATGAGTTCCTCCAACTATATTGTGTTCAAGCCTGTAGTAGTTTTTCCATCAGCTTTCACCACTATTTGGGTGTTCACTTTCAGACTATTGGAGATTGACTTTGGGAAGCGTCTACTCAACTCCTTTGAGGTATTTAGCAATGCAAGCTGGTCATCAGCTGCTGTTTAATGAGGTGACTCATCACATGTTCCCTTCTTGCTTCTATTTCCTTCCTAACCTCCCTCCCAACCATTTCCAATGTGTGATTAATTTGAGTTGCAGACACCAGGTGCATTTTTTATTTCCTACAACCCCAATATAGTTGGAAGATAGTAGCGATCCTAAGATGGTTTTCAAAAACATAAATGAAGAAGAAATAAAATAACCCAACTTGTTCAACTGGTTTAAAAATCTTACATATACTTTTTTTTTTAATTTTGAGAGGGCTTATACATGTAATAAAATATCCTTTCAATTTCATAGTTGTGTGGTTGAGGTGAGATTAGGTAGTGTCCAAGCCAGAAATTTCTCAAAACTTTGATTTTCTCTTTGGGGATGTGAAAAAAGGACCAAAACAAAAAACCTGGGCAGATGTATGAGAAGAATGACTGTGAGGTATAGTAAAAGTTAACTCATGCCAGAATGAAAATATAGACTCCCAATAGATTATAAAAATTAATAATAGGAGCATGATGGCAGGTGGAGTGCCAGGATGAGTCACCGCTCAACCTCACTCGTGACTCACTTTAACCACCATTATCAAAGTGATAAGGAGACCACCTAAGGCAGATGAACAGGGTTAAAACTGGTAGAGGCAAGTGGTACTTCAGAACAAATTCAGATTCTTACAAAGTGAGGCAAAAATGAGTTAGTGTGTGCATGTAAAAGAAAGAAATGGTGAGAGAAGGAGACAAAGTGAAAAACTGAAATATATTTCCTCTAAGATTTTTTTTTCTTTCTTTTTGAAGGAGACTGAATGAATGGATAGATCATTGGACCAGAGAGTCTTGAGTTTGGACCTGGAGTTTGGTCTCCCTGAGCCCATTGCTTACTTATCTGAACCATGGCTTCATAAACTGTGAAAGACTTCACAGGGTTATGGTGAGGTGATGATAAAAGTATAACTACCTTGAAAGTAAATTTTGTAAACACTGCAAGCTATCATTGCTATTATTACAGAAGTGTAATACTATAATTGATTATTAACAAAAGGTGATGTTGTGGACCTAACTATACCATTTTAGCCAAAGCTGTACACACAGAACTATTTCTGAAATGACTGAAGCACATGTCAAGTCTTGTGGCTGCTGGATCATCATAAAAGCTATAATCATGTTGCTAAGATTATATACCAGCAATTTTCTCTCAAACAAGGATTGATACGAAAATTGACTTAGCACCCTAAAAACACCCTGAGAACATTTTAGAAAATAAACACTATAAGATGCTCTGTGATAAAAAGTAGTTGTATTTTCCTCCGTCTCCTTCCCTTCCCTTCCCTTCCCTTTCTTCCCCTGCCCTTCCTTCCCTCCCCTGCCCTTTCCTTCATTTCACTGTACACTCTTTAACTCACTTTTTGAACAACAAGGCCTGTCTCTTTAAGACATTGCAGTGGGCTCTGGGAGGAGCACCAAATAAGTAGGGCATGACCCTTGTCCCCAAGAGGATCCTGTCAACTCTGGGAAGTATTGAGGTAGAGCGACTGGTCTTAATTAATTACTTTCCCACTTCAGTGGAATGGTAAGATAAGAGTCTGGGCCAGAGCACAACATATAATTGAGCCTATACAATTCTTTCCACCATAAATACCATCCTTTTCCTTTTTAGATGGTGAACTCCTTATAGATCAACTTAAATATTTGCTGCCCTAAAAAGCCTTTACTGTTTGCCTAGAGTTAGTAACCTCCTCCTCCTTATTTCCAAAGTATTTGGAGTCACACATACCTGGTTTCAGATCTGTGCTTTGCCCCTTACCAGCTATTTACCAGTTACTGTGGGCTAGTTACTTGACCTCTCTGATTACCAGTTATATTGTCTGTAAAATGAGGCTAATGATGTTCCCCTCGAAGTGAGATTATATGAACTAATATAAGATAGATGCCTAGAACAGTTGGTGAGCCTCAAAACATGGGTTCAATGAATGAATAATAACATTTGTAATTCTTGGCTAAACATACAATATTTGTAAAGCATGATTCCCATACTACACTGGGTGATCCTTAAAGACAGGCACCATGGTTTTTCCTACTTGTATCTCTGAGGTTTTGACCATAGAAAGATCTTCATAAATATTGGTGAGTCAATGAATAAAAGAATGGATGAAAAGTGGTAGTTGTGGGCAAGTAAAAGAGATAGTTTACCAATATGTTTGTGATTAAATTACAATTTTGTGAACTCATTAACTAGTGGGAGTGCAGTAGGAGGAAATAATTGATTGTGTTAGAAAGCATAAAGCAAATGTCTACAACCCAGGAATCCTGCTGATAAAGCCAACTGTTTTGACAACTGGAGTGAATTAGCTTCTAGTTGGATATCTCATGGGCCAGAGAAGCTGCTAGAATATTTGGGTGAAGAAGATAGTTTATAAAAATTATGGCATATTGGCATGTCACCAGGTTGTTTTCTCTCCTAATAACAGAATATTTTAATGTTTTGGTGTGAGACTACTCCTCTGCTGTAATGAATTTATAATGGATTAAGATGAGTTATGCAAATGTGATCATCATAATTACAGTGACTTTGAGTTTCTGATTTCATCTACTAATTATTCTTTAGGGATTTAGCAGTATGAGAGTTCATGATATCAAAAATCACTCTGGTTTTATGTATTAACATCCCCTCTTTTTACCTCTCAGAATAAATGTTTATTAAAATGAATATATGTCAAGATAAAAATGTTCTCTTTGTAATTTCTCATAGGGAGGGAACTGTCTTTGATTAGGAAACTATCTTATTAACTCACTGGATGACACATGAGATCCTGAGAGTATGGGTTGTCAGGAACTAAAGAAACAAGAGACAGCATAATAGGACAGGAATTTGAGGATGGGAGTTAAGAGACTTGAGACAGGAGATGGGGTGGGAAAAGATAGAAAGAGGACAGCTGTGCAATGAGGCAGGAGGCTAGATCCCAAGTTGTAGAAATTGTCTGGATTCTCATGGAAACAGAATTGTTTAAAATTAAATTTCAACTTCACTAGCTATTAGGGAAATGCAAATCAAAACTACCATGAGATAGCACTTCATACCTGTTAAAATAACTATTATCAGCAAGACAAGTAATAAGTCTTGGAGAGATTGTGAAGAAAAAAGAAACGTTCCTGCTAGTAGGAATGTAAATGGGTAGAGCCATTATGAGAAACAGTATGGAGATTCCTAAAAAAATTAAGAATAAAGCCCGGCCGGTGTGGCTCAGTGGTTGAGCTTTGACCTATGAATCAGGAGGTCATGGTTCAATTCCTGGGTTGCAGGCTCAATACCCAGTGTGGGGATGAGGGAAGCAGCTGATCAATGATTCTCTCTCATTGATGTTTCAATTTCTCCCTCTTCCTTCTTCTCTGAAATCAATAAAAATATATAAATAAAAAAGAATTGATATAAGCTAATTTCTTTTTTAAAATTAAGAATAGAGTTAAAATATGACCCAGCAACCCCTTTTTGGGCTACTACCCCCAAAGTTTGAAAACATTTATTCTCAAAGATATTTCCAGCTCTATGTTCATTGCAGCATTATTTGCAGTGGCCAAGACATGAAAACAACTAAAGTGTTCTTCACTATATAATTAGATAAAGCAGATGTGATATATATATATATATATGTGTGTGTGTGTGTGTGTGTGTGTGTGTGTACACACACACACACACACACACTAAGGCCTGTTGCATGAGATTACTGGGGCGGGAGGTGTCCCTTAGCCAGACCTGCACCCTCTCTCAGCCTGGGACTCTGGCAGTCTAAACCCCTTGCTTCTTACTGTCTGCCTGCAGCAGAGGTGAGAGAGACTCCTGCTCGCAAACTGTAAGCCCGACATGGGAATGCACTGGCCTCCTGGAGGCAGCTCCTGTGTTGAGCGTCTGCCTCCTGATGGTCAGCGAGTGTCATAGCACTGGTTGTTCCACCGTTCACTCAATTTACATATTAGGCTTTTATTATATAGGATAATAGAATTCTACTGAGCCATTAGAAAATATGAAATACTGCCATTTGTGACAGCATTGATGGATCCTGAGAATATCATACTAAGCAAAATAAGTCAGACAGAAAAAGTCAAGAACCATATGATTTCATTTCATATATATAAAACTGAAAACAACAAATGAACAACAGGAAAAACAAACAAAACTCAAAGACAACTATGGTTGTTACCAGAGGGAAGGAGGTTGAGGGGTAGTAAAAGTTAAAGGAGGTCAAATATATGGTGATGGGAGAAGATTTGACTGGGTAGTAGGCACACAATGCAATACACACATGATGTAATATAGAATTGTATACTTGAAACTTATATACTTCTATTAATCAATGTCACCCCAATAAATTTAATTAAGAAAAAAATTAAATTTCAACTTGTTTCCACTACTGGGCTGTAAACTGTATCTCCAGAAATCTTCAAAAAATCTTTGCATGGGAATTACAAACATCCTGGGTTCATTCTGGGCTGATGTAGTCCCAAATGGGGAAATCATTAGCAGGAGATTAGAGCTAATGGGAACCTTGATAGAGAAGTGCTCTTTGCTCCAATGCCCTGTCCCCTCCCAAGATTTTATAGAAATTCTAGAAGGATTTTGAGTTTTCCACACTTTTCTGGAAGGATTAATTATCTAGATCTTGAAAGAAGGGAGAGTAAAGAAGTGGCTAAGAGTGTGAGTTCAAGTATCTATTACCTCTGTACCTCTATATTACCGCTGGCATGTTACTTAGCTTTTACATGTCTCATCTGTAAAATAATAATAATATTATAGCACCTACATCATAGGAAGGATTAAATTAGATAAAGCTAGTAAAGTGCTTAGAACAGTGCCTGGCACATAGCAAGCATTTCATAAATGTTAGATATTAGGGTAATTGTTGTATGTATCAAAATCATCTATTTTGTTGTGTTTCTGGTCAAAATTGCTTTTGCTTAGCGTATAGGGCAGTGTACCAGGACTTATACCTGATGATGAGGGTGAGTTTCAGTTCTTTTTAGGGAATTCTTACTATCTTTTCAGGATAAAACACACATGCCTTATATGCAGAAAATATCTTCCTTTCTATGTTAGGAGCTTTGATTATGGCTCACAAACCCATAGTTCCCGATTTTTTTTTTTTTATGTGATGATGTGTTGGAAATGTGCTTGGATATGCCTATTAATGTTCCATTGTATTTATGCAGCTTTTTAGAGTTTACAAAGGGCTAGGCACAGTAGCCTGTGAATAAGGTGCCCTTATCCTTATTTTGCAAACTAGGAACTATGGCTCAGAAAGACTGGTCATCTGCGGCAACAGATCCAAGGTGGTTGTAAATTAGAACTAAGGCACTTTGATTCCTTTTTTTATTTTTATTAATTTTTGGGAATATAATGGGATATTCTTTATCATCTAAAGTAACTCTACTATCTGAAGACTTCTACCCAGAGAGAGAAAGGCAGAGGAAGATAGTTTTGATCTATTTTTGTATATCAAAGGAGTTAGTTATATAAGATCAGAAGTTTTTCTGTTTAAACTTAATATATACTTCCAGTGCTAATCTTATATAGTTATCGGAATCCCTTAGAAATTTGTGATTTGCTTTAGTCAACTAATTTAGTGAAAAGAAAATCATAGACCCCCATCTTTGGAGAAATTATAACATGGTCTGCTTTATGTACCTAAAGACACTATTCCCTTGAGCTTTCCATCTCCCCTCCTTTCATAGCTTAAAAGAGGGAGCCCAACTATGGTGCCACAGTGTGTGCTCTTTCTGAATGAATTAAAAACGGAAATGCCAGTGGCTGCTTCAGCTACTCTAAATCATCTGTTCCCTATTTTTATCTTGTTTATGTGATAATAATATAGCAAAGCTACAATCCACAGCACCTTGAAAGACAAACTATTTGGGGAGAAGGGTCTGTTCCATGATAGACAAAGGGGAAGATAAGGGAGAAAAGTTGTAGTTAAAAGAAGCCTGATTGGAGGAGAAAAATGGAAACTTGCTTTGTAAAACCTCATTGTAAGTATCTGTTAAGAAAATTGAGCCTGAAACTTTAAAAACTCAAATGAAGCTAGAAACCCAGGGCTAGGGTATTGATTGAGTTATTTTCTGACATTTGGACAGCATAGAATGAGCACACTGTATGAGAGAGAAAGGCTGTTCAATAATTGTAGCACCTTTACTCTGGTTATCTGATAGGTTAAAACAACTTTAAAAAATGTGTTATTTCCACACATTGGAGAGTCTGACTACTTAAAGACCTGAAGACCATGGTGTGTGTGTGTGTGTGTGTGTGTGTGTGTGTGTGTGTGTGTGTGGTGGAAGGGGGGTTAAGGGGGGCGGGGGGGGGGGATGTGGCCTGGCTCACAGTGAGAGGGAATGGAGGTAGAAAAGAGCCAGAGAGGCTTATTTCTAGTCAAGGGGTAAATTCAGGAAAGTTAACAAATCCCAGAGAGCATTTAACTTCTATAAAGGACAGGTTGCTTAAAAATATATTCTATCTAGTAAAGATGGAATATGCAAATTGACTGTCACTCCCTGACAAAGATGATGGTGCACACAGCCAGCCAATAAGGAGGGGATGTGCAAATTGATATGACAAAGATGGCAGCAGCCAGGTTGAGATGCAGGTATTCCTCCCCACCCCAGCTGCTCTGGGCTTCTGGGCAGCATATGTGCAGGTGCAGAGAGGCTGGGGTGGGGTGGGATGTCTGCTATGAGGGGGGGGGGGGGGGGGGGGGGTGAAGGGAGCTACAGGAGGGTGGCAGGGCCGGAGCAAAGGCAGAAGGTGGCTCCAGCTGGAGTGAAGGTGGAAGGAGGCAACTAGCGCAAAGGTTCAGGTCCTGTGTGCCAGAGGGAAGTCAATGCCGGCAGCTAGGGGAAGGAAGGCCTAGTCTTGCACAAATCTTCATGCATCATGCCTCTAGTATATGTATAAATTAACTTTGTGTTCCCATTTGATACTTTCCCAGGGTGTCGTGTTAACATATGGAGAATGAGAAGCCAGACACGTAGGGATAGGGTTTCATGTTGTTTTCTGTAGCTATAAAAGAAACATCTCACTTTGACATTGTAAACTGATTTTTCATAACCCTGCTTTACTGAAGGAGGGAGAGGAAGTGGAGCGACCCCAGAACAGAATGCTGTTCTGGCATGTCCTGATTTCAGCAGTCCAAAAAGCGTTTAATGCATTAGGATGCTCAGAGTACATTGGATCTCTTTCCGTCACTCTGAATATGGAATTAATGACTGCAATGCCTTTTGGACAAAGAAAGATGGCAATGCGTGACAATATTAATCAACAATGTATAGATTTGAAATGGGTTCTTCCAAAACTTTCAAATCAAATGCCAAATGATATAAAGGTCTTCAAAAGCAATTAGGGAAAAGAAACATCAAGTTAACCTTCATCATCTTCACTAATTAATATTTATTGAGTGTCTAGACATCTTGGTTTGCTTGAAAGAGGAAAATTATCTGGAATTTTATGATAATTGATGAAATACTTATGAGTTCAGTGACAAGGTAGAAAAGTAATAAATGAAGTAGTTGAGCATGATACGAACTACTTGAAACATTTTTAGAATTTATTGAGGAGATCTCATTAGCAGGATTCTGAATACATCTACTGGGAATTAATGAGTTATGCTTCTGAAGTATCAATTTGTTTCTTCTGGAAGAAATATAGTTAAACTATAGCAGGATTTTTGGCTAGTGGTTGAATTTCAGCAACTATCTTCTCTACTCTCTGCAATTAAATTCAATTCTCTTTAATTATGTGTACTATGTACCAAAGTCCAGTGCTAGACTTTTTTCAGGGCAGATAGAAATTAATAAATTAAGGTCTCTCTCTCTCTCTCTCTCTCTCTCTCTCTCTCTCTCTCTCTCTCTCTCTCTCTCTGTGTGTGTGTGTGTGTGTGTGTGTGTGTGTGTGTGTGTCTCTGACAAGCTCTAGTGGTTAAGGGACTTGGGTTCTAAGGAGTCTGGCTTCTGGTCAATAATCCCATGTGTGATTTTTTCTTTTGGTCCAACCATAAGCAATTACACAGGCTCTACTTGACAGACACCATGGGGGAGAGCTGCCTTCCTCACACCTGGCTCAGTGCACAGCCAGTGCAGCTCAGTCTCTGAAGGGAGTTGCAGGCCCCTTTGGCTGGTCATGCTTTTTGAAGATTTGTGTTCCTGGCTCAGGCATCTTCATACCTAGTTCTCTTTAATTGGAGGCATCTTATGAGACTCAAGGGGAGGGGGAATTATGAAGATACTTTTCCCTACTGTGGCTCGGTACTCAGTATTTTCATACTCCTAACTCTTTGCACCTCCTCCCAGGCCCTAGTGTCCATGAAACTGCAAGACTCTGTTGCTTGGGGTCCCCAACATTGAGACGATGCCCACATCCATACCAGTTCACCTGACTTTTACCAGTGTGCTGTGCCATGGGGGATAATGAACAGGGGTCAGTTGGTGCTTTTTCTTTTCTTTTACCTATTGCTTTTACTATCATATAAGTGTTAAAAGGCTTTGTTGTTATTTTCATTTTGGCTTATTTGTTTAATTAGCTACTTCAACACCTGACAGTTCAGCTGAGCTCCCAACAGGTTCAACCACTTCCCAGCTGAATAAGATTGGATAAGTTACTAAACTTTCTAAGTATTCAGTTTTCCTACTGCAAAATAAATATAATACTGTCATAGTACCTATTCCATAGGATTCTTGGAAAGAGTACAGGAGATATACACTGAGTGGACAAATTATTATGACCACCTGACATTTGTAGGCAAATTAGCCGTATACTGCATTGTATGGGATATGGAAGCAGAAGGCCTGTTTGAACACCTTTGCTACCTGCAGTTACCAAGATAAAATGTCTCCAAATCTTACAGGAACACAAGTTGGACAGTTGAGCATTGGAAAAAAAGCCATGTGGTCTGATGAATCACGTTTCCAGTTGCATCATGCAGATGGCAGAGTGAGAATTTGGCAGAAACAGCAAGAAAGCATGCACCCCACATGCATGAGTACAACCCTTCAAGCTGAGGGGGCAGTGTTATGGTTTGGGGCATGTTTTCCTGGCATGATTTGGGCCCTTTTATTCATGTGGAACAAAGTCTGAATAGCACAACATACCTAAGTATCGTTGCTGATCAAGTTCATCCTATTATGTTGATGGTGTATCCCAATGAAGATGGCTTCTTCCAACAAGACAATATGCCATGCCACCATGCTCGTATTGTGCAAGAGTGGTTTCAAGAACATGAGGGAGACCTTACCTTACTTAGGTGGCCTCCACAATCACCAGATCTCAATCAAATTGAGCATTTGTGGGATGAAGTTAAAAGAGCCATCAGGCAGCTGGTTCCACAACCATCAAATCTCACAGAACTGGACAGTGCTATTCATCAGGAATGGGTGCCACATTCCTCACATCACCTTTCAATATCTTGTGGAGTCGATGCCAAGAAGAATCACTGCAGTATTGAAGGCAAAAGGTGGCTCAATGAAATACTGATGGGGTGGTCATAATAATCTGGCCACTCAGTGTATATGTGGCTGGCATATAGTTAAGTTTTTAATACATATTAGCTATTATAAATAGTATTGATAGCCGAAACCGGTTTGGCTCAGTGGATAGAGTGTCAGCCTGCAGACTGAAAGGTCCCAGGTTCGATTCAGGTCAAGGGCATGTACCTTGGTTGCGAGTACATCCCCGGTGGGGAGTGTGCAGGAGACAGCTGATTGATGATTCTCTCTCATCGATGTTTCTAACTCTCTATCCCTCTCTTACTCTCTGTAAAAAAAAAAAAAAATCAATATAATAAAATAAAAAGAATTTTTTTAATAGTATTGATAGAAATCTCACATCCTTCTGGGGAGATTGGGAACAGTCATTCATTTCATGTACCTTCTGCATTTACTCTGTTTAAGGTTATGATGCACTGTGTCCTGTTAACTTTCAAAGAGGCTTAGAGTTTAGAGGGGAAAAAAACAAATGTGCAGCCAACCACAGCTGAAAAGGATGCATTTACAAAATGATATGAGTACTTGTGAGCAAAGGCAGTTCATTGGTGAGAATATTTTTGGTGAAAGAAATAGAAACCTAACTCAACTTATTTTTAATAATTTGAAAATTTATTATCGCTTATAACTGAGTGTTGAGAAATTCTGCCCAATTTTTTACATCTTTCTGCTCTAACAGTGTTGGCTTCACTCTCAAACTGTTAATAAGGAAGAACAATATTCAAACAAAAATGTATAGAAGAAGAACAAAAACATTTCTTTCTGTATCTCATTTAGGAGTGAAGAAACTTTTCCCTGAAGTACACTAGCCAACTTCTATCATATCATTAGCCAGACCTGGGTTATATTCCTGTCCTGTCCAAATCACTGCCAAGAAGAATGAGATTACCCTTAGAATCCGGAGCAGGCATGAGGTTTGCCTCTCTCAAAGCACATAGCTGCATGGAGAAGGGTGAAAACCTTAATTAAATGAAGGTTAAATTAGAAGTGAGGACAGATGCCATGTCCACTATAGATACCCAAATATGCATGAGAGAGTCAAGAAAATCTTACATATGGGTTAAGATTGTCAATTGAGATTTGAAAGAAAGATGTGAATTTTGGGGAAGAGATAAAGAGAGGATTTTTGTGTGTGCCTGTGTGTGTGATGGTAAAGCATATGTCAAACAGAGAAAAACAAGGGCAAAGGCAAGGAAACATGAAGCAGTGTGAGACTTTTGCTTCCTCCAAGATGGAATAACAGGAATTAGATTTACTTTCTCATCTGGAACAAGACATTGGTTTTCAAAACACTAGACATTAGGCAACAAAGGAAAGTGATTCCTGAGAGATGAGAAAGTAAAAATTGTTCGAGTTAACTATTTTGAGAGAATTTCCAGGTGATGTGCATGGGGAGGATGTGGGATTACAGAGAACATGTTTTTATGTTTCTGCACAGTAGGGCTTTCTGAGAAAATTTTACTGAAACTTGGAATCTGACCAAAAGACCTGTCTTAGAAATTAATTTCCATCTGAATAGATAGTGAGAATTCTGGAGAGATTTACCTAATCCCTCAGATATGTGTTTACATTTCAAGGGAGGGTAAAACCTGGAATTTGGAAACATCTCTGAGTTGAAAATCTGGAGACACTTGGAATCCCCTTCTTCTCCCACCCAGAGATTTATTTATGTTACAAAAGATTAGAGCAAGACAAGTCTAAGGAACCTCTCTCAGAAATGGAAGAAGGGACATCTGCTTCTTTTTCCTGTTCAAAAGCACAGAAAATTTATTTTTCTGTGTCCCTCAACTATAGGGTGATCTTGCCATTCATAAGAACAATTTTTCATATGAGGTTATCATCAGGAATGATGCTGCTCTGTTACTCTGACTATTGGTCATGCTGTGAGTATAATAGGAAATCTATCTCTGTTATGAAAACCTTAGAGTCCATTAAGAAAAAAATTAATAAAGATGAATGTTAAGACATAACAGAAGGAGAAGCCAGGCAGAGTTTGGTACATTCCCTAAATTAAGGAGATGGAACTAGGAAGACCAAAATGTCTGAAGTTTGCATGACAAGGTTACAAAAAGGAGATCACTACACAAAGGGAGAAACCTGAAGACCTGCAGAAGCTTCTCTTTGAATAGTCAGCATGTGTGTGAGAAAGCTACAATAACCCCAAAGAATTAGAAAACAGTGCTTGGTACTAGCACAGTTCCAGAAATGTTGTTTATTGCCACACACCAAACTGGAAAAATTCATAGTTTATGGGGGATTGTGCTGAATACTCAGAAAATTTTTCCTCAGTAGTGGGGAATAGTTTGCCCTAGATGGGAGTACCATTTGGGATCTGCCTAGCAAATCATAAAAGCAAGGCCCAATAAGATCAAACTGTTTCTAGGTAACTAAACTTCATTCCAGCATCCAGCAAGTTAAAATGTATGTCATTAAAACAAAGATTGCCAGGCATACAAAATATTAAGCAAATATGATCCATAGTGAAAAGAATAATTAATCACTCAAAAACAACCTGGTGACACAGATGTTAGAATAAGCAGACAAGAACATTTAAACAATTATAACTATACTAGGGGTCCAGTGTACGAATTTGTGCAATTTGAAAGGAACTGTGGGCCGTGAGGCTGCAGTGAGCACGGTGTGTGTGTGTGTGTGTGTGTGTGTGTGTGTGTGTGTAGCAGGGAGAGAGGTGTGGATAAAAAGAAAATCTTGAAAGCAGACATAGAGCTTGGCCGGTGTGGCCCAGTGTTGAGTGTTGACCTATGATCAAGATGCCACAGTTCAATTCCTGGTCAGGGTATTTACCTGGGTTTTAGGTTTGATCCCAGAAGGGGTGTGCAGGAGGCAGCTGATCAATGATTCTCTCTCATTGCTGTTTCTATTTTCCTCTTTCTTCCTCTCTTAAACCAATATGGAACAAAACAAAACAAAACAAAAAAAAGACAGCAGACACAGAAAAGGACATGTTGTATATAGAGAAGCAAAGGTAAGGGTGACAGCAGATTTCTTGTCAGGAACAATAAAAGAACATGGCATTGGTATGTTTAGGGAATAACAAGAAATTGGTGTTGATAACACTTAAGGCATGGAAATGGCATGAGAAGCTATGGCAAGAGATATGCATATGTTTGCTGAATACAGATAATGAAAAGTGTTGGATGCCCTATTACAGATGCTAAAATTTATCCTGAAAGAATGAGGAGCTATTAAAGAATTTGGGGCAGGAAAATGTCATCAGATTTGCATGTTAGAAAGATCATTGATTCCATGAAAGTATTAATACATGGACAAATGAATGAATGGAAGACAATGGTTTGAAATGTTGAGAGACTGGAGGAAATTATTGCAACCATTGAAATTATTGTATTCATTTCATCTCATTCATTCATTTATTCAACATATATCGATACTTGTGATGTCCTCTCATATATCAGACTTTAAGTCAGCTCTTTAAGATACTATGGTGAGCAAAGTGACTATATAAAAGGCAAGCTTCTCTGTAACTATGTTGTAGACATTTTTCCATGTCAGTATAAATAGATTGATTTTAGTCTTTATAGAAGCTGCATTGTATTTATTCATGCATGCATTCATTCATCCATTAATTCAATCAGCAAATATTTTCTGAGTGTTTTTTATGTGCTTGACTTTGGGTATGGTACCAAACAGATAGCAGTGAATAAAGATTTCCTGCATCCATGAAGCTTATATTTTACTTGGGGTGAGCATAGGCACCCCGGTATTTGTAGGAATGAAAAACTCTGTAATCATACTCAATAATATCCATAAAAATAATATTCAATAACACATAATAAAAATTTGAAGAAAATAAAATGTTAGAAAAACATAAGGTACCTAAAATACATTTTGTTTACATAACAAATCTGAAAATATGGACTCCATTTGAATCCTTTCAGAAGATGATTCCTTATAATTATGAGTCTATGAAGACTAAGCATTTAAATAAAAGAATTGCTAAAGTGATTGTTAAAGCCTGTGTACAATTTTCAATACTTAAAGATGAAGAACTTTTAATGAATATACATAAATGTTAGATAAAAGTTTATTCTAGAAAACAAACTACCAAAAATATCTTTTTCTGGGTTATAAATGCTTTGAACTCAAAAGCTGTGCATTAAATATATTACATCTGTAAATCATACATTAGGCATTTGGTCATGCAGAGACAGCCATATGTCTTTTTAAAAGTTTGACAGCCTGGTATTTTAATGATAAATTCAACTTTGTTTCTGTTTACTAGCTTGCAGAGAGATGTGGGTTCTCTCATAGTCAACAACGTAGTGAATCTGACTGAAGAAATATTTATTGAATAGAAAATGAGGAAATATATTGTCGTGTGGTTGACATTGACAGTGGGACAGATATGGTAAAAGCTATTTGTGATTCAAGGATAGCAATCAATATTTTGCTCATACCTTTTAGTTGTGTGTTCAGAAAATAATTATAGCATCAAAAAATATAACAGGATTACTGAACTGAAGGCAGGAGATGTTGGACCACTATCAACATTCTTCAACAAAAGACAAGTTTCATGACCTACAAGAACATTTTAAACTACTTTATCAATGACTTATACAAGGTGTTCAAAAAAGATAGAATATGAATTACATGTTAAAAAGGCTACTCAAGCCCTAGCTTGTCATGCTCAATGGTTAGAGTTTTGGACTGAGTACCAAAGGGTTGGGGGTTAATGGTCAAGAATACAGATCTGGGTTACAGGTTGGATCCCTGGCCCCAGTTGGAACACATGCAGGAGACAACCAATTGATGTCTCTCTCTCTCTCTCTCTCTCTCTCTCTCTCTCACTCTCTCTCTCTCTCCTCCTTTTCTTCCACTCTCTTTAAAAATCAATGCAAAAAATATCCTCAGGTGAGGATTAACAACAACAAAAGACTACTCAAAAGAAAGGGGCATGTTCTTACATTTGGCAGGCAAAATATCAACAGGACAGTATTCACTATCAAAGGGTTGCTTGAAGAGAAAGTATTTTGCTTTGAGAACATACTGAAGAAATTATCAACACGAAGTACATTGAATGTGCAAGTATTTCTTACATGACACCCTATATGGTTCTCCCAGAATTTGACTACAGAGAAGGTGCTGCTGTTGGTGCTCATGCAATAAACACTGAGGTATATATGGAAATCCCAGAGCTAATTTTACTATCTTGAAAGAGTTGCATTGTTCTGTTGCCATATTTCTAGATCCAAGGTCTAAGGACAGATTTAAAAAAGTGATTGTGTTAAAATTAAACACATGCAAACTTATAAGAAATATCAGATAGTAGCAAAGGCAACAACCTTACAAGGGGTTCTAAAAATGATCAGAAGAGCATGTTTCTCAGGCAATGCCCAGAGTTTGCGAGATTGGCTCAATGACATATATCTCCACCCTCAACCAAAACTTTAAAAGAGTTAAGAAGTCTTTAACTCTGTGACTACTAATAGAAAAGAAGAAAGCCTCAGTGATGACACCAGTATCAGCAGTGCCTTAAAATGGAAGAGCTTGCCCTCAAATACCACCCTTAGTGAAAAGTGAAATCCCTTTGGCATTGCAAATGTGCACTGTAGTGACTGTGAGAGCCAGGAAATTATAATTCTGGTAGTATAATAGCTAACGCTATAAATTTGACTACTACATTTTTAAATAATAAGAATAAAATAATTTTTGAGATTAAGTTTCATATTTAGCCCAGGAGTTAACTTCATCTTGGTTTTAGACAAATATTAATTTATGATAGACAAAAATGATGGTGGTTTGGACTGAGTTACTGACTTTGAGAAGAATGAGAAATGATTAGATTCTGAATACATTTCAAGGTAGAACTGCTCATCTTTGTTGATAATTAGGTATGGAAGGTGACAGAGAGAGGGAGTCCAGGGAGGTTTGTGTCTTGAGTAGAATTTCTATATCCTGAGAAACAGAAGAAATGCTTTGGGTCGGGTATGACAGATGATGTATCCAAATGTTTGGTACTGAACATGTTAAGTTTGAGACTTTTAACTATCTTCTCAGCACCTTCCCTTGACTCTCTTGACAGTTCTAATAAACAGGTGCCAAGTGGAACTATTCTCTTTAAACTTGTTTACCTGAAGTCTTCCTCATAGTCCAAGGTAACTCCTTTTTTTTTTTTTCCCAGTGGTACAGACCACAAACCTTAAATGCAGCCTTGAATTCTCTTTTTCTTCCTCCATCCATATCTCCCTCCCTCCCTTTCTTTTTTCATATAGATGTCCAATCTGCTGAGGAACTTTTATCATCTCTACTTTTGGGATTAAATTCATAATTGGATAAATTTTCACCACCTCAATTGCTAAAAATTGCTTTCCAGCCACTAACATCTCTCTCCAGGATGGTGCAAAGAACTCTTAACTGATCTCCTTGCTACTCCATTTCCTCTCTAGCCTATATTTGACATGGCTGGTAGAATTTTATTTTTAAAATATAAATCAACCAGATCATATCATTCAACCTCTATTTCCTCCCTATTTTACTCAAAGTAAAATAAGAATCCTGTGTTGCTCTACATGACTCTTTACATATCTGGTTACCCAATATCCCCTGCCCTACCTCTCTAACTCCATCTCCTGCTTTTTTCTTCATTTACCCTTTGCTATTCTTATTAAGCACTGGCACAGTTTTACCATGGGGCCACAGCCCTGGCCCTATTTCCTCTACCTCTGGGAAAACTCTTCCCTCATGTAGGCCAGCCTCACTTTTTTACGTCTTTCCGGAAGTCACCTTTCCAAGAAGTTCTATCCTGATTGGCCTGTGTAAAAATGCAAACTTGTACATGTACCCCCACCTGCCACACAGCACCCCATTTTCCTTACTCTATTCTATTTTGACCTTCTTCTTTTTAACATACTTTATAATTTAACATATTTTAAATGTATTTTATACCTCCTTCCACAAAACTAGCATGGTTCCCAAGCACAAATATTTTTGTGTGTTCACTGATGTATGCCTGCAACAGTGCCTGACATACAGTAGGTACTCTATAAATACTAATTGAATACTAAACATTAAACCTAACTCTCTCCCAAAGATCTTCCTCTCTCTGACTAAGATGACAAGACATGGGGCAGCCAAGGTTGACTGTTAATTTGGTTTCCCTTCAACTGGGTATTTAACAAAATATTTAGCCCTGGCTGTTGTTGTTCAGTGGTTAGAGTGTCGGCCTATGTACTGAGGGGTTGTGGGTTCGATTCCCAGTCAAGGGCACATACCTGGATGGCAGGTTTGATTTCTGGCCCCCATCAGGGCATGTATGAGAGGAAACCAATCGATGTGTCTATCTCACATGGGTGTTCTCTCAGTCTCTCTGTCTCTCTCTGTCTCTCTGTCTCTCTCTCTCTCTCTCTCTCTCTCTCTCTCTCTTTCTCTCTCTCTCTCTCTCCCTCCCTCTTTCCTTCCCTCCCTCCCACTGTCTCTAAAAAACAGTGGGAAAATATCCTCACATGAGGATTAACAAAGAAAGTAAAAAAAAAAAAATATTCTGCGTTTGTTTGAATGGAGGTTGGGTTATGTAGCAGTCTACATGAGAAGGACTGAAAACAGGAGTGAGGCTCCAAAATCCTTTTGTAATCCCAGGCCCTGACTGTATCTAAAGCAATTAAAAACCAAAGCCTTGTAGGTCACCCGCTCTCCTTAGCACCTGTCTGTCACTCAAGCACTGTGCCCATTCCAAACTGGAGTATGTTTGTTTGCCCATGTCCAGTAGTCTACCTGAGAGGCAGGTGGAGGTTTTTCCATTTTATAGTATTTTCAGGGATGCTCAGGCAGCTGGTTGTGTCTCTGAACTGAGCCACACACAGATCTCATCTTCCAGTGTAGCCAGTTCAGTGTGATCAGTTGAGCAGCCCGAATTTGCCTTTTCAACATCCTGCTCTGGAGACCTTTGTATCTCTATGGGTCTCAGCAGAAAATAATAATAGCTGTGAAGGGTGTTACTGTGTTTTAGAAAGAAAGACGCTCTCTACACCCTCAGTTTTTCACAGTGGCAGATGTTCCTGTCAGTTTAACTCACCTTTTTGGAAATATATTCCCATCTCTTCTCTCCCACAAGTAACCAAGCCAGGAACTCCTTTTTTTTTTTCTTTTTTTTCTTTTTTTATAGCTATTTTACATCAAATCTACTTTCCTTCTTTAATAACTTGTTGTTCCTAGCTAGGTTTGAGATAGAATCTAATGCTAAATAGAATGACTTATTATTAGTTTTTTTTTTCCTCACAAAAATGGAGCATTGTGAATAAAATTAATGTTTGAGCAGTAAAACTGGTTTCATTATAGGCAATATACAGACTTCCTTCATTTGTAAAAAGAAGGTAAAACCTCATTTCCTACAGCTCAGAATTATTTTGAAGCTCAGATAAGATGAAATAGTGAATGGGTCTAATTATAATTTTTTCCATTTTACAGAGGAGATTCTTTTTTGATTTGTAAAGAAATCAGTATAAGGAATAGTTATTTATTCTAAGCTTAGGACTTGGGGAGGGAAAGGGAGCATGCTTCTATCTCCTTTGTTTCTAAGGAAATTGCCCACTGTGTTTCTTTTCACTGAGTGTGAAACAGAGAGACTGTTTGGATAGGGGGTATGTATAACATAGGGGTGGGATGGGGTCACTTGGACATCTTGGGAAAGAGCAGGCAGAGCCTTGGGGCTCTGTGGAGACCCCACTCTATTGCTCAGTGCCACCTGCCCAACCCTCACTCCCACTTCAGGCTGGAAAAAGAGGGAGCAGGGGGGAGGCGAGGCCAAGAAGAGAAACTCACAGGTTCTTCAGGAGTTTGAAAATCACCTCTATCAGCAAGAGAAAATGTTATTAGTGGAGAGCTCCCCCTGTCCCATGTGTTGCTGGGGGAAGTGGGCTTCTTATAATGTCACAAGAAAAATTATTTTCTGAGACTCACATGGAGGATGAGTGGCGTTTATTTGTATGGGGTTAGACCCCTGAATTTCCAAGGTCCCATCTCCCTCCGTCCCTCCAAGGAAAGAGTCCAGCTGTGCCATTAGCAGGGCTAGGATTAAAGCCATTGCCAAGAGTTTCCATTCCATATTTGCACTCTAGACTAGCATCAGGCTGGCTTAGCTGTGTACCCAGCGATAGTACATCAGTCCATTGTGTGCGGGGTCTGCATGGCCATAGGCCATGTGGCCTCTAGGAACACCAGGCTATGGGTGAATGTCATGCTCCACAAGAACTGAGAGAGCCAAGAGCCAAGAGAGGGAGAATTCCTTTATTTGGGGATTATCTATCTCCAAAATTTCCAAAATGATCCCACTCCCTCAGGTTGATTAGCAGCAAGCACCTGCCCTATGACATTCCAGCTCAATGCTCATATGCACTTTGTCCAGTCCCTTCCTTTAATGGTGTGTGGGGAATGGACTAGTGGTTCCCTGGGGAGCATAAAGTTGCAGCTTCCTGGTGAAACTGCCCAGATGGCCATGCTTACATATATAATGTCTGGACTTCATTTCACTCCTTTCCTATTTCTTCTTCTTTTTTCCCCTAAAGTTTTACATGTCTCCTTTTTCTCTGATTGACCGCCCCCAACCCAGCCATGTCCACCCCCGAGGGCAAGCCCCACCACCCCAGTGTCTGTGTCCATTGGTTATGCTAATATGCATGGATACAAATCTTTGGTTGCTTTCTAACTGCCTCCCCCCATCTTCCCTGCCAGTTGTCTCTGGATCTATTTTGATTCATCTGTTTAAGTTGATCATTATATCCTACATATGAGTGAGATCATGTGATATCTATCTTTCTCCTACTGGCTTATTTTGCTTAGCCTAATGCTGTCCACTCCATCCATGCTGTTGCAAATGGTAAAAGTTCCCTCTTTTTTATAGCAGCACAGTATTCCACTGTGTAGATGTACCACAGTTTTTAACCCACTCATCTGCTGATGGGAACTTAGGTTGTTTCAGTTCTTTAGAGACAAAGAGCAACCTCTCTGATGTTTAAGTATAGGACAAGAATGGAAAATAAAGAAGACTTATGTGAATTAATACATTAAAGTATTATTCGGTCACATTTATTCTGTTGGATATGTGTCTCCAGTTCTCACTGGAAATGCTTTCTCACATTGCCAGAATCCAAAGAACTCCCCTGCCTCCTGCCAACTTTATCATAGGCATTTAGTAATTCTGTAGGAACTTACCAAAGCCTCTAATAGAGAAAGAGACAGGAACAGCACTAAACACTTTGCCACCCTCCACCTGAGATTTCCACAGCCACCGCTTGCTGCTTTTTTAATATCAATGTTTGTACTGAGGGATAATGCAACTCTTTAGAGATCCACAAAGGGCCCAAGTTCAATATATTCAGGAACGATTAGAGCCATCAGGCCCCTTTCAGGGAGAGCAGAATCCTCTGAAGATAAGACAAAGCTGGGGGAGGAAGAGGATAAAGGGCACTGTTTTTCTGGGGGGGAGGGGGAAAGAAAAGATAGAACGGGGAATGAGTAATGTCAAAATATTGTAAGAGCCCCAAGCTGTTAACATTTGGATTCATTTGGCAGACTGAAGATGGGAAAGATGGTAACAGCTTCCACTGGGCTTGAGCAGTGTGGAACGGGGAAGGTTAAGGGAGAAGAAATATCAACCTTTCATCTGCTTGAAGAAGTAACCTCTGATCCCAATCCAGGGAAAAAATGGCAGTAGGACTCTACTAGAACTATAAATATAAGTATATAAATGAGAGTTAGGAATAGGATGTTTTAGAGATTGTAATTATGTCATATTTGTGTCCTACAAATGGCCCTTGAACAAATTATTCTGAATTATGCTGTTTGACATTAGGCTTCAAAAAATAAATTAATGTTTTCCCTATTACACCTGAAATTGAGACATTTAGTAACTTCACTAAATTTAAATGTTTACTGAAGATTATTTTTGGTCTATGTATTGAGAAAATTGCCATTTCAGTATTTTGATGGTTAACATAAAGAACTTATCCTGAGCTATTTTACCTGAGTCTCAATGGCTGTTGGAAGATCTTTTTCCCTTAAGAACTCATGCACATGGGGTGATCAGATTTCACTATCTCTATATAGCTATACTATTTGCTATATACATTCCAAATAAAAAGTGAGAAGAATATTTTCCCCCAAAATGAAGAATGGGATTATTTATCCTTATTATAAATAGGCAAGATAAGATACTCACTGATATTCATGGATAGGAGTGGACAAAGACTTATAGTGTGTTCCTTCATCTTTTAACTAGAATAGGAACTTCCTTAAATTCAGAGTCAAATAAACTCCTTATACCTTTTTTTCCCCTTCATTTTTGCTTTTAAAAATAATCTTGTGTTCATACCCAATTTCCCTTCTCTCTAGTGTTTTCAATACTGTGTGTCCTTTAAAATTTGTTCAGTTTGATAAAGTAGTTGTTTATAATTCTGGGAATAAATTTGCACTTTGTAATTAAAAGGCCTTGTGTATTGATTGTGACAAGTTTCTGATTATCTCTACCTGGGACTCTGCAGAGCCCAGCACAACACATCCCTAAGCAACAAAAACCTCTGAATTTGGCAAAGGAGGGAGCTTTGCACCAGAGGGCTTCTGTCCCTGAGGTATCACAGACTGGAGGGCCAGAGAATGAGAGTATTGGGGTCTTTGAGAGAGTTTTACAGTGAAATGGTAATTGCACTTATGTAACTTCAAAGTTTTAAGAATCCAATTACAGCTTGTTTGTCTTCGAAGTTGTAAGAATCCAACTCACATTAAAAATATTTGAGGCCCTGGCTGGCCCCTCAGTTGGTTAGAGAGTTGTTCAGCTACACTAAGGTTATGGTTTCAATCCCCGGTCAAGGTACATACAAAAGTCAGTAAGTGAATGCATAAATAAATGGAACAAAAAATTGAAGTCTCTCTCTCTCTCTCTCTCTCTCTCTCTCTCTCTCTCTCTCTCTCTCTCTCACACACACACACACACACACACACACACACACACACACACACACACACAAAATACAAATGTTGAAAATGGCCCCTTTATCTCTGAATATGGATGTTGGGATATTTCCCAGGTAGATTTGTTGCTTATGTTGGGTTTGATATTCTCTCCATTCCTGCTATCCCCACCTGAAATGTTCTTGGGGATCAGGTTATATAGTTCCATTCCAATGAGGCCTAGATAGTATTTCTCTCTCACATGGATTGGCCCAGAGATTTTTTTTGCTTTCCAGGTTTATGGAAGGGAAAATGCAGTGAAATTGTACTGATGCTGCCTGCTCCCTAAATTTATAAAAGCAATTCATCTATTTTTTATGTGGTAATTTTAACAAAGCTGTCATAACCTATGGGACATTTTAATTTGGCCTAAAACAAAAACATTAAATTTTTAGACATTTTTTTTTACCCCACTTCTCAATCCTATCCAAACTGTAGGCCTTTTATTTCTTCCTTCATTCAATCCTATCATCTCCATGGGTTATCATGAAGAAAAGTTTGTATTTAGTAATGGTTAACAAAAAAAGAAAAGTGTTTTAACATTTTGACTTCACTAGTTGGGTGGTGCCAAGTTATCTGCACTAAATGTCTTGTTTCTATCTTTGCTACTAATGTCAGTCCTTACCAGGGTTTGTGCAGGGAGGCCTAGGAGCCTTCTGCAAGGATTCTTACCAGAGTTAATAGTCCGAGATACTGGTTTAATTTCTGCCTGAATGAGCTCAGAACTCTTAGAGCAGAGAAATGTCAGGAGCAGGAAATGTCAATAGATGTGAGAAATCTTGATTTTGGAGAGATAGAAAAACAAAACAAAACTGGAGTACGTGAGTCACGGTGGTAGGAGGGTGGGGTAATGATAAGAGGAGTTTGCACTATTTATTTTCTTCATCCTTATCATTCCTGTAGGCTTTGGTGAAAGTGGTGAATAATGTGGGGAAGAAATTCTGTTTCTTTATTGATGAGTTACTTCTGATCTTAGACAGAAAAGGGATCACAAGAAGTTGGCTGTTCATGGACCACATTTATATTCTGGAAATGTTTTTGAAAGATACGCAATTTGTAAATATTTTTTTGCTGTTTTTGGGAAGAATCAGCAAAGAAAGGGTTGAAAAGGATCTCCATTTTTCTCTAACTGTGGGAGCTCCTAAGAAGGTGGAAGCTGGGCTACTGAGTGTGATATTTTGACCTCAAAACATTAGGGTTCAGGTTCCCTCTGCCCCTTGTTTATTCTTCAAAATAAAATAAGCAAAACAGATAAGCAAAAGTGCCTTTGGTTTTCATCGGGAGGGTATTTTTATTTCAAGTGTTTTATTATAATGAAAACTCCAAGTTAATTCCTTGTACTGTTTACGCTGATTCTCCTTTTTCCAGAGTAAAGGGTCCAGCCTTGAACCTTTCATCACTACCCAAGGAAGAGAATCCTCCCTCAGGGACAACATTCCTGGTGGAAGGAGAATGAATGACAGACAAGAGCTTCTGTGTTCAGAGTAAATCCCATCTGTGACATATCTAAGCCTGACCTCTGACCCTTAGACAGAGAAACAGGCTTTTAATAGAGCTCACACATATAATAGAGTAATGAAAGGGCTTATGTAAGTTCAAGATCATGAAAGAAAATAAAAGTATAGCAGAAGGCCAAGCTAAGATTTTTCCTTTGCCTAAAACTCATTAAATGAGCTTTTTCCTAACTTGAAGAGTAGAAGGAAGTTAACACCTTGCCTTTATGGATCACAGACAACTCTCAGATTATAAAATAGTAATTTACAATCAGTACTTATCCCAATATAGTTGCTTGCAATATTTCTATCTTATAGTCCAGCGTTTTTCAATCGCTGTTCCGCGGCACACGCCGTAGGTGCAGACAAGACAAGAATTTTATAATTTTTCACTATTTTGTTTACTTAATATTTCATAATAAAGTAATTATAAAATACTTTCTTTGTGTTTATTTGATTCCTATTCAAGAGAATTACTTTATATATAGTCAATATAGGCACAGAGTTAAATTTTTTAACATTTTCTAATGGTGGTGTGCCTCATGATTTTTTTCATGAAACAAGTGTGCCTTTGCCCAAAAAAGGTTGAAAAACACTGTTATAGTCTTTCTCTTCTAATTCATCACAAAATGGGAGCAGAAAGATTCCCTGTTTTTGTATGGATTCCAATTTGGGTAAGGTTTAATCTTAGACTAGTCCTTTATGCACAGAGGCACATCAAGATCCAGGAATCAGTGTTTTCTGGTGCCTTCCTCTGGATTTTTAGAGCAAGACATTTCTTTCCTGTAAAATATTTTGGTTTATAAAAGTAAAGACTTAAAACATGCTCCACAACAACATTTGCAAAAAAAGAAAATCTTCCTCTCTGGAAACTCCTCCTGAATGCAGGACCGTGTTAGAACCCAGGTACCTACAGTGGATAGAGTGAAGTGTGGATGCAGAAGCAGCATGAAAGGGAGGAATTCTTGACTCTGGGGATGCGGAGGGATGACCCTAAGGTTTTTCTTATCTTGGGACATGAAATTTCATTTTCATGCTCTAGGAAGAGCTGTGGCTTAGGAAAGAAAAGGGAATATATTCTCTTTATCATGTCTCTTCTCTCTTGGCAGGATAGCTAGTATTTCAGCCTGGGCAAAAGGTCTATAGTACATTAGTTTTCTCTAGATGGAAATCATATAGAACATTGACTGGGATAGAACATATGACAAGTCTACATAATCAAGAAGTACTCTTATATCCCTTGGGAGATATATGCTTGTTTGTGAATATATATATAAATATATGCTAATTAGACCAGATATAATAGACTGAATGTCTTTCAGACATCATTCTGGATGTCCTTCCTGACAAAGCTGGGGGCGTGGCCAGCCTGCAAACCTCTCGCAGCCCCTCATCCAGGCCTGCCGGCCCGACCCCCAGCAAAGACCCTCCACCCTGATCCAGGGCCCCCTTCAGGGCAGGCCAGCCAGCCCTGTGCAATAGGCCTCTATCCTATATAATAAAAGGGCAATATGCAAAGTGACCCTAATGATAGAACGACCAGAATGACTGTTGGACAGTCACTATGGGGCACACTGACAACCTTTCCCCTGCCAGCAGTCTCTGATCACCTGATGGCCAATGGGAAACTGCTGGTGGGTGGGGGGTGGGGGGGGCGGGGCCAGCTGCAGGCAGCTGGAGAAGATGGTCCTGATCGCAGGCCAGGCCTAGGGACAGTACCCATGCACGAATTTGGTGGCTAGGTCTCTAGTATTATATAAAAGATATCTTTTAACCTAGAAGTGCAACATACATTTATTTCTCATTATCTTCCAAGTAAAATGCTTTTAAGTGGAAAAGATAAGTATTTATATATATTTAGAAATTTGTCCATATATATAGAGAAAAGAAAATGTTTTATTAATGAGATATTTTGTAATATCCACATTAACCCACCATGTGCTTTTTCTGGTATCTTTTTCTTGGTGTCTCTACTCCCAGATATATAGGATTTCTCATGGTTACATAGAAATCCTTTCATTACAGTTCCTGCCTCCCCATTCACTGAATTATTCCCTGAAGGCTCCCTCCATGATGGACCAAAGCCTGACCTCTGACCCATGAACAGAAAATTAAACTCCTTGATGTAATTTCTGCATGCATTATTCATTGGGCAACCCTAAACCTTAAATCCTCTCTGTGTAGGAGCCACGCTCATGGTCTTCTGGTAGTATATTTAAAATAGTCTCTTGTTTTCTTTTATATATGTCATTTCCCTTGCTTCCTTTTGAAATGACTCTCTGTCTTAAGTGATCTGACTCTAATGGTCTTGAGGCTTGTCTTACAGTGTCTGATAAACTGGAGAAGCTGAGAACAGAGAGTTATGTCTGTGTTAGTGCTTTTTCTCTCTAGTTTCAAAGACCAGAATCAATAAAAAGAGCCTGAGAAGCAAATGCTGAGCAAAGAATCACTTCTAAAAATACAAGGATAAAAGCAGGTAAAAGAAATTTATATGAAGAAAGGGATAAACAAGATGAGGCTGTATTGAGGAAAATTTCAAGGCAAAGAAGAAACTATATATTTCACTATATATTGGAAAGAGGGGTGAGGAGTTAGAAATTCTTTCCAAACTACCTTGCCCTTGGGTGGTGATAAATGAGACAACCCAGGAGGGAGTGGTCCTTAGAAAGCCCAGTGCCTTAAAGCAAGAAAGTGGTCAAAGAATTAGGGGCACATTGCAAAAAACACAGAAACCACTTTGAAGGCTCTTTCACTGGCCAAATATGGGACAAATTGAGCATTATAATAACTATTGATAGTAATGGAGTATAACCCAAAGAATAAAATAAAAATCCTTATGACCATAGTGTTATAAATAGTGGAATAAGTAAATAAATGGGAGAGAAGAGATTGTTCTTTCTCACAGTAAAATTCCAATTAATAAAGGCAGAATAACTGATGGAGTTAAAAAAAATCACTCTTTGGCAGCCACTATGTTAAGGACTGTTTTAGGCAAAAATCACCGATGACTCCTAAATCCAGATGGTGAAAGCATGATGAAAAGCAAGATACTTACATAGTTTCAAAGTATCTCCCCACAATATACTTATTAATTTCAAAGAAAAGCTGTATTTTTACAGTGGAGAAACGTGCCAGAAATAATCTTAACCGTGTGATCAAAGTTAATAACACCTGTCTAAAACTTGCTTTCCGTATTTCAGAAGACAAAATATATATCAACGGATATAAAAAGAATGATAAAGCAAATATGGTAAAATGATAATATTTGAGGAATCTCGGTGTTGTACTTGTGAATTCTTTGTATTTTTTAAACCTTTCCTGAAAATCTAAAATTATTTCAAAGTTAAAGTACCCTGTAAAGGCTGTAGAGGGGCAGCTTTAAGAGAGTATGCCAGCTCTGAGGTCATAGGTAGCTTTGCATGAGGTTGGGCAGAAGATTTCAGGGCAGAAGGTGGCAAGTTTAGGCTTTTTAGTTAGGTTTTCCTCTTTCCTGGGAAAGATTACCTTGCTTTTATAATAAGAAAACCAAATAATTAAAAAATAGAATAAAATTTACTTCTCAGGCTTAACAGTAAACAAAGTTAAGAGATTTAACAATGTGAATTGTGGATAAAAATGATTTCACTTCACACAAAAGACACTTCACACAAAAGACACTTCCAAATAGATCAACTAACCTCATCCAGACCCCACACAAGGCACTCACAGATCAACACTCCAGCGCTATAATAACTCAACACATGTCTTTTGTGTGAAGTGTATCCTTGGACATGTGGAGGTATTATTGATTTGAGAAAATGCTAAGTAACTGATTTACTACCTGAAAAATTTAAAGTTCTGAAAGTTTAAGGTCTCTTCCCAAAAAGAGGTTTTAAAGCTAACACCTTAATTTTAATGGAGAAAGGGGAGGACAAGCCCTTCCCACCCAGAACAGGTAATCTAATTCCGCCAGCAGTTATCTTTAAACAATGTGTTCCTTTACATTTAAATGGCTACACCTTTTGGTAGCCTAAGGGCAAGTTTACATGTAAACAAGTTTGCTTCTCAATTCCCAGGGCAGAAAAAACAAGGTTTAAAATTATTAGATTTTAAAATTTATTCTTAGAAGTGTAGAAGTTTATTAATTAAAAAACAACAACAAAAAAAGGAGATTGAAAAACCTGATGAACAATATTAGCTGTTGATTGTAGTAGAGTCGGAGATACGGGAGGGGAGTGGACTGACAGTTCTGAGGAAAGGGGGAGTGGTGGATGTGGAAGAGATTGAATGTAAACTGTGCACCTAGGGATGAGGACAATGGGGGGCGGGGAGGGGGCGGAGGGTGGGGTGGGAACCTGGTGGAAGGGGGAAGAAATGAGGAACCTTTGTAATAATATGAACAATAAAGATTGATTTATAAAAAAAATGATTTCAAATTGTGAAAACAGTTTGAAGGCATATATTTGTTAGAAATAAGCTGTAGTAGGTAATAATATCCATATGAACCTATCTCTTTACTCTTATTAGTATGATGTCTGGGGTCTGTTGAGTCAGATAGAGATGAGCAATATGCAGAATTCAATCAGATGTCATTTAAATATCTGTAAGATTTGTGGCGGGAGCCCACAACAAAATATGAAAAGTATTCAGAATAGAACTAGCCAGTAAATGGATTAGTTGAATCTAATCAACTGCTGGAACAATCTTGGTGGGAATTTGCAGACTCAAATCTGATTGAAGAAAGAAAAAATTTATAATTTGAATTCAAGGGAGCCATGAATCCAACCTATTTGGAGGGCATGGACTGGACTTGAATTCCATCTTGGTAGAGTGGCTTTGGCCTGTGGAAAGTTGTCCTGGCTAAAGCCTTTGGCCAATAAGCAACCTCATTATTCAAGACAGTCTCTGTAAGTCACTGCTATGACAAACTCTAACTTGCTTTCTTTAGTATAAAAATTTAATTTCACCTAAGGGAAATGTAGATTAATCTTAGAGATAATGACAACCCCATAATATTTTTATATTAATTTTTATATTAATTTATATTAATTTAAATGCAATAGGTGCACATTTGGATTAAAAAAATATAGAATTGGCTTGTGACTCAGCAAAGAAGTGATGTCTATTATGAGGGTTATTTCTAGGAATTTGGAGCCATCTCAGTCTATATGAAAGCCTGACTTTTTGAGAGAAAAACTACTACCGTGTTTCCCCAAAAATAAGACATCCCCTGAAAATAAGACCTAGCACAACTTTGAGAGAAAAAATTAATATAAGACACTGTCTTATTTTTGGGGAAACAGGATGCATCCACAGCCTGCCTGTGGGACTGAGAAAAGTTCCGACACAACTATTGTACATGTCAACTTTGGGTGTGGTTCAGTGGAAAGGAGGAGAGGAAGACATAGTAGGTGTTGAACTTTATTTGATTAGAACCTTCTGAATGAGATTGACAGGGAATAAGAATGTCTTAGCATGAAAGAATTATTCCTCTGAGATTGAGGAAGGAAGGTTGTTTAGAATAGTAAAAACAGCAAACATTTCACATATTTTGCCAACTATTTAGAGACTTCACATGAACTCATTTAATTTTTAGAATGATTATGAATTAGGTACCATCTTTATTTTCATTTTGTAGATGGGGAAAATGAGTCACCAAGTTATTAATTAATTTATTTGCTCAAGGTCACATACAAGATTGAAGTTGGAATTTGAACCTAGTCATTTTGGCCCCAGTATCCGTATATGTAACAGCTACACTGAGCTATCTCAGCAATCTTTTCTTAGGAAGGGAGATTACTTCATGTAAATCCCAGACTAGCCTGTGCACAGTTCCAGGTCAAGAAACACAGTTGTTGCACTTAAAGCATAGGCTGGAATAGAACTTGCATATGAGTTAATAAGGTGAATGCAGGAACCAAAAGATAGATATAAAGCAACAAGCAGACTGTCAAATTACAGTGGGGAGGGTAGGGAGATCTGGGAGAGAGAAGAGATCAACAGAAGGATTTGTATACATGCATATAAGTACAACCAATGGACACAAAACTTTGGGAAGGGAGGGTATGTATAGGGGGGCAATGTTAAAATATGTACACAGATAATAATTTAATAATGAAAAAAAGAGTTTAGATAGAACACATTCAAGGTTATAAAGTATATGCCCTGCAGCCAGCAGCATCAAGCAGGAGTTCCCACAGCCTGAGCGGCATAACTGATGTTTCAGTTATTATCTATTTCGTTAACAAAGACGTGCTTAACTCCAACAGCACACTTAGCCAAGTGCTGGAAAATTTTAGTTTTGTAATTTCTCTAGACTCGTAAATCTTTGTAGCTGTAAAATGGGAACATCTCTTCTGCCCACAGGCAAATCTTCATTAGGAATAAATGCTTGAAAGTCTTTGGATGATTTAATCACAGTAGTTAAAGCAGTTACACGTATTAACTTAGTGGTGAGGAAAGGGGTTCCCAAATAAACACACCTGTGTTTGACACATCCTCGACGACCAGGCAAGCATGCCTCCATGGAGAGGAGGTGAGTGGAGACATGTAGAAATGCATACTTATGTTACAGCGACTGCTAGCTGTGTCATGATTGGTTAATGAGGCTCCAAACATGAGCACAGCCTGGCCTCAAACTTTCTGAGCACATAATTAAAATTTCATATTTCTGATAATAAGCATGAAGATACTACATCCCTGACCCAGTAGGACTCTGGGTGTGATAGGGCCAAACTCTTTGGCTTTCTTTAAAAAATTGGCCCAGAAACATTTGTGAGGTTGGTTGGTTGGCTTGGGTTGAAGCAGTGTTCTGTGATGTAGGGTGGTTTTCCTCTGTGCATAGTTGTTTATGAGGTAGTATCACTAAGTGGTGTGTGCATGGAGATCTGGGATCTTTCAGCTTAACCTTGACTTCTGGTTCCTCCCATAGGCTAAGTGACCTTGAATAAGTGACTCATTTTAAGTTTCAGTTTCTCTGACTGTAAAATAAAGATAAGACCTCCCAATACCTCTTAAAATTATTGGGAGGGTTACAGGAGCATGTAAAGGCCTTACCACTGAGATAGATACCTAAGTGCTCAAATTCTGTTAACTATTACTTTTGATATTATTACTCTTAAGGGTCAAGGCCTGATTTCAATGGCACTGGAGTCTAACCAATTCTATTGTGACTTTGGAAGTAAGACTAGTCTATATGTAAAGTGTGGCCCAGGATTTTTGCCTGCCTCCTACTCACTCAGCAAGGGGCTTTGGTGGGTTTGTGGTAATACTGGCTACCCCAGTGTTTTCCAGGAACATTTGCAAAAGTGTGATAAGTTATCCAAACTGTACCTTCGTAAGATCTAGGGATAGGAATGTAAGTTAGTTAAAGCAATCCATAACAATTTTGAAGTACTGGCACATGTTGAGGCATAGACTATTTTGATCCTTCTGAGAAAACTTTGCAAATGTTCTGCTATTATTGTATGTAAACCTAAGACTTGGCACAAGTGTATTTCTGTTTTGAAAAGGTATCTAAATAAATTGATCTGCCTTGTCTAAGGCATGCGAGTATCTCCGACCATTAGTATTCCTTTGCCTCTGCGTTGATGTTTTCTAGCCCAGTGTAATTCCAGGCAGAGTGCCATTGTTTCAAATGTATTTCTGATTGATTTTCTGCCTAACAACTGACAACTTAACTTTTCAGCAGGAGGTCTGAGCTCAGGCCCCCTTTTTTAATGCTTCAGAGTGTAATGTGATCCTGATGGATGGTTCTGAAGAACAACTGGCTTTTGTGATGGAAAAGAGAGTGGAGCAGTTGGTTCCCAAACACATACTGACTTCTTCCATATGGATTACATTACTGTAAATTAGAGAAGGGTAGGGGCCCAGGAGAGGATGGTTGCTTTTATGGGAAAGGTCAGGATTTAAGTCTATTATTATCTCCTTGTTTATACTTTGAAGAATGCTGCTACCACTTGAACTCACTCATTTATAAATGTGCTTGGTGAAGTGGATGCATACTCTGCTTCATTCCTTATGAAACTTTACAAAAGTTGTTTGAAAATCCCATTTTAAAACCTAATTTTAACCAGGTATATAGTATCATAACTTGATTAGCGGTCAGTTTTGGTAACGAATGAACAATTTGTATTTTGTTTTAAATATACTGATTCTAGAGATTTTATTCTAATTAAGATCCTACAAATTTCTCTAACAAGCATTTGGTATTTGTGTCTGAAATTTCTTTGTTGTTGTCGTGTTTTGGTTTTTTTTTGTATTTGTTTGTTTTTGTTGCAGGGAATAATACTCCTATAATTTAGTGTTTTTTTTGTAAAATAATGGGTTTTCATACATTGCTTTCATATGTAGATACATTTCACATGAATTCATTTGTATATTTTCTTTATACAAGTGAAAAAAGTACACTTTTAAAATCCCCTCCACACTATCCAAATACACTCCTTGGAAGGAGATGGAGCATATCTAAGACCTATTTGCTTTCCTAAATGAGTCATTTCTGAAGGATGGAAACTTCTTAGACAAACCGCCAGGTCAATCAAAAGGATTACAAGAATATTAATCCCAAATATCAAATCCCCAGCTGTTGGTAAAAATGAAAGAGTGTGGTTCTGAATGGCCACAATTGAGTGACACTTGAGTCTGATTTTCACAAAGGCTCCTTCTAAGTGGCAAATGGAATTCCAGTTGATTTGACTATAAGGTCATCAGAATCTGAGTTCTGCTTTGGTGGCAAACCTAGGAGAATCTATATGGAAAAACCATATGGCAAATTTATATATTGGAAAGTTCACATCTATTAGTAACTTTGGATATGCATATCAAAGTCTAGTGTTTCATTTCCCTACCCTTGTTCATGCTGTTTCCCAGTCTGGACAATTTTTTTTTCCAATCCTCGTTCCCTATTTCCTTCCAAATTTATTATAATCTACTGTGAAATCCTCCCAGTTACTTCGACACCCAATGAACTCTTCTACTTCTCATCTTCTAATGCATTTGTGGTCTGCACCATCTAACTCAATTTATAATTACATTATGTGTTATATATTCCTTTTATTAATGTGTGTACATTAACTTTTTCTCCCTCAAGCACGTTTCCTTGAGGACAGGGACATTATTATATGCCACACTTCATCCTATTTGTCTCCTTGATAGTGTCCAACTCAATGCCAAACATTTGAAATTGATTGAACATTTCTATTTAAACTTAATTTAAAACATAATTATCAAAACATTTGGAAAATGTCAGTAACACGAGAGTTCCCATTTTAAGTCATTATTAGCTTACAACTTAATTAGAAATGAACAATTTTGCTGAGTAACTTGCTTATTCATGTAGGAGAGAGGATGGCACACATAGAACTATGGAGAAGGATGAGGAATGGATTTCATTTACTTCATGTTGTTGCTTCCATTTCCCCAAATCATTTAGAGCAGACTGTGGGTGAATAGGGTACTGTAGTAAATATAACTGAAAGTAACCTCACCAAGCGATTTGATCAGAGGTTCCTGGCTGGGCAGGCCATGGTGGGAAGTTAGCCTCAGGCATATATATATCTTCTTTAGTAAAAAAAAAAAAAATGTATCTTTGCTTTAGGCAAACCCTGTCTATTGTTCTTCTGCATCTAGGTTATCACACCTTTGAAATGTCTCTTTGAAGCATAACCATCCTCCAGAGAGTACAGTATCTTAACTCTTCTGTATTCCAATCCTCCACCTTGTTTTCTCACACTTTCATGTAGGCTTCCTTGTGTTCCCTTGTTAATTCCAGATTTATACAAGATACTAAAACAGTCATTCTCTGGAGCACCTGAGATCTTGCTTTTTGGCAAATGTCAGTTTGGTTAAAATAAAGTCATAACAATTTTCTATAGGTTTGGATGTTTCTCACATCTATGAGACACAGTAAGTCAATCAAAGAAAGCAGACATCTTACTCTATGTTTCAATATAAGAAACTGGTTAAGCGATTGTTGGAAAATTGAAAAGGGAGACACTAAGACATCACAGAAATGGTAATTGCAGGAAACAGTGATCCCCACACTGGGTAAGCCAAGGGAAGCATTTGGGGTGATGAGACCCTGAAAGTTGGGAGGAGATTTCTTGCTGATCTACACTCAGACCTCTGAGAAAGGCAAGGTGATGCCAACAAAAGATGCTGCAGCCTGGGATCAAGTGTTTCTACCTGGGCAAAAGGCCATTGCTGAAGGATGTTGACCTAAATAGCAAGCAACAGGAAGAACAAAACCTGCTCCCAGCCTCCCAGACTCCCTCTAGTGCCCCCTATTGGTTAGAACCTATCAGGAATAGCTGGCCAAGGAAGAAAGTCATTTTCACAATCCCAACACCAGCACCAGAGTAGAGCAGGGCACATCAATTTGGAGTTGGGAGTTAATAGCATCATAGTTGGTTCAAACCGTAATAATATATACTGCCTTCCTATGTCATGAGAGGCTGAGAAAGAAAATGAAGGGAATAGGCACAGGGAGGAGACAGACAGGCTCCTCGGTGTTTGTCAGAACAGAAAGGCAAGGAGGTGGTAGCAGCAGTTACATGGCTTTTAGCTGAGGCCCCAGCTGGCCATACCAGTCATCAGAGGAAGCTCTGACTGCCTTCCTTTTGCCTTCTCTCTGTTCCTCTAATGAAAATGGCTTCCCATGGCTAATCTTTGGGGCTGTCATGGGGTCTAATAAAAACATGCTCTGTTATCTCACTAGCGTTCAAGAGTTTGTGGAGGCCCCTCCCTCCTGATTCGCTGAAGAAGCACGTTGCAGAAACTTAAAAGTGACACTTGTGGTTATGCTACCCTGATCTGGAGGAGCTCTGACTGATTCAGTCAGATATCAGCATTCCCTGAAATTTACCTACTCAAGAATCCTATTAATAGTTACTGAGATTTGACTCCAACACTTGGAGGAGTGTGATTATTCCTTTGTCATATAGAACCCTTCACATTTATTAGAGGAAAAAGCTAATTTTACTTTAAAATAAGTGCACAGTAATGAAAACTTCTATTGTGGATTATATATGTAAGATAACACATGTTCTATAAGTTTCTGCATGGGCATTCTCCAAACAATGAGGATTTAGGAGCTGAGATACTGTCAAGGGCCTTGCATGTAGTGGGTACAAAAATTAATTCACATTCTTGATGATTTACATCTATGCTAAGCACTCTGCTGCTACTTCAGGCACGCTTCTAGTCAACAAACTGAAAATTGACTCACTTTCTGATGGAATCCTAATGAAAACTTCTTTGATAATGGAAGTGTACGCCTCCATTGTGAAAAATCACCATGAACTTCTTTCTTTTCTAGGGTTGAAATTTTAGTATAATTGCTTTACATTCAATGTAACTGTTGTTGTGTATAAAGCCCTATTTTCAATTTCTTTATGGATTAGGTCATTTAATTTTCACAAATCTAAGAGAAAATGTTTTCCTTAATCTCCATTTCACAGCTAAGACCACTTAAGCAGAGAATGATTAAGCAACAATTCCAAGGTCATACAGCTCGCAGGTGGCAGAGATTGAATTCAAACCCAGGGAGTATGGTCTGGGAGCCCAGTCTTATATACGAAGCCACACTGCCTTAGGGGACCATCAAGTTCACTTATATAGCATGTTTTATCTTACATATATAATTATTAACAAGGAGAATGCTATGCTAAAACACAGCAGTTAAACTTTTGGTAAAATAAAGCAGTTACTCTTGGAGAAATGTCCTATGTATCCATATTTCTGAATACACTGGTACTCTTTAAGGTTATCCTTATATATCCCAGAAGGAAGGGAAGGAAGAAGAAATGGAACAATTGAGCATCTGCCATGTACCAGTCAGCAAATCTATGCTAGGCATTTTTGCATATTCTATAAGATAGATATTAATAGACACATTTTCAGATAAGAAACTTGGAGCTCAGAGACATTAGGTAACAAGGCCAAATCATTGAGCTAATAAATAATGAAACTGATATTTGAGTCTATAGATCTTGAATAGTCATGTTCTAGTCACCATTAATACTTAGAGCTTCTTTCAAGAGTTATTTAAACCTTTGACAATTCTTATACTTCAGATAATAAGATCTTAGAGAATAAGCAAGAAAGGAATACTTTGTTTATATTCAGCTTTTAATTTTGTTTCCCATTCATGACATGAGCCATGTTTCCCACCCATAACTGTGGTATGGGTCCCCATCCTCGATATGCTTATTCTAATTGAAATCCACAGAGGTTGTTGGGAGCCTGCAGAGTTGAGGCAAGCAACTCAGTCTTAAGGAAATAGAATTAAGTTCCTTCTAGCAGAGGTTGTGTGGTGCCCTGAGGGCTTGGCCAGAAGATAAGATTAACCTGGGGCTTAGCATCTCCTGTCTTCCTGCCTCTTCCCCTTCCTGATCCTCCCCCCCCTAGATAGCCCAGCCTTTGAATATTGCACCTTGGAATGTCACACCGCCTCTGGCAATTAGTCAATCCTGTGTTGCCATACCAAAGACCCCCCCTGCATGGGCGGTCCTGCCCCCCTTTGTCTCTGCTGTATAAATACAGCCATTTCAGAGAATAAAACTGAGGCTTGATCAGAACCTTGTCTTGCCTCCATTCTTTCCGCGTTCCTTGTTTGATTCATTCTCTTAGGTGGTTCCTGCGTGCCCCCCGTTGTTGTCCCGCGGGTCGGGACAAGAGGTCATCCTTTTGCTGTGCCTATTAATTTAGGTCTCATTTACAACATTGCCCCATTAGAATTGTGGAGGTTATTAACTTGGACTTTCAAATCAGATTTTTTTTTCATCTCTCCTCAAGGCAACCTTATTTTCCCAATAGAACAATCATGTATTTTCAGTGAGTGGTCATAAATATTGAAGAGTTAGTTCCTGGCTAATTTAAAAGAATAAAGGATGGAATATCCTTCAGATTTCATTCTGGCCTAATTTTGGTTGAGTAAGCTGTTTGCAAAGGTCACATCTGAAAACAATATTATAAAGAGCTCTAAGGGAAGTATTTACAGGTTTAGCTGCATGTACGCACGTGCGTGCGTGTGCGTGTGCGTGTGCGTGTGTGTGTGTGTACGCGCGCTTGTGCGCGCAGCGCGTGAGCATGTACATTCATACAAAAGAAATGACAAATTAAAGGATAAGGACATTAAAATAACCAGAGAGAATAAAATGCCCAATTCTTTTTTCATAGTACATATGGTAATTGTAGATATTCCCCATAATCACCAGAAGCTCTGCAAGCTTCTGAATTATCAGAAAGGGAATAAAGCTCTCTTCACTTGGTTTTCTGGTCAGTTATGTTTCATATGGTCACAAGCTCTGCAAGTTAGAGATTATACGAATTTTATAGATTTAATAATATTAGGTGACCAGACGTCCTGCTTTTGGTGGGACAGTCGCGATTTTTAACATTTTGTCCCACGTCCCGCGGCATTTTAAAAAAGTCTCGATTTTTGGAAAAAATGCAGGACAAGCTAGGGAATAGCAGGAAAACGGGAAGGGAATATACGGTTTTCGGCTGCCATGTGGCTATTTAGCCAGGTTATGAGTTTTATATTATTTTTGTTAATTTTATAATGCTAAACTTTAATAATAACAAATAATTGTTGAGAATTGATTATTGAGAACTGCTTATCAAAGTTTGCAACGACGAAAACATTTTGTAACTCTCTCAGACGATACACATAGTACTGCGTGCTAGTAAGCTAGTTAAACAAGTGATGTCATTACAAATCAGCTATTCAGATAATTTAGGTAAGTAATTTATTTATTTATTTATTTATTTATTTCATAAATACATAAATTTTCTTATATTTAGCAGACAGTACTCATATTATTTATATTTTATAGTGATG
This sequence comes from Pipistrellus kuhlii, assembly GCF_014108245.1. Classification (NCBI taxonomy): domain Eukaryota; kingdom Metazoa; phylum Chordata; class Mammalia; order Chiroptera; family Vespertilionidae; genus Pipistrellus; species Pipistrellus kuhlii. Next base: position 155,520,193 of record NW_023425404.1, read on the forward strand.
GCAAAAAGTCTAGCGCCGGCCTTGAAAGTGACACTCACGACTTACAATTAAGTGTTGAGACATTGAAAGCCATTTTATGTGTGAAATAAATTTAACAAATTCTTGTGAAAAATTTCATGACCTTTTAAACAATGACAGCAATCTACTAAAATAAAATAAAATTCACTCAAATGAGAAATATGCCAGAATAAAATAGTACTATATATAATTTTTTAAATTTATTATATTTGTAAATTGTACTTATGTTGAAATTTTAAAAAATATTACAATACTATTTTTGCATTCTATGAAATTTTTTTGTTCCTCCATATAGACCAAATTTTAATGAAGAACACCCCTCCCCCTCCCCGGTTAATGGTGTCCTGCTTTACCAATGTTAAAATCTGGTCACCTTAATTATTAATAAGAATATTTTAAAAATCTAGATGACCCCATCCTACAACTCTTTTTGAATTAAATGAGGTTCATTAAACCATAAATGAGATAGAATCATTTAACGTATTTTAACACTAACTTTTATATCTTTGCTATATTGCTGGGGGCAGCTGTTATTATTGCCAATTTAATCCTTTCTCTCATTTAGCTTCCCCCCATGCCACTGCTCACTACTTGGTGCAAATACTTCTCTCTGCGTGTATGTTGTTTGTGTGTTTTAATCGTAAACAGGCTTCTTGCTAGCACATGAATTTCCTTTGCTGGGATTAGGAAAAAGCATCCCCTGTGGGTAGACGAATTAGAAAAAGTTGCTCTTCCTTTACTTTCTCAACTAAGTCCCTTTCTGTAAAGCCTGTGTGATTGTATGCATTTGATTATAAATTGTGAAATATTCTCGAAAATTTAAATGTTTTTAAAATCCTCACTAGAGGATTTGCTTTCCCTTCATTCTAGTAAGGAAGAGGGAGAGACAGAGAGAGAGAGATGAGAGAGAAACATCGTTTGCCTTATGCATGCTCCCCAACTGGGGATCAAACCTGCAATCTGACTGGGATTAAACCCATGATCCTTCCAGGCACCTGATGATGATCCAAACACCGAGCCACACTGGCCATGGTAAATTGTGAAATATTCATAAGACCTTAACACTTACGCCTGGTTTAGTAAATGATCTCACAATTGATCTCCTTGTCTTCAGCCCTGTACCATTTCAATATATTTCATGGATGCTTTGTTATCTGTCATCTTCAAAAAGCTTTGCCAGCGCATGTCCTCTGCAATGCCTGTGTCTCCCAGTGGCTGAGGATGTGTTTGTTAATCACACCAATGCTGTGGAATGAAGAAAGTCCTGGTGGACTTTTCTGGGAATTGATTCCAATGGGATTTTGAATATAAAATATTTTATTTCTAAAGTATGAGATTTCCTCTTTTGCTACTTTCTAAGATATTTTTAAACATCTAATGATAGATTCTTTTGTTTATACCATTGTTTATATCTGACAGCTACTGCAGCTTGTTATCCATAATATTTTGATTCAAGTGCTCTTAGTAATCCTGCTTCCTGCCTCAGGCAGAAGTGGACAGAATTAATCAGCCCAGGGCATGGTGGGGGACTCCTGTGACCTCAGCTCTGTGGCTACTGACTTACCTACTAAAGGCTTGGAGAGCTCTCAGATGGGGAGCTGTCGCTTCCCTCCTTCTAGAGCATCATAAAGGCACCTGATGCTGATTAGAAACCCATCCCAGGCAAGCATTTTTCCCTGCATTTCATGTCCATCTCCTTTGTGTCAGCAGAGATTTGATCAGAAGATGGGCAGGGAGGACAAGCTGCTCACTGGCGAGTTTAGGATGTGGACATGCACAGTCCTAGGGAAAATACAAATCTGCCTTGCGACTATTTCAGTTTGTCCTCTTGTGACTTAGAGCCTCAGGGTGATTTTAAAATTTTTAAACAAACAAACAAACAAACAGACAAACAAACAAACACCACAGTATTTTATTTTAATTTAAAATCTTTATTGTTGAAAGTATTACACATCTCCCATCCCCCCATTGACCTCTTCTAGCCTGCCTCCACCCCTCGCCCCAGGCCTTCAGCACCTATTATCTGTGTCCATGGGTTATGCATAGATGCATACAGATTCTTTGGTTGATCTCTTCCCACCCACCCACCCTCCCTTTTTATTTACCTTGTGTTTCTTTCATGAACCATGGTAAAGGGGTGAAATAAGGAAGATCTTGCTATTACTCCTTGGCTGAGGCAATGCCATGTGGGCTCAATGAGTTTTCCCGAGACAATCTAATGATGTATGTTTAGTTTCAAATCTTGCCTTTCAGTCAGTCATGGGTACATTAGTGTCATGTGATCAACCTACCATATTTAGTGAGCTGACCAGAGTTTTTAAACATGATGTTGCACACAGATCATTGCTCACCTAAATATGTATTTTCATTTACCCCTTCCTCTCCCCTTCTTTTTTCTCTTTCCAGACCTTTTATAAAAAGAAAAGAAAAAAAAAAAAGGATTAGCTTCTTCTTTTTTTGGTAAATCCTCAAATCAGGGTATTTTTTTCCATTACTTTTCAGAGAGAGAGAGTGGAAGGGAGGTAGGGAAGTGAAAGAAAGAGAGAGAAAGAAACATCAATGTGAGAGAGACACATTGGAGCGGGAGTGAGAGGGGTTGGGAAGAAGGGACCGGCCAGCCCGGAACATGCCTTTGACAGGGAATCAAACCTGAGACCCTTTGGTGCATGGGCCAGTGCTTTCTCCACTTAGCCACAGCAGCCAGGATGAGGCTTAGCTTCTTTTACAGAAAGCTTGACATCTTACTCATAGGAGGAGTAAAACATGTACTGTTTGCTATTAATCTTGGTTAGATTCTTTCAAGTATCCAGCACAATAGTATTTAGCACATAGTTGGCTCTCAATAAACACCTGTTGAATAAATTAATCACTCCAGGAAAGGACCCTGGCAACCAAATGTAAGAGAAATACCTGCATTTATATAACTATGCCCACCTGTTTTTTTGGAGGCTGTAATGCCGCAACTGCATTTATCAGCAAAGATCGAGAAGGTTACGTGTGACATGGGAAATTTGAGACTGCATATCTGAGTTTATGATCAGATGTGAACGAACAAGTGCTTGATTTCAGATATGCCCTAAGAGAAAGAATGTGCATTAGACAGAGGTCAGGAAAGCGGTGTTCTAGTCCTGGTTCTGTAACTAAAAAAATCTATGATTGCTTATTCTCCGGGACCTTATTTGCAAAATGAAGAAACTAACATTAACAACCTGTCCTATCTCCCATCGATGAATCATTGGCTGTGAATTTTCAGTAAAGAACAAGAAGAGACAGGCTTTTGAAATTCCTCTTAATGAAAAATGGCCAGCTTTCTGAAAACATAAGGGAAGTTACTAACACACTGTGACCAGGATAGTTCTGCGTTGTTCTTCCCCTTGACATATGTGTCTCTCCAGTCACCTGCCATAGAAGAATGTGCTTTCTATCCTTGTACTGTTTGCTAATTGTATTGAACAAATGGGGAAGGAGAAAAGAGCAGAAATTTGTTTCCTGAAACAGGTCTTAAGGGGAAAGAGGAAATTAATTTGTTCTGCTGTTTTGTTGTCAGGAAAACATTAACTTAATCCCTTCATCACACAGTCCTATTACTCTTCTTTTTCAGCTTCATAGTTCTTCTTCAGATACGCAAATGGAATTTCCAGATGGCTGCCTTCTCTAAGGTATGAACTTTCTTCCCATAAGCAATCTTTATCTCCTGGCCTCCCACATGCAATATGTTTCCTACATACTTGGATGGCCTTTAATTTTTTTAAAAGTTTTAAAAATAATAGCTGATGGTTTTGATTTATTCTTTCATTAATATCTGACAATGGTATATGAGGAATGTTTTATGTCTATATCCCAAGTGCTACCACCTTCTTGATAAAAATTTATTTCTAGAGGTTGAAAGGGGATATTCCGCCAGTCAATGCCAGGTCAGTGACAGTGCTGATGCCACCATACTTGTCCTTGATTTTGACTTTGTTAAGACTCCACAGCAGCCCTTGTCCCTCAGCTTTTGTATAACTTGGGTGAGAGGGAGGAGAGACAACTGTGGCTGCTGCTCCAAACCAGAAAATGAACACCTTTCATTCCATTGACTGATGCTGCCCTCAGCTCTGAAGTCAGCACATTCCATCTCTTCTTAAAGGATTAGGGGAAGGAATTTACTAAATATGTGGGTGATATTCATCATAGTTCTTCAAAGAGCATCTGCCACTGAAGTCAAGGTAGAAAAATGGAGCTAAATGAAACTGGCCTCACACTCTGAGTCAGTTTCCTAGCAAGGTTTATGCTCTCAGACCCTGATTAAAAACCACTGGCTCTGCTATAGACACAGTCCACCCACATCACAACTACAGCCACCTCACCCACCAGAACTTCTGCCATGTTCAATCGGACAACCATCACCTTTGCCCATGGCATCACTACCCTCTCCTCTTAACCCACAATAGTGATATCAGATTCAGTCCATTTTCTTTAAAGATCATCATGACTAAAATTTATTATGAAAATCTAAAATAATATCTATTAAGTGCTTTTGATTTGTTCATAGTACTTTCTGTATGTTAACTCATTTAATCCTCACAACAACTTTATGAACTAAGTAATATTATTAACTGCGTTTTTCAGAGGTAGACATTAAGGCTGGTGGAGTTAAGTAACCCACCAAAAGTCCTACAGCTAGTGGCAGAACCTGGATTCCAACCAGGGCTTTGTTCACTGGGAATACTGGAGTTTGAAGTTGAAATGAGTTAGTCACATGCAAACACACAAAAGCACCACATGGGGCAGTAACTAATAAACTTGTAAAATTTACTTCCCTTTGAATTTGTCAAGTTAGGATAAACTAAGTATCAGTAATAAATGGATGCTGAGCTGTTAGTGGTGTTTGTCTTGCTCACGTAGAGTCCAGTTCAGATTGCCTGGTGCTCCAGGGTACCATCCTACCCCCTTGTAGCTCAGGAATCCCAGCTCTCTATAGGGTTGCTGATGCAAAGGGAGGGAGAGTATGGAAAACTCACCTACTTTTAAGCACCTTAAATGGGGAGGGACATACTTCATATCTGTTTACAGCCATTAGGAGAACCAGGTACAGGGTTTCATCCTAACCACAACAAGGCCAAAGTGTAGGGAGGGAGAGCAAATGGCATATTTGAGAGCACTGCCATCTCTGTAGTATTCTTGGATAAACACAATCCATCCAAGTAAATAATTCAGTCATAAATTAATACATCCATTATTGGAATGCCAAGAGACCCTCTATAATTCTGCTTCAGGAATTTAAATTTTTTATTGACTTGTGACAATGCTTCTTTCATCTGAAAAACATATAGACTGTTAAACTCTCTTGAGATTGCATAGTGCCCCAAGGCGTGGGCTGGTGCATTCTTAAGCTATCATTTATATAACTAGAAAAAAGGCATGGCATTTTCAAAATCATATCTTTCTCCATGTCATGTCATTTGCTACTCCTTGATATTTCTAGATACAGTATTAGATATAGAGGAGATCCCACTTCTTAACCCTCAGATGAGAAGAGTACAAACGGGATCTTATCACTGTCACTCAGGTTTGATATAGAAGACGGAGACATGTCATCTAGCCCATAGGAAAAAAGAAACCTCATGATGTCTATAGAGATTGCTGAAGGGCAAACCTTTTTAAATAATTCAAGGAAAGACATTTTACCAGCAGAGGGCTGAAAAATGAGAACAGGAGATATTTGATAATTATTTAATATTATTTTGAGTAGCGAATAAAAAGCACTGTGCTGTAAACCTCTAATATCTCTGTGTTAGAATCCTAAGTCTTCACTGCCTTAAACTAGAGGCTGGCAAAGAGAAAAGAGCTGACTCAAATTTTTAGGTAAACAGAAGGCACTGTATTTTCTCAGGGTGTATTTTAATCTTTGTGGAAGTAGAGCTACTGTGCTTACATCTAGCTCTCTCAGGGTTAGGCTGCCTGGGTCACTGAGCTGGCCTCTGAGGAATCTGCCATGTCCTATATCTCAGTCATAGGTGTTCTGCTAAGTGAAGAAGGTAGGTGCTTTCAAGCCCTGCCTTAGGCTAGAAACACATCCCTTGATTTAAGTGCAACAACTTGGAATACGTACTGTCATCCCTCAAAAAATGATTTCCGATTAAATGTGCCCTATTTTCTAAACAGAAAAACCCCTAGTTATGCTTATAGATTTTTGCTGTGGTTGCCCACAGCAAAAATCTCTCCAAGTTTCTTCCCTGGAGCAGAGATTTTGAGAATGCCCAGTTTCTCACGATCTCAGTTCCTTGTGATTGTTCCCATTTGGTTACCTTGCTAGATCACAAAACTATTTTTGGTACTGTGAAAACATCTCACAGTACAAACTGTTTTTAGGAAGATAAGTTGTATGTGCGTGGTCATATGCTTAAACCAGCTTGCTATCTTTATCTTAAGGAAGTTCTCTGTAGCCATCACACTGCACATACCTTTTCCAGTTACTTCATAATAGCTTGTTTTCCCTTGTACTACCAATCTGTTCTTCCAGAATTGCACAAGAGTCTCCAGCCCTCTGTCTTGTTTACTCCTAGTCCATCACGTCAGGTTTATTCTCGACCTGGCTACGTCAAGCTCCTCTGTATAGTGACTATTGCAGGAGCATGTGCACGCACACATTAATTTACAATATATAACGTTATAAACATTGCTTTGCTAAATAATAGACATTTCACCAGTCTTTGTTGTGAGTCAGTCTCAGGTTGTTCCTGTACATATGGTAGAACTATTTGCAAGTTTTAAACACTGTGAAAAGAGCCAGGGAGAATAGAGACATGTCCTGTAGCTGGGAGGCAGGAAGTCCCTGTAAATGGAAACCAGGTAAATGTTACTACCTAGAGATGCATGGCCTAAGTTTGAAAGTAAGGCCCAGGAGATGGAATAGAGGGAGCGTTCTTTCTTAATGTCCAATGAAGCTGAGAAAGAAATAGTTTTTCCCCTGCAGATTTACTGATATGTAATGGACAAATAAAATTGTAAGACAGTTAGTGTTCAATGTGATGATTTGATATCAAACTATTAGAAACAGATTGTAGAAAACCAGTTGTTGGGATAGAAAGAGATTGGTAAAAGTTTCAGCTATAAGTTTAATAAGGTTTGAGAATCCAATGTATAATATTACACTATATAGCAGCTGATAATAATTGTGTAATAGAAATGATTTTAATTCAGTTTCAGAATCAGAGCATGGGAAGAACTGGTGATGGAAATTTGGGATATCTAAGGAGCTGAGGTTATAAAAAAAACACAAGCTTAATTAAGATTAATAAATACAATAATAAACTAGTAAAGCTTCATTTAAAATTTTAGCTGTGTCAAACTTGTTTAAGCAACAAGACTGGATACTTATCAATTATAGTTGTATTTTTTGCAAGTAAACTAAGATTTTTATGGTCACTTTAGTTGCTGTTTTTGTCCTTCAAAATTTTCCTAATCTGAAGTCCAAGGATCAAATCAAAACAGAGTCTCTAATTATGAACTTTAAAATGGGCATAAGGAGAAGCATCGTCTTTGTCTCTCACATGTGATTGGGGCTGGCCAGGGGCAAACAGAGCATGGTCATGTGCAGTCAGCCCATGAACTAGCTACTCTGTGGTGCAATTGAGGCCACAGATAGTCTTGGGTTTCAGCCAGTTATAGAGCCAAATAGTTAAATAATAGCTGATTGGTTGGTGAGAAAGTCCTAGTCAGAGAAATTCTTTAGTGACCACTTTACCAGTGTGTATGCGGATATATCATAAGTACTGTCAAATAGGGTTATTTCATTGTCATTGCTGTTTTTATGGTAGGCCATATCTGGATCTGGTTTTTCATTCATTCCTATTGGAGTAGTTCAAAGCTTCAAAAATTACTCTGTAAAGAGAAGAAAATGTTCCCTTCTTTGCCTTTGTCATTTAGATTCCTCAAAACTTGGTTCTCTTACTATACCAACCAGGGATTCTTTTCTTGCAATAGAAACATTAGTTAACTGCTTCAGTAATATTTCCCCATAAATGGTAATATGAGATGTCTGGAGATATATTTTTAGATACTGGGGATTAGTCTTAGAATGTGAGTTTTGCACTGTGGGAAAGAATGACATGACCCTGCTAATATTTGAACTCTGCTTTCTGTCACCATGGTTACCATTTGATCATCTCATCTTGCATACTTGGAATCCAAAGGAACAAATCTAAATAAATAACACCCTTTACAGAAGATAGGAGTCAGAAGAAAAAAATATGTTGTCCTTTATATGAACAAAAATGAACCATGTATGGACTGTAGGACAAAAATGCTTGCAGACAAAAAAGAACAGAAATATGTTCTGCCATAAAATAAAAAAATTGGGTTGGTTTTTATCATTTATTATTTAGAAAATGTAAGTTGCAGACCTACTTGGCAAAAGAAAAAACATGACAAATTCAGTAGTCCAGATGTTTCATTGAGAGGGGCATATGGAGCATGTTTTGCCTTTATCTTGTTGCATTTTTAAATCTTCTGTAGCACCTTGTCCAATAACTTGTTATCTGAATTACTATCTGCACATTCTATTTCTTCAACATTCTTTATTAAAAATATCAACCTGAAAATGGATTTATGAAAAGCTATAAACCTGATCTTAAAATATGCTAATTCAAAAACATCTGAAGCATGATCACCATTTAATAAGCAATCATCCTGTCAGTCCCTACTTTTTGAAAGCATGAGTCTATAGTAGTGGTTGGCAAATGGCAGCTCATGAGCCACATGCAGCTCTTTGGCCTCTTGAGTGTGGCTCTTCCACAAAATACCACATGCAGGTGTGCACATACAGTGTGACTGAAACTTCATGGCCTATGCAGAAGTCGGTTTTCAGCTCTCAAAAGAAAGTTCAGTTATTGTACTGTTGATATTTGGCTCTGTTGACTAATGATTTTGCCGACCACTGGTCTATAGCTTTAACAGCAAGATTCTTATTCTTTCAATACTACTTTTACGGTCATTTAAATTTTAGAAAAATAAAAAAAATAATTTTAATACCTCTCCAACAAATAACTATTTACAAAGAAACAGTCAACTTTATGTTCACACAATAGTTAATGTGAAGGATTCCTGGCAATCATCACCTATCATTCTTATTTTACAGAGCAGAATTTTATATTCTTCTTTGAACCTAGTAAGTAGGCAAAAGAAATATTTTGAGAGTATGATTTCTGTTTTTTGAAAAGATAAGCTTTTAAAATCCCTTATGTTTCAGGGATTATAAAGTTCTAGTTGGCAAATAAGTTGAATAGACTGGCCCCATTCTGTATCATTTGTTGACTGTGGCATTAGCATGCATTTATGCTTGTGGGGGGGTGGCTCACTATGGTGTTTAGATAAGTAAGGACCTTGGCTTCTCTCTAAGGGAGGAGTTCAGTCCTACAACACATGTGGGAGGCTGAGCTAGGATTTCCTCCGCTGGGTTTAATGGCTCTCATTCAGGAAACAGTGGTGCTGGACAGTTCCTTCCTAAACAATGAGTGGCCAAGAGAAAGCCTGGAATTTGGGAGCCAGAATAATATTTTAAAAAATGATGTTATTGTGGTCTCAGACAGCAGCTTTTTTCTTTCATTCATCATCATTTCTAGTTGAAATAACATTATTTTATTTTTATCTGATTCTAATGTAACCTCAGTAATACATTTGAATTTTGGAACTAGAACTTTTGAAACAGTGTCAGTTGTTTCTAGAGTGGTCAGGTATTGATTTCTCAACCATGCTCAGATATAAAGGGCACTGAACACTCTCAACACATGTTTACTTCTGGCCTTCTCCAGGCCTATGATATGATTCCATCATCCTTTATGTTTGGATAGTTACTCTTAGACCAGTATGTGTGTGTGTGTGTGTGTGTGTGTGTGTGTGTGTGTGTGTGTGTAGAAATATCAATTTTAACAAGCATTCCAAGCATTTCCAATACAGGTAGTAACTGAGAAACCTATCTAATGAGAGAATTTCTGTTTTGCATTTGTTTATTCTGTAAAAGAGATTGTCCCATTGACTACTGCTGTGAAACAATCTACCCCAAAATGTAGTAGCATAAAACAGCCTTTTTATTATTCTTATGTGTCTTGCAGTTCAGAAACTCAAACAGGGACAGAAGAAATAATTTTTTCTGTTTTGTGATGTCTGGGGCCTTAGCTAATAATATTTGAAGGCTGATTGTGAGTATACCGTTTTGAGCTGGAATCATTTGGAGGCTTCTTTGTTTACATGCCTGATAGTTGATAAAGGCTGCTGGCTAACACCACAATTGGACTGTTGGCTACAATACATTTATATGACCTCTTTATGTATCTCTTCCCATGGAATAATTTGGGCTTCCTTACAGAATGGCAGTTGAGTTCCAAGAGTGAATGTCTCAAGAGAGTAAGTTGGGAGTGTGTGTTATTTTAATAACCTAGTTTGGAAGCCACACAATGTCACTTCTATCATATTCTATCAGTTTGAGGGAGTTACAAAGATCTGTTGAGGTTTGCTGAATGTCAAGGTCACATTATACATAAAGGATGTGGGATGGAAGTATGGCTATCCTTGGAAAATAAAATCTGCCATAAAGGCCAATCATTTAACTGAAAACTGTCAAAAATAATAGTAATCGAATCCCAATATGGTTGAAAATACTATAATAGAACACTTTTCTTTTGGAAGGGGACATAGAGAGAATAAATAGTAATAGGAATAATAAAACAAAATAAAAAACAATAGAACATTTTTCTTGCTATAAATGTGTTAAACTCTCCTCATCCAGACTGATTACATTCCAAAGTACTAAGAAAACTCACAAATCATATCATTGAGACATTTCACCAATCTTGAAGAATTATGAAAAATCAGAGACATTGGCATGCTGGGAAATTAGTATATGTCATTCTGTCTACAGGAGGAAGAAGATGGACTTTATAAATGGCAGGCCAGATAAGGTTTTAGAATCCAGTAAATTAAGGGCTAGATTTTCAAAATCCAATTTAAGGATGACATGTAAACATGTTCTAAGAGTGCTACAACCTTCTTATCTTTTATATCTATGAAAGACATTACTAAATAATCAGTTATGGCATTCTTGACTATTATGTATGGACAAGACCTAAAATTATCTTCAACATTGTGCTCTAGGCAGCCACTACCAATTAATTATTTTTTGGTACATGAGTTAAAACCTACTCCTTATTTAGAAACAAAAACTGAGGTTTCCTAACCCAAACATATTTTAATAAAAAAGAAATCATGTTATATTGATCAATAAACATATGAAAAGATGCTCATCAGAGATATACAAATTAAAACCACAATGAGAACCACCTCTCACCTGTCAGAATGGCTACCATCAGTAAATGAACAAACAATAAGAATTAATAAGGATGTAGAGAAAAGGGAACCTCAGGTACTGTTGGTGGCAATTCAAATGGGTGCATACATTATAGAAAACAGTATGAAGATTCTTCAAAAAAATTAAAAATGGAACTGCATTATGACTCAGCAATTTAACTTCTGGTATATATTCTAAGAAATCCAAAAACTAATTAAAAAAAGGTATTTGCACCACTATGTTCATTGCAGTGTTATTTATAATAGCCAAGACATGGTGCCCATCAATAGATGAGTGGATAAAATTGTGTGGATAAACATATAAACAATGAAATATTACTTGTCCATAAAAAAGAATGAAATCTTACCATTTGCAACACATGAATAGGCTTAGAGGGTATTATGCTTAAGTGAAATAAGTCAGACAGAATTACAAATACCATATAATTTTACTTATATGCAGAATCTAAATTAAAAAGTAAACAAACAAGACAGAAACAGACTCATTTATATATAGAGAGAACAAACTGATGGTTGTCAAAGGGGAGAGGGGTTGAAAGATTGGATGAAAAGAAAGTGAAGGAATAAAGAAGCACAAATGGTAGTTACCAAATAGTCACATGGATGTCAAGTACAGCATAGGGAATATAGTCAATAATATAATAACTATGTATGGTGCCAGGCTAGTACTTGAAATATTGGAGGGATCACTTTGTAAATTATATGATTGTCTAACCACTATGCTACACACCTGAAACCAATCCTACCTAATAAAAGAATAATATGCAAATTAACCATAACTCTGCTACACCCACAAGCCATGCCCACCATCCAATCAAAGGAATTATGCAAATTAACCCTGACCAAGATGAGTGGCCACAGAGAGCAAGAAAGAGACTTGGGTTTCCCTGGCAATAGAGGAAGCCAAACTTCTGCAGCCCTGGCTGGCCCACGTCTCCACTCCTACAAAGTTTCAATTATAGAAGATTAACAAATCCAAATAGAAATGGCAGCAGCCACTGAGCGAACAGGGGAGTTGGCTCCACTGCAGGCTACAAAGTATCAATTGTAGAAGGTAAATAAATTCCAGATACCAGGGCCTCCGCTTGGGTCACTGGGGTATGTGGCTGGCCTGCAAACTACCACTGGCACCTCATTCAGGCCATCCCATGCCCCAAGGGAACCCGCACCCTGATCTTGGACACCCTTCAGGTCAAACCAGCTGGCCCCCATCCATGCACCAGGCCTCTATTCTAAATAATAAAAGAGTAATATGCAAATTGACCATCACTCCAACACACAAGATGGCTGCCCCCATGTGGTTAAAGATCCTGCCCCCATGTGGACACAGAGGGCCACCACAAGCTGGCCAGCAGTGGAGGGCAGTTGGGAGGAACCAGGCCTGCAAGGGAGGGCAGTTGTGGGCAAGCAGGCAAGCAGGGGAGGGCAGTTGAGAGGGACCAGGTCTGCAAGGGAGGGCAGTTGGAGGTAATCAACCCTGCAGGGGAGGGCAGTTAGAGATGACCAGGCCTGCACAGGAGGAAAGTTGGGGTCAAGCAAGCTGGTAGGGGAGCAGTTAGACATCAATCAGGCTGGCATGGGAGTTGTTATGGGGTGATCAGGCTGGCAGGAAGAAGCAGTTAGGGGCAATCAGAAAGGCAGGCAGGTAAGCAGTTGAGAGCCAGCAGTCCTGGATTGTGAGAGTGATGTCCGACTGCCCGTTTAGGACCAATCCCAGTGGGATCAGGCTTAAATGGTCAGTTGAACATCCCTTGATGGGTCCCAGATTGGAGTGGGTGCAGGGACACCCCCCCACACACACACCCCCCTTGCACAGTATGACATGAATTATCTTTATTTTTTAATTTTATTTTTTCAATTACAGTTGACTTTCAAAAAGTCAACTGTAATTGAAAAAATAAAATTAAAAAATAAAGATAATTCATGTCATATTAATTTTACTTTTATTTTCTTTGTAAAAATTGATAGACTGACAGAACAGATAGTATAATAGGCATGACATTCTATGGCCTGTATCAAAGAGATTGACACATTCTTGTTTATGGAAAAATGGGAAACCACTGGTTGAATGCAATACAGGGGAAGAGACCAGTCACTAGTATAACCCTTCACAAAGGGTAATCACTCCAACTTGGTTGGAACATTATGGAGTGTTCAACATTTTGTAAAATCAAAGTCTTGAAAATATTAAAGGTATACTAATTGCATTTACAGGTGGTATGAAGTTGGAGGAGAGTAGCTAGGTTACATGATAGAATAGGAATCAAATATATCTTGATTTATTAAATTCAACACAATGATGATGATATTCAACAGGATATATAATCTTACAACAGATCCCCCTCCCCTAAAAGTTCAGAATGTATAAATTTGACTTTGCAACAACATGTGTAAAGAATACTTCTATAGCTTTGGGTGGGTGACTCAATTAATTGGTGCATATCCATAAACCAAAAAAAAAAAAAAAAAAAAAGTTGTGGGTTCAGTTCCCAAGTTGGGACACATACCTAGGTTGTGGTTTTGGTCCCTGGTCAGGGTACATATAGGGAATGGCTGACAGCTGTTTCTCTCTCATATTAATATGTTTCTCTCTCTCACTTCCTGTCTCTCTAAAATCAGTAGGCATATTCTCAAGAGAGGATTAAAAATAATACTTCTGTGTTATTATTAAAAGTAACAGCAAATCAATCATGTGATCTCTAAAAATATATGCTGTGAGTTTAACATTTGTAGAAGTTATTTTTAGAACAAAGGCTATTATGGTTTTGTTCTAAAATTCCCTGCTTGGATCATAAGGACAGCTTTTGCAGGGTAAGTACTCCAACTTAAAGGGGCAGAGAAAAAGCAGATCATTTCTAGGTTATATGTTTTCTAGAGAAGAGAAAACTAAGGATATTTCATATAAACTTATTCATATCACAAAATGTACAAAGTATTGTGCCAATAACTTTATTGGTATAACCCAAATGAACTCTTACACTAATCCTATAAGCGAGGCGTTGTTATGATCATTTTACAGATGAGAAAACTGAATCATAGATTTAACTAAAATTTCCAAAGGTGCATAGCTATAAAGTGGAAAGTAGAGGACCCAGGATTCTAAAAGTAGGCTGTTTTCCTCAGAGTCTATAATTTCTGCAACAGTGGTTCACAAAATCTTAGTGTGCTTAGGCATCATATAGGAATTGTACAGAAGTCCAGTTATCCTGAGTCAGCAGATCTTGGGTATTTTCTTTAACATACTTCAGCAGAGACTTTGTGATATGAACGTGTGTGTGTAGGTTACTTCAAATCTCTACCCTTGTGGTTAGTTGCCTTAGTCAGAAATATGCATTCCAGGGGAGAGAGTTTAGCTAGCATTTAATCAAAAGGCCACAACCTAGAGGCATTCAAATATATTTATTTTCAAATAACACCAGACATTTTGATAATTTCACTAATATACGTTAGCACTGAGCATTTCTTGATGAAATTAGTAGTTTTCATCACATGTGGATTTTCTGGAAATGTTGTAGAGACCCTCGCTGCTCTTGCCCACACAGGTTTGAAAATGTATGGCAGGTCCAGTAGTCTGCATCCTCAGTCATGGCACCCAGAGCTTGATTCCCCAGTGGCCTGTTTCAGCTGCTAATTTGGAGACTTCCTGATCTCCTGATTCTGATGAGATACTGAGCTGAATCCTACTGCCTTTGCTCCCAGGGAACTGTTTGCAGAAAGTTCTATCGGGGCACGTATAATAGAAGGTCTGAGAGCTGGAACTCCATTGCACTTTGCCAAACTGGTGGTATGATGGTTGCATGTTTGCTGAGAAATGCTGGTGTGTGTGCTAGGATTCAGACTGATACTGGCTTTCAGGGGGGTTATGGAGAGGAAACTCACAACCTTCACTTATGACTAACTATTGGAGATGCCCAATGATTACAAAAATCCCATGAAAATTGTGTCTAACCAGGTTGGATTGGGTCAGGATCTGAATTAATACCCGTGTTTCCCCGAAAATAAGACATCCTCCAAAAATAAGACCTACTTACAGGTTTCCTTCTGAGTGAAATATAAGGCATCCCCCCCCAAAATAAGCCCCCCCCCCCCCAGGCTAAACATGGGAGATTTGGTCCACTGATTCTGAAAGAAATGGAGTCACAAGAAATTCACCAAGAAATTCAGAAATTGGATTGTTATGATGATGTTCCAGAAGATGATGACATGATTGTCATTGAATAAATGAGTAAATTCTTGATACTATAGGATTCACAGTTTGTCTGGTTTGTGTTGACAACTACCATACTACCGTACTGTATACAGGTAATAAATTTTCTTTATTTTCATTTAACAATAAATGTGTACTGTATTCTTCTTCATGGAAAAATAAGACATCCCCTGAAAATAAGACCTAGCGCATCTTTGGGAGCAAAAATTAATATAAGACACTGTCTTATTTTCGAGGAAACAGGGTAGAAGCATCTTAGGTGATTCTGATCTGAGACACACTTCATCTCCTTTCCTGTTTAAATGAAGGGGAGCAGGATCTGGAAGTGTTTCCAGTCTGGGATGAGTGGTGAGATCTTCCTTTAAAAAACATCCTTTATAATTTTGAGATTTAATTATTTTAAAGAGGAGATTTGCTAAAGTATTTATTCTGGCTAATATAAAGTAATAAAGCTTTGTGGTCCTTGGTGTCTGCTTAAAACCCCACAGCCAAGTAAAGTTTTCTGTTAGTGCTTCAGACTGAACCACTTCAGAGATCCCTTGTTGTTGATCCAGTGACCTTGCAAAGGCACAGTAATTTCACAAGTAAACACAATTAAGTGAGTCATATGCTTTTTTAAAAATTGCTTTTCTGTCTTAAAATGGTATCAGGAAGCTAGATATATCTGGTGGAAAATAATGGGTTTCATTAAAATGCTGTCCTTACAATTCTACTAGTGTTGTTTATGCTTGAAATGATGTTAAATGTGACATATCATGGCTAGTCTAGGGGAAAAGGTCATGGCCTAATCTTATTTTTGAAAAATTTCTCATGATGAAAAAGCATAGAAAAGTTTTGTTTTTTTTTGAAAAAATCTTATAGGAATAGATAAACATCAATTCTTGAAATAGTTAAGTCTATTCCTTCATACTCAGACAATAAATGCAGTGAAAAAAAAAATGTACTTTACACCTAATGGGAGCTATATAAATGTTTGTTTTTTTTTCAAACTTCTTGATTGATATAGAGGAAATATAAAATGTGGTAAAAAATTGAACAGACACATAGCAATGACCTTACAAAACTAGTGTGTAAAGCTTCTGAAAATAACATAGAAGCTTCCGAATCTTAAAAAAATTAATGACAGTGAAAAAATTTTAGTGTAGAAGACAAAATCATTAGGAGAAAACACGCCTTCAACTTCAGATGGAAAAATGAGTTGCTGAAAGCCAGGGAGACCATTTTCCTGGCTAGGAATCACTGAGAGAAATGGATTTACTAAGTTAATAGTGGGGAATTTTTAAAATTTTAAAGTGGCACCCTTTGTATCTCACAGGATCACAATAGCTTCCATCAAATCTATCCAGGTCAATTAGCACAGTATCACAACCAGCTGCACCTCAGCACTGTTCCATAGCAGATGAGATCATACCTAACCTTATGTGAGACAGAGCAAAATTGTATGGTAAGTAGTAAATCATCAAATGTGAGTAAATCAGATTGTGTATAAGTTTAGTAGATATAATGATAATACGCTTGAATTATTTGGATATTGTAACCTAAGATTAAATTGAGTTCTGTCATGATTGATGAGCCTAAACATCCTCTGATTTCTCAAATACAGATGATGGTAACTGCATTTTGTTTTGTGATTATTACTTCTATGTGGCTTTCTTAAACAATATTTACTGCTGCTCCTTGAGAAAGAACCCTTTCCCCTTTTGTTTTCCCCAGAAAATAGTAAAGGTTGATAATTGGATATAATAAACTGCTTGATTGATATTTTAACACTGATGATAAGTCTGATGTTAAACTACCCAGTTTAGTTTACCTGATGAATAAAAGCATGCTCATTATTTGGTGAAGAAATCCAACAAAATTTCATTTTGTAGTCAATTGCTTGAGTTTTCCCCTTCTAAAATTGTTAGTTATGTTAAAGAACTTCCTGTTTTGTGTGTTGTGGTTCCCCAGAGAATATCATAATACGAACAAGAATAGTTTAAGAATGAAAAGAAACCAGGAAATGAGGGGGTGATGTGGGTATATAATGTCAAGAAAATGTCATAAATGATGGTTAGCTTTCTTGGTTTATAGAAAGCAAAATACATTGCTTATAAAACAGTAGTTTATAAAAAAAATTAAAATATATTTTTATTGATTTCAGAGAGACAGGAAGAGGGAGAGAGAGAATAACATCAATGATGAGAGAGAATCATTGAGTGGCTGCCTTCTGCCTACTGGGGATCAAGCCCACAAATGGGGCATTGGCCTGACTGGGATCAAACCATTACCTCCTGGTTCATAGGTCAACACTAAACCACTGAGCCATGCTGGCTGGGCTATAAAACCTTTTTTTAAAAAAAACAAAAACAAAAACAAGTTATACCTATAATAATGAGAAGAACATTCACCTTAAGTTTTTTCTTTCAAATTATTTCTTTATGTTATTTTTAATAGAAGCTGTGTTTATTAAATAGTATTTATGGAGACTGTTTCTGTAAACTCTCTACTCTGCCTTGGTAGCCTGGTAATTCAGATGGCCCTGCTGTTCCAAAGGGCGTTGTGGAATGAGAGCAAGTCTGAAGTCACTCAGCTGTTGCACTCATAGGGACTTGAGTGGTGATCTTGTCCAGCTCCTTTTCACAGATGATGAAACTGAAGATGAAAGAGGCTGAGTAACTTGGCTTGTGCTTTTATTGCAGACCCTGAGCTAGAGCCTGAACTTCTCTGTTTCAAACCAATTCCTTTTAAAAAATTAAGCTTTCATTTTGATATTGCTGTATACTCACATGGAGTTGTGAGAAATTAAATACAGAGGTCCCTTGTACCCTTTACCCAGTTTCTTTCAGTAATAACATCTTGCCAAACTTTAGCACAATATCACAACCAGGATATTGGCATTGATACCATCAAGATACCGAATAGTTTATCACCACAGGATCCCTCCTGATGCTCTGTTACACTACACCCACCATCTTCCTGCCCAGCCCACTCTTTAACCATTGGCAAGCATCCTAATCTGTTTTCCATTTCTGTAGTTTTATTTAAAGAATTTTGCATAAATGAATCATACAGTATATAACCTTCTGAGATTGGCTTTGTTCATTTGGCATAATGCTCTGGGAATTAATCTAGATTGTAGTATGCATCCGTTTGTTCCTTTTTATTGCTGAACAATAGAGATATATCATTTCAACGCTTTTTTTCACAGATTATTTCTGTTCCAATCTTGGGAAATCTAAGCCATTTCCACTTTTAAGGTTAAGGAACATGATTATGAAGAAACAGTCAGATTTTAACAGTCTTCCTTTTAAGTTTGGAGAGACTTAGGAAAGGTAATTGTCAAGATAGCAGAGATCGCCCTAACCGCTTGCTTGGGGACTGAAGGGTCCCAGGTTCAATTCCAGTCAAGGGCATGCACCTTGGTTGTAGGCACATACCCAGGGAGTGTGCAGGAGGCAGCTGATCAATGTTTCTCTCTCATCAATGTTTCTAACTCTCTATCCCTCTCTGTCAAAATTCAATAAAATACATATATTTTAAAAAAAGATACCAGAGATCCATGCAGGAAAAGGTTGGTTTTTTGGTGCCTCAGCTTCCTTTGTTTTGTGCTGAGACTGAGATGGAGGGCTTCCATACTTCAGGAAACATTTCCTGAGGGCTATGATCAGAAGGGGGTTCTATTAAACACCATGTAGGTGTGAGGCAGTCTTCTCAGGCCAACATCTGGGCTATTTATCAAGGCAAAACAATTGCAGGCTCATCTCTGTGTCACAGAAGGGATTTTTCAGGTGCCAATTGTCATTACTGAAAGTGGAATGTGGCCAGAAGACATGGTTTAGCACCTGTCCAACTCTCTAAATGTGCTGTGGGTTTTAATGACCCGAGAGTTGAGATTTGGCTCCTGCATTAAACCCCAAAGATAGATTCATTAGAAAAACAAATGTAGGTGAAGAATGTGTTTCAATTCTTGAATTAAATTTTAGTTCAAATCACAGTGTGCTGTGTGGCACTTGTCCCATGCACATTTGTAGGTACACTTAGTGGTAAAAAAAAAAAACTTTCAGAATCTCACAACTGTGAATTAGGAGGTGGGAGATCACAAAGCCACAGCCTGCCTGCCTCAGTGTAGTTATGTGTTCTAACCATTTGAAGATGACTTGAAGATACTGTAGTGAGAGGGGAAATAATGGCCTAGAGATTATTGGAATTAAAATATGAGGTGAGGGGAGCACAATTATTTGAAGAATTATTAGATAAAAAGATAAAGGCTTTTTATTGAAAATGAATAAAGTGAGTCTGTCACTCCAAGGAAAACAACTGACAGTATCTGGTGCCAATGAAGAAATATGAATTTTAATTGAAAATCAGAATTTTGAAATACATCTAACATCAAGAGCTGACACCTTCCCAATACTTAAAGGCTTGTCTGATGAGATCATTGATGGCATTCACAAATGTGATTTTTTTAAATATTGTATAATTGAGTGAACACAATTTGATATTATATAATGACATTTAGAATATCTGCATAACTAAATGAACCAATATTTTCCAAGTGATAATTTACAATGTTACAAAATCATATATAAGTAAAAAGATCCATTCAAAGTAAATGATTGACTTCTAGCCAAGATAGAGTGACAGGGGCACCTTATGACTAATGCCATTGAGTGTCTTTTCATGTGTTTATTGGGCATTTGAATGTGTACCTTCTTTGGAGAACTGTTTATTTAGATCTTTTGCCCATGAAAAAAAATTGGATGATGATGATGATTATTTTTTTATTGTTGAACTGTGACTTTCTTTTTGGAGATGTTATATTAGGCCTTCTCTCCTCTAAGCTTTGATATAACAATGTACTTGTATATAGTCATCCAGGTTCAGTAGTCATCATTAAAGAGACACACACCACTCTGTATGAAGTAGCATGGCCACAGTTGCTTTGAGGTTTATGTTTTCTTGATTTGTCTCTTTAAACTCAGATATTAAAATTGGGTCCAGTTCCTCACTCTTTGATCAGATATTCTCTAAACCTACTGCTGTGCTTATCGTGCAGAAAAAAAAAAAAAAAAGATAAGGGCTTTGGAAACACAAACACATAAGCAAGTAAAGGCAGAGGGAATATGATATATATTACCGAGACTGGCTCACAGTTTATAAGAAATGTTCCTTCATGCAAAGTAAGGTATGCATGTAGTGTGAACCCTGGAATGCTTGGGAGTGAGAGGATGGGGATGGAAGGCATGGGAGAGGGTTTAGCAGGAGCATGAGGGCCTCATTAGGTTCAGTTGGATAGATCCCAGCACTAAAGGGACTAGAAGGAAAGTACTGGTCCATTTGGATTTTTATTTTCACATCAGTAGTTTTAATTTGAAGTTGCCTGTCTGAGACTCGGTAATTTAATGTCTTTGTAACGTTGATAGATTTTCCTGCCAATGCTGTGAAATCCATGTGAAGCTGAAAGGGGCAATCAGACTGGTATTAAAAATGAACAGTTTGGACTCATTTCTGTCACTTCTGAGGAAAGAAATAATTTCTTGCTCTGAAAGCCAGGCTGCTGTGTCTCTGCCGGCTCTTGTTTCAACTAGCCGTCCCGACAGTGTGGGTGGCTGTCCACAGACACTTACACATGATTTTTATGTAGCTCATTCCTTTTCTAGTGTTCCTCACACCAAGAGGCCTGTTCTCATCAAGGCAACTCCAGTCTTTCTGGAATACAAAATCACAGCTTCAGAAGTCATCACAACATTGGGGTGCTTGTTGATAGAGGCAGCTAGGTGTGAAGTTTTAGGGGATATTATTACAAATTCTTTGGCACTTTCCACATTCTATGGTAAATATAAAGTTTTAGCCAACTCTTCTCTGGGAGTGGGGGTCATACCCAAATCACTATTCTCCACCCTTCTAAGTCCAGTGGGTCCTTTCAGGGCCCCCCCAACTGGCCACTATGGAATTGTTGCTGAATATTGACACAGTATCTATCTTCAAGCCTCAGATTTAGCAACCAAGCCTGTTGGTTTGTTAAAGCTCCCTAGAGGAATAGGTGTTCCCCAGAGGTACGTTCTGTGGTCACCTAGAAGAGGTAAGTCTTCGGGTGAAGGAGATGAGGCAGAGGAGAGTGGAGTGAAGTGAAGGGCTTCCCAGAGCCAGCTCCTGCACCAGCTCCTGGCATTGCAGGCGTACAAAGGGTATCAGTTTTCCAGAGATTTGTGCTTGCCCAGTCTACAAGGTGGGGATGTAGCTAATGGCTAAGGGTAATTTTGCACTGATGGATACTACCTGCTTGAAAGAGAAGCCCCTCTCCCATCCCCTTTAGCACTGATTTGTCACTTTTTCTTGCTCTCAGTGTCTTTTTATAGGGGAGAGGAGCATATGAGAAGCAGCATAGAATATAGCTTAAGAACATAAAGCTGCAATAAACCAGACTGCTTGAGTTTGAAACCAAGCTTTGCCACTTACTTGGGCAAATTACTTAACCATTCAATACCCTAGTTTTCCTTCATCTGGAAAGAAGGAATAACAATACCTATTTCAATGGGTTCACATAAAAATAAGTTTATATATGTATTCCAAGGACCTATTACTTCATAATAATGCCAAATAGTGCTAAAACAACAACTATCACTTTTATTATTCCTTGTGATTCTAGTACTTGGTTTGGCTCAGGTGGGCCATTTATATACAGGGTCTATGATGTACTTGCTGGGGTGGCTGGGGCTGGTATCATCTTGACCTCAGCAGGGGCTGTTGATTGAAACACTTCCATCTGGACTCTCTTTGTTGCTTGGGCTTCCTTACAACATGAAGACTGGGTTCCAAGAGCAAGTGTTTCAAAGGAACCATACGGAATATGTGCTACCTTTTATGAACTAACCTTAGAAATCTCCCAGGATTACTTTTTCATATACTGTTGGATGAAGGAGTTATAAAAGTCCATTCTGGGTCAAGGGAAAATGTCACAGGTCCTGATATGTACTAGGAGACATGTTAGCATTGTTCTGTAAGAAGAGCATATGGGATAGATGAATAGGTGGTGGTAGCCATCTTTGGAAAAGCCATCGTGCCAAAGAATGTAGAGCACCTACAGCAGTGTCTGGTTTGCGTGAATGCTCAGTAAATGTTAGTTACCATTTATTGGACTTTAAGCTGACTGATCCCCAAAATGAGACACTAACCACTTCTTATCCCAGTCTTGTTTCTTCAGTAAGTTTTGAGGAAGTCGCTTTTAGCTGTGGTTTTGACCATGCTGCAATCTGTGTCTAAGGCTCTGTGAGGAGGACCTCCTGGGTCTGAGGATGTTATATCCTTTAAAAGTAAACCTTAAGATGAAGGACAAGAAAGAAAAACTCAAGTCAGCCTAGAAATGTGCCTGGGTCATTTGGTCATGACATGTTAGAAACCAAGACATTCTACTCCAGCACAGTTCACTCATACACTCTCCAAGTGACCAGCATAATTAATCTCCAGGAGGAGCTGACTGTAGTCCCACCCTTATATTCATTGAGGCATTGTATAAAATTGAGCCAATTTTTTTTGCACGGTAGGGCCTTCTGAGGTTGACTGCCCATGAGGCCGATCATCTCATAGCCATTTTACGAAGTGTTTGTTGGACTTCGAGATGACCCTCATTTGAACCTGAATCTCAAAGGCAAGTGGATCAGATAGCTTAGTCATGGAAACACTAGTCCAAAGCCAGAGCTTTAGGGCTTTTGTTGTAAGCAAGTGAAATGCAGGAAAAGGCTTCTTGTGTGCCATCTGCTTCTTTATAAATGAAATAGCACAAGCAGCAGGCCTTGAGCCCCAGGCAGTGTTGACAGCAGCAGTTTTCTCCAGATGTACTTGGATCCTCTATGACCCCCTTTATGTTTTCCTAATATAATATTTTCCAACTTAAAAAATTAAGCAATCATCTTGGTCCTCTTCTTTAAAGAGTAAAGAATCAACATGACTCTGAAACAGTTGAAAAAGCAATAAAAAACTTGAGAGTGGTCCTAAAAAAATATTCAAATGTGAAAAATCGCTCGAGTGAGTGTTGGCTTCTATAAATACCACCCAGCTATATGTAAGTTTATTTACAGCTTTTGTCACTTATGTATGATTCTTCTAAAAATCCTAATGGAGATTTTAGAATTAGAGTAAGCCTCCAGTTAAATTTTATGGTAACTCAGTAGTTCATTGTTACATCCTTGTGGATGGATTATATTGTGTTGATTTTAATATGCAGGGAAAGAGTAAAAGCAAACAGCCCAGACCTCTAAATCATCAAATCAGTCAGAGTCTCTCATTGGCTTGTTCCATCTGCTCATAGGATGGGAGACATCCTGGGAAGAACTGTCTTTCTGCAGACTGGCTGAGGGAAAAATGAGAGAATCAGAGGAAGTCACAGCTATGTGAATAATTCTAATTAACTCATGCCCATTGAGTTCAGGCCAACAAAGGATGAGGGGGAAATAAGGAACATGAATTAAAAACTAATAAGAGCTGAAACCAATTTGGCTCAGTGGATAGAGCATCGGTCTGCAGACTGATGATCCCGGGTTCGATTCCGATTAAGGGCATATACCTTGGTTGCGGGCACGTCCCCAGTAGGGGGTGTGCAAGAGGCAGCTGATCGATGATTCTCTCTCATCGATGTTTCTAACTCTCTATCCCTCTCTCTTTTTCTCTATTAAAAAATCAATAAAATATATTAAAAAAAAAAAAAAACTAATAAGAGAGTGATATGGAAATTACCAGGTGACCGGAAAATACACACTAGAAGTACTCAGAGATTCAGGAAAACCCCTTTATTTTCAGTGACTCAGGGGAGTCAGTTCTCTAAAGCCTGAGTGATGAATATGAAGGAAGCTTTCCCTTTATACCTTTCGGTTTCTTTATCCCTCAAATGTGGCAGGCTTCTAGACTTTTCGTGAGAAAAGCCCTGGAGAAAAGCCCTGTGTGTTGGGATGGGGGACATGAAATCACACGCAAAGGCCTGGCTTGGCGCCAGTGCTGATAACCCCCTCTGAAGTTTGTGTGTGGTTCATGGTTTATGGCCTCTGCAAAAAGGGAGTATTCCAGGAAACAGGTCTGCAAGGCAGGATAGGCATCATTGGAGTTAATTATTGGCTGGCAAAAGTGTGTGTTAGAAATTAGGTTATTGGCATAGATTCAGATTGCTAGGCTCCCCTCCCCCCAAAAAATGTCTTATAGTCAAGAGTTACAGTTATGAAATGGCATTGCCATTTGAAGACTAATAACATAGTATTGTTCTAGCTGAAAGGGACTGAAATCTCAGGCTGAAATTCTTAACCCAAACCAAAACAAATATTAATTTTGTAAAATTTTCATAGAATCTGTGTCTTGCTTGAAATTCACCCAAAAGCAACACTGAGATGAACACTTGAGTGCAAGGAGTTTATTTGAGAGGCTGTAAACACAAGTGAAGGGAGTAAGGAAAAATCAATAAAAAGTGTGTTAATGAGCTGCGGGCATCTAGATGTCAATCCTGTTGGGGACTCTTTGAGGAGCTATGTTTAACATATCTCAGAAGTGTCCCACATAGGGATAGTGAATCTGGGATATTTAGTCTTTGGACCTAGTCCCTGTTGGTTGAGGTTTTCCCCTGACTATATTAATTTCCAATATTTTTCCTTCCTTCCTTCCTTCCTTCCTTCCTTCCTTCCTTCCTTCCTTCCTTCCTTCCTTCCTCCTCTCTTCCTCCCTCCTTCTCCCTTCCTCCCTCCCTCCCTCCCTCCCTCCTTCCTCCCTTCCTTCCTTCCTTCCTCCTTCCTCCCTTCCTTCCTTCCTTCCTTCCTTCCTTCCTTCCTTCCTTTCCTTATTCTCTTTATTCCATACTTTCTTGCTATCTTTTTACCCATTCATCCATCACCCACTCTTGGCATCAGTGTTAATTGACTGTTAGTGACAATGTGGAAACCATGCCTACTTGAACTTTGATCAAATATATCTAAGTGATAGACACTATGTGCACATATATACATACATAGACATGTACTTAACTGTCAAAGGAACTGTATTTAGAAAAGCATAGATGGCCTGTCTACTTTATCTTAGAAACAGTATTATCTCATCTATCTGAAAGAACAGAAGATATTTTACCCCTCCACCCTGGACAAAAGTTCAAATTTGTTAAAAAAGGAACTGGCTATTCATTTCTGTACTCCATGGATTTTGCTTTTGAAAGATCCAATGCACTATGCCTTCCCAAATTCACCCTGCTCTTCTTGAATCCTTTCAGAACCTGAACTTCCTAGAAAAGAACAAAGCAACATGTAATAAGGGACTGAAATAGTGTGTTGAATCTTGAGAGTTTTGGTCCTCTTGCATAAGATTAGAGAACTAAGAAAAAAGATCAGGTAGCATGATATCCTAGGTATTGTGATTTTTTAAAACATACTCCAGTAACTCAGAATATCAGAGAATCAAGCAATGGGGTTGGAAGGTAATTTTAATAAAGATGCATATGAGGGAGACCTGTTCAAAACAAAAAATGAAGGAGGGAGGTTTGCTTACTGAGTTGTAGGTATAGATCTAAGAACCAGCATTCAGGAGGACAGGTATTCTAGCAAACAAGGATGATTCATCATTTGATAATGAATACAGAAAGAGAAAAACAAAAACAACAATATAGGCTCTATGAAAGATGAAGGAAGAGAAACATTCTGAAGTCTCAGAGAAAGTATATTGCTCTGATAATGGGGACAGTACATATTTAAACATAGTTAAGGATAAGGAACCAGAAGTTAAAAAAAAAAAATGGGAATTCTCATTCCTTTCAGATATCATTCTACAATAGAAGACTCAAAGTCTATGAAATAGAAACTCATAAGGAGAGATCAGGCTGAGGTAGAAAGAAAATGCATTTGTGGGAAAAATAATATAAGTCCCTCTTTACAAAGGGAAAATGTGAAATCAGTAATATGTTATTTTAAAAAGAAAGCCAGCCTTAAGAAAAACTTAAAGAAAAATCTTTCAAACATAAAAATACTGTTTATTTAGAAACTGTGCTGAAATTCTTTGCCCTGTTTTATAAGGACACTGAGTTTATAGATTAGCAAACTACAAAGGAGTCTTTGTTGGCTAACTAGTTAGCTAGAGGTAATGTTCTCTACTAAGACTTAATTTGATTATTCTCTCTCTCTTTTTTTTTTTTTTATCATAAGTGACAAAGTCCTCTATTATGTTTTTCTGTCATTCATTCAAGCTCTGGCTTGTGTGGCTCAGTTGCTTGGAGTGTCATCACAAGAACAAGGGTTGCAGGATTGATCCTCAGTCAGGGTACATGTCCAGGTTGTGGATTCAATCTCTTGGGTTTGGGCACATATAGGAGGCAGCCAATCGATGTTTCTCTCTCACATGGATGTTTCTTTTTCTCTCTCCTTTCTTTCTTCACTCTCTAAAATCAATAAAAACAAACAAACAAATAAAGGATAAAGCAAAGAGGATACCCTTGTAAAAAATTTTTTATTAGTAAGCTTGAGTTTATCAGTCTGAAATTTAAACATTATATATATATTTTTAAAATAATAAATATAGGAGTGGGGAAAAGTAGGCACAGAGTTGTGAGTATGCAAAACAGAATTTATTCTTGTATTTTTATTTATTGATTATTGTGTTATTTTCCATATGAAAACTATATACCTATTTTTGCTCACCCCTGTATTAAAGTTGGTAAAACAACTTCTAGATACTTGAAAGAAGGTGTGGAACTTGGCTAGTGTAGGAGATAGTAACAGTTTATTAAAGATGACTGCAATCTATTTCATATGTAAGGAACTTATATTGAACTTACTGGATTTTCTGCCTTTCTCCTTTTGTGTTTCTTTTGCGGTTTATGTTCCTTAATATAGTTACACATTGTAATTTCTGGAGATAACATACCACTGTTTTCTTTACAATGGTTTAAAAACAAAAGTGCTTATGAAAATGTCTAAACTAAAAGTATAATGATAAGACACTGTAAGTTGACAAAACCTCAGAATGCAACAGCAGTAGGAAGTAGAATTTATACTTTAGAAACCTGATTCAAACATAAAGATATTTTTCTCAGGCTCACTGGGAAAAAAAGGTAAATTAAACAAAGAAAGATGAAAGTGAAGATTATTGGCATGGAAACAGAGAATCAGTGATTTATTTTCAGAATTATATGTGTTCCTTGGGGGCAGAAACAAAAATAACTAGAACAAAAAACTTGATCAAACAAAACTATTGGGAAGTTGATAGAAAATATGAGAGAGAGAGAGAGAGAGAGAGAGAGAGAGAGAGAGAGAGAGAGAGAGAGAGAGAGGGATCGCGTTTCCCACATTCTAGCATTCTAGGCTAAGCCAACACTACAAGCCCAGCATAGGCCCAGGTCCTGAGAGCTGATCTTTTAATTTTCATTCTCACCAGAGGATACATGTAAGAAAAATATCAATTAGTTGCTTCCCATTTGTGCCTGACAGGGGATTGAACCTGCAACCTAGGTATGTGCCCTGACCAGGAATCAGACTTGCAGCCTTTTTGGTGTACAGGACAACACTTCAGCCAACTGAACTATCTGGCCAGGGTGAGAGCTGATTTTTTAAATGTTTTGACATTCCATGAATTTGTCATTAAACACAGCCATAATAAAAAATGTAAACTTATAAACTTACAATTAAGTAAATTATATTTTAAAAGGTAAGAAATACTCAAAC
Organism: Pipistrellus kuhlii; assembly: GCF_014108245.1. Lineage (NCBI taxonomy): Eukaryota > Metazoa > Chordata > Mammalia > Chiroptera > Vespertilionidae > Pipistrellus > Pipistrellus kuhlii. Next base: position 155,548,426 of record NW_023425404.1, read on the forward strand.
CATCACTCCCCAATCATTTTTACTACATTTTACTATCATCTATGTTCTTGAGGTTACTTACAGCTTTGCATCTGTATGGAGAAAATCCAGTATCAAGGGGCGCTGTTGAATCTTTCCAACTCTGTGCTCAGTCATGTCACAGTGGTCATTTGAAATCAGCCATAGCTGGAGAATTTACACCATTGAAATCAACAGATGCTATAAATCAGGGCTTGCTTTGTTTTGTTGATTGTCTAGATTGCAGAAAGTAGATGGAGAAAACCTTAATCATGGAAATTACATTTAAAAGTGAGCCATGTCATTAGCTATTATATTGAGAAAAGCACAAAAATTAGAGATATAATCTATTATTCAAAAACTAGAGGCCGGTGCATGGATTCGTGTACCAGTGGGGTTCCTCGGCATGGCCTACAGTGATCAGGCTGAAACTGGCAGTCCAATGCCACCCGCCACTCCCGCTCATCCCAGCCCCTCTGTATTTGCTGTGGTCTTGCGCCCAGTCAGTCCCGGATTAGCTGTGAGCTCAGCATCTGGTGCCTGTGGGTCAGCTGAGTGGCACTCCTGCTGTGGGACTGCACTGACCTGACCATCAGGGGGCAGCTCCTGCATTGAGCATCTGCCCCCTGGTGGTCAGTGTGTGTCATAGCAACCAGTTGTTAGGTCGTTTGGATGCTTAGGCATACACACACACACACACACACACACACACACACACACAGACACACTAGAGGCCTGATGCACAAAATTCATGCAAGGATAGGCCCTCACAGCCCCAGCTGCCTTGGCCCTTGCAGAATTCCCATGCTGCCTTAGCCTTTGAGGCCCTGACTTCATCTGGAAGGTCATCAGAAGGATGTCCAGATGTTGTTCCACTGTTTAGTTTGTTTGCATATTACACTTTTATTTTTATAGATCATATACTGAGAAAAGAAATTAGATCATTGATAGATGAGTGAAGTTCTGACATATCTTTGTGATTTTGCTTTCTTCTTGTAAGTGTAAAAGACATATCACCCAACAGTCATGTTGGAACCACACAGTTCTTGATTGTCACCAAGGATGTCTAAATAACAAGAGGTCACAAAATATCAAGAAAAGCATTCAGTGAAGATCAATGAGCTACCTGGGATTTAGAATCAAGAGAATTATATATTTTATTATATTTAAAATTTGTGTGTTGCACATCCACTTATCAGTAAAATTTATAACAAACATATATAGGTATAAATACATTCTTTTTTTGGAAAGCTTATTTTTAAACTACATTCTCTCAATTTTCATGGATTACATGGACAAGGGAAAAAAGCTCAAGTTCAAAGGAATACAAAACATAACACTAATAAAGGAAACAAAAATGATACTTTTTCTCAGATGATTTTCTTTGAAGACACCAAAGTCTAAGTAAGAGAGAATAAAGGCAGCTACAGAGTTCTGAGAGAAAATATTGGTTTCCAAGAAAAACATCCAGTCAGGGTGTCTTTGCCTGTGAGGCCACAGAATGGAATTCTATGATGTATAGAGACAAAACTATTTCACCAGCACCGTCTTTCTGAATAACTTACTTGACTACATCCTCTATCTGGCCAGTAAAAATATCAAAATGAGGTCAACAATGAAAAAGCTTTAAAGAGGCAACACCAAAACAAGCTAACTGTAGTGACTGCTGTAAACTAGCTATAAGCCAAATGCATTAAATATTTGAAACCTTCTTGAATTAGAGTATATAATAAAATAACAATAACAATTAAAGAGAAATGAATAGAACAATGATCATAATTTGTTAGTGGCTATACTGATTTCCTGACTCAAAATGTTTAAGATATACAGAGAGAGCTAGACTTTTGAAACTCTGTAAAACTATTTCTTGAGTGTTTAAAAAAAGAATTTGCTTCATTTCATCAGTTTCCTAAGAAATATCAATTTGTTTATCTTGTTCTGTTTGCCATATTTTGTCTTAGATTGTTTGTAAATTAAGGTAGTACTTCTACCTTCTGTTAAAAATGACTTCATTCTCTTCAAGTTAGCACTATGTTATGTTCCTATCTTCCTTCTTTTCCAGATATGTCTATTTTTTAGATCATGTTTATTAGCTTTTAGTAACCTTGTTCAGTTAGTCTTTTAAAAAATTTTATTAATATAATTTTAGGGTAATTTTAGGTTAACAACAATATAGAGAAGAAGGTACAGAGATTTCCTATTACCTTCTACCCACCCCTCCCCCCAACATGCATAGTCTCACCCAATATTAACACCTCCAAACAGGTGGGTAAATTTATTACAATTACACATCATCATCCCCCAAAGTCCATAATTTACATTATGGTTCACTCTTGGTGGTGTATGTTCTATGGGTTTGGACGAGTGTATAATGACATGTACCCATCATTGTGACATCATACCAAATAGTTTCACTGCCTTAAACATCCTCTGTGCTCCACCTATTTGTCTCTACCTTCTCAACCCCTGGCAACCACTGATCTTTGTATTGTCTCCATAGTTTTTCTTCCCCAGAATGTTATAGTGTATAGTTGGAATTATACAGTATGTAGCCTTTTCGGATTGCTTATTTTACTTACAAATATGCATTTAAGATCCCTCTATGTCTTTTCATGGTGTGATAGCTCATTTCCTTTTAGCACTGAATAATGTTCCACTGTGTGGCTAAACCAGTGGTTAGCTATACATTCACCTACTGAAGAAAATCTTGGTTGCTTCCAAATTTTGGTAATTGTGTAGAAAGCTGCTATAAAAATCCATGTGCAGGTTTTTGTGTAGATATAGTTTTCAAGTTCTTTGGATAAATATCAAGGAGTAATATTGCTGGATTGTGTGGTAAAAGAATGTTGATTTTGTAAGAAACCACCAAACTCTCTTCCAAAGTGGCTGTGCCATTTTGCATTCCCACCAGCGATGAATGAGTGTTCCCGTTGCTCTATATCCTTGCCAGCATTTGGTGTCATCAGGGTTCCAGATTTTGGTCATTATAATAGGTATAGAGTGGTATCTCACCGTTATTTTAATTTGCATTTCCCCAAAGACATATGTGAAACATCTTTTCATATGCTTATTTGCCATCTGTACATCTCTGGTGAGGTTTCTGTTAAAGTCGTAGCCTATTTTTTAAATCAGGTTGTTTGTTTTCTTATGGTTGAGTTTTCAGAGTTTTTGTACAGTTATATCTATTTTTTTGCTTGTTTCCTCTTCATCTTGTTATCTATAAGGTATAATATTATTTCTCAATTCTCTTTTTTTTTTAGTGCCTAAAACCTTGGCAATTCCTAATAGGGTTATCATTCCCCAGGCATAATTTTAAGATCTCCTTCCCATGAAGTGTCAGGTAGCACATTATTGAGGTTGACGAGATGATGCAGAGAACCAATTATCACAACCAACTTTGCTAATATCCTTCATTCTGTCACTCACTGACTATTAGTGCAGGAAGAGATTCTAGACCTCTGTTGTCCTGCTCTTGCTTTAGAGATGAGATGGAGAGGAAGAGTTTCAAGGGGAACTGTTGTTTAGTCAGAGTCCTCTGGACTCTCAGTTTACTGGTTAAAAATTATGTCTTCTTTTTCTTATAAATGAAAACTATAAATGATGAAGCATTGGGTGGAGAAGAGGAAGAAAATAGTAAAATTTGGAATGGGCCTCCTGATGAGGCCTCAGTGCGCTTGGATCTAACCAGTAGTCAAATTACCTCATGGGCTCCTCTCCACTTTGCTCATTATCCCCCACTAAACCTACAGGCTGTGGTGTGTGGATGACCGTTAGAGCTATACTTTTATGTCAGTGACTTTCTTAGTATGTGATGTTTTTAAATGCTTTGTAAGAGATCTCTGTGTTTCTTCTGACTATTTCTATCACCCATTGCTCAGTTTAAGCTGCCTTAAGTTCCTCTTAATGGGCTTATCTCCAGAGGGCATTAGCTGGATGCATCTTTAAATATATGCTACATGCTCTTTATTTCCCTTTCTTATTTTGCTTTTTGTCAGGGTTGATTTCAATTAAAGATTATTGGGATATTAGATTAATATTCAATGTTTTCTAGTGTAGATCTGAATTTTTTTTAAGTATACAGTTAAGTAATGTTACATATATCCACATTGTGCAAACAGATCTTTAGAACTTTTTCATTTTGCAAAACTGAAACTTTATACACATTAAACAACAACTCCTTCTCCCACTTTGGATTTGATTTTGCCTTATGGGATAACAACACATAACAAGAAATTCTCTGGACTGCTATCGAAGAAGGAAAGTGCTGCCAATACCTAAGACTTAGTTTTGTGTGAATAGGAAGTTGTTAGGATGGTTGTCTTCAAGTCAGGGGGGAAAACTCATCCAGAAGAAACTTCTATCTCTTGGGTACAATAGTCATTTATGTATCTATGTATATCTATTGGTCAAGGTGAATCTTACTTGGCTTCTGAAACATTAATATTTTAAATACAAATAGCCATAGTTTGGGTGCTGCGGGGCACACCCTTTCTCTTTGGCAATTATTAAATGCATTTATATTTATGACACATACTTCTTCTGGGGTTCTAACTTTATGCAATTTCTACCTATGAGGCAACCCTAAATCTGTCCATTCTCTAAGGAAGTCTGCCATCTGTTCATCAAACTCAGAGCAGTGGGAGGGAGCAGCTGCAGTTTCTATCTCAATCTGAATGTGTATGTATTAGTCATTAAGAAAAAAATTTGCGCTCATTTATGTTTTGAGTCACAAATGTGCCATCAAATGGTCCAAACAAAACTGTCAATGCCAATCCCAAGGGAGCAAGACCTGAATTCTGTTCCTAGCAATAATCTCCTGGTGCATTTTGGTCAACTCATATAAAATCCTTTTTCTTTGTCCTCATCAAAAATAAAAAATGTTTTTTAAGATTGTTTTTCCCTTGATGAGAATAAAGAAACAACTCTTGGATCTCCTGCCTTATTGTTTCTGAGAGAGCTGTTTACATTAGTCACTGGGAGCAAAGTTCTCAAAGAAAGTGTAAGGAGCTATCATGGCTGAGGGCTGGGAAAGGCCTTGGAGATCAATGGTTCTCTGCTCCTCAATCTTCAGATTTGCATATAACCTTGCTAATTTTTGCAGTATCTTTATATCACCTGTTATTTTTTTCTATATATTTAGAGTTCTGAATAACTCACTTTTAACACTTACCTTTGTGCTATGTAAAAGTACCTAAATTATAGATATGCCTTATATATTAATCTTAGGTTATACATTTAAAAATAGAGGATTTATAAATATGCTTTTTCTCCATATCACATTAAAATAAAATAAATTAAATTTTTAAAATAAAAAATAATAGAGGGTGTGCCATTTAAATTGATGGTTCACATATTATACTTTGGGAAACATTGATCTAAACAACCAGTACATGTGGAAACAGCTTCAGAAGGAATGTGACTTCCCAAAGTCCCTTAATGGAGCCCAGGGCTTTTAAATTCCAGTTTGGTTTTCTATGGCATAGAAACATAAATGGGAAAAGCATTCTGAGTGATAAATCTATCTGGGATTTAGTTAGGAGAATTTGGGGAGATTGTGAAAATATTTTGGAGAACCTTGGGTATTAGGTATGGGAGTAGAAACTTTTCCCTGGGTTTTAAGGTTTTAACCCTGGCATCAGAACATTTAAAAGTTGTACATAATGTTTATCAGACTTATGCCCATAGATATTTGGGAGGGGAAAGAAGAGTCCTCTATAAAAGTAGCAACCACTGCTCTTGGCATGACAACTATTTTGGTTCTCAAATAGGGGAGTAAGTGTGTTTTAGGAAGAACACTCTGGGAGCAATATAGGAAATGGAACAGAATGAGGGTAGCCTGAAAGAGAACAGGAGGGGACTGAAGCTGTCCCAGCAAAGGGTGCCTAAATAGGGCTAGGGCACACTTAGGAAGGTTGATGTAGGTAACAGTGAACCAGAGAGAAATCACATTGGTTTTCTTCTTTTATTTCCTGAGGGTCACCCATGTAACCAAATTATTGAGCAAAAAATTTACACATGTAAACATTACCCAAACAATGCCTGATTTTGTGTGTGATTGAGGTAGGGAGTAGGACAAAGGAGGGAGAGAAAAAGGTGATAAAAAAAGGGATTTCTGCACCATTGAAGAGCAGCTTATTTTGCAACCAAAAGGGACACCTGAGGAAGGATATTTTCTGTTACTTTTGCTTGAGAATTAATAATTTTAAGGAACTTTTGGCACTTATCTATCTGAGAGTGTTGGTAGTGCAACAAAGGTTGAAACACATTTAACAAAGCAACCTCATGAGTCAGGCACTGTGCTAGGGGCTTTTGCAGGTTATTTCAATTGGTAAGCACACCTGAAGAGAACTGCTTCTATTGAACACTGAGCAATACAGAATGAGAATTTATCCATTAATTTTCCAAATGTCTACTGAGCATGCATTATGTCCGTGGCACAATCTATTTGGAATAGCAAAAAACAAACAAACAAACAAACAAAACTTAACAACTAATGCATTTATAGCATCTATACACATTTAAGGAAACATTGCATAGCAAGTTAAATGAGGAAATAAAAATAACCATACACTTGATGATTAATTATATACCATCTTTTGATAGTTTCTCTATGGAGGTGTGCTGGTGATTTCCCTCCCCCTCCCTGCCCCCCAGAGATCATTATCTTAATTTTTCACTACAGTTTTACTGAGGACTTGAAAAATAGAGATGATAGAGAAGGGTGAATATAGGAGACCATCTCTTGAGGACCTATTGATTAATGACACAGCCTTCACTTTTAATAAATAGCTTTGCATGTAGTTCAGATTGCTACCAATAGAAAGCCACCGCTATTATCATTTAATTCTTTGAAGGTGACATCTATGTTCAAGAGACTGCTCCAAAAACAATAGGTTCCCATAAATAATGAAGTCCTGGTCTGCTAGAGAAAATGAAAGATGGAACACCGAGGAAAGCTATTTGAGGATAGGCTGGCTGGATTTGGGAAGCGCTGATGGAGCAGACCGTGGGCCACAGTGGACACAAAATGTTAAGATTGAGACTGGAGAAAGAATGTAAAAAGTCAGGCTGAAAAACCAGGAATAGATTTTCTCTTCCTCATATATAATGTCAGTTATCCCAATGAACCTTTTTGACTTCTCAGCAATAACATTAATAACTTACTCAAAAATGGCACTTGTAGCTGATCTTTGTTACCACCATCATGACTGTAGAAAGCAAGTAACATGAATAATTAATGTCAAGCTCAATCTATTGATAGCATGTGCATCAATTTGCTATTGCTATAAAACAGTCTTCCCACAAACTCAGAGGCTATCAGTGATAGTCATTTAATAGTATAGCTCTTACATATACAGATCTGGTCTGGGTTGGGTGGAAGGCTAGACTTGGCTGGGGTGGCTCTACTCCATGTGTCTCTCTTCCTCCTCTTGGGGCCAGTGAGCTAGCCTGGACTCGTACTTCTTATGGTGGCAACAGAGGTCCAAAAAGGCAAGTGGAAAACAGGAAAGGTCCCTGAGGACCTCAACATTATTTGCTCCTTCAACTGTTGGCCACAAGAAGTCATATGGTTAAAAAGTGAAAGGTTGGAAAAATACACTTCATCTGTATAATGGGAGGAACACAAAGTTATAGCAAACGGTGTGGATATAGGGATGGTGAAGAATAGGGGGCTAGTAATTCAGTCTCCCTTATTGTGCCAGTAAAAGAAAGATTTGGGTACAAATATAGCTGTTGTTTACTAATTACATGCCTTAGAGAGGTTGCTTATCAGTAACCTTCCTGAGTTTTTAATTTATTTATCTCTAAAACTAAAATAATAAAATGTTTCAATTTTGTTGGTAAAACTAATGTTACTTAAACTAATTTATCTTTTTTTTATCCTTCCTTTTTTGTTGTTGTGTGTTAATCCTCACCCAAGGATATTTTTGTCCCCATTGATTATTAGAGAGAGTAGAAGGGAGGGAGAGAGACAGAGAGATAAACATTGATATGCCTTGAACCTGGGTGGGGATGGAGCGTGCAACAGAGGTACGTGCCCTTAACCAAAATTGAACAACTGTCCATGGTGATCTTTTTTTTCTTTTTCCTATTCTGTGTATATGGCCATATGCTTGCTACTATTAACATAAAGACATTCAAACCTGTAAAGAATTTTTGTGAGTTTATTTGAATCAAACTGTCAACAATTGCCAGGCAGCAGTATCTCAACAGATTGGGACAATGCTTCAGAGAAGGGCATTTTTTTCATCTATTTTAATACATTGCAATCAAAGGAGGAGGCTTAGGTGGGTTACATAAAATCCATTGGTGATAGATTAGAGAGGTGGGAGAAAGCAAAGTGTGTGTGTGGGGACCTCTCGGATTGGATAAAAAGTAAAATGATAGACACATACTTAGGTGGGTGCAGGATAGCCAACAGTTAACAACATGATAACAGTGAAGGAATTTGTGATATCTGTCCAGGCACCTGGCACATTAAGTTGTACCCCAAGGGGTCCTGGAAAAGGGAAGTTACAAGTTACCCAGATAGTTCAAGGATATGTTATCATAGATGCAAAAAGACAATGGCTCAGGTAAGGTAAAAATTGACCTTATTGGAGAAAATGCCGGCCTAGGACATGACTACCCACGATAGGTGCTTTTAGTTAAAATTTTAATTTCAGACCATCCTTTGTGGTTACACTGAGTCTTTAAGTTTGCAAGACTGCCATTCAGGCCTTCCCTGAGCTTGTCAGGTTAGCATGTGGCCTTTTTTTTTCTTTCTGCCCACACTACCATCACATTCTTTTTTTTTTTTTTTTAATTAATTAATTTATTTTTTTTACATATTTTAATGATTTTTTTTTGCCCCCCTCCTTCCCTCCCCCAAACCATCACATTCTTATAATGATGCCTATATACACTCTTTTATGCTGCTCAGGGCTGCCTCTATCACATTTCAAAGATATATTTCAGACAAAAGAAAAAAAACCCAAAGAAGGTGGAATTTTTCTCCAGTAATGCAGCATCTAAAAATCAAATTTGAATGAGTTAGGACATTCTTTCTTGGCCTTCGGCAGGACTATTAATGCCACATTAATTTCCACTCTGGTTTATGCTCCTACACAGGAATCTGAAGGATTTACTTTACCTGAATAGCTAGTGCTTTTTCAATATATTCTCCAATTATCAACATCAGAACACTCTTCCATATCAATACTGACAATAATGTAAACCCTACTTCCTTGCCCAGTCCAGTGTGAGGTCTCCAAGAAGATGCATACCTTCTGCATGGGAGATCTTGTAGCAGGGTAATCTAGGAAGGCAGTGAAATGCAGTGGTTAGGAATATACGTAAATTAAGTAGTTGAGTGTGTCATATCCTTTATTTCATTGAATCCTCATAATTAAATCCTCCATGAGGTGAGGTAGATACCCATTTTCAAGATGCAGACCTTAGAGAGACTGGGTAACTGGATCAAGGTGGTAGAATTAGCCAGTTGTAGAAGCTAATCTCAAGGATGGATATAATTCTAATGTCTGTATTATTAACCACTCTTAGTTTTTATTTTTATTTAAATTTATCTTTATTGTTGAAAGTATTGCAGATACCCCTTTGTGTTTTCTTCCCCCAATGGCCCCCTCCACTCCAGGCCATCACAGTCTGTGTCCATGCTTATGTTCCCAGGTTAATTTCCCCTCCCCCACCCTTATCTTCCCTCTGAAATTCATCGGATTGTTTCATGCTTCTGTGCCCCTGGATCTATTTTGTTCATCAGTTTATTTTGTTCATTAGATTCCACATGTAAGTGAGATCTGGTGATACTTGTCTTTCTCTGACTGGCTTAGTTCGCTTAGTTTATTTACCACTTTTTAAAAAGAGCAACAGTATTATACCCTGGAATTACAATCCTGATTTAAGATTTAGAATTAAATATACTATAGATATAATCTCTGATGTCAAAAACAAAAAATACAACAAGACATCTAAAATAATTGAAGGTATAATTTTACGGAGTTTTATGAAATATATGTAATAGTGTACATCTAAGTCTCCAACATATTATTAATGATACATGTTTTGCATTAATTTAATTCTACAATATATTTGACCTGTCACCAACACACTAACTACAATGAATGTCACTTACAATATTCAAGTCAGTGATTTTGCTTGCCTTCTACAAAATTTTAAGGCCTTTTTGGAAATTATTTGAACGGTCTGGTTCTCTCTCTCTCTCTCTCTCTCTCTCTCTCTCTCTCTCTTTTAATATATTTTATTGATATTTTTTTACAGAGAGAAAAGGAGAGAGATAGAGAGTTAGAAACATTGATGAGAGAGAGTCATCGGTCAGCTGCCTCTTGCACGCCCCCTACTGGGGATGTGCCCGCAACCAAGGTACATGCCCTTGACTGGAATCGAACCTGGGACCTTTCAGTCCGCAGGCTGATGCTCTATCCACTGAGCCAAAACGGTTATGGCAGTCTGGTTCTCTTTTTAAAACAGAAGGAATGCTGAACTGATACTTTCTCCTTTTTTTGTGTATAAATTTCCCATAGCAAGTGGAGGCCTTATAAATTATTTGGTTGACCTTAATTTGTATGCCAAATTGAGATCATTCTTTTTAAAAATAGGCTAGGCCTGCAGCTAAAGATTTGAAAGCCTAGTGAAATGATTTAGTGATGAGAGTCTAATAGAAGAGACATCCCTCTGAAGTAATTCTCTCTCTCCTTCCCACTGCCCCCATCTTTTTTTACCCTTTGCTTTCCAACATCTCCCTTATTTAATCTCTCTTTTGCACCAACTCCACAATCAAGGAAGTAACAAAGTTAATTCTGGGGTCTAGTTGTGGAAGTTATTTGAAGGCCGATTTTTATAGCTATGAGCTTTCTCTTAGACTTCCTTTGCTTTCCCAAGTAAATGTCCAGGGTAACTCTTGTTGCCTGAAACACAACCAGAGAATGAACAGGCAAAGTTAGTGAAATGGTTTATTTATAGGATAGCAAAGTGGAGAAATATTAGTACCCCAAATATGCCAAACCTGCAGTGAATTAACTACCAGAATTGAGGACCAATTAATTTCCTAAATGCAGATAAGAAGAAAATGTTTTTTCCTTCTTTTTTTGGATTTCATGATACCATGTCCTGTTTTTATATCTCTCTCTGACCATCCTTCCTCAGTGTCTTTTGCATACTTTCTCTGGACTCTGCTTCTACTGTAAATATAGGAGTGCTTAGGATTCAGTCCTGGGCTTTCTTTTCAGTTCACTTTACATTTAATTTAAAAAAATATATATTTTATTGATTTTTTACAGAGAGGAAGGGAGAGAGATAGAGAGCTAGAAACATCCATGAGAGAGGAACATCGACCAACTGCCTCCTGCACACCTCGGATTGGGGATGTGCCCGCAACCAATGTACATGCCCTTGACCGGAATTGAACCTGGGACCCTTCAGTCTGCAGACTGACGCTCAACCACTCAGCCAAACCGGCTTCGGCTACATTTACTTTTTAAAAAGTGAAATCATATCCTCTAACAAGGGTTTTCATATAATTTATATGCCAACAATTTTAACTTGTTTTCTATCTCTAGCTTGGATCTTTCTTTTAAACTTCAGACCCATATATTCAGCTATAAGCCTGATCGCCCCACCCACGTATCTCTGGCATCTCAAACTCAACATGTTTGAAACTTGCTTATCCCCTTTTATCAGCTCTCTTTGGTCCATGCTGTCTTAATAAATGCCAACTCCTTCCACTTGGTTGTTCATGCCAGAAACCCAGGAGTCATTGTTGTTGGTGTTTTTTTTTCTTTCTCTTTGAAAACAGTAAAGTTTATTCCAGCTATAACTTGGTTTCTCTGGCATGCGTTAGAGCCCATTACCAAGACATTCTGTTATACTTGTCTGTCTGATTTATGGATCTATGGTACTTTTGGCACCAGGGTATCATCTGAGTTTGGACCAGATAACAGTAAAAAGTGAGTGGAATAACTTTAGAAATAGTTAAAGCAAGAAACCATGTGCTTCTAACATAAATGCTCTCACTATTACTCAATGTTTGGGTGATAAGTTAGAATCACTTACATTTAATTTTAAATATTATGTAAAATTTAATATTTTGTTAATATTTAGATGATACATTCTTTTTAAAAATGAAATTGTCAAAGAGAATACATATTGATAGGGGCTGTTATTGTGACATTGATAAGGACCTGTAATTGTAGCTTACCAATTTGTCATAGGCCAAATGGTTAAGTTCCTTATTGGTAGTTTTAACGCCATGGTCTGTGCTGTTTTCTTTAGTTTTCCACTCTCCAAGCATATATGTCTGGCCATTCCTTACATTGCAGACAAAGTCATCATTTTACAAACATAAGTAGAACTATGTATTTTTCCTTCTTAAAACCCTTTAATGGGTTCCCACCAGACTTATGACAAAATCCACTGTTGGTAGGAATAAAGACTGATGCAGACTGGAAAACAATATGGAGTTTTCTCACAAAAATAAAAATGGAACTACCTTATGACCCAGCCATCTGATTTCTGGGAATATATCCTGAGAATTCTGAAACAACAATTTGAAAGAATATATGTACCCCTATAAATAACAGCAGTGTTCTTTATAATAGCCAAAGTGTCCATCAGTAGATTAGTGGATAAAAAAGCTGTGGTATATTTACACAATGAAATACCATGCTACATTAAAAAAAAAAAAAGGAATTGGTATCTTTTCAGACAGCATGGATAGATCTGGAGATTATTACATTAAGTGAAATAAGTCAGTTGGTGAAAGACAAATACCATATAATCTCACTTATATGTGGAATCTAATGAACAAAAATAAACTGATGAACAAAACAGAAACAGAGGCTTGGATGTATGGACCAGACTGACAGCTGTCAGAAGGGAGGGGTAAGTCAGAATGGATGAAAGAAGGTAAAGGGGATTAGCCAAAGAACACACCCATAACCCACAGACGCTGACAACAGTGTAGGAAGGGGGGAGGATGTGGGAAGGATGGCCTGAGGAAAGGGGGGCAGGAGTGGGAGATAGGCAAAGGGCAGGGGAAGAGGACATCTGTCATTGTGTAAGCAATAAAAATAAAGACATCCCAAAATTCTTCATGTGTTCTACTCATAGAGACATCGCACATGTACATGCTCTGCTTCTCCAGACTCCGCCCTTTTACCACACCCTCCCTGTCACTGTCTGCACTCTAGCCACCTGTGGCATGTGGTCTCCCTGCCAGGATGCTCTCCTCCTATTTTCCGCTGCACTAATGAACTCCTGCTACTCCCAGGTGTAGGCTTACATGACACTTTCTCAGAGGAAAAGTTCCTAAACTTCTTCATCTAAATTGCCATTTTCTGCCATCTTCTCAATAACACTTTTCCTTGTCACGCTTATCAAAATTTGTAATTTTATGTTTATTTATGGAATCTCTGTCTCCCCTCCCAGCCAGTGGCTTCAGGCAGCAGGAGCAGTGTCTGTTTTGTTATTGTTAGCATATATCTAGCATGTAGGAGGTCGGCAAACATGTTTCTTTGTAATAGAGATTGTATAACTTTTATTATAAATTTTTAAAAGTACTTATTTTATTCTGGAAAATCTAACTCTTCGAGGAACCGAATTAATCTTTGAAGACTTTATTACAAAAGTCCTCATATAAAAGACACTATTAGATGGCACAACATTATTAGATAGCCCACCCCCCATTGCAGATCAAACCTGAAACCTGGGCACGTGCCCTGATCAGGTATTGAACTGTGACCTCCTGGTTTATAGTTTAAGGCTCAACCACTGAGCCACACCAGATGGGCACATCTTCTTTATTTATAGATACATTGGTGGACACTTAGGTTGTTTCCATATCTTGGCTACTGCAAATTGTGCCACGATAAACATGGGAGGGCAAGTATTTCTTTAATGCTCTGTCTGTTTTCTTTTAGATATATAACCAGAAATAGGACTGCTGAATCATATGATGGAATTATTTTTAATTTTTTTTAGGAAACAGCAAACTGTTTTTCACAGAAGCCACATCAATTTATATTTGCACCAATAGTACGAAAGGATTCCTTTCTGTCTACATCCTTACTGACACTTGTTATCTCTTATATTTTCATGATAGTCATGCTAATAGGTGTGAGATGATAACTCATTGTGGTTTTGATTTGCATTTTTCTGACGATTAGTGATGTTGAACACCTTTTTATGTAAATGTTGACCATTTGTATGTCTTTTGAAAAAAACGTCTTTTCAGTTTTTCTGACTTTTTAATTGGATTAGTTGTCTTTCACTATTGAGTTGCATGAATTTTTTTTATGTATTTTGGATTTTAACCCCATATGAGATTTTTGATTTATAAATATTTTCTCTCATTTTATAGGCTTCATTGATGTGCAGAAACTTTTTTTTATTTTTTATTTCATTGATGTGCAGAAACTTTTAGTTTAATGTGGTCCCACTTGTTTAGTTTTGCTTTTGTTTCTTTTGCTAAATCATTAAAAAGACCAGTTAAGGAGGCAATTATTCTCTCCCCACAGCACACATTTCTTCTTCTAGGAGACTTGTGGTTCCAGGACTTATGTTCAGGTCTTTAATTCATTTTGAGTTGATTTATGTGTGTGGCATAAGATAACAGTTCAGTTTTATTCACTTCGTATGAATATACAATTTCCCCAACATGATTATTGAAGAGTCTATCCTTTCCTCATTGTATATTCTAGGCTCCTTTGTTGTAGATTAATTGGACATATATGCACGAATTTATTTCTGGACTCTATTCAGTTTGACTGATCTATGTGCTTTTAAAAATTCTAATACCATATTATTTTGATTACTTTAGCTTTGTAATATAGTTTGAAATCAGGAAGTGTGATGCCTTTCTCAAGATTGCTTTGACTAGTCAGTGTCCTATGTGGTTACACACAAATTTTAGGTTTGTTTATTTTAAATTGCATTCAATCTGTACAAAGTATGGACATCTTAACAATATTAATTCTTTCATTTATTTTTGTCTTCATCAATTTCTTTCATTAAAGTCTAATAGTTTTAAATGCACAGGTGTTTTACACCCTTAGCTAAAACCCTTCCTAAGTATTTTAATTTTTTGACACAGTTATATGTGGGATTATTTTCTTAATTAACTTTTCAGATAGTTTGTTTTTATTTACATATCTTAAAATCCAATCAAAGGTTGAAGTGATCTGGATGGGGGTTATATAGATGCTAAGGTAACTTGGAGATTAATGATAATATGAGCAAGTCTAGGGGATGTAGGTTATATGGCTGTCTTCTTTAAATTTTGATGCCATTGATACAGTGACCAAAAAATAGTACCCTTTCTATAAGGGTAACATATAAGGACTAATTCTGTCCAAGACTGATATCCTCTGGTCATTAGGAGATTTTAGGAAACTTAAACAATGCTTCTCCTCCACTCCCTTCAGTTATTTAGAACAAAACATCTGCATCCTTACAGGTTATGCTGAATATTTTCTTTAATCCTTACAGTTTACTCTTCTCATCTCTACCTTCCTGTGTGCCAAAGGAGGTTGACATGCACCCACTGAGTCAATCAGGCTCCCTTGAGTCCAGAAGTGAAAGGGTGCGAGAAGAGATAGAGGGTGCCAGAAGGATAGTATTTACTTCCATGTCTCCCTCCCTGCCAGGCTTCCACTTCTGTCAGGTGACTGTCCAATAACTACAGGTCTTACTTCATTCTGATAAACACTCCATCTGCTCAGAGCTAGGTATGGTATTCTATCCCTTGTTCCTAGACTGTGGTTCTTTACTATTCTTTGTGGTTTTGACCACATTTTTGTCAGAGTTACTTAACTAAGGGACTTCACTACTTTGTTTTGAATGTACCATCCATATCATGCCAATGCTTTAATGGATTACGTAAATGGTACCAGGAGGGTCTGCAGAAATAAAACTTTAAAATGAGCTTCTGACTTATATGATGAATATATGAATGACCTCTTTTTCTCCCCCTGTGGAAAATAAGACATTAGTAATCCATAGTATATGATGCCATAATGATTACCATAAGATACAGTTTAGATGGAGGGTAAGGTAAAGGGAGACCATGGTATCCAATTATCCCAACACATTTATTGAATAACCCAATCTTTTTTTTTTTTTTTACTGATTAAAATAATCTTCTTTACTGTAAACTAGATTCTTATATATATCAAGGTCTGTTCCTGGGCTGTCTATTTTGTTCTATTTATTTGGATAAGTTTCATATGATCACTTTACCATATTGACCACCTATGTAAGTCAAGGACATAACACTGATTCATATTAATAGCCTGTACTTCGATGATGCTTATTCCATAGAGGCACTATTCTAAGAGCTTTATATATTATAGATTAACTCATTTCATGTTCAAAACAACTCTGTGAACAGAAGATATTATTATCTATGTTTTGCAGATGAAAAACGAGACACAAAGAAATTAAGTGACTGGAACCAGGTCCCCTAGCCAGAAAACAGAGGATCTGAGATTTGAACCAAGGAAGTCTGTATTCAGAGTCACTACTACTAATTACTTTGCTACACCATCTCTAACTCTGAGGTCATAAGGGCATTTATTTTGGGAACTAGAAAGATATAGTCCAGGTGCACTGATGATCTAAATTAGTCAGATATAACTTAGATAACCTAGAAAAAGTGTTAGTTACTATACCTCCTAGACTGTCTCTTTCAATTATCTTTTTTCAAGTAAACGTCTAGTTACTGTCGGACTTTATCTGCATCAGACAAGCAAATGAAGCCCAAAACATTTTATACCTACCCATCTTCCCTGCTGTTCATATGATTGAATTAGCCCAATAAATTCAATTTTTTTTCTTCTGCTGGCTTCTCACAAATTGTGACTGGCATCTATGTTTATAAAGGTTCTGTTGTATTGCTAGATTCTCACTGTATTATTATAACAGATCACATATTGTATTGATGAATACCATAATGATATATCATAAACACAGTTCCTCTTGACTGGATAAAATTCTCTTCGATTTCCTAGTCGATAAAACAGGGATAAAAACAACAGATACATAGTGTTAGGGTAAACATCATAAGATCATGCATGTGAGAATAATTAATAGTGCCTGGCATATGTTAGGCATTCAAGTAATGCTGGTAGGATCTGAATCGTTGTAGACTATGGTTGTTATATGGCTAAGTCTAAAGGCAGAGAAGAGAATGGGTATGATATATATAATTTTTCCTCAATCCAGGCACTGTGCTTGGCCATTTACATGCATATGCCCTGATATTATGGTCCAGTATTATGTGTTGTCATAAAATCAGGGAGCCGGGTAAGGACCATCAATTGTCCTAACCACAAACTTCTCTCTAACTCTCCTCTTGTGGGTAATGTCCCCAAACCAAAAAAAACCCTTCTTATCATGACATGGACCAAGTTCAGTTTCCACTTATTCTTCAGCAGCAGGTTTCCATTCCCTGCCAGCCCACAGAATTATTCACACAAGCCAATCACATTCTCCTATAGGAGTTTGGGGGGGAGGGGTGTCTCACCCTCTTAGTACCACAAATCCTACCTCCCATGGCCCCTGACTGTCTATATGCTCCTTAGTACAACCCCTGTGTAGCCTGGGCCGGTGATGTGTGTGTGTTGTCCTTCCTGCCTCCAGGTCCTGAGTATCTGTGACTAATAACTGCTGTGATCTCACCTGTGCAGTGTCGGGTGTTGTTGGGCCATGCCCATTGCCCATTTCACCAGCAAGGTAAATAGGAGGTGGTCAAATACTCCAGAAGAAACTGAACTAAATGGGTCCCCATTAAATACCCTAGCTCAGTGGTTGACAAATTCATTAGTCAACAGCTAAATATCAACAGTACAACGATTGAAATTTTTTGAGAGCCGATTTTTTAAAACTTAAACTTCTTCTAATGCCACTTCTTCAAAATAAACTCGCCCAGGCCATGGTATTTTGTGTAAGAGCCACACTCAAGGGGCCAAAGAGCCGCATGTAGCTTGAGAGCCACAGTTTGCCGACCATGGCCCTAGCTCATTGCTTCTCAAACTTTATTGTGGAAACCAGTTATCTGGAGATCTTGTTAAAATGTCCATTCTGATTTAGTGTCTGAAGCAGGTCTTGAGTGGGCCTGATATGTTGAATTTCTAACAAGTTCTCTGGTGATGCAGATGCTCCTTAGACCACACATGGAATGACAAGGCCATAGGTGACACAGAATGCAGGTGAGAGAGACTGGAACATTTACTGTATCACTCACCAATGACTTTCTAATCATCTAGAAATCTGGGACATCCAACAATGATTGACTGATAGTACCTTCCAGGAATTGGGACATTCAATGTACAGGATTCAAAATTGACCAATATCTGTATAAGATGGGACAATCCACTGTACCAGAAAAAAAATGAAACTGTTAGAAGTCACATGATCAGGAGGACCATCTATACCTACCTGGGAGAAAAGGTACTTACCAGTCTCTGTCTTGCTCTAGCCATTCTGTGATCACAGAATATTGCTACTTTGAAGAGGAAAATATTGGTCTCCATAAATCTTATTACTGGACTTCTTAGGATTAAAGATCTTTGCTTATTTCTATTAGTTTTTTAGTAAGATTCATTGGGAAAATATCTGACTCAAGGAAGAGGGAAAAGATAGGATTTGTTGCAGAATGTTCTAATAACAAACAAACCAGATACTTTTCACTGAAAAAGATAAGTGGAAAAGGAGAAAAGCAGAAGGAGAAAGACTATATGAAATAAAATCATGGTTTCTCCAGAAAGCCTGAATTTATGTGCAAATCCAAAAGCAGAAGCCCCAAAGGAATCCTCTGTTCCCAGAAGGCAGTGCATATTAGATTGGTCTATGGTTAGCAGACAGGCCTTGTTGCTAATTTCTCTTGACCTTCTCATGTGATTCTTGTCAGCCTGGTCTTCATTTGTTAAGCTTGCTTTCATTATGTGCATAATGGCTCATTATTTTTTATAAAGGAAGCAGCAAAGGAAACAATTATGCAAATGGATGAGGTTTGTTGTTCACTGAGGAGTTGTGGGCTAATTGGGCACTGGTACAAAAACACCATTGCCAAATAAGATAAAACAATGCCCTAGAAAAAAGGTTAAAATACCAGAAGGACTCACCCAAAGGGTTTTGCTCAGACTAACAAATCTTCCATGCTAAGGGTGAAGGCTTGTGTAAGTTGTCCAAGATCAAGCTTCTCTAAGTAGTGTCACCTTTTTAGTTTGGTCTTTATTTGTCAAATGGAAAGGATTTGTGTGTTCAGACCTAGTATTCTTTCCACTATTTATTATTATTATTATTATTATTATTATTAATTTCTTTATTGATTAAGGTATCACATATTTGTTCTCAACTTCCCCATTCCAATCCCCCCCTCATGCTGCCACCCCCTATTGTCCTTGATCTCTGGTTAGGCTCATATGTATGCACATAAATCCTTTGGTTGATCTCTCCCTTTTATTCCCACCCTCCCTTTGAGGTCCAACAGTCTGACCCATGGCTCCTTATCTCTGGGTCTGTTCTTATTCATCAGTCTATGTTGTTCACCATTTCCCCTAGATGAGTGAGATCATGTCCTACTGGAAATATAAGAATAAAAAATGAGACAAGCAATAATCATTATGCTGAAAGGCATATGAATCAGTCTATAGTGGTTTTTCCTTGAAAACATTGCATTCATCCATTCAGCCTGTTTTAATTACATCCAATTAAAATCTTTACCAACTAGACCCCATGTAATTTGGCACCTTTTTGATTTAACCAATACCACCTTTCCTGAATCAGCTTATCACAGGTGGCCTTCCTTCTTTGTCCAATCTTCTTTGATTTTTTTTACCTACAATGGATTCAGACCCCACCCCCAGTGTATCCCAAACTCTGATTAATTAGATTTAGATCAGGAACAAATGTTATATGCTTCCATGTTATCCTATCTTTCTCCCTTAGGGCATTTAAAATATCTAAAATTAATTGCTATTATAAAATGACCTTAAGCTAACTTGGTAATTTATAATTATTACATCCCCAGAACTCACAACCAGCAGGGATATTACACTGAAGGTAAGTCTCAAAATGGATTGTGCACTACAAGTAACATCAAGCAGACACAAAAACATCACATAGTCTATTCTGTATGCTCAGTGAAATCCTAGCTCTCTTTTTTATGCACCCAGATGAGCTTTTAATTAAAGGGTTCACTTGAGGCAAATGTGAACATATTCTAGCAGCAAGATTCAGTTAAATTTTTAATCAGTATCAAATACTGTCCAAATGGTAGGATGTGGTACCAGAAGAAATACCAAGGCCTTGGGCATCATTTTAAAAGATACAGGGCTAAGAGGAGTGTCTGGAGGTGAAAGAGAGTATGAGGGGATAAGTGG
Source organism: Pipistrellus kuhlii (assembly GCF_014108245.1). Lineage (NCBI taxonomy): Eukaryota > Metazoa > Chordata > Mammalia > Chiroptera > Vespertilionidae > Pipistrellus > Pipistrellus kuhlii. Next base: position 155,568,819 of record NW_023425404.1, read on the forward strand.
TGATGGAAAAAATAAAGTAAAACAAAAAGAGATTAAAAAAAAAAAGATACAAGTCTGTTAGCATTACTAGAGTCCTATATTTGCTTATGCAAGGGTGGCAGTTCCTGTACAATCTTTTTAGTTATTCCATATAACTGGAAGACCATTTATTTTATCAAAGAAAAATAATTTTCAACATTTATTATACTAAGTGATAAACCTGTTGATCAGATAGTAAAGTAAGTAAACCCTTAACATCGCTGCCCCTGGAGTGGATTTTGATTTGAGTCTTTCACCTACTAACTAACCATCCTGGAGGGCATATTTCTGATTAGGGTAGTTCAGGTATTAACCTACCATTCCTGTTATGGGTAGGGAAATCTCCTTGCTCCCACCGGTTGTTGTGGGAGTGAGGTTCTTGGAGCGCCACTGGAATAAGAATTTATGGAGGCCCCCAGGGAAGCATGAGGTTTTGTAGAAAGCTCTATTTCTGTGGAATTATACCCCTGAGTTTCCAAAGTCCCATTTCCCTCAGTTCCACCATAGAATAAGTGTAGCCATGGTTTTAGCAGGGTTAGGATCAAAGCCAATTTGCTCCATGTTGGAGCAGTGTTCCGTTCAGCATCAGGCTGGTTTAGTTTGTGTTGCCTGCTGCAGTGGATTAGCCCATTGCATGTGGGGTCTGCAGGAGCAAAGTCAAAGGAACCAAAGAGCCAAGAACCAAGTGCCAAGAGCCAAGAAATAGAATACTCCTTTTTGGGGGGGATTATGTATTCTTAAATTTTTGTGGGCCACTACTGTCCCCTCTGGCCAATGATCTTTGCTCCCAGGTTTGACTGACAAGCATCCTCTGTATCTCATCCCAGCTGTACATGGTATGCATCTCTCTCCTCTTTGTTAGACCGCTTCCCAGAGATCTGTGGAGAATGGGCCAGAGGTTCCCTGGGGAGTGTGAAATTGCAGCTTCCTGGTGAAGCTGCCAAAATGACATGTCTCAATAGTGGCTGGCCTTCCCTTTGCTCCTTTTCTATTATTAATAACTAGCTAATTGCAATGTTATCATCCCTAGTGCATAAACTAAAGTGCTCACTTATATATCACAGATTATTGTGAAGTAATTTAAAGTAAATTGCCAACAATATAGCAATGGTTAAATTTGCAGGTTCGTGTCTAGTTTATTTACTAAAATGTAAGTTCCATGGAGTGGGAGGTGATATATTTATATTATATACCCTGAATCTGTACAGTTCCAGACCCAGGGCAGGTGAATCTGTACAGTTCCAGACCCAGGGCAGGTGACCTAGGAATGTTTTTGTAATAAATGGAGATCATCTGCCTTTTTGCTTCTCATTTTCTCCTGTCACTCTCATTTCTAGTTGTTTGTCTTTTTATCTCACTCTTGTCATCATTTCCCTCCCCCTTTCTCTTTTTCTTCATTTGAGAAAGACATGTGGCTTTTCCAGAGTACTAGTTGAATATTCTGCTATTAAAGAACTGGAGTGTTTGAAGACTTGCTTTATATTGATTAGTTGTCTTGAAGCATTATAGTTTTGTTTTCTTTTCCTAGTCTGTAAAAACAGGATAGCAGTAGCCTACCTTAGAGTGTTGTGAGAATTTATGGAGTATTCCCAGCATGCTTAATTCTCTCCCAACCCATCTGCTCCTTGTTTAGCCTTAAGCCCCATTTCACTAATTATTTGATTACTTTAATTTCCTTAGCCATGAAGTCATTTATTTCTTTCCCCAACTGGTATTGGAAATGTGAAAATGCAGCATCTTTTTTTGCTGCGTGTGTATATGTGTGTGTGAGGTGGGTGGGGCAGGGAATGGCAAACTAAAGAGAAACACTTTGCCTTTCTCTTTCTTCTCTTCTAGCTGAGTTCTCTAAAAACAATCCAGTAAATCACTTGCAGCTTTTGTTTTTCTGTCTGTAAGGTTGTGTTATGATGGCAACCTCACAAAGATGTCATGCAAATACAATGAGATTAGTGTATGTGAAGAAAGTTGGCCAGATAGATACTCAATAAATGTTAATTTAGGTTCATTTAGGAAGCTGACTTCTCTGAACTATGGATGCAGGATTTATTGCAGGAATTAGATCCTATACAGGCATAGGAGGCTGGGAAGTGAAGATCTGAAGGCTGAGGTGAAGGATCATAGATGACACCAACCAGTCAATCTGAAAGCCAACCACATTCAATTGCCAAAGTGAGACCAAAAAGGAAAGTGAAGGACAGGTCTATGGGAAACACATCTGTTGAAGAACCTGAGATTTCTGTTGAACAGCAGGGTGAACAACAATATGGAGCAGAGAGTGACAACAACATGGAACTCACTGGCACCTGCATATATGTCTATCACTCAAATCCAAGCATGATGACCTTCAGAGGATAATGACTGCTGCTTCATTTCCACCTTCCAAATTCCATGCAAATGCCAGCTTTGACCGATTTTAACTCTGTATAATATACAGGCTTAAGAATTCTGGAAAATGTGGTTTCAGCTTTACCAAGTTGACCTGGCAAAACTACCATACCAATATTTCCATTTTATAGCAGTCTTCTTTTAGCTTTGACTTGAGTTACTATTTCCTTCCAAGGAATGCCAAAGATTACCCTTTAACCATGACCTTAAATTTATGGAGTTAAATACAGTAATATTTAAAGGGATCAAATCCCCTACTTCACACTTGAAATATTGTCACATAAGAGAAGGATTTTAATTTAATTATATGTTAGTTTCCTTACAAACAGGCAAGGGGAGATTTTTTAAAAATATGTTTTTATTGATTTCAGAGAGGAAGGGGGAAGGAGAGAGGGACAGAAACATCAAGGATGACAGAAAACCATCTATGGGTTGCCTCCTGCTTGCCCCCTACTGGAGATTGAGCATACAACCCCGGCATGTGTCCTGACTGGGAATCAAACCCTACTCCAGATTCATAAGTCAATGCTCAACACTGAGACACACTGGCCTTGTGGCAAGGGAAGATTCTAATTATTATAATTTGGGTTTGAATGCCAAATATACACTAGCAATTACAATATCCAGGGATTTTACATCTTATTCATTTGTTTGTCTCCTCCCACTAGATTTTAAGTTTCATTGTTTATCTTGCCATCTCTTTGAGTCCTAGGGGCCTCTGACATGAGAAGGCTGGACTCTTTCAGACCCATGCTTCTATATATCCAGTGGGCCCAGAAAACTTACATTAAGTGCCATCTCCAACTTGTTAAGGAGACATAAGTATTAAGATTCTTGAGTACTTAAGGTTAGGTTCCTTAAATTTCTCTTAATAAAATTCACTACTCCCCCTTACTGAAGGCTGTTAGCATAACTATGAGGCCACTCACTTGAGGAGTTCAGTGTAGTTTAAAGCATTGATCATATTCCTTGGTAAACATTGGGAAATGGAAATATGGACAAAATGCTAGCATTATTTCAAGGGACTTAAAATCTACCTCAATAGTGTGCTTGGGTGGAGGGGGAGGGAAAAATGATGAGATAATTTTATGTTCAAGGTATAATAATCAGGAAAACATTGGGGAGGAGAAGGCAGAAATCTGGGCTAGCAAACTGGAGAAGATGCCTTCTGTTGTAGGTCCTTCTCTAAGATTTCATTAAGGTAAGAAATTAGTCAGTGTGTTTATTCCCAGTAGGGGAAACTCAAGGAGATCTGAACATTTAATTAATCTTTTAACAGCCCTGGTTGAGTGAACTGAGAAGTTTAGTTATTTTAACAAATTAAAACCTGACAAGAATCTATATAGGGGAAGATAGAGAGCAAGGAAAATAGAATGAGTTTGTGATTGCAGGAGGTAAATTGTTAAGGGGATGAAGTTTATTTTTAGCAACTTCATTTATCCTCTGTACCTCTCTAACCCAACTACTCTGAGCATCTCAGTGACCTTGTTTCTATGGCCACTCCCCTTACATTAATGTCAAACCTTGGCTAACCATAACTCCTTCTCCTGTTAAACTTTACCTGTCTTCATTTGTTTTTGTGTTTTGTTGTTTATTAGACTATAAGCACTTCTTTACCCAGACACTCACTTTCCTCATTCAAATTCCTTATGTTGCAGTGTTCCTTAAACTTTAAGTTATTTTAATATATTATGTAAACTTTTAGATCAACTTATTAGAATGCACTAACATGTTAATAAGTCAGACCCTCTAGGTAACACAATGATATGTTAACAATTAGCTATTCAAAATAATACCATACTCCCCCAAATTCCTTAGATCTACATAGTTCTTTATCCTTTGTAAAGTATTTTTCACATCTGATTTTTAAAAACATATTTTTATTGATTTCAGAGAGAGGAAGGGAGAAGGGGAGAGAGATAAAAACATCACTGGTGAGAGAGAATCATTGATCTGCTGCCTCCTGCATGCCCCCCTACTTGAGGTTACAGCAACCCTGGCATATGCCCTGACTGGAATCAAATTGAGACCTCTTGGCTCAGGGGTCAATGCTCAACCGTTGAGCAACACCGGCTGGGCCCACATCTCATTTTGAAGACATTTAGAGTGGTAGGAATTGGGTACTGGAGTAGACTGGAAGAGAAGATAACAAGGCAGAGTAGTCTCTGGGGCCAGGGCCACCACACTGTGCAACCCGAGGGGTGTCCTTGACCCCGTGGAGCCTGGAAATGGTACCCTTACCACTGTGGCAGGCAGATGCAGTAACTCTGTGATCCTCAGTTCATTCCTCTGGTTCCTCTGCCTGTGCCCAGGAAGATGGCTTACACCTGCTAGCCAGCAAGGATGACCAGGGCTCGGTGCAGAGAATCCTAACTCAGAACTTCCCAGGATGGAATAACTAAAGCCACCATACACCCTTCTTCCCCAAACCCAGGGGCAGTCATAAAACTATGCTTAGTACGGACTGGTAAAATCTTGATGGGGTTCAGAAAACAAACAAACGAACAAAAAACTATGCTTAGCAGATAAATTTTAATCTCAATGCTCAGAGTAAACCTGCTTGGAGTTATGATTAGAGTAGAGGCCGGAGACTATAAAAGCATATAAAGCATAACAGGAATATTTCCTTTTAGTATAAAACCCCCCTCCCCCAGGCAGCTGCCATGTACAGTTCAGCAAGTATATTCTCATTGCCAAGGGCCTGCAGACAGGCTGCTGTGATTTTCAGTTTTCCTGATGAATTCAGAAGGACTCAGTTTTAGAAACAGTTTGTTTCAGTGCTGTGCATTGGCTGTCAGAGCCCTTTCCTATCCATCTTTTACATCAAAGTGGTATTTTCATGGCTCTTCTGCTATAAACTCCTCTCTCACTGTGATATTTCTGCTTCAGAGGTCCAGGAGGTCTGAGAACTTCCTGATAAAACTTCTCTGATAACCAGTGGTCTTGAGAGCCCATTCGTACCTTAATAGCAAATCTGTAATTAATAGCAAATCTGTAATTAATAGCAAATCTGTAATTAATCTTAATAGCAAATACTTAGTATTTGCTATTAAGATTAATTACAGATTTCGTAAAAAATACTGTCTCATCCTAACAATCCAAATATTCTAAAAATGTTGCTATGTCAAAGGACAAGTAGGTCAGCTGTCCTTGCTAACATTCCATTCATCTCTATTACTGTGTTTGTGTTGGGTGTTCATTTTAAAAAGTTCATAATCACTTCTCTGGACACAGACATATTTTTGTTTTAGACTTCAGGGCCAAGAGTAAATGGCAAAAGCAAGATTGCTTTACACATTAAGGCATTCCTTCCTTCCCCATTTCGCTTGGCTCAGGTAAGGGATTCAGAGGAATGTGACCTTTTTGTATTCTTGGCGGGACATGTAGAGATCCACAGAGATAATGTGATAGGTTTGAGCAGCCATGGGGAGCTTATAATGAATGTACAAGAAGATTCTCTTCACAAATACATGGAAGCTGTTCAGAATACCACTTTATTTGGGGCTGGTTTTGAAGGCTGAAGTGAGTAGGGTCTATGAGTTGCAGCATATCCTAAGCCAGAATGGAGATTCTGTCCTCCCCTATTTGTCCACAACTACTTTCTTTGAACTGTACTCTCACATTTAGTTCCTGCCAGAACTTAACAGGTAGTTTTGACTTACTAGTACAGATTTAAAAATATGTATATATTATCTTAGCCTCCAATTTATGTCTGTCTCAAAGTCACTCTTTGTCGTCATCTTAGGTAGTTTTATAGAGGTGAGCTTATACTAGTATGACATACATGTGTATTCATTTGTGCTCTCACACCAATAACTTTTTACTTCACAGCTGTCACACTTACAAGCTCTCTGTCCATCTCTTAAACTGAAGGTGAGGCCATTATAAACTATTGTGCATAGAAATTCTGACAAGTTGAGTATTTTTTCTCCTAGCACCATTCTATTTTATTTGGTATTATTATTTATGTTTGTTATTTTAAAAGTTTGGTTGTTGTATGATATCTTGATTTTATCCAAATGATTCAAAGTTTTAAAAGCACTTATCAAAGTAAAAATATAATGACAATAATACTCACATAAATATTATAACTCAGAATGTATTAGGTCTAGTTATAATTAATGTCGTTTTCTAATACTTTTTTAAATCGAATTTATTTAAACAATACAACAAAATTTAATCAACAATATAGTTGCCGTTGTTTTCTACTACTTGTGCCCAATGCTCAGGAAGCATTTTAATCCCTCTGTTGTAAAATTCTTGTGATTTTGATGCGAAAAATTCGGTCAATGCATTTTTGAGGCATTCTTCATTATTAAATTTTTTTCCAAGAAGAAAGTTTTGCAAAGAACGAAACAAATGGTAATCGGAAGGGGCAATATCAGGAGAATATGCAGGTTGAGGGAGAACTTCCCATTCCAACTGGCGCAGTTTTTCAGCAGTGATTCTTGCAGTATGCGGTCGTGCGTTATCCTGGTGAAGAATTACGCCCTTCCGATTAATCAGCGTGGGTTCTTTTTCTCTTAAAGCTTGGGCTAACCTTTCCAATTGGGCACTATACACTGCACTTGTAATGGTTTGGTTAGATGGTAAAAGTTCATAATGAAGAATTCCTTTAAAATTCCACCAAACACACAACATCACTTTTTTCGCATGCAAGTCAGGTTTTGGCGTGGGCTGCGGAGCCTCATTTTTGTCCAACCATTGAGGCCACCTTTTCAAATTAACATACAGCACCCCTTCTTCATCTCCGGTAACAATTTGCTCTAAAAACGGCAAACGGTTTTGACGAGAGAGGAGCGAACTGCAAATTGTGACTCTTTGATTATGGTTGTTGTCGGTCAACTCATGAGGAACCCATTTTCCAAACTTTTGGATTTGCCAAGTGCACGCAATTGATTGGAAATTGTTTTTTGTGAACAATTTAAAGTTGTCGCAAGCTCTTGTTGGGTAATTTGAGGATTTTGCACCAAAAGAGCTTGAAGAGCTTTTTGATCAAAATTGGACACACGACCTCGACCACTCTTGTCATCTAACGAAAAATTTCCCTCGCGAAATTTCTCAAACCAACGCTGGCATTTTCTGGCACTAACTGCATCTTGACCAAGAGCACTACAGATGTTTTTTGCAGCCTCACTTGCTTTTCTTCCTAATTGGAACTCGTAAAGCATGCAGTGCCGAATATGCTCTTCATCCGCCATCTTCTTAGCCCTAGTTTTGCAACAAAAACCAAACCAAACACAAACTTTTTCAAGCAAAACTTGTTAATTGCACTTCACACATTCTGTAGATACCACGTGTTTGAAGGTTATGTCAATACAAGTCAACGCCAAGCAAGATTTTAAACGAATGTTTAAAAACGACATTAAGTATTACTAGACCCAATATTGATAGAACTTCTACATATAGAATGTGAATATAATGAATTTATACTAAATTTCATAGACATTTAGCTGGAACTAGAGAATCATGGAAATAATTTTTCATAAGGACAAAAAGTATTATTAGAAGCATAACAATAAATATCTGAAAGTTGAATGTTACTGGACTGACAACTTAATTTTCCCTAATACTTAGACTATTGTTCACTGAAAAATATTGTCTAATAGAAGCATGAAGACATTATAGCTCTTGAATCTTTAAAAAAAAACATTAGAAAATAATTTCAGCTGCATTTAAGAAATTAACACTGAAATAACAGTGACTTGAAATGAGCATAATTGAAAGAGCCTCTGGGACAACATCAAGCATGCTAAATTCCTCTCATAGGAGAGCTAGAAGGAGAAGAGAGTGAGCAAGGAATTAAAAACCTATTTTTGAAAAAAATAATGACAGAAAACTTCTCTATCCTGGAAAAGGAAATAGTTATTCAAACCCAGAAAGTACAGAGATTCACAAACAAGATGAACCCAAAGAGGTCCATACCAAGACACATCATAATTAGAATACAGAAGGTTAAAGACAAAGAGAGGATCTTAAAAGCAGCAACAGAAAAGCAGTTGCCTATGTGGCACCCATATGACTCACTTGATTTCTCAACAGAACTTTTGCAGGCCAGAAGGAATTGGAATGAGATATTCAAAGTGATGAAAAGCGAGGAGTTACAATCAAGATAACTGTACCCAGAAAAGCTATCATTTAGAACTGAAGGACAAATAAAGTGCTTCCCAGACAAGAAAAAGCTAAAGAAGTTCATCAACCCCATGCCAGTATTATAATAAATGTTAAGAGGTATTTTTTAAGAATAAGAAGAAAAAAAAGTAAAAAATATGAATAATAAAAAGGCAATGAATACATATCTATCAACAGCTACTTTAAATGCAAATGGATTAAATGGTCTTAACAAAAGACATAGGTGGCTGAAAACAAGACCCGTATATATGCTGTCTATCAGAGACTCACTTCAGATCTAGACAAACACAGACTAAAAATAAAGAGATGGAAAAAAATATTTTATGAAAAAAAGAGAAAAAGCTGGGGTAGCAATACTTATACCAGACAAAAATAGACTTTAAAACAATGTCCATGTATAATAAGAGATAATGAAGGACCCAGCAATTCCACTTCTGAGTATTTATTCAAAGAAACCCAAAACACTACATGCAAAAGACATAGTCATCCATGTGTTCATTGCAGCATTATTTACAACTAGAAAAATTCGTGTAATAGTCCTTCCTTCCCCTGGCTGCCAGCACAGTTTTCCTCCTGGACCCAGGCCTTTACTCCGGCTGCAGCAGAAAAGCCAGCCTCTTCAGTCTTAGTCATCTTTAGTCTTTAGTCTTCAGTCTTCACTTCGTGCCTGTGCATGCAAATTAACACTCCATATTTCTTTGGTTAATTTGCACACTCACTCTTGATTGGCTAGTGGCGTCATGGACGTATGGCCAATTTGTATATTTCTCTTTTATTAGTGTAGATAGCTAAGATATTGAAGCAACATAAAGGTCCATCAATAGATGAGTGGATAAAGATGTGGTTCAAATACACAATGGATTATACCTCAGTCATAAAAATGAATGAAATTTTGCCATCTATAACAACATGACTGGATATAGAGGCTATTGTGCTGAGTGAAGTATGAAGGAGAAAGACAAATGCCATAGGATTTCATTTATATGTGAAATCTAAAACAGCAAACACAAGTAGAACAGAAACAGACTCATAGATACAGAGAACATTTTGATGGTTTCTGATGGGAGTTGAGGGGATTAGTGAAAAAGGTAAAGGGATTAAGAAATACAAATTAGTAGTAACAGAATAATCATGTAAAGTATAGCATAGGGAATATAATTAATAATGTTGTAATAACTATGTATGGTGTTTGATGGGTGCTCACTTTGTAGGATATATAATGTCTAATCATGGAGTTGTATACCTGAAACAAGACCCTTATATATGTGAACTGTATTTGAAAAATAAAATATGATTTATAAATAAAATAATGGTGACTTTAATAGAGAAAGATTAATTCCTCTTTCTTAAAGAAGTCTTGGAGCGTATAGTAGGTATAGTAGGCCCATAGTGTCATCCAAGCCCCAGACTATTTTTTCTGTATTCTACCATATTAATATGTGGCTTCTACTCTTTCAGTTACTTCATGGTCAAAGATAGCTGCTGGAGTTCCAGATATCACAATCCCACTGTAGCCAGCAGTGGGATTGTGATATCTGGAAGTAAAGAGAGGCACACATATTCCCTCTCAGGGAGATTTCCCAAGATTCCTACACAGACATATCTATTTATATCTTAACTTAGTCACATGATAATACTAACTGCAAGGGAGGTGGGTAGGTAGTTCTCTATCTGAGCAACATTGTCCATCTAAAATTTGAGGTTATGATACTAAGGGAAGGGGAGACTAGAAGGGAATATATGAAATAATAGTTTTATCACAGAATTTCTGGTACTGGATATTTTGGCTTTTATTTCCCCCCCTCTATTTATTATTTCCCCATCACCATTTATCTCTATTGTATCCTCTTTCACCTCCACACACACCCTCCTACCTTGACTTTTAAAATTGAGATTTATTTTTTGTTGTATAAATGTGTTAGACAAAATAGTGCATTTGTTTTATTTAGAATTTTAAAAATCGCTAGCAAGATTGAAAATATTCTTACATGTACATTTGTAAAATGTCTGTGGGCATGAATATTTTTGGACCTGGTCTTTATATATGCTCCAGACCAATGGCCATTTCTTTTTAACTTTTTCTACTTGTTTCCCATGGTGCACAGCAGAAGACTTTGAAGTTTGCTAGTCTTGCTAACCAAAAATAGGACACTATTCTGTCCTCCAGTCTCCCATATTCCTAGAAGGGTCAATTAATGAAATAGGGTGGAGAATTGGGTTGGAAGTATGCTAAATATAAATAGGGTTTTTTTTTTATTAAGACATTATAAACATACTTCATGACTTTTCTTTGTTTGTTTAAGTTTTTTAAGTTTGTGACTTCAATTTTTCCAAGGCTGGGTTATTTTTTTTGGATGAAGGGCTAAATATTTTAGGACTAAATGTGCAGACTTAGCTCTCAGCATCCATGGCCCTGTATTGGAATCCCCTTCAGACTGACAAAAACTTCAGCTTTTATCTGATTTCATTAGGTTAGTTAAACAAACTTAAGGATATTTGGAAGCTTTTTCAAAAGTTAGAATACTTTCATGCCTTTCAAACTGCTACTGACATTTTAAAACTTGATTATGCAAAAAAAGTTTGTCTCTGGAACATGGAATTACCTACTGCCAAAAATAACTCAATTGAGACCTGGAATCTTTTTTCTAGCTCTGAGAGAAGTGATGTTAGTAGGATTAGTTAATGGACCAGAATCCTCATTTTGAGGAAAGACGTCATATGTGATAAATGGAATATTTGGAACAGGCACCTCCTGATTTAGGATGGCTTAACTTGAGAAGTTGTCTTAAATGCTATCATAAATAGTATAGTACTTTAACCATACTGAACAAACTTGTATTCATGATTAGCTAAGAGCTGAAATTCATGTGTTCTTAGAATAAAGTCATTGCAAATAATTAGTGGTCAGACAATGTGATGTGCTGATTTGAGTGGTGGAAACAACTTGATGATATGTATTGAGGACTAGTTGAGGGACATGTCTCTTTCTGGCAAAGGCACATTGATTGTCACGTGTATGAACAGAGCTTTGGAAACAATCAGAGCAGGTGATAAGTATAGTAAAGAATGGTTAAATCTTTCAGGCTGAAAAATTCTCAGATTTCTGGGAAGCTAAAAGGGCTGATATAAAGACATGGACAGCTCTTCTGGACAAGTTGGCTGACATCTTCAAAGATGCCAGCTACCGTTCAAGATAGGTGTTTCAAATTTTTGCAAAGGGAAAAGGAGATTACTGTAAGAGATGTCACCTTCAAAATTCCTCCCATAGAATTGACCATTCACACTCATTACCTCACCAATGAAAAAATTTCCCCCCAGTGAACCAAATATCCAACATTTCCAGAGGTCTCAGATCAATCAAAACTGTTGTTTCTGACAATAAAGAAGAGGAGGCATTTTCAGTCCACATTTCATTGGGCTCACGTTTTTCAGGAACCAATTGGCCCAACCTCACCCCCACCCTCATACTTTAAATATATATTTATATTATGTGTTTGGTTTTGCATATTAAATACTAGAGGCTCAGTGCATAAAATGTGTGCACTGAGCAGTGTCCCTCAGCCAAGCCTGCTCTCTCTCCAATCTGGTACCCTTTGGGGGATGTCCAACTGCCAGTTTAGGCCTGATCATGATCGAACATCCCTCTCACAATCCGAGACTGCTGGCTCCCAATCATTCACCTGCCTGCCTGATTGCTGTAACCACTTCTGCCTGCTAGCCTGATAACCCATAACTGCCCTCCCTGCAGGCCTTGTTGCCCCTAACTTCTCTCCCCTGCAGGCCTGGTCTCCCACAACTGCCCTCCCTTGCAGGCCTGGTCCCCCCCAACTGCCCTCTCCTGCAGGCCTGATTCCCCCCAAATGCCCTCCTCTGCTAGCCTGATCACCCCCAAGTGCTCTCCCCTGCCAGCCATCTTGTGGTGGCCATCTTATGACCACATGGGGACAGCCATCTTTGCAAGGGTGTGATGGTCAATTTGCATACTACCTCTTTATTATATAGGATTGTATAGGATATGATTTTAATGTGTATCCAAAGCATGTATTTTATTTTATTTTATTATTTAACATTTTAATTATATGATATGGATTTTTAGGAACAAATTCCAATTAAAGAGTCAACTGGGACTCTTTCTTAGCTATTATCCAGAAACTTTACTGTAAACCATCTGTAAACAATATCTGAATTTCTTATTCTAGTTTGTCATTTCTTCTGAGTTACAGAGAAAGGAAAAGAAGAGATGGGGTTAATAGTTATTGAGTACTATGCACAAATGATCTTATTTAGCTTTTATAACTATCATTATTGAGTATTATCATCCACATTTTCTGAGATGTAGAGAGATTAAGTAATGTGCCCATAGTCATTAAGGTTAGTAATTAGCAGAACTGAGACTTAACTGCAGGTTTATTCCCATATGCCGCTTTGCCAGTAAGCTATCCTACAAAAAGATAAAGATATGGCATTAAATTATTAACTTGAAAGTAACCATTGTGACTTTACTTCTTTTTACTTCAAAATATGCCTAGCTCAGAGCTAGACTCAGAAGAGATGACCCACAGGGGTAGGTGGGGAAATGAATAAAGCATTAATTTAGGAACTATATCACCCAGACTCAGAGGCTCTTGCTCCGCAACCACCACACACAGTCTCAGTTCCTGGATTCACCACTCACCAAATACATACTCTCAGGCAATTCAGTCTTCTCATTTAGTAAAATTGGAATAATGAGACCTATCTTTTATGGTAGTTGTGAGGAGTAATTGAACTGATGATAGGAAATCACTTAGAATAATGTCTTGGATATAGCAAGTTCTGAGTGAATATTAGTTTTATTATGACTAGTCAGACATATTCCATCACATTGCAGCTGTGTGAACTTGGGTAAGCCTCAGTTTGCTCATATGGGAAATAATTTATTTGGCATGGCTATTTTACTTAGCAAGCATGGTCTTTGCTAGATACTGTTCTATGCATTCTACAGGTGTTAACTTTCATAGCAGCCTAAAGGGGTAGGACCATTATGACCCCCATTTTACAGATGAAGAAACTGAGGAACTGAGATGTTAAATATTACATTCAAGAGAATACAACTAGTAATTACCTAAAGTGGAATTCAGACCTGCTAGCTCCAGAGTCTGTAATGACTATTCCATGCTACAGATATGATGAAATAATATTTCAAAGCACCTGTCCATTCCTGACACATAGCAGGAGTTTAGTAGATGTCAACTCCTCTGCCATCTTCTTAATAAATACATTTTTAAATTTTCATGGAATGCAAGACCATATGAACTTATCAGCTGGTCTACATGTTTTCCTCAATGTCCAAGTTTGTGTGGACATCTCTGTGCTCTTTGGGGGTACCCAGAAACATGTGATCTCTGAGTGGGCCCATCTTGGATCATCTTGTCTGTTGACACATTGGCATTCCAGGAAGCAAGGCATTAGAATGCGCTCCTGTGAACAGTGATATCTTGGAGAGCAGCTGCTAGTGATGACAGTTTGGAGCAGAACAGCTGGAGGGCAGAGCTGATGTTTCTAATAACTGAGAACAAGTAATGGAGATAAGGCAGTGAAGGGATCCCTGACAGCAATTCGCACCACCCATGCTACTGTTCAGGCTTCCTTCATGAGAAGGCTAAAAGAATTTTAGGTGGGACAACTCTGTGCTGTGTAGGACTGTTCTAAGAAAATCAACCTGTATTATCATACATAGAAGGTATGTAGCATCCTTAACCCCCAGATACTAAATGCCAGAATTATACCAGTCACTGTGACAACTAAAAACAAACTCAAAATATGCTGCCCTGGGGTAAGAGATGGTATTATCACCCCTATTGAAAACTGCTCCCTGTGAGGCTGTTGGGTTTACCTGGGTTATAAGAAGGCTGAATCTTATATCACCTCACTGCTCAAAAATGGAGCAGCCAGAAGCCTCTAACATCAGCACCATGAGGGAGATTATTACAAATACAGAATCTCAGGCTCCACTTTAGATCTATGAATCAGAGTCTGCATTTTCAAAAAAGATTTTTTATGGATATTTATTGAAAGAGGAAAGGAGAGGTGAAGAGAGAGAAACATAGATGTGAGACTGAAACATCCATCAGCTGCCTCTTGTACGTCCCCCACTGGAGACTGAGCCCCGAAACCCAGACATGTACCCTGACCAGGAATTTTATTGGCAACCTTTCAGTTCATGGGATGATGTCCAACCAATCGAGCCACTCTGGTCATGGCAGAATCTGTATTTTAATAAGTTCTCCAGTGGTTTGCATGCACATTAATGTTTGAGAAGCAGTGCTGTATTAGATAGAATATGGGCTTTGGAGTAAAAAGGTCAACAATTGAAATAGAAACTCTGCCTCTTACTAGCTATGTGACCATGTGAAGGTCGCTTAACCTTTCCAACCTCAGTTTCCTGATCTCTAAAATATTTTAATACCATAATTACAGCACAGACACATAATAAGCACTCAATAAATGTCATTTCTCTTCTCCCTTCCATCAAAAGACAGTCAGGAAAACCACGTGGACTCTTTGGTGATCATTAGGAAATCGTGGCAAGATGAAAAGATGACTCTTCTTCTCTTCATCTCCCCCTCTCCCCCTCTCTCCCTCTCCCTCTCTCCCCCTCTCCTCCCTCCCCCTCTCCCCCTCTCCCCTCTCCCCTTCCCTCCTCCCCCCTCCCCTCCCCTCTCCTCCCCTCCCCTCCCCTCCCCTCCCCTCCCCTCCCCTCCCCTCCCCTCCCCTCCTCTTCTCTCCTCTCCTCTTCTCTCCTCTCCTCTCCTCTCCTCTTTTCTTTCTGCAATTGGAGACGAAATATTTATCAACTTCTAGCCAGGATATTGTTGGGGCATGACAAGCACTGGAAGAGAGGGAGGATCTGAATATGACCAGGGTTGGGAAAGGCCAGTCCTCCTAATTCCAAAGGATCAGTTAGGAGAAACAAATTAAAATTTTAAGATAAAATCTCTGACCAATGGCAAAGGATAGAACTTCAAAGGAAGAGTGGTGGATGGCGGAGGGGGGGGGGAGGCAAAAGGTTAGGGGGGGGAGAGGGAGGAGTGGTTAGTTCAGGAAGTTGATAAGGAAGACAGTGGAGCAATGAAATTCAGAGAAGCATCTGGAATAAGGAAGATGAAAATAAGCTTGTCAGAGCACTTCCAGATCCTCTCAAAACATCATTTTCTGTGCTCCCAGTGTCCCATGCACATTATTCTACCTTGGTACCCATCATTGTGTATGGAAGCACATATTTGACTGTTTTAGTATAAGATTGAAAGTATTTTGAGGATGAATATTATCTTGGGGATTGTGTTTTGTTTCACTTGTTTACATATCTATAGAATGCATAATGAATACTGTTTTTTGAATGCTGAGAGAATGTAAGTGCTACAATTCCATCACAGTCCCTTTCTTAGGAGAATTTGTGGGACCTTTAATACAGCAAACATAGAGGCTGTTCCTGAGCAAATGAGTCCATGTTGGCTTCAAATCCCATTACCCTCTATCAGGTACCGTAGCAGCCTGGGTTTCCCACTGCCCCCTCTTATAGCTAGTGACCTAGACATAGAGAAGAAGCCAATGGGGAATTACAGAAAGCTGGCAGAATATCTGGCCTACCAGTTCTCCTTTGGTTATGATTTTGACTATGGTTGGATTGAAAGTCTGTTAATTTGCAGGGAACCAGCTGCCTTGGTTTCCAGGATCTCAGGAATGGTAGGAAATAATGATTGTGACTTTCTTTATTGAATATCTACATGTCAGTCCCTTGGCTGACTCATGAGATCAGTCCCCAAGAAGCTAGCTCAGGGATTTGCCTCAACTCGTGTGAGCATTAAAACTGGCCCATGGGAGACAAACATATACAGCCTCTCCACTCTAGAGGTTATGCTGGGGACAGGGAAAGGCCTTAAGGCCATGCCCCCTTGAGCAGGGCTGCCTGGTGAGTTTGGCTCATTTCCAGAAATGGCTGTTCAGGAGCACAGGGCATAACCCCTCCAACAACCACTGGGACTCAGGTCCTGAGATTAATTACCATCAAGGATTCTTTCTGAGGAGACCTCAAATAGATATGGGGGAGTTGGGAGGACTTGATGGATAGATAGAGATGTGGAATATCCTGGGTTCTGCATGCAGTAAGCTAAATGCTAAAAATGATGTTGAACCCCTTCTTTCTACTTTCTTCCCCTCCCCATCTTTTTCTCCTGTTTGTTGGGGGTGGATGAAAGGGGCTGGAAGGATGTGGGAGGAAAGAATACAGAGCAATGAAAGTAGGGAGGGGGGAGTATTTGGTACATTATATACAATGTGAGTCTCTTCCCTCCCTGCCTCTTATCCTTCCTCCCTTCCTCTTTTAAAATTTGGAAATAGAGTATCCAGGTCAGTAGCTCCCTTTCTTTCTTTTAGTCCCTAAGTTTTGCATTTCTACAGAAGGTTAAGTCATGGGTCACATATAGAACCATGATCAGATGAGATGTTGGAAGTTTTGTTTCACTTGTTTACATATCTATAGAATGCATAATGAATACTGTTTTTTGAAGGACAAAAGGAACATGCAATGGTTAGTGGAAGAAGAATGAAATAAATATCAATATGGTCAATGACTAGTTGCAGAAAGGAAGTCTTTTATAACTACTTATTCTAATTTTTGCTTTGTTATATATATTATTATATATTTCTGTCCTTTTTCTCTCCTTTCTCATGCCTCCTCAATTCCAATATAAAGTGATTAACCTTATAATGTAGCATTTAAATCATAGACTATCAAAAGAAGATTGCATCTGAACTAGGAGTGACTATTTTCAGAGCTAAAGCAACATACGGGACACTTTCTTTTTAGGGGGCTGGGGAGTGGACCCTTGGTTGTGTAAAAGACAATTGCATCACATTAGGAATAACATGATGTCCTTATTGTCCATTTTGGGAAGTTCTCATCTGGAGTAAGAAATGTGGACTGTGCTCATTAGCTTATGTTCAGCTCAGCATCGTTGCCACCCTTTTCTAACCTCTCCTTTGCAATGCAGAGGAGGAGCCAGGAACCACATTTCCTGCAATCCCTTTTCCTGTATGATTCTGGCTTAGAGCTTGTCCATGAGAGTTTCTCAAGATGAGATATGGAAAAGGCAAAACCATTTTCCAGAAACGGGTGTAGAGGCAGCTGTGACTTCCCAGTGCACTCTTGAAGACCTCCCACCTCATTACTGTAGCTTTTCAGCAGTCACCAGCTAGTGGCTTCCCTCACCCTTTCTCTTCATACTCTTGCAAAGTTTGTGTGAGACTCTAAACTCCATACACAATCCTTAACTTTGTATGAAGCCTTTAATACTTACCCCAGGAATCTGTGGAAGAGTGGTGTGTGTGTGTTTCTTTTCCCTGATGAAGCACTGTTACAGAGCTGACTGTCCTGGCACAGGAGCTGGGTGGGCATTTGTTTCTCACACCGCCTTATAACACCTGGCTTCTGACCGATCTGAACTTTTCAACATTGCCCAGCTGTGTTTATGGCAGTGAATTCTGTCCAGGTGCCAAGGGAGAAATGGCTGGTGGGAGAGCAAGACAGTGGTCTGGACTGTCTCACCACAGCTGCTGTGTGGATCTGATGACAAGGAAAGGTCATCCTGGAGGCCCCTGCTGTTGAGTTGGTGGATGTCGAGTGGATGACCTTGGATGGAAGTGCCAGACTCCAGATAGAGGCAGCTCAGAGTCTGCCAGGCCGGGTGCCCTAAGAGTTCCTATTCCTACCCATTTTTAGTCACTCTAGAAACTTTCTTTTGGGGGCCTCAGGTTGTCTCACACTGGGTTTAGACACAGATGGCCTGTCTGATGACGGGTGAGTGTGTGTGTCAAGAACCTCCAGCATAGAGTGAGGGCTTTGTAGAAGTGGTCAAGAGCATGGACTTTGAAGGTCAACCGTTGCCATTTGAATTCTGCCCCATCACTTAGTAGCTGTGTGACCTCGGACAAGATTCTATACCTTTTTGGCCTTTAGTTTTCTCATCTGTATACTGAGGCTATTAATAACATCTACTTCATAAGGGAGGATAATTCATATAAAGTGCTTATGACAATATATGGCTCATAGTAAGTGCCATGTGAGAGAAAGCTATCATTATCATTATGACACCAAGGACAGACTAGTGGGCATGAAGATGGAGCCTTTGGGTAAGAGCATGAGTGATTCCAAGGGCAGCATCCTTGGAAGCTGCTGTGGACTCACATGTAACTACAGGAGGAGAACAGGGAAGACACAAATGGAAACTAAGAGTGAGGTAGTCACTAAAATCTGGGAGACAGAGGAACCCTGCATTGGTGTCCTGCCTGAACAGGGTCGGGGGAGGCTGCCTCCCCCTTGGCAGAGAACACAGCCCAGGAGGGCAGCAGGAGTCAGCAGACACATGCTTGGGAGCTGACTGGGCTTGTTATGGGCTGTGTGCCAGATGCCTCCACGACTGCCCAAAATAGCTTAGGAAGACTTTGCAAAGGGTAGAAGGTCCCACTTTAGCAAGAGGTATAGGAACTGTGTCATACTTACATCAGATACCAATCCCTGAGGTAGAAAAAGACAAAGGGCTCTGGTGGCTGAAGAACCTGGTTTGGATCCCAACCCTGACTCATACTAAACTGTAAATATGTGGCGAGCAGGAGCCATCTGATTCATTATGGAGGACATAGAATTCAGCACAGACATGAATGACTTAATATTCTGGAACCTCAGTTCCCTCATCTGTAAGCTGGGGAGAGTGTAATGCCTATTGTAACTAATGCAAAAGTTACATTAGATAATGCTCACAGGCACCTAAAGTCCATAATGAATACTAATTAGAATCATTTTAAAAATAGTGAATATTCAGTGTGTTGCTCAAAATAGAAATACAATATATTTATTTGATCAAGTTGATTAATGCTGCTTTAGTGCAGTAAATGTAGTCCATTCTGCATTTGCCAAAGGTTAGGAACCTTAAGAGAAGAGATGAGACCTCTTACAGGTTTCCTCCCCCAATTTGATCAGTGCTTTTCAGTGTCATTTATGATTCAATTCTTTGACAACAGTCAAAATATGGCCAACATTTGGTTAGTGCTATTGAATTTTAGGAGAGTAAAAGATGTAGATAGGTTGCTAAACAATCAAAAACAGATTATGATCTGACTTCAGAAAGGTATAATACTTGGGAAAATACTGGATTTGAAGCCAAGAGTTCATACTATATAGACACTACATATTATTAAGCCATTTCTTTCTATGTGCATTTAAAAGTGATTTCTGGCTGGGACCGGTTTGGCTCAGTGGATAGAGTGTCGACCTGTGGACTGAAAGGTCCTGGGTTCGATTCCGGTCAAGGGCATGTACCTTAGTTGCAGGCACAGCCCCAGTAGAGGGTGTGCAAGAGGCAACTGATCGATGATTCTCTCTCATCGATGTTTCTAACTCTCTATCCCTCTCTCTTCCTCTCTGTGAAAAATCAATAAAATATATTTAAAAAATAAAATAAACGTGATTTCTGATCAATTCTGTTCAGGCATGCTTGGAATAATGAAATCTTTACTTGTTTTCATGCCCATACTAGGTCCTCAAGAAATAACAAATAATCAGTCGGAAAGGGACTGTCCCATGCTTTCTTCCTACTTCCTGACTTGGCTTTGCCCATGCTGTGTCCTGGAACCCAGGTATCTAAGATATAAATGTCCCAGGTATAAATGTGATGTGAAGTTTACATGCATTGTGACACCAATGAGCTCTAGTTTGTAGATGGTTCCATTCTTCTCATATGTTGCAAAATCCATGGCCACGACAGCTGATGCAAAGATTACATTTGACAATGCCCACAGGCACCTAAAGTCCATAATGAATATTAATTAGAATCATTTTTTAAAATAGCAAATATTAGTGTCTTGCTTAAAATAGAAATGCAATTATTTGTTTGCTCAAATTGATTAATGCTGCTTTAATGTAGTAAATGTAGTCCATTCTGCATCTGCCAAAGGCTAGGTACCTTAAGGGAAGAGATGAGATCTTTTACCAGTTTGGTGTTGCTCTTTGCTTCAGAACCAGAATAATCTTTGGTTAGCTTCATAGAGTTGAAATTATATTTTGGATGGTTGATATCACTTGCATTTAACTGTTAGATAAAGATGAATATACGGAATGTAACTTTTTGAAAGAGAATGAACCAAGTATTATCAAATGTACTACTGATGCCAATATGCTTTTACGTGACTTGATTATGCATCACCATCTATTCATTGAATCAAAGTTTTGTGTTTTTTTTTCATCTGTTTTATAAGACCTGGTATATAGTTAATAGTAAAATTACTGTTTGGAAAATTGCTTTATTCCTGATATTCTTCAATTCTTTTTAAATATCAGAGATAATTCCCTGCACTGTAGAAAATGTTATTTATTGATGTGGAATAAATTTTCTATAAGAGCAAGCAAGAGCTACTTAATATAAGCAATATTGGGCATATCAACTGAATGGCTTGAGTAACAAAACATATCAAAATGCGAATCACCATTGTCAGACACAAGCTTTTAACACCTTTAATTTATATAATTGGTATACAATAAGTCTTACAACAAATGTAGATACAATTACATCCAATATCAAAGAAGTTGCAGATCTTTCCATCTTTAAACGACGTTGGCTAACTCACCCTAAGAAAGCAATCTGGCAATGGTCTCTTGGTTAGCACTTATTACCAATATCAACTAGAACTTTTAAATCAAAGTTGAAATGGTACATTCATTTACAAAAAAAAAAAAAAAAAAAAAAAAAAAGGTTAAAGGCAAAGAAGGTGGATCGACATGCAAATTAGCATCTAGCCCAGTTGCAAAATTCATTTCTCAGATGCAAGAGGTTGAACCATGCATCCTTGCAAGCAAGATGAAGGGAAAACAGATGATATCAAACCAAAATCAACTCCACAAAGAACCCAGAAGACCCCAAGATGGCAAAGGCTGTTAGTACTCAGGCATCCATATTGTGCTACCCTAACCTCCTGGGTCCTAACTCAACAGTCTGTGAGCATATGTCTTAACCTTCCTTCATTTGCAGATGGAAGCTAACCTTTGTGGTTCCAGGCGTGGTTAACCTTCAAGCAGTAGCTGCACTGGTGGGTAGCCTGAAGCAGTAAGAGCTGTCTGATGTGGCTACGATACAGCTGTCATGTTATAGATTTAAGTAAAAACAACACACCAGTATAACAACAAACAAGGAATTGAGATCACTTATATGCCTATAGAATACATAAAATACTGAAAATGTCTATAAATATTCCTCTGCAGAAACTGAAAACACTGTAGACATGGTTTCATTAGTCCTCACAACACATTTGTGAGGTAGCATGGGGTGAGGTCAATATGAAAGCATCACCCCCATTTAAGAAATGATGACACAGGCATCCAGAGAGAACAGAGCCTTCACTTGGGCCACGAGTAAAGAAAATAAAGTTGGATCTCATTATTTCATCATTTATAAGCTACAGTCTAAGAAGAGGCTGCTTGCCTCCCTCCTGCTCTGACATTCCTCTAATGCTTTGACTATTCCTGTCCCTGGATGGTATGTGGTTGTTTAGATCTGATGGAGCCATTTCTCTTGGGTAGAGCTGGACACACTCTCCCTGAGTTAAAGGCCGTCAATTATCCACATATTTCGTGTATGTGTGTGTGTGTGTGTGTGTGTGTGTGTGTGTGTGTGTAGCAAGTTTGTTGAATTCAGTTGCTAAAATCCTTTGGCCAACTCAAAAATAGAAGAAAAAATGCATTTGGCAAAATAAGGTTTGTCTCATTGGTATTTTAAACTAACCTCTCAAGGAGTGAGAGTTTTTATGGGAAGCTGTCACCTTGGGGGAGGTGTAAAACTGCCTGCTGGTTGAGATCTGCTTTAAGTCCATGGTCCTCTCTCTTCTATAAGGATTTGGAAGTTAATAAGAACACCAAACGCATCAACTGCTCTTGCACAATCACAGCCTCCGTAAGGAAAGGTGCTGGCTGAGTCCATGGCTTGTGTTGGTCAGAATTCCTTGGCAAGAGGCTGGCTCCTCTGATCCAGTGTCTATGACGAAAGCAGTGTCCAGAACTGCACCTCTACCAGGGGTTTCCTGGACACTTTGTCAGAATGCTTTTGGGGAGAGAAAAAAATATGGAATGTTCTGATTTAATTGAATTATCCTTTGCCAAAATGAAAGCCTAGGCAAGAAATGAGGGTGGAAAAGAAGGACAGTTATTCAGGCCAACCATTGCTGAAGGGGTCATGGTTGGCCATTCCTGCCCATTTTTTTTTTTTTCTTCTGAGAATATCCACTTTAAACTTTTTTTTTTTTTTTTTTTTTTTTGCTTTAAATAATCTGAGATATCAGATTTCCACTCCTCATTACTCACTCCTTTTTAAAAATTGCCCTGGAGGTTGCTCATTCTCCTTTTGTGCTTAAAGAGTTTAGGAAGAAATTCTTTTTTAGAAAGTGGGATGGCAGGTTTGTGGACACGGCCTAGCTCCCGGTGTCTGTGACACCAGAGGGGTTTAGGACAGACAGACTGGCAATGGTGGTTTAGGCCAGTACTTTACTGGTCACAAGTGACAGGATGGGCTGAGGGTCAAGTTTCCAGAAACTAACAGAGTCATGGCAGCAGGTCCAAGTTCAAAAATAAAAATCAACCAGTGTCAAGCTCTTTATGACATCGCTAGACAATATAATACATTTTGAAATGGGACCCAATGGATATTTTCTCCTCCATGAAATCAGGACATCAGATGCCAGTTGCTAATATCATGTGTTGTAGGAGGGCTGTTATAGCCATGAAATAAAGCTAATCAAGAACACACAAACAAATAGAGAGGCAACTGGCATGCCCAAAACAACCTGTCAGCTAGAAAATGAAACACTTTTGAGATAAAAATTTGACAAATCATTTTATTTAATTAAAAATCTGTGAGTGCCCTGTTCTGTTAAGCTGGGCACGGCAATAAGTTAGGAATTCTCGAACTCAGCACTATTGACACTTTGGGCCAAATAATTCTTTGTCGTGGTGGGCTCTTCTGTGCTTCTTAGGATGTTCAGTGCATCCATGGCTCTACTGACTAATTAGCACCGCTAAAGTGCGATAATCAAAACTGTCACCAGACATCTTCATATGTTCCCCCACCAATCTCCTGGGGCGTGGTGGTGCAAAACTGTCTTGCGGGTTGAGAACCACTGCAATAAACGGGTACCTGCAAAAACGACCCATTCTTTCTCAAAATTTATTATGCAGGATTTTAAGACTATCTACCCAGGGTCTTGATTTAGTAGAGGGCAGAATTAGCAAGGTAAGTGTATGGGAATAAAAAAAATGGATTAATCACTGCATCTGTTTCCTATGGAAATGCCTCACAGAGCAATTGCAGGTAGCGTCTTAAAAATTTTTTTTTTCTTAAACAGTTTATAGTCATTATTCTACAGACAGCTAGCAGTAAACCAGTTGCTTTGTGGGCATAAAGCAAGGAATCCCTGGGCTCCTCCAAGCAGTGGATGCCTCTGGTCATTATTGAGAGCTGATTTCCACTTTACCTAATGAGATACTCAGTTCATGTCAGCTCCCTCCCTCCACACGCCTCTCCCTTTACTTCTCTAAGCTCAGCTCCTGGGGAAACACAACTCCATAAATGCTCTTGGCTGGGATCCCGGCTGCTGATGCCTAGGACACAGGCATCCTTAGCAGAGATGATGGTGGTCGGGAGGGGAGAACAGGTAGAAGGTGCACTGAGATCTGACAGCAACCTGCAACTCTGCCCCTCTGCCTGCTGCCCTCCTCGGAGTACTTTCTAGTTTCCTCTTTCATTAATTAAACAGCTAAGAGGCTAGGATGCAGCTAGTAGAGCCACACAGGGGTCCTGTCAGATACAGCCAGATAAAGAGACCTTCAGAAGGGATCTGAGAAACCATTGCTTCCTCACCTGCAAGGTGAGATCCTTCCACTACTCCTTTCTCTTCCACTGACTGAAATTTAATGTCAATTTCTAAATAAAAGTTTAAGAAATACCACAAACAGAAATTTCCCCTAAAAGTAACCCCCAATAAAACACTTGGATTCCTTGTCCCGTCCTCACAGTGGGTCCTGTGGTGGTGGGTGCAGAAGCTTCCATCCTGGTGGTCTGGCCCGGCGGCCTTGAAGGTTGGCCCATTTCAGCTGCAAATCAGCCTCCACACACCTTTACATAATGGTTCTTTTTGTACCAAAAAAGGGGAAGTTGTAGCAGCCAAAGGAGAGGGAGGAAAATGAAACAACCAAACCAATAAAACAGGGCTTAAGATTGTCGCTCAGGTACTTGTTATCAATTCTACTGGATAATCACTTATAAATAAAGAGCTATCCCTCTCCCCAGGCCATGTTCCTCTGTTAGGAATCGTCATACAGAGGGTTGTTGTAGTTTCCCCAGGACCCGTAGTCATGGTCGTCCAGAAGCCTTCCGTAGGAGGAGTGCCTGGTGGGAAGGAGAAGAGGTTGTGGTTATTTGGAGAAGTTGTCCATCTGAAGACAGCCTAATGCCTGGCAGTCTGAGCTGGGGAGGCTCACAGGGCCGCTGGAGGGAAGCCATGGTTCTTTGCGAGAATGACCCCTTGGCAACAGACCCAACAACCATAGGGGGGTCTCAGTGTACAAACACTCTGTGAGTTACAACTGATCCGCTGGGAGCCCAGATGGTGCCTTCTGTTGAGATCAGCAGGGTCCTCTCTCTCTCCTTGACCTCCAGTGCCGAGAAGGAGAGGTTTATTCCCACGGCTATTTAAAAAGAAGTAATGAGAAAAAGGGAAGGTTGCATTCCTGGCATTTTGACTTAGGTCCTGGGCTTAATTTTCCCTGAAATAAGAATGTTCCCACTCCTTCTGACATTTATATAGCGTTTCTACGTCTACAAAGTGCGTTTATGTTTTGTTTCCACTTGATCCCCAGAATGAAGCAATGGGGTAGATATTGGTTATCCTTATTTCTCCCAGGAGAAAAATGGGGCTCAGAGATGTTAACTGACACAGTCAGTCACCCAACTGAGCTATGAGTCAAACCTCTATCTCCTGGATCTAAGTACAGTGCTTTGAGCTCAGCTTCCCAGAGTCTGATTAGCACCTTAATTCAATGGCAGTAAGGGTTTAACAGGCTCTAGTGGGTCATTCTGGGAACATGCCCCACAATTAATATTATTTCTATGAGAATTTGAAATAATCTAAAGTCATTGGAAATGTTTTCAGTCTGACTGGTGTAGCTTGGTGCTTGAGCATCAACCTATGATCCAAGAGGTCACGATTAGATTCCCTGTCAGGGCACATGTCCATGTTGTGGGTTCAATCTGCAGAAGGCAACCAATCAATATTCTCTCTCATCATTGTTTCTCTCTCTCTCTTCCCCTCCATTTCTCTCTCTGAAATCAATAAAAACAAAAACAAAACAAAACAAACAAAAAACCTACAAGAGTTTGCAAAGCCCTACAAGATCTGGCCCTTGTTACTTTTCTAAGCACATCAGCTACTATTCCAGTTTTTCTTGCTCCCTCTACTCCAACATGCTATCTCCTTGCTCTTCCCTTTCATGCCTGGCATATCTTGCCTCAGAGCCTTTGCACTTACTGTTTCCTCAGCTTGGAACAGTTGTCTTCCAGATCTCCACAGGCTCATTCCCTCATCTTTTTCAAGTCTTTGTAAAAAAGTCACCTTCTCAATGAGGCCTTCCTTAAGAACTCCATTTAAACTTCCAATTATCTCCCTCCCTCCCCAACTCCCTATTTCATTTTTCTCATAGGTCTCATCACCATCTAATATACTATGTAAATTTTTATTTTTTTATTTTTTTTTTTTTTTTTTTTTTTTACCTATTTTGTTGTTGCCTCTTTTCCTTAACTAGACTAAACATATGGGTTATTTGCCCATTTTCTTTATTCCTAGCTCTATTTTCAGAAGAATATCTGGATCATAGTAAGTCCTTAATAAATGTTGGTGGAAGAAATAGTGATTGGGGGGGAAAACACATCCTGCAAGGCCAATCTGTTCACAAATTGGGAGCTTCCTGGAAAGAATTATGGTAATGTTAAGGCTAAAACGAATAACAGGATTGGGAAAATATTACACAATGAGCATGTGGTGCCTCTGAGGTTTGTGCTAGTGTGTGAATTATTACACCTTGCCGCTGGAAATCAGCTGTGCTATTTACAGTATGGATAAACATGCCTAGTCTTAGCTAGATATAAAAATTAAGCAAAATGAAAAGAACAATCTGAGAAGCGCAAGAAGAATGTGCTATACTTTTATTTGTTGCTAAAATAATTGTTGCTACTCTCTGCAGACTTCTTCCATCTGCCAGGTATTTGAAAAGAGTGGATTTGTTGTTAAGAACCACACCCTGATGTGTTGGTTTCTCTAAAGGTCCACATTCATTTCTGTGGGTGTGAGAAAGAAAGAGATCACAGATAACACACCACTGACCTTCTGGTTTGACTGAATGAATGAGCTATCCATCTCAACATCCCCCCATATTTGAAACCTTCAATTTCAATAAAATACTTTAATAAGATGGTTGAGAAATGGGTTCTGTAGAATGGACAAGTGAAAACCTGGGGATTATAAGACTGGAACCAAGCCTAAATTTCAGCATGACTTGGTAATGTAAGGCTGGCCAACATCTACCTAATAAACATGCTCCTCTATTGATAGGGCATTCCTGTCTCACTTTTGTATGGTAAATTAACTTCTCACACCATTTTTTATTTCTATCGTATAATTTTATTCCCTTAAGATGTCAGTAGAGCCAATGGATGTATGTTCTAGAATATGTTTTTAACCCCCTGTTTCTTCATCTATAAAATGGAAAAACTTAAAAAAATTTGTGTTAGAGTTGTTGCGAGGACTAAATGAGGTAATGCATATAAAAGGCCTGGCACATAGTAAATGCACAATAAGTGTTGGCCAATATCGCTTTTTAATTTTTATTATAATGAAAGTTACACAAGCCCATAGCAAATCTGTAAAAAGTAAAATACATTCAATGAAAAGGGAGCCTCCCTCCCACCAGGAACTCTTGAAATTACACCCCAAGCACAGTTATAAAACCAGCTTCTTATATTAATATTTGAATTTTTAAAAATTATTATCATGCTGGAGTGAGGTCAGAGGATTAAAATCCTTCCTGTCATCAGGTTTTACTGATAATGGTTATTTTAGGTAAGACTATTTGATCAGAACTGCACCTGGATCTGCTGAATTAGAAGAGAATTCACTGCACACACAATACAGTAGCAAAGTAAAGGAGTAGATGGATCTTTCATTTTTCTTAGCCTTTTCATTGGATTGAATAGTGTGTTGAGAAAAATACTGATAAGTAAAGATAGCAAAGCAAGAGATTAGATAAACCATATTTGGGAATGCACTGAACTCATAAGACTTATTTAATATATTAATTAGCTAAGCAAGAAGAATTGTGTGTGCTGGGATTCAAGCCAGATTTGTTGAAATCCTACTATATATATACACAAACACATATGTATGTGTGTGTGATAAGGGGAGAATAATTTATGATCACTTTAAACAATCTCTCTAGGTCAAAACTTCTTAAATTATGGCCTGTTTTAGATGGAAATGGAGGAGGTTTTCATTTACAGAGTCTAGAGGTGAAAATACTCCCATTTCCAAGTTTAGGAAGGTGGGGCTCAGGGAATCTAGAAAACCTTGTTCACTTGATTTAATGGCAGAGCTGGTACTAAAACCCAGGTCTCCCTGTCCTATGAACATAACACGGCCTCATCCAATTTCAATCTGAATAGTAACCTGAACAAATGGCATCATCATAAGGTCAAAATGGTTTTGTTTACTTAATCTCTCCGTGAAGGCTGGCACACCCACCAGCATAGCTGTTTCCACTTGCTGTGCCTTCGCTCCCCTTAAATGGTAAGCCTCTTGGGGACAGACTGTGTCCTGTATTTTTCTTCTTATTTTTCTGAACATCCCATATGTTGTTCTTGATGCAGTGGTTCTTTTATAAATATCTGATAATAACTGCATACATGCAGTAGCACATAAATAGTATATATGGAGTCTGCTTGGTCAATGCCAGCAGGGAGTTGTATGGCCTGTGGCAATTCATTGTGCACTATAACTGTGGCAAAGTAAAAACATCTTATTAAAGATCACATCTTAAAAATAGGAAGAGGAAAGAGAATCACAGCTAAATTTCTCCTGTGCAATGACATGGCTTTAAAGCATTCGGCACAGGGCTCATAGTCTTGGCTAACCAATGATGCTGTGCTTACTGCCAATGTTGTTCTACTGTACTGTTTGGTTTTGTTAGCTTAGAGCAGAACCCGAGGGGACAAAACAGGGAATGATTTGTATTAAGTCCTGGCCTCGTTGCTTCCTTCTCAAGTGACTTTGCTCCAAGAGGAAACAGTCCTTCCCAATTGCCCTCCTCCCAATCAGTGAGTCCTTGTTGATGACAACTGGTACATGTGATAGTGATACTGGTTTTGAGGCCTTCTCCACAACTACAAATGGTACCTGTTCCAAGAAAGCTGTAGCATCAATACTTAATGGAGCTCAATTGTCTTAGAAGATGAATGAGGTTTTAATTTCCTTGTGTTGAAATAAACATATTTTGGGAAGCACCTTTCCTTTATAAAAGTCAACCCCAGTTCCTCAACGAGGCTTGAATTTTATTACCTTTTCTCTCCTCTTTAGTCAAGTGAATCTTGCCACTCAATAATTAGGGCTTATTATGTGCTGAGAAGGAGGGATATAAAGATGAAGAAGACAGGGATCAGTGCTGTGAAAACACAGCTGAACTTGCATCTCATTAGTCATTAGTAATTAAGCCTTAGACTCTTATCATTCACTAGAGGCCCGGTGCATGAAATTTGTGCACAGCATGGAGGGGTGTCCCTCTGTCCAGCCTGCACCTTCTCCAACCTGGGACCCCTTGAGGGCAGTCGGACATCCCTCTCACAATCCAGGACTGCTGGCTCTCAAGTTCTCACCTGTCTGCCTGCCTGATTGCCCCTAACCACTTCTGCCTGCCAGCCTGATCACCCCCAATCACTCCCTTGCCACCCTGATTGACACCTAACTGCCCTCCTCTGCCAGCCTGGTCACTCCTAACTTACCCTTTCCTGCTGGCCTGGACATCCCTAACTGCCCTCGCTTGACAGCCTGGTCCCCCCAACTACCCTCCCTTGCAAGCCCGGTCCCTCTCAACTGCCCTCCCCTGCTGGCCATCTTGCGGCAGCCATCTTGTGTCCACATGGGGGCGGCCATCTTTGATCACACTGTGATAGGCCTAAACGGGCAGTCGGACATCCCTCTCACAATCCAGGACTGCTGGCTCCCAACTGCTCACCTGCCTGACTTTCCCCTAACTGCTTCTGCATGCCAGCCTGATCAACCCATAACCACTCCCATGCCAGCCTGATTGATGTCTAACTGCTCCCCTGCCAGCCCATTTGCCCCCAACTTCCCTCCTCTGCTGGCTGGTCACCCCTAACTTCCCTCCCCTACAGGGTTGATTGCCTTCAACTGCCCTTCCTTGTAGGCCTGGTCCCTCTCAACTCCCCTCTCTTGCAGGCCTGGTGCCTCCCAACTGCTCTCACCTACTTGCCTGATCACCTACAACTGCCCTCCCCCCTTACAGGCCTGGTCCCTCCCAACTGCTCTCCCCTGCTGGCCATCTTGTGTCCACATAGGGGCAGGATCTTTGACCATATGGGGGCAGCCATGTGCTGGTCAATTTGCTGGAGTGATGGTCAATTTGCATATTACTCTTTTATTAGATAGCATTAGCAAAGCTATTTTTTTAAAGTTTTATTTTATTGTTTAAAGTATTACAAATAGTAGTACATATGTCTACTCTTTTTTCCCCATTGACCTTCTCCTGGCTTCCCCTACCCCCAGGCACATGTCTTCTCTCCCCTCCTCTAGTGTCTTGCATCCACTGGTTATGCTTATTAGCACAGCTAGATTGGTGCAGCTATCACTGTCTCCTTCCCAACCCCCCCCTCCCCCTTTTTTTTTCTTCCATTGGTGGCTTTCATTCTTTGATTGTCATTTTTCTGCCTGGCTCTTTTCATTTAACTATTCAGTGAAAACCTACCATTATCAGGCTCTATTATGAGGTCTGGGGGATCCCACAGTGAATTAAAAAACCAAACTCCCTGTCCCACGTTAGCTTACATTTTCATGGGGCAGACACAATAAATAAGACATGAAAAATAATAAGGTGGATGGTAATAAGTGCAATGGAGAAAAATAAAGCAGGAGGGGAAGTGAGGAATTCCAAATGGGAGGCATGGATTATAATTTTGAATATGGCCATCAGAGAAAGTCTCACTAAGATGACATTTGAGCAGACATATAAAAGAAATCCGAGACTGGTTTGGCTCAGTGGATAGAGTGTCTGTCTGTGGACTGAAAGGTCCTAGGTTCGATTCTGGTCAAGGGCATTTACCTTGGTTGTGGGCACATCCTCAGTGGGAGGTGTGCAAGAGGCAGCTTATCGATGGTTCTCTCTCATCGATGTTTCTAACTCTCTATCCCTCTCTTTTCATCTCTGTAGAAAAATCAATTATATATATAATAAAGGAGATGTGATGAGCCACAGAGATGCCTGAGATACTGAGATACACCCTACAGGCAGAGAGAACAGCAAGTGCAAAGGCTCTGGGGCAGGAGCAGATAACACACCTGCAAGGTAGCTATTGGACTATAATTAAAGAAATTAACTTCTTCTATTGGAATGATGTTCGATTTATAAAAAATTACAAAAATAAAGTCCCATATGCCTTTCAACCAGCTTCCTTGGATGTTAACATCTTACATAACCATGGCACATTTGTCAAAACTAAGAATTGTGAGCTACGATTTTGAAGCCAAGAAAACTATAACCATTAGAGGTGATTTTATTAGCCCACAGTTACCAAAGCCAGTTAATGGCAGAATGAGTATCATAATTCAGGAATTCTATCAGTTTCATATTCTTATTACCAAAATCCCAATAATAGAAACATTTCTAAATATCATTTTCAAAGTGCTCTCTACATAGTCTGGATTTCTCTTTAAAAGCAGTTTCTTTCAAACTAATCTTTACATAGCCACATGTACTTTGAAGGGGCAGGTAAACTTGCCTATTATATTTTTTAAAATTATCTGCCAGATATCATGCTGGCAGACACTCAGTGAAAAAAAAGGCCTGCACATTAGAACACCTGTCCGTCTGTAAACAAGTTCAGAGTCCCGAGGTAACTAGTGCCAGGCATGTGGTTTAACAGGTTCCCCAGGCTTCCCTCCCACCAAATCTCATTTCTCCTGACTTGAAGGAAACAAATCCTCCTTCCCCTAAACTTTCCTGCCCAGAATCATTCACTTAGGCAACTGTTTATAAAGCAACTGCTATATTCCAGGCACTGCCAGGGCCTTTATATCCTTCTGCTGGAGGAGACTGGTGGAGACAAATTCCAGTACAGGGACCTGAGTGATATGAAGGAGGTGCATGCAGCAAGGAACTTCCAGTGGAAAGGTGGGGATGAGGCTCCTGGAGGGGGTCCCTTTAGAGCAGGGGTGTCGAACTCAATCAGAGAAGGGACCAAAATCTAAAATCCAGCCTAAATCGCGGGCTGAATGGTTTACTGAACAGTCATAAACTGTCATTGTGATGGAAATGCAGTGGAGTGCAGTGATGACAGCCCGGTGTGGGCCACATTGCAAGGCCTGGCGGGATGGATTTGGCCCGCGGGCCTTGTGTTTGACACATGTGCTTTAGAGCTAGACTGGTGATGGGCAAACTCATTAGTCAACAGAGCCAAATATCAACAGTACAACAATTGAAATTTCTTTTGAGAGTCAAATTTTTTAAACTTAAACTTCTTCTACTGCCACTTCTTCAAAATAGACTCACCCAGGCCATGGTATTTTGTGGAAGAGCCACACTCAAGGGGCCAAAGAGCCGCACGTGGCTCGAGAGCCCCAGTTTGCTGACCATCGAGCTAGACAACTTGGAATCAGCCAGATAAGAAAAAGGTGGACCAAATATCTCCGACAGAGGGCTCAGCATGTTCTAAGTAGCAAGGGCGTGAGGAAGCAGGGCAATTCATTTGAGAAACTCTATAGCAAAGTGTGTGTTTGGAGTGTTGGGAGATGAAGGTGGAGCAGGCTTAGTTAAAACGCGGTCATGAGCCCAGCAGCATTACACCGCCTGTGAGCTGGTGAGAAAGGCCCATGCTCAGGCCCCACACAAACCTACTGAAGTAGACCCTGTGGGGCTGAGACCCGGGAAACTGTGTTTTTAATAAACTCTCCCATTGGTTCCTGTGCCCAGAATCAAGTCACCTAGATGATCAGAATGCGAAAGCTGAACTGAAAAAGGCAACCTGTAGATCACCAATTCTAGAGCATTGGTTCTCAACCTTTCTAGTGCCGCGACCCTTTAATACAGTTCCTCATGTTGTGGTGACCCCAACCATAAAATTATTTTTGTTTCTACTTCATAACTAATTTCGCTACTGTTATGAATCATAGTGTAAATATCTGTGTTTTCCGATGGTCTTAGGCTCTCAGGTTGAGAACCGCTAGCAGGGTTGACTAAGACCATAGGAAAACACAGATATTTACACTATGATTCATAACAGTAGCGAAATTAGTTATGAAGTAGAAACAAAAATAATTTTATGGTTGGGGTCACCACAACATGAGGAACTGTATTTAAGGGTCGCAGCACTAGAAAGGTTGAGAACCACTGTTCTAGAAGGTCCTAGCCTTTGTGACTGACTACGTCTACCTCTTTAAACCTAACAATAACTAGAAAGAATCCAGTTCTATAAAATATAATCACCAGGAGACTTAAAGCAAAACAGGTGACTTCTAACAAGATGCCTTCAGAGCGAAGCCCTGTTGTGTCTATAAATCAATACCACATTTATTTTTGTGAAGGGAACAGCCGTCTTGTCTGTCTGGGCTGCCAGCACACCTAATTATAGCAGCATCCACGTTGCTGGCGATAGCAGATACGGTCTCTTGCGCAGGGGATTATCTCGTGGCTGACCGGTTTTGAGCCAATTTAAACTAAACAATGACTTACTTCATTCTTCAATCATCACTAATTAAAGACACCCTTCTGCAAGAAGCAGGCAAGGCCTCTGCTCTCTTTTAAAGTTGCAAATAAGCCCTGGAATAAAGAGTGCTAGGAGGTAGTTTCTATTTGTGAACATGCGACACGGATGCAACTTCATGGGCATTTAGAAGGAGCACAATTGAAACTGCCAAAATGCAATATTAGAAAACAGAGTTCCTGGGCCATCTCCTCCTCCTCTTCCTAGCAGCCCCCTCGCCTTTGGTTCCCTGATGCCTACCAAATGGGACTGCTGGACGTTACCATTTTGCTAAGCACCTGAATAAGAATTGTTTTAACAAAAATGGCAACAACAGTGGTTAGCCCTCCCATTGCTCTCATCTCATACCCTGGCATGGTATGTTTATCTGTATCCCAATGTAACAAGCCTGAGTTAGGTATTAGTATAGTTCCATTTACAAAGGAAGAAACTGTGCATGTTCTTAACCACCATGCTATCTGGTCTCTCCCAGTATTCTCCATTCATTACTTCATCTTCAAAACAAGCTTGGAAGATAGATATTACTTCTATTTGTGCAGATGAAAACATTAAAGATCCAGGAGATTATAATTTGCCTAAATGGTAGTAGAACCTGACTATAACACCCATGTTCCTTCTCTCATACATACCACACTGCTGCTGGCTACAATTGGCAGGGGGGTGGGGGACGGGGGACAGTTGATAATGGAGAGGAGCCCTGGAAGGCGCAGGGCACTTCATTTCTAGGAGCTGCATCAAAAAGTGACTTAGGTCTCAGAGATATGTGGTAGCTCTCCAGCAGGGGACACTGTGACAAAATTAGGGGTTACGGTCCCCAAAGAATCGGGGTGTGGAAACAGATGGCTAATGAGTTTACCGATGCCTTCGGAGGCAAGTAGAACTTAGGAGAAAAGTCAAACTACTAAGATTCTGGCAGCAGAGCTTGCAAGGGGCGCCCTTTTTTCTGGTTGTGAGGCTGCTGCTCTCTCAAGCAGACTCTTCTTTTGCATTTGCAGGGACACAGCCTGTGTTTCAGGCCAGAAGCTAATGGCTCCCTCATGGGTTGATATTTCAGTCACTTGCTACTCCAGCCAAGTGAGCTAAATGACCACAGACAGCAGACTTCTTGCCATGTTATTGTTCTCATAGAAATAAAATAAATTTCCAGCCAAAGCAAAACCCAGCCTTAGGTAGACACACACACACACACACACACACACACACACACACACACGTGCATGTGCACACACATACACACACATTTGTCAATTGAGCCAAATGTATTTTTGATGAATGATTAGCAGGTCTTTCCAAGAACCTGGCAAAACAACAATTGAAGGGGTTTTAGCACACAGCCTTAAGATTCATGACAGTTATTAACCTCCTTATGCTATTTTACCAAATAATAAACAGAGCAGCAGAATGGGGTTTTCCTTAGGGGGTTTCTAAGCAGAGATCTAATCACTTTATTCATCCTGAAGTATGCAGTGCTAAAGATGAACAGCACCCTTTTGCCCCGGGGGGGCCTTTCTATTCAATACATTTGGGAGGATCTAAGTATCTTGGGGAGAGGAACCATGACTGATTTAACGTAACCACTCACCACATTAGTCTGGTGCTGAGAATGCCTTGAGAAAATATTTAAATTTTTAAAAACATATTTTATTGATTTTTTACAGAGAGGAAGAGATAGAGATAGAGAGCTAGAAATATCAAAGAGAGAGAATCATTGATCAGCTGCCTCTTGCACAACCCCCGTTGGGGATGTGCCCGAAGCCAAGGTACATGCCCTTGACGGGAATCGAACCTGGGTCCTTTCAGTCTGCAGGCCGATGCTCTATCCACTGAGCCAAACCGGTTTCAGCTATATTTAAATTTTAAAGATAAAATGATATACAATTTTAACCAGTACTCATTAGAACCCATTTAGATGGCCTGCTAACAAAAATGTTCCAAACACAGTAATTTCTGTGGTGGCAGGACTGTGTCTCATCCCGGATGTGATGCCCCGCTCCCAGGCTCAGAAGGGTGCCTGGCACATAGCTAATGCTCAGAACTACCATCAAGCCATTGTCCCATTGTTGGGATAGTGTCCTTTCAGTTGATCACTTTGGCGGTGCTGAAGATGATGGTGGTGGTGGCAGGGCTATATCTTTGGGAGGCATTATCCAATAATCCTCCCAGCAATGCTAGTATGAGTTAAAATTAAGGCCCATATTTTACATGGGAGGGAAGTGAGGACGAGTGAAGCTCCATAGCATGCTCAGGTCACACTAGAACCTGCTCCAAAATAGTAGAGCTGGGATTCAAAGCGAGCTCTCCCTGCTGAGAAGTCTGAATTCTCAATCACTATTCTAGACTACCTGTCTGTAGTCAGTGGGAGGTTTGAGATGGTCAATTTGAATTCTTGCCTTTTCAAAAAGAAAAGTCCTTCCTTGGGTTATTTCAACATAATTTTTTGGTAAGTGTGTGGCAAGAGGGAAGAGTTTCTATTTCTAGCCACACTCCAGTGGAGGTCCCATTCCAGGAGACATAGCCCTTCAGACACTCCCCAGTGGTGATTCCAGAATGACTCTAAATCAATCCGCAGGGCCCTTTTTATGAGCACACCCAACACAAAGAGAAACTTTGCTATAAAGTGGGAATGAGGTTCCTAGACTAGTTCATAAAAGCCAATTTAACTTATAATTAAAATATAGTGTATCTGCAGTAATAAACTAGTAATTAAAATAGTGAAAAAGTGTGCCATTTAGTAAGATATAATTTATAAAATTAAGTTTGCTGCTCAAGAAAATGTAAATTTAATAAAGAGAGAAAAAATTTTTTTTAATATGAAAGAGACTTAAGAATGCTTTTATAAAAGCTTTTAAACACAGGTAATACTGGCCATTTGATTACAATTTCTCTTCCAAACCTGGCTTTTCTGTTCTTTGTATCTTAGATATCACAGGGCATTCTTCTACTGGACACCATCATTACATTGATTTGGCGTGCATTTAAAACAGGAAGTGGAGAGAAATAAAAGGGAAGGAGGAAGGGAGAGTTTCCTACTAGTGGGCTTTGTTTAGGGCAGGGTGACTAGAGGTGATGAGAGAGGGCCAGGAGAGAAGGCAGCAAAGGTGATGTGTGCATAGGGATGAGAAATTAAATATGTGAGCACCACCTGGTTTTGAGATTTTGGGATTTCACAGAGCAATAGACAACAAAAGTGGGGGCTCATAGTTTTGTAACTTTCTATTTAGCTAAAAAGAGTAAAAACTCAGCTACCATCTGTGATCACCTTCATTTCATAACAAAAGGTATTTTAAAATAAAAAACATAAGGACATAATCTCAGGGGGGGGGCATTTTATAGAAAATGCTACATTTCTTTGTATTTTCAGCATTTTGCTTTAGGACCAGTGAAAACTTCCTTACAGATTGGCATGCATCAGAACTTCAGTAGTTGGGAACCACTGAGCCCACTGCTATGTCCCATTTCCAGGTGAGACAATTTGAGGGTCAGGAGTCACTTCCCTCAGAGTCAGGCTCTTCCCTCATGGGCAGTGAGTTAAGGGCAGTGAGGCAAGGCCTCCATCTCTTGATTCCAGATACATTCTTGTTCCATTACATCATCATGCTGTGTATTTCAGCTGTTTCTTCTGCTTTGCCAAGATTCAGATACTGTACCATCTATTCCTGTCCACTGTGGAGTATACTGGCCATTTTCACTTCCCTGCCAATATATCTGGGACCTAAGACACTTATTAAGAAACAAGCATTTAACAAAATAACCCTCTGTCTGGAGCCAAACAACATGGGATCCCTGTCTTCCCAAAGAAGAGTAAGATACGAGACAACAGGGAGTGACCTGGCAGGTATTATGCAAAGTGAAATATGCCAGTCAGAGAAAGATAATTAGCACATGATCTCACTCATATGTGGAATCTAATGAATGAAATAAATTGACAAAATAGAGCCAGAGACATGGAAGCACACAACCAACTGATGATTCTCAGAGGGAAGAGGGTGTGTGTGTGTGGGGGGGGGGGGGGGAAGGGGCAGGAAGAGATTAACCAAAGAATTTATATACATCTATAATAATAAAAGGGTAAGATTCAAATTGGTCATGTCACCCTCACAGTAACAACTGAACGGCAGGCTGTGTGGGGCGAAAAGGCTGGCAGGAAGGTTAGCGAGGGATGGCCTTACAACTGAGCAGCAGGCTACGTGGGGTGACCAGGTCGACACGGGGGTCAGTGAGGGTTGACCAGGCCAGCAAAGGGACAGTGAGGGGGGCAACCAGGCTGGCAGGGCAGCAGTGAGAGGCGAGCAGGCCGGCAGTTAGGGGGAATCAAGCTGACAGGCAGAGGCGGTTAGGGGTGATCAGGCTGTTAGGCTGGCAGGCAGGTGAGCAGTTAGGAGCCAGCGGTCCTGGGTTGTAAAAGGTATGTCCAACTGCTGGCAACTGGACATCCCCTGAGGGGTCCCAGATTGGAGAGGGTCCAGGCCGGGTTGAAGGGACCTCATCCCCTTGCACAAATTTTGTGCACCGGGCCTCTAGTATATACATAATCCATGGATACAGGCATTAGTGCAGAGAAGGCCTGGGGAGGGAGCAGAAGTGGGGAGGAAGGAGTTAATGGGGGGAGGGGAGTGGAAGCATCTGCAAAATTTCCAACAATAAAGATAAATTAAAAAAAAAGAAAGACAGTAAGGTGCCTCTCACCTGATCTTCATATAAGCTGCAACTCCAAACACCAGCAACACCACGGCAATGACAGTCACAGTAATGGCGGCGATGCTGCCTGTGAAGGGGGAAAGGCACAGAGAGATGATGAGAAAGGGGAGTCACTCCAGATCCTTTTGCAGTGAAGTCAGAACTGGAACAAAATCCAGGGTCTTAATTATATTACCAAAATGCTTTTCATGCTATGTGAGATTTTGGGAAATGGTCAGTATTTAGTAAGATGGTTTTGCTGGCCTGGAGATCAGAGAACAGCCCACAGTAATACTTGATTATCTTCTTAAGAATGACACCAATCTGCTGTTGCTGCAGCTGCTGTCTACGGTGGTAGGGGATTTAAAATACCCTGAAATCTTACTTTGTTATTTTATAAACTCTGGTTCCTCTTTCTATCATTGGCAAAATATTGGGAGTCTTAGGATGTTTTGTTGGAGGATTACTACAAAGTAATGAGGTTGATTTTTAAATAAACCAGAATCACACAGTTGTATTAGTAGTGTCTGCTTCAAAAGGATCATCTTGGTAGGAGAGGCACTAATCTTAATGATGGCATCTAATCAAAGCATTTCAAAAAATTCCTCTTTGGGAAGTATGTCCAGTTTTCATCCTTGAAGGTGAATTTGATTTTATAGAGAATAAAGTCAAGCTCGGTCTAAAAACAAGATCAAGTCTAGTAGGTCACAGTATTTTCTGTTTATAGACTTAATCTGGTACAATTACAATGTATCATGAATGTTTTATTGTGTAGTTTGAAATGGGGTTCCAAAGGCAACCATTAATGAGCAGTTAAAAAACAACAACACACCACCCACCCCTTTGAGCATGTAGCCTTGAAAGAATAACCATACCGATTCCAAAGATTACTACTTTGAAACACAACACTCTTTTTGTGTGAGCTCTGGACTAATAATGTATATAGTTCACTTTTACTTCACCTTAGAAATGCCAAGAATCAATTGAGCTCTTGTCCCCTATAGTTATATTGACTTTCTGGCACAAATGCTATTATTAGGGACCCCACTTACTCTTTCAGGCCACCGAGAAATTATTTACTACTTCAGCAAATGAATAGGCCTCTGAGAGCTGAGGTGGTTCGTTACTAAAATAGAGACTAAGACCAGAGCTGGGTGTGTCCACACAAATAGACTGTATTGCACCATTTCAGAGCTTCCACACTCTGGACACTCACTCACATGCCCATTTCCTTCTCCCAGAATCTTTAGAGCATGAATAGCATAACCATCAGTACATTTATCTTCACTTTTATTTTATTTATTTTTTTTTTTACTATTGTAAAGGTAGCATTATGGCACTAAATGCTCCAATGTGCAGACCAGATTAAATAGAGAAAGTTTAAGGTCAGATGTTCTTATGAAAATCCTCCACTCCTATTTTGAAAGGCTGTACTTAGCTTCTGGGCCTCCAAAATGCACTGAAATGAGAGCAATTTCATGTTCATGGAAGCCTATTGACAGCATTTTTAAGAGCTTATTAAGAGGAAGTATTACTACAAGGATAGGTGTTAGGAGTATTTCAAGTTTCAAAAAGATACAGTGGTTGCAATTAAGAGCAAATTTAAAAATAGGCATTTTAATTTAATTCAGCCTCTTTAAAAAAGTGGGGTATGGTTGGTTTCTCTATAACTCTTTTTAAAAAAATATATATTTTGTTGATTTTTCACAGAAAGGAAGAGAGAGGGATAGAGAGTTAGAAACATCGATGAGAGAGAAACATCGATTAGCTGCCTCCTGCACACCCCCAACTGGTGATGTGCCTGCAACCAAGGTATAATACATGCCCTTGACCTGGAATCGAACCTGGGAACCTTCAGTCCGCAGGCTGATGCTCTATCCACTGAGCCAAACCGGTTTCGGCCCCATAACTTTTCTTTCTTGCCCAGGGATAGTTTAATATAGGAAATTGTAGGTTTGACCTTTCTCAAACTCGCTTCCCTAACTCTGAGCAGTTGAATTCCCTCCAATTGTTTGATTTACTGAATTTATTTATATGCCACCTGTTCCTAAAGATAAACCAGGCAGTTTTCCAACTCAAGTGCAGTTCTTTCTTTAAA
Organism: Pipistrellus kuhlii; assembly: GCF_014108245.1. Taxonomy (NCBI): domain Eukaryota; kingdom Metazoa; phylum Chordata; class Mammalia; order Chiroptera; family Vespertilionidae; genus Pipistrellus; species Pipistrellus kuhlii. Next base: position 155,609,244 of record NW_023425404.1, read on the forward strand.
AAAAACAGCAAGTGATTGAGTGACCTGCTTCTCCTCGACCTGACTGGTAGCTGTCTAGTATAACCATGGTTTTCAAATGGGGTTCTTTAAGGCCACCTTTTCTTGTTCAGGGATAGCCCGTGCGACCAGAGCTGTAATCAGCAGGTGATTTTCTACCTGATGGGGCCTTGAGGGAAGCTGAGCAAAGGGGAACTTCTGAGGGTTGGCACTGCCCATCGTGAGACCAAAACATGCCGGGTAAAATACATTATACTTTGGACCATCCTATTAACTATTCTGCCACCCACCAGCTCTCCTCAGAGGGTGCCAGCCTTGGGAGCAAAGGTCATCTGGAACTAGGAGACCTTTATCAGGCCCCTCACTTAGGATGTCTTATGTCCTGAGCTCCCTGTCACCTCCACAGCATCTGCCACTTTCAGAAGCAGTGGGGAACCTCCCCCTGGGAAGTTCCACACCTTAGGGCATCTTAATTTGAACATATGAGGGGGTGGCTGAGCCAACATTAGCACAGCTTTAAATGGTAACAGAAAAGGCTTCATTTCCTCCTTGTGAAAACAAATGTCATTTCCTACTGAGTTCTGTTTAAACTAAACTGGAATTCCCCTTCTCCTCCCACTCTTTCTTTTTTCAAGGTGGGGCAGGGAAAGAGAACATGAGGAAGGTGCAGTGGGGCATGGTGGCTTTGCCCTGTGAAGGAAAGTGTGGACAGTTGGTGGGCAGTGCACTGGGTGTGGGGTGGGGTGGCATTACAGTCCTTCCTCATTGGGATCTGATTAGGTGTGACTCACACTGTAAAGTCTGGGAGCCAGAAAAATTAAGATAGAATTGGAATACATTTATCTGTGTATTTCAGAAGCCAAGATACAAGAATATTCCATTGTGCTAGCACATTGCACCATGCCAATGTGTTCTGCCTTACCAGAGGACTATTGGAGATCTAGGAGCCAAAGCCTTCTTGATTTATGGACCTCCACGAAAGCTCAGATTTCTCAGGGTGCCATTTTACCACTTTCATAAGAACCCAGAACCAAAAAAAAACCAAAAAAACACACAACAGAACAGGCAGAAGAGTAACCTACTCCAGCGTTTTTCAACCGCTGTTCCGCGGCACACTAGTGTGCCGCGAGATGTTGCCTGGTGTGCCGTAGGTGCAGACAAGACAAGAATTTTATAATTTTTCACTATTTTGTTTACTTAATATTTCATAATAAAGTAATTATAAAATACTTTCTTTGTGTTTATTTGATTCCTATTCAAGAGAATTACTTTATATATAGTCAATATAGGCACAGAGTTAAATTTTTTAACATTTTCTAATGGTGGTGTGCCTTGTGATTTTTTTCATGAAGCAAGTGTGCCTTTGCCCAAAAAAGGTTGAAAAACACTGACCTACTCTATATTTGCAGGTGGTTACTCTGGGCTGGCATTGGGCTGAGAATTTTACAGCTACCATCTCATTTCATTCTGTCTGTGACCTGAGTCAATTACTCCCATTTTATGGATGAGAAAGTTAAAGCTCAGAAAGATTAAGGGCTTGATTCGGGTTTTACAATCTGATAAATGATTAAGCTAACATTTGAACCCAGAGTTGGCATTTGTAATCATTGGCATACTGGTTGCTTCCCTGGCCCTTTTCTCAGCTTGGCCAACTCCTACTCTTTCTTCATGACAATTAATATAAACCCCTCTGAGAAGCTTTCTTGACACCCCAAGCAAAATACAGTGTTGTTGTATGTTAGCTCCTCATATCTGCTCCATTCAATTACTCTGTGGTGAGCTTCCCCATGCAGATTCTAAACCTATTCATCTTATATCTCTTTCCCCTTCTTACCACACCCTTAGCCCCAGCCACAGTCTATAGGCCACAGTGGGTACTTAACTCACTCATTTAATGTTGAATGAATAAATGTCATACTGGAAAAAAAAAAGTAACTGGCAGTCTCTGAGCTCAGTCACTGAGCCAAAAAAGTTCCCAAAGCAGCAGGCTCCCCACCTGTCCAATATGGAGTCCCCTGGCCCATCTCTTACCTGAGTATCTATTCCTGTGATTCTATTTCATTGGTCCAGAGGACGATGGAGCTGAGGGAGAGTTATTTTAGGAATAACTGTCTGAATAGGGTCAGATCATTTCCTTGAAGGAGCCAGAGCCAACTCTCAGAAGACTATGCTCCTGGTCTGACCTGGTCAGACTCCTCGAGGAAGGAGACTGCCCTGGAGGTCATCACCTGACCTGCCTTGACTCTGTTCTAAGGTCCTGTGCAGTCCTGGAATAAACTGAGGCATTGTTTTTAAGGGATCTTTCCCTCCATATCTGTCTCTCCCACCACAGATACCCCCGTCTCTTTGTCACACTTTATGGACTCAGGAAGTCTTCCACAGTCAGAAGGGACTTTCCTGTCCAAACTACCCCCCTCCCTCTTCACTTGAAGGTGCCCTCCTGTTTCCCTGGGCTTAGCAATATTCCAAGTTCTTCAATGTTCCTCTGGGGACTCTTCTCATAGAGGCATTTTCTCTTTTCCTCCCTTTAAACATGAAAGAAATGTTGTAACTGTCTCCTTTGACAGGATACTTGCCAATTACATCCAACATGACAACATTAGGCTGTGATGGGGTGACCCTGAACCACCTCTAAAGAAAGAGCTTTTTTAGGCTCTTGGAGGTTATTTATTTACTTATTGTTAACAGCAGAATGTATTTTATTTTTTTTAATCTGTGAACTAGTTAATGGCTAGTATTTTAATAATCTGGTACATAAAGTTTCAAAGTCTAACACTTGGCAAAATTTTGTTTCACAAATTTACTTTTGGAATGACAGGGACTATGTACATCTTAGACTCCAAATTCAGACAAATGCCTTTTTTCCTTCCTCAAAATAAAAGCTTTAAGAAGCACAGTATAAAAATTTTAGATAGGTAGGCACTGAATAACTCTGTATCACGTGGCTGATGTCTTGCTTTAGCTGCAAGAGTAATGAGAATATTCTACACTTCATTTAATGGCGCATAGGAAACTTTTTGAGGAAGGACCTAGCTCTCCTCAAAGGGGAAAAACAAAACAAAAACTTTTTGGCTCATTTAGTTAATGAATTCCTTTCCAAGATTGCTTTTAAAAGGCTTATCTGGAAAAGCTATCTCGAATATGTCTACTACAACTATGCCTCATCTTATTCTGCATGAGTGTCATAGGATGTGAGAAGAGTACTATATGTGTGGAAATAAGTATATTTCCAAAATAATAATTTATCTGTTATAATAAAGCTAAATATACCTTTTCAAATCCACTGTTTTTACATAAATGCTGCCAACATATGATCTATGAAAACAATTTTAAATAGTTAAATTTATAGTATTTTTATAAATCTAATGAACAGATTGAAGTCATTATACTTTCCAATTTTTAAACACAGGGGATTTTTATCTGCTCTTGACATGTTGATTGCACTGGGTAATAATGATGTATATGATTCGGGGAGTGTTCTGGTTTCCTAAATTGTTATAAAAACAAAAGCCATGGCCAGAGGACAATTAACCACATTTGTTATTATTTTAGGAACCAAACTGAATGCTATCAAACATAATGTGAACTATAATAGTAGCCATAGGAGGCTTCAAGATGGCCTGGAAATTCATATCCTACAGTTCTTTATATATATATATATATATATATATATATATATATATATATATATATATATTGATTTCAGAGAGAAAAAGAGAGGAAGAGAGAAAAATATCAACGATGAGAGAAAATCATTGATTGGCTGTCTTCTGCATGCCCACATTAGGGATGGAACCTGCAACCTGGGCATTTTGCCATGACCAGAATCGAACTGTGACTTCCTGGTTCATAGGTCAAAATTCAACCACTGAGCAACACCAGCTGGGAAATCCTATAATTCTTGGTACCATATAAGTTGACTTCAAATCCCCTTTTTTGAGGGCATTCCAAAAAGTAATGGAAATTCACCCATTAAATTAAACCAAACTATTTGTTAGTACAGGAAGAAGTATTTTAGTTGAAGTGAACTTTGTTCTTTTGAAGGCCCAAAGATTATTGTCCAGGAAGCTAAAATTATCTTTATAACCTGGCCTTATGAGACATATCTTTTTACAATTGCTTTAATTACATATAGAGAAGAAAAAATTATATATTATCAGAGAAGTTTCCGAACTTAAAACAACACATAAGAGAAAAATTACTTAAAAGTAATTGTACTTATATTCCACAATTTGCTCAAATGCTGGTTTCCTTTCTATTTACACAACTTTTTGTTGTTTCTGTTGTTAATCCTCACTGAAGGATATTTTTTCCTTTGATTTTAAAAGGCAAAAGATTTATACGATCTGAAGAGAAACCAGAGTATTTTCCTTTGATTTTAAAGAGAGTGAAAGGAAAGTAGGGATGGGAAGAGAGAGAGAGAGAAAGAGAGAGAGAGAGAGAGAGAGAGAGAGAGAGAGAGAGAGAGAGAGAGAGAGAGAGAGAGAGAGAGAGAGATGAGACATACATCAATGTGAAAGAGATAACACTGGTCAGTTGCCTCCCATATGAGAGTAACCTGACCAGGGCTAGGATCGAATCTGCAATCCAGATACGAGCCCTTGACTAGGATCTGAACCCTCAACACTTCAGTGTGTGGGCCGACACTCTAACCATTGAACCACTCTGGCTAAGGCTCTACAGGGTTTTCAAAAATATATTCTTCACATTGTGTCTTAGTAACTGACTTATCATGAAATTTCAGGGAACCAGTTCTGTGAGTTTTTTTTTATAGCTTTGTACTGAAAGGTGGCAGGTGATCACATGCAATCCATGTGAGATTCGAACATGACATTGAGTGCATTTTCTGACGTGGATCATCCCTTTGATGCCACAGGTAATGCATCTGTTGAAAGATGGTACTGTAGATTTGGATTACTGCTGTCTGCATCTTCCAGCTTTTCTGTGTTATCTTCTCAAATAATATGGAATCTTGTAACTCTGGAATTAGATGCCAAAATGTTCCTTTGAAGCTTAGAAAAGTGGTTTTACTGGCGGATTTCCCCTTAATTCTGTCTCAGGATGTTCATTATTTACACAATAGCAACTCTAATAAATTCTTGACCTGGATAGATGCATGTGATTAGCACAACTGTTACACCTACTGCATCTGCACCTGGAACAAGTCCTAGATGAGGTGCATCGGCCTGAAATACCAACATATGCCTTCCTATGGGCACAGGGCCCACTAACAGAGTCTAAACCTTGATTATATTCTTCACTTTCTTCAGAGCCCACATCGATAATTTCCCACTTGAGGTCTTCAGACAGTTCCTCGATACACTGGAAGGTGATCTTGCACTGGAATGATTTGTAGACGGGTTATCCAGAACCACTACACTGTTCACCTGAACCTTTCCCATGTTGTGAAAACAAAACAAAAAACCACAAAACCACCCAATAACACAACAAACAAAAACAATAGAACTGGGGCTTGCTGGGCAAAATAAAGTCCAGCTCTGGAGAGAGCATACCCCGCCCTCATGCAGCCTGATGTCCTGCCTGGTCCTAGCTCTTTTAAAAGGTTGTTATTATAGCTTGAAATCTGGTATTGAGATCCCTCCTACTTTACTCTTCTTTCTCAGGATTGCTGTGGCTATTCGGGGTCTTTTGTTGTTCTAAATGAACTTTTGAAGAGTTTTTTCTAGGTCAGTGAAATATGCCATTGGTATTTTAATGGGGAGTGCATTGAACCTATAGATTGCTTTGGGAAGTATGGACATTTTGATGATGTTGATTCTACCAATCCATGAACATGGTATGTTCTTCCATCTGTTTACATCTTCCTCTATCTCTTTTTTCAGTGTCGTGTAGTTTTCCGTGTATAGGTCTTTTACCTCCTTAGTTAACTTTATTCCTAGGTATCTTAATTTTTTTGGTGCAATGGTAAATGGGATTGCCTTTTTAGTCTCAGTTTCTGCAAGTTCACTATTGGTGTATAGAAATGCCATAAATTTCTTGGCATTAATTTTGTATCCTGCTACATTGCCAAATTCATTTATTAAGTCTATTAGTTTTTTGATGGAGTCTTTTAGTTTTTTAATGTACAATATCATGTCATCTGCAAATAAGGATAACTTTACTTCTTCTTTTCCAATTTGGATGCCTTTTACTTAATCTTCTTGTCTAATTGCAATGGCTAGTACTTCCAGCTACTTATATACATGCATATAAGTACAACAAATGGACACAAAACTCTGGGGAGGGAGGGCATGTATGAGAAAGGGTGGGCAATGGTATATGTACAAAGATAATAATTTAATAAAAAAAATAAAAAATAAAGGAAATTTAACAGAATAATAAAAATAAATAAATAAATAAATAAGTAAATAAATAAATAAAAGGTTGTTATTGCTCTGAGAGAGCAGAAGGCAGAGGGTTGATGGTGGGAAGTTTCCAGAGGTGACAAAAATGTGAATGTCTTGCTCCTCTGTATCGATGACTCCTGAACCACATGGTCCTTGGAAATTCAATAGTCAGCTTATTTAGAATGCCCCTGTCAGTACTTTGACCAAGTCCCTGGGTCTGTGAGGACCTGATCTATTTTGAGAAGCGTCTTTAACAATCTCTTTGACTGTTTTTCAATATTTTTGCACTTTTCTTTCCTCTCCCTGGTCCAGGGAGTAGGTAAGAAATGGAGAAGAGAAGCAGATGGCCATTTTAGAGTGTGTGGCGGCTCTTCCAGTCAAGGTCACCCAGAGGAAAGGAACATCTCGTCTCAAAGGGATTCTTTCTCTGTAAAAGCACATGTCTGTGCTGGAGGAGGGAAGTGGGCCTGGTGAAGAAAGGGCTTGAAGGTTAGAGGTCTGTCTGAGCGTAGATTTCTCTTTGTTACCCTAGGAAAAGGCTCCTCCCTCTACAGCAATAGTCTCACATTGCAACTCCTTCCTCCAAACAGCAATGATAATAGAAGTAACAGTCAACAACAGAAAAAAGTGATAGCCATCCACACATTCTTGTTATTTATCCTGTGTCAGGGACTATTCTATGCTTCAGTTATTTCAATTAATGTAATGTAAATTTCCTCAATTTTACAAATGAGGAAACCAAGGCACAGAGACACTAAGGGCCCAGAACCACATGGTAAGGAGGAGAACTCGGACACAGGGCAGGTTCCATGCTGGTACCCAAGAAACTCTCCTGCCAACTTGGGCTCTAGCGATAGCTCTGCGTCTGCTTGTGGTAAAACCTGCCCCTCTGGGTTTTCCAGTGCAAATGCAGCTTCCTCTGTCTGCTTTCTATTGGTGATCCAGGAATCAGGCCTGCCTTGGGGCTGGATTAAACTTTGGAGCAGAATCTCCAATATCTCTACTTTTCACTTCCTGTCATCAGGAAACCTGTTTTTATTTTATTTTTTTTCTCTAAGAGCATTTGACCTACAAAGGTAGCATATAGTAAAAAATGTATATATAAATATAAATCTCTGTGGAGAAAACAAAAGTTTTACACTCGCCCAGGCAGGTGGCTGTTCCCCTCCCATGCATTTCTCTCTCATGCATTCATATCGGCTGTAGTTGAAGGACACACAGGGAGCTCAGGTTTGCAATTAATGCAACCTGGGGCACACAAGCCAGCACAGTCCCTGGTTATCAACATTTAAAAGTTTCTTCACTTCACTTACAATTACAATCTTTCCCAATGCAAATGAGGCTTCTTTCCCTCTGGAATTTATTATAACTACCTGTTTAGGTCACCCAGTCCCAGCTCTCCTTTGACTCCTGTAATGTGTGAACTAGACTGGATTTCTAAGAATAGCAGAGGGGACTCCCACCCCATTCCTTTTCCCATAGCACTAGGATACATCCATGACTGCACAGCAGTCCCAGGTCAATGTCAGGGAGCATTCCCTTCCTTCAAAGACTGTTCCAAACTCAGCCTTGGCTTAACAACAGTTCCTAGGGAATGTCTGTAGTATTGTGCCAAGAACACTAATGGAAGCATCGAGAGAAACAATCCTCATCATCAAAGTGATAGAAACCACCTTTACTGTGGCTACCTTGTGCCAGACATTAAGCTAGGCAGAGCCGGTTAGTAATCTGCAGTTTGAAGTTTTGAGGGTAGAGGGGGTGTGGTGTGAGAAACTAGGCTGGGGGTAAATCAGCTGCCCTCAGAACCCCTGGGAGAGGCCAGGAAGAACAGAGGGCAGGAGCTGGGCCCAGCAGTTGGGACTGCTCCAGGGAATGTGGCAGCTTCATGAATACTGCTTGTTGGTGGAGGCCCAAAGTGAAGAAAATGTGGCACAGGAGGGACAACTGTCCTGACTCAGCCACTCCCAGGAGTAGCAGTGCAGACATGAACAAAGACTTCACTTCTAAGTCCATGATGTTAAGTCTGTCCTCCCTTAACATGCTCCATGTCAGTTTCTGCCTTTCTCATATTTCCTGCAGGACAGATTCATAACTATTTCACAATTACTTTATATAATGAATATTACTCAGCTTGTGCTGAATTGTAATTTCTATTGGGCTAAGTGACATGGGTAGGAATATGAACTCTGTATCAGCCCCATTCCAGATCAGGATGGAGAGGAGGGTGGGGTTGGAGAGATTTCTGGAGAATAATTGAAAAAAGAAGGACAGAGGATCCCCTCTATTGTTTGTCCTGGATGAGAACTCTCCTGCTCTTCTGAAAATTCTTCCCTATAGCATGAGTGCCTTGGCTGTGTTAAGTTAGGTCATCTATACTCCTTGACTGGAGGACATAGATATTTCTATTCAGAAGTCAAGTCAGAAAGAGGGAAAAAGATCCCTGCATCTCTGCTATCTGAGTGTCCTAGATGCAATTAGTATTGAAATGCTTTAAAAAAATTATCTGGGATATTTTCAGTTTGGAGCAACTAGCTGCATGACAGTGGACAGGAGGGGTGTGTGTAGGGACAGAAGTCAGCCTTAAGGGCCAGATTAGGGGTCTCAACTCTGAAGTCAACTCTTTGTGAATGACACATTGAGGGGCCAATAAAGTACCGCAGAGTACTTTATTGTCCTGCTTAAGAGCTGCCATTCATCTACATGAACACAGAAAGAGGTTTTGGTTTTTGTTGTTACTTCCTTCTCTATCCCTTTAGTATTTCAAAGATGGAAATAAGACATGACCATGGATCAAACAATACCGAGGGAGAAAGCTGGCATGTGCCCTTTTTGAGACTCATCCAGTCTGCAGGTGAAGGCTCTTATTTCTTCAGGGTTCACCAGTCTTAGTAACTAAGATGTTCCACACTGGTTTTTTTCTTGGTTCAGAGAACATAAGCGAGAAGGAAGGGGATACTTCTCAGAGCCCAAGACAGAGTCCTAAAGTTGTTTGCTAAGCAGTGTGAAATTTGTCATTTTAATTATGGAATCCATGTGTGGAGCAGAGAGTCACAGTTTCAGATCACCTGTCCCAACACCTTGGCCAAGGGCAGTCACATCAGTATAATTACTGTGGCCCTAGGACTCAGAGATCTCTGGGAACCATTAGTGCATTTAGCTTTGCTCCGTGTAATTAATCACCAAGGCCAGGCAGGAACCTGCTTTTGAATACTGTATTTTACCCAGTTTTAACTTCTTCTAGATTAAGGGTTAAAAACTCTGGAAAGAAAATAATTTCCAAACGATAATGCCAGCTAAGGGGAGAGGGCAATCTCTTAGGGGCCAGTGGGGCCTCGGCAAAGTCCTATAGCTGAACCCTTGTCTCCTCCCTCCCCCCAAGGCTTTCTTCCTTCCAGCTAGAAATCTCTAGTTGTTTGCACTCTTTTACCCCTTTGCTTTGGATTTTACAAGTTTTGTGAAAGCATTACTACTTCAAATGTGAACATAGTTATTTTTCTCTTCCAACACTTTTTGTGTTATCCTTTTTTTGTATTGTGTGCTAGGCAGGTGCTTACATGTATCTTTATTATATAGAAAACTTATAGTAATAATCATTTTGGGAGTCTTAAAGTGTTTATAAACATTCTATTTCTTTTCAAGTGAAGAAAACCAAAGTCTTAAAGAGTCAACTGTTATTGGTATCCACACTGAGAATTAGGGACCCAACTGTAGTAATAATAACAGCTAACATTTATTTAGTGCTATGTGAAACACTTTATAAATTTGTCTCATTTAATCCTCATAGGAATCCTATAGGGCAAGCCAGTACTATTATTACCCTCATCTTACAGATGAGGAAAATGTGACACCCAGTGATAAATACAATGGCTCAAGTCTCCCATCTAACAAATGGCCTCATTGGGATCTGAGCCAGGCAGTCCGATGCTGAGATTGTACCATTAGTAACATTCTTGCCTTCTTGGAACCTGGCTTTGAAATGACCCCCTAATTTTTCCAAGTAGAAATATGGCAAATGGTTTTTGATGAATCACTTCTATGGATTTATTGAAATTATGTAATTTTAACCTACATTTACCTTCATTTTTTAGCCTGTCATCCAACCCCAAAGGCCATGAGCCCAATGATAAAAGCAAGATACTGTTAAATAAAATTTTGTCTCTTATTGGCCAATATTTCCCCCCCCTTTCCCCCCCTGAGAATTGAGAAACAAGTCATGTTGAGGAAAATATCAATGCAGTATCCATTATATGTTCTCTGAATACAGTGCTCCTGACTGGGGTGGGATTTTTAGATCCTTTTATGATAAAGATGATGGGCCTGTGATGATTCATTCTCACTTTCCTGATATTATTTTATAACCAAAAAGACATGCTCTTGAGTCAGAAAATTACAGTGAGGATTCATTTTGGATATGGAATCAGGCCTTTACCAATCTGTTTTCTCAGTGAGCCAATAAGCCATAGATTCATTAATGCTATCAGATGTGCTTATAAGCTAACTTGCTTTTCTCAGTGAAGCACTTCCAAAGTCATTTTGGTCATATATAACTGGCAAGAGCATTTGAAGCAGGAAGAAGAAATTGTCCCATGGAGGCAGCAACTCTCTAAATGTAATGAATGGTGACATTGAAGCAATTAAACTACGTCACATGTATGCTGTAGAAGTGTTGTAAGGAGTTGTATTCTGGTAGATAACTTAAATGGTAACTAGCTGATTTTATTACCTTGGCATATATTTTTTTCAAAGGATAGTTTGTAACTTTTTCAAATTCAGATTAAGATTTAAGTAGTAAAAGTAAACCAAAGGAGAAATAAAAGCAATGGAGAAAAGAGTTCAGAATAATATTTATCTAAAACAAAGTCTGACCATTGAAGCTCCTTATGAGAGTTTACTTGGCATTAGCAAGCTTTAAGGTGTCAAGTTTAAAGAATTGAGCACAAAAGAAAAAGAAAAAAAACACATAAAAAATGTGAGTGACAGTTTTTTACAATTTGTAACTTGTCAGCCCTTAATCCTTGGAGACCAATGATAAGAGTCAGCATGGTGGGAAAAGAGAGGAATGGCAGCAGGAATAGGGTGGGCAGAACCCAGAGTGGCAGCAGCAAGCTCTTTAGACAGTATAATGATGGGGGGGCATATTAGAGGAGTACACAGGTATTAATATGGACTAAATGCCTGGTTCCTCCCAAACTCATATGTTGAAATTATAACTGCAAGGAGGTGGAGCCTTTGGGAGGTGAAGTCAGGAGGGTGGAGCCCTGGTGAATGGGATTAGTGCCCTTATGGTGGAGATCCCAGTGAACTCCCTTTCCCCTTTCACTGAGTGAGGACACAGAGGAAATACAACGTTGTATAAACCTGGAACTCAGCTCTCACCAAATACTGAATCTACTAGTAGATTCCCCAGCTCCGAGAACCCTGAGAAATAAATTTCTGTTGTTTAAGTCACCCCATCTGTGGTATTTTTTATTATAAAAGCCTGAACAGCCGAAACCGGTTTGGCTCAATGGATAGAGCGTCGGCTTGGGGACTGAAAGGTCCCGGGTTCGATTCCGGTCAAGGGCATGTACCTTGGTTGCGGGCATATCCCCAGTAGGGGGTGTGCAAGAGGCAGCTGATCGATGACTCTCTCTCATTGATGTTTCTAACTCTCTATCTCTCTCCCTTCCTCTCTGTACAAAATCAATAAAATATATTTAAAAAAATAAATAAATAAATAAAAGCTCTAGCTTAAAATAAATAAAAGCCTGAACAGATTAAGACAACAAAGGTGTTTAATTTTTTTTCATTCTCAATTCCAAGGTCCGCATTTATGAAGTTCAGAAAATATGTAAATTTATGGTCTACAGCTTGATATTTTGTCATTAGAAGTCATTCATTTAGGAATTCATCAAACATTTATTGAGCACCTACACTGAGTTAGACACTGTTAGTTACTGGGGATCTATGTGTAAGCCCAAACAGGCAAGGCCCCACACCAAGTACTTGGAAAGGCAGGGTAAGCAATGTGCAATGCTGCCACACAAGCACATGAATAATCATACACTGTGGAGAAGAGAGGCAACTGAATTGTGACAGGTTGTCACTGGGAAACCACAGCTGGACTGGGGCCCCAACAGAGCTTTCCTGAATAGATAACCTTTGAGCTGAAGCCTGAGCAATGAGTTGGAATTAACCAGGTTAAGTAGTGTGTTGGTGGCTCTTTGTAGAAGGATCTGGATAAGGAAAGGCTCTGTCTCAAGAGGGAACTCAGCAGATCCATGGAACTGAGAGATAGCCAACATGGCGGTGCAGGGGGTGAGATGAGGGAGAAAGACCGGAGAGGCTCCACCCTGTGGGCTTGTAGATTTAATGCTAAGAGCAGAGGATGCCCAGAGGGGTTGGTGGTAGTGTGTCTGTTTTTTACCAATTAGTCCAATGTGTGTGATCCAATGAAATCTGTGTCTAATTGTCATTCTGGCTGCTATGTGGAGAATGGGCAAGATGTGAGATGGGTGCAGGAGAGGAAATGAAGGGCCAGTTAGGAAGCTATTAGAAGGTTATGGGAGTTTTGACATGAGAGTAAAATTGAAAAGAAATAGGTGAATTGAGAGCTACTAACAGTTCAAAATCAATAGTATTCAGTGGTGGAGAGAACCCAGGCAGTGAAGGACAAGTGAACTGAAAAGATACTATAGGATGCTGGGCCTGGGCATGTACAATGATATAATATTTGTAAAGCTGAGCCTAACATAAATATAATACTTTCTAGGATTATTGCTTCCTGATATATTTTGGGCATTCCAAAAGAATCTGATCAATAAAAGTTTATGAATATTCTTTTACATGGTCTTCTCACTTATGATTTTTTATTAAATCATCATTTTCACCTTTAACATATATTTAATACATCATCTAAATATGATGGTCATTAACACACATATTTTTACTCCTAAATTTTTTAGTGACTACTTTAAAAGTTATTTTCACATTTTTTGGAATTCTTTTCTTTCAAATTTATGTTCATTTTAACCTGGAATAAGCAGATGTCCTGTGAAGCTAAAAGTCCCTTGCAGGTATGGGCACATAGTGTCTAGATGTCTGTGCCTGCTTAGAGCCCTTTATTTAATAGTTTTATTAGAACAGTTTATGCTGAACAAATACTGGGGTTCAGACTAGCAATTTAAAGTTCAAAGGCCTTTACCAATTTTCAGAATTATGTGTCCTTTTTGTAATGGGAAGTATAAGAGACTAGAAGATCAGCAGACACTTGGATTTTACAAAAGAAAGAGAATATTCCCTTCGCAACAAGTGCAGTGAGTCTAATTCTAAAGTTTGCCTATGCAAGAAGTGATGATGTCTTGAATATAACTTGGTGTGCAACATCAGTTAATCCCTGAAGCATTTGCTGAGCAACTAATTGTGCACAGCACCATTCAATTTAGCTCAGCGAGTCAGAAATACTCCATAGTCATAGTTTCCAGCCTTGAAGAGCTTAGATTTAATAACATAGGTGACCCAAATTTAACACATCACAGTTGTCTCTCTTCCTTTAAAAGCAAGACAAAAACTGAAAAAACAAAAGTCAAAACTCGTTTTTTCTGGACAGCTGCCTTGGATGACTGCTACTACCACCTGCTTCTCCTCTCATAGGGCAGCCCCTCCCTGTGACCCAGCGGCCGGCACTCGGCATGTGGCAATATTCCACGTCACTCATTTCCACAGAAGTTCTGGAGGCCACTGGTCCTCCCCAGCTTTTCTTTTCTGTGAATTCAGGTAAGATGGTGTGGCGAAAGGAACACTTGATTCAAGGTCAGTCAGGAGAACTAAATTTGAGTTTTGGCTGGGTCACTCAGGTGAGAATTGGAGTAAGTCACTCTGGGCCCATTTCTTCACTTGTAGAATGGATAGCCGCAAGCTCACCTCAGTCACTAGCTCCATCCTTGCAACATGCATATACTCAGCAAAACTCATGTGAATATGAGCCTCATTCCTTTGGCATAGGGTAATTTAAAGAAACAATCTGAATAGTATAATAAGCCAAAAGGACCCTGAAAGATTACCTCCCCTGTACCTAGTTTATAGCTAAGAGCTCTTACAGTCAGAGTAGTTAGTGACGTGTCCTGTCAGTGACAATGGCAAGCCACAGACCAAGTATAAACTGGTCTACCTGTTCCTAAGCCTGAACGCCATGAAACTGAAAACACACATTTCTTCTAGTTGAAACCTATTGAAATGTAATTCTTAGCCTTTCCTTCCCCTGAAGAAAAGCCTTTGGTGACTATCAATGCCCTGGTAAGTAAAGTAAGTCATCTCATCCTGCTACTTGGGGTCCTCTAACACTTGTTCTGAAATCCGACTTCCTGCTTTCCTGCAGTGTTCCTCTCCACAAAGTCTGGGATCCAACAAGCTACAATAGGTTATTTGACATGTTGTGTACATGCTAAATTGTAAACTGCATGAGGGAGTGACCGTTTTATTTATTGCTGAATTCCCAGTACTTAACCAGACGCCTAACTCATTGCAAAAGCTCAATAAAAGTTTGGTGAAATAGTGGGCATTCTTCTTTATGATAACTGTATCAGCAACAAGAAGAAGAAAGACAATAGCAAAATGGTAACAATAATAATAAATCATAAAATGATGCTGTAGGAAAATAATAATCACAGTTATCGACAGAGCCATTGCTCAGTAGCTACTATGATGCAAAGTTATTTTCCCAATAAGACCTGACAATAATGCTGTCATGTGACTATCCTTTTCCCCTCTTCCTGATGAGAAGGCCGAGACTTAGAGAGATGAAATAGCTTCTCTGGAACTGGTTGGTTATTGAGGCTCAGTTCTAGGGGTTGGGAGTAACATACATCTTCCTGTTTGTGAACAAGATTCCTTGCTTTCCTGGAGCTGACAGTCTAGTGGTAGAAAACGGACACCTACTCACCAAGTGAGATAAAGTCAGAAAGTGATAAGGGATCAAATGGAAAATAGAGCAGCATTGAAGGGATCAATGGTGATGAGTTTATTATTTCAGACAGGAGTGTGAATGAAGGCTTCCTTTTCGTGAGTCAAGACTTCGGGTAGCTGTCATCTCTGACAAGGAGTGAGCCCAAAAGACCTGGCAGGAGACTGTATTAGACACAGGAAGTAGTAAGTACACAGTCCCTGAGGCAAGAGTGTCCTGGGTCTGTTTGAGAATAGTAAGACTGCCAGTGTGTCTTCTGGTAAAAGAGAAAGGAAGTGAAAGCAGGGAGGCTGTGTGGGTTCGGATCATGCTGAGCACTGTAGGCATGACACAGACGTGGGCTTTGCTCAGACTCAGGGAAAGCCAGGGGAGTGTTAGAGCTGAGCAGTGACAGGTTTGTCCTCGGTTTCAAAAGGATGATGAGTAGTGAGTTCAGTTGAAGGAATATTAAAGTCACACTTTGCTCAGTAGCTACTATGATACAAATTTATTTTAGAGATGACAGAGGGTGAGAGGAGACTAGGTTCTGATGGACTGGAATATGTGAGAAAGAAAGGAGTCTAGAATTAGCCCAATGTTTTTAGTCTCCAGAACTGCAAGAAGAGAGGGAGAGGTTGAGGGAGAAGCAGACTGAGGGTTGAGGAAATCGGTAATTCATGTTATACATATTAAGTGTGCGAGGCCTATGAGCCACCCACATGAGGAGTGTGAGTTAGCTGACAGCTGGATTTACATGTCTTTAGTTCAATGAAGCAAAACAGGTGTAGGATTTTACATGTCAGGATTATCAGCACATGGATGGCATTTTAAGTCATGAGACAGGATGAGGTCATGTCAGGAGTGAGTGTAGAGAGTTCAGGGAGAGAGGAGGGCAGTACTGGCCCCGGGGTGCTCCAGTGTAGGAAGATGAGGAGTGAAATAAGGCAGCCAGCCAGGTAGGTGAAGAAGCAATAGGGAGAGTGTCCTGGAGGCCAAGTGGACAGTGTTATAAAAATGAGGGCAGTGACCACCTGTGTTAAATGCTGCTGATAGGTCAGGTCAAGCCAGGCCTAAGGATTCACACCAGACTTGGCAAAGTGGAGGGCACTGGATACCTTGACAAAGCAATTTTGGTGCTTATAATTTCTGAGAGCATTCTGAGGTCAGGTGAGTACAGCATCAACTATCACTTTTGCACAAAGTGCCCCAATTGCCTCCTTAGGCCTAAATTTTCTTTATCTCCTACAACTTGGCACCATCTTGGGATCTTCCCTAATTCCTCTAGTCAAATTGAACTACACTAGCTTTAACCTTGTTTTAGAATTACTTATTGGTTACTATGGATGGTTGAATTCTTGGATTAATAGAAATATGCTATGTGAACCTCCACAGAATAAGACAAGATGCTAAGTAACAGTGTGATATTATTACTATAGTAGGTCCTCGGGTTATGTAGGAGATCCGTTCCTACTGTGTGAGGTTTTCACCATAAGTTGGAACCCACCCCCATAAGCACATATGTCACTCACATGGAGCACATACCCAGCAGTAATGAAATGAAACAGTAAAAACATTTCAAAGAAAGCTAATAATCCCTGACCTTGTGGTAAATAAATAATAAAAAACATAAAGCACATATGTACATACATCGAAATGATGGAACTTTTTAAAAATAAATAAATAAATGGGAGATGGCAATGTAACCGTGAAACAGCGTACGTTGAGTCCAACGTAACCCAAGGACTGCCTGTATATTATATACACTGTTCAGGCAGCTAAACAAAAACATCCCTAAATAGCAACCTGTGAGCAGTCTCAGGGTGCTGTTTGATGTGTGGGGCTGAGAGAGGAGCAGTGCAACAGTGATGGGTGCTGAAAGAAGACTTGATTGTGGTTTTGAGGATCTGGGCTCTGAGCCCAGCTCTGCCACTAAGTGGTGTAACCTTTTGTGAGGCACTCCAAACTTCTGGGACATAATTTCTTCACCTTTGAAATGAACAGATTGTATCACATCTGCTCAAACATCCCTCCACCTTGTTCTTTCTCATTCATATTAAGAGTGACTTGAAATCCAAAAGGACAGGTCTTATACTCCTTATGCTTCTTTGCATCAAGCACAGGGTCCTAGGAAAGGCATACTTCATAGTCTTTTATTTAACAGGGGATAAATCCTCTTTGGTCTGAGAAATGGAGTCTGGTCCTTGCTCAGTGATCTCCCTCTAACCTGCCACATTTACTTTTTGTCCAGTCATTCAATCCTTCCTTCCTCCATAACTCTGGAGTTCCTACCAGCTACAATATCCTCTGGAACTTTATAGGGTCATGACCAGCTCTGACACTAATTTTGTATCTCTTGACCTTGCTGGCTTAGAATTGAGGAAATTAAGATACATGGTCTAACACATGAGCCAGAATATTGGAACAGGACTGTTAGATATTCTAGCCCATGAACCTAAGGCACTTGTGGAAAGTAGTAAGACCTATCAGATTATGGAGATTCTTACATGCCCATCTCAGAATGTGTGGATCCACCATGTCTGGAGTACTCCGGAGTGGGTAGAGAGTGGTGAAAGGGAGATCAGTGAGAAAACTGAAGAAGCAGTGCACACAGGTGGCGATGAGGATCTGAACTAGGACAGAGAGAAGAGATAGGGCCACTGCCAGCAAGCTGCCTTTTAGGGCACCTTGGTTAGGGACAGTCCTTTAGACACTGAGTCAAGTCAACACCCACTCTGCTCCAGGTTCCTAGACTATGCTAGAGATATTACCTGCATGTTGGGAGCATGGAAAGTATCAGGCAAGGTGGCGGGTGGGAAGTGGGATAGAGACAGAGACAGAGACAGAGAGACAGAAAGGGCACATCTAAATGCGGTGTGATATACCTGGCTGGAGGTATAAACAGGGGTGCTTATGGGGAGGGAGCTGCACAGAGGAATCTACCTTTGAATCTGATGTGCTAGATTTCTTCCTTTTGCCTCTCAGGATCCACTCCCACACTTCTCCCCTCTGCTCTCTGCCCAGGCCTCCAGGAGGCTGACCTGTATGGACCACATCAGTGGGTTTCCCTGTCCTTGACTTCTGTATATCAGAGCTTGGAAGAGGGAGACAGAGGGCAGAATACTGATTCCCTTCACTCTCAGGAGGTTAACTTTGGGTTAGTTGTGTCTCTCAACCAAGAGTCATTGCTGCTCTCAAGGTGGTCTATTCTACAAGAGTTTCTCCTTTGGGTTCTGGTTACATGGCCTAACTTGGCCTAACTCATAGCAACTTTGCCATTATGGTCTCCTGTGGTTCCCCTGCATGCTAGCCAAACCTTTGTAACGAATTCCTTTATGTCGGTTTGATTGAACCTCCCTTTCTTTTTTTTTTTTTTTTTAATATATTTTATTGATTTTGTACAGAGAGGAAGGGAGAGAGACAGAGAGTTAGAAACATCGATGAGAGAGAGTCATTGATCAGCTGCCTCTTGCACACCCCCTACTGGGGATATGCCCGCAACCAAGGTACATGCCCTTGACCGGAATCGAACCCGGGTCCCTTCAGTCCCCAAGCCGACGCTCTATCCACTGAGCTAAACCGGTCCCGGCTGAACCTCCCTTTCTTGATGGGACTTTCACTGGTCTACTAGGCTTTTGAAATAAGTATTTGTAATTCTTTGGGGCTTTATTCCCTAAGGAATCACATCTTGTTCATCTTAGCTGTATCTCTCCCCACCTTTACTGTCTAATAAAGTTTCTATTCATAGTGATTGTTTATATTTTTTCCCCAAAGATGTTAATTTCTCCTCACAGCCATTTCTTTCACCCCAGGTGGTGTGTCTGAAATATTCCCCTCTCAGTCCACCCCTACACAGGACTACCCAGAAAAGAGCTTCAGCCCCATGTTTCCCCTTCACCTGACTGTTCTTACTTCCCTGTTTCTTAATAAAAACTCCAAATGTTCCCACTAAATTATTTTCCTGCTCAGTTGCCTAAAGTTTAGTTTCCATGCCAAGGCCAGATGCTTGTGACCTCAGAAAAGACCCTAAATCTCTCTCCATCATAATTTCCGAGATTGCAAAATCAAGATAAAATAATACTAACTTCACAGGGTTGCTGGGAAAATCAAAACAAATGTGACAACCTATAAAATTTACTGTGTTCCTCCTGAAATATATCAATGACTCTAAAGAATAAATAAGTTCTCTATATCCTCCTCTTACTTTTTTAGACTGGTTTTCATAAACACTTTGTTAGTACAGAGCAAAATTTTAAAAATAACTGATATCCCCTGAGCACTTAATCCCTGTCAGGAACTGTTCTAAGCACTTTATATATCATCTCATTTAATCTCCACAAGAACCATATGCTATAGAACCTCTTGTATGCCCATTTTACAGGTGAGGATGAATAAGGCCACAAAGTGATGAATTAACTTGCCTAAGGTCAAGAGCCAGAATTGAAACTTGGGAAGCTTGACCAAATGCCATGCTGTTAATGCCTTTGCTTACATATTGTCATTCATTTACATTCTCTGTGACAAATCATAAAATTGGCAATTGGCCACAAGTATCGAGATATCATGTGGAAATTTTGGGGAATTATACTTCAACTTGTGTTTCACTCCAAAATTCAAAGTTGACAAGTTGTGTTTGGTTAACTGAGTTGCTTTCTTAACATCTCATGGTCAAAATGGTAGTAGGGTTCTAAACGGAGACTCACCTGAACTTAGTGCATGTTCCACTTCCTGCATGATCACCCTTGGGGAGGCGGTGGTGGTCTCAATATCTACCAGGATACAGGTCACTTTGGCTGGCACAGTTGTTTGGGGCGTTTTCTCTGTGGGCACCAGCTCCGACGTGACATGTGGAGTGGGGGTATGGCCAGAGCTGTGCTCCTGTGCTGGGGACTCGCGCGTGGTTGGGGCTCCTGTGGTCTTGGTGCTGGTCTCAGTGGAACTGTGGTTGGTGTTGTCCAAGACAGAAGAAACCTCTGGGGGTGAGGTTGATAGAATTGGCGGTGGTGAGGTTGATAGGGCTGGGGGTGAGGAGGCTGGAGTCTGAGCGGAGGTAGGTGAAGGAGACTCACTTAGGGACCTCGACCCTGTAGCTGACACACTTGCCTCTGGAGTGCCCAAGCTGTGCTCTGTGGGCGTGGGTGGCGTGGGTGTTAAGGGGACCTCACTGCTTGTTGATAAGGCATCTGTATTTGGGTCTTCCAAGGTCAAGGTGGTCTCCTGTCCTGTGGGCACCATGACAACATTTTTGGGGGTTACAGGTGTCTGTACAGATGTCACTGTAATGGGGGGCACTGAGTTGCTGGGTGTGCTGCTGGTGGGGGAGGCAGGAGGGCTCTGTGGAGAGCTTGTCCAGAAGGTCGTTGGCGTTGGCAAGATAATCTTTTCCATCAAAGAAACAGGCAAGGGGGCTGATGTAGGCATGCTCTGCACTCTCAGTCCTGTGGAAGAGCCAGTACAAAAGTGGTTAATGTGTGAAAACCTGAGAGGCAAGGTTGTTTTGCAATTCCCATTTTGCATTGTTCACCCTCAACTGTGAAAGTGACTTAAATATTTTTTTCCCATTTCCCTAGCTGGTTTGGCTCAGTGGATAGAGCCTTAGATTACAGACTGAAAAGTCCCTGGTGGATAGAGCCTTAGATTACAAACTATAAAATCCCTATCAAGGGGACATGCCTGGGTTGTGGGCTCGATCCCCAGTAGGGGGTGTGCAGGAGACAGCCAATCAATGATTCTCATCATTGATGTTTCTATCTCTCTCTCCCTCTCCCTTCTTCACTGAAATCAACAATAATCTATTAAGAAATATTACCTTCCCCCTAATTGCTCTCTCTTTCTATGTGGCTATCAGTAGAAACCAGCCTGGAGGCTTAGTAAGAGCATTTAGCGGATCAGTCAAAGCAAGTCCAGCCAATTCATGGAACAATCTAATCTTGCCTCCTACTTGCTTCAAAGCTAGCCCTTATAAAGTGAGACTCTCTGGAGGGCTGGCTCTATGGGAATTGGTCTGGATTGCTGAGGGCCCTGCTCCACATGCCTATGTGGGAATGCCTATGGTTTGTGTGGGGTGGGGAAGGCATGGTTGGTGAATGGAAAGCTGGAGGAGCTTACTGGTTGGCTTTTCCCTGCCCCAGGGTTGTGAGCTCTGTATTTATGCCCAGGGATGCAAGGTCTATGGGCTTGCTGGCTGAAATGAAAAAAAGTGTGAGCACTTTCCCTGCAGAGGAGGAAAGGCAGGAGGTCCAAGAATAAAAGCTGAGAGGAGGATCTGAGGTTAAGATATATTTTCTGAAACTGGAACTCCAGACTTTTGAATTTTAGCCTGGGGTCTTTATGATTGTATCATTTTACAAAATTTTCTTCACATTTTGTAAAATTTATAATTAGTTTTCTTTCTTCCTCCTTCCCTCCATTTATCCATGCAATTTAATTAATTAATTAGTTCATTCTTTCCTTCAAGTATTTAATAAATGGCTTGTATGTGCTAGCACCCTGCTAGAATCTGGGCTTATTATTTCATTTTTCTGTGAAACTTCTTTTAATTGCCTCCCCAATTGCTCTTTGCCATTTGCTAACAAGCTTTCACCAATCATTTCTATCTCAGTGGATGGCACCCCTTTTCACTCTGCTGCTCAGTTAAAAACTGAGACATCAAACCTCATACCCCACATCAAATCCACTGGCAAGTCATGATGATTCTACCTTGAAAATATATCCTAATCCAACCACTTTTCAAACCTGTCCCATTATCTCAACACCACCTGAGCCACCAGTTACTAACTTAGACAACTGACAGTCTCTTAATTGTCTAAGGCTCCAGGTTCCTTCTTTCAGTCTACTTCTCACACAGCAGTCGTATGATCTTTTAAACCAGTAAATAAGATCATGTTCTTTAACTGATCAAAATCCTTCAAAGGCATTCTGTTGCAGTTACAATAAAATCCCAAAGTTATAAAATCTCTATGACGTTCCATGTTAAAATATACATGCCATAACACTTACCATTTTAACCATTTTAAAGTGTATACTTCAGTGGCATAAGTATATTCACATTACTGTTCAACCATCCTCACCATCCATTCCTAGAACCTCTTCATCTTCCTTAATATGCTCTGTACCCATTAAATAAAAATTTCCATCTATTTCCTTCTCCATAGCTCCTGGAAACCATTATCTTCCCTTCAGTCTCTATGATTTGGACAACTCTAAGTACCCCATGTAAGTAGAAACACAGAGTATTTGTCCTTTAGTGACTGGCTTATTTCACTTAGTCTAATGTCTTCAAGGTTTGTCCATGTTATAGCATGTTTCCGTCCTTTATAAAGTTGAATAATCCATTGTATTATAGACCACATTTTGTTTATCTATTCATTCATTGATGGACTTTGATGGGTTGCCTTCACCTTTGGGCTTTATGAATAATGCTGTTATGAATGTGAGCATACAAATATCTGTTTTAGACCCTGCTTTATTCTCTTGGGTATACACCCAGAAGTGGAAATGGTGGATCATATGGTAATTTTATGGTTAATTTTTTTAGGAACTGCCATACCCTTTGTTCATTTTTGTTTTCTCATAAAATAGTTTATCCCTTGAATTGCAAATTATTTATTTACTTATTTATTATCTCTTCTATGAGAGTGTAAGCTTCATAGGGTGCAGGGACCTGGTCTTATTCACTGCTATTTCCTCCAAGCCGAGGACAGTGCCAAGGTCATATTAAATACTCAAGTACTCGCAGAAGGAAAAGAAAAGAAGGAAGGAAATAAGGAAGGAAAAAAGAAAGGAAGGAAGAAGATAGAAAAGAAGGAAGGAAAAAAGAAAGATAGTGAGGAAGGGAGGAAGGAAGGCAATAAGAAAAGAAAGGAGGGAGGTAGAAAAAATAAATTAATTTAAGAACTACATATCACTTAGTATGGCCACATCTATCATTGCTGCCTCAGGAAGGGCTGCCTACCTAGTGTTATATGAGGTCAGAAATCTTGTTTAAAAAGTCAGCTTAACTCTGTGTCATTCTACTGTGATATATCCCTATGCCTGCTGTCTTGTTAGGTCTTTGATTATTTAATCCAGGAGGAGATTCCTTGGGTATAGCATATAGGACATAGCCAACCATGATCAAGATTCATAAGGAATGAAACATAGGCTAGATTCTAGCACAGGAGAAGGGAGAGAAGATGTATCAGGACATTCAGCCACTTGGGACAAACCTCTTCCTTCTTCATCCTTGAACACAACAGATTCAGTAGCTGATGGAAAGTTCTGCTACAGAATCTATCCTGAAAACATAGTTCATTATTTAACGAAATTTAGCATTTGGATTGTTATAAAAATAATTGGATTTATTTTATTTAAAAAAGGTTGGTCAAGACCACAACCCACAAGAGTAATTCTCTAATAAACATGAGGATGGACCTCTCAGATTAGGCTACATAATAGCCCATTTTATGCTGGAGGACTTTTGGCAACTGTGGACAAATAGTATTAAATAATAAGGTCACGTACATCTTACTGGCTCTGCATCTCAGTAGCTCTCATTGTTTATTAAAGATTCTGGGATCATAAAAACAAAAAATGACAATGTTTACTATTGTTTATAGTATCATATAATAGACTAGCAGCCTGGTGCATGAAATTAGTAAATGTATATGAAAATCTCCCTCTTGTCAGAGTTTGGAGCATGCTGCAGGACCCAGAGTTAAATCTTAGCCTGCCCAAACACACCTTGAAATTGCAGGAGATCCAGACCTAGCCGGCCTCACCTATGTCAAGTCCCACCAGGCAGGGGGTGCAGCCTCAGGTCCCCTGACCCAGCACTGGGGTGTGGGGTGTGACCTGAGATCTTCCATCAAGCCCTGCCAGGCGGCGGGCATGGCTTGAGTTCCCCTACCCCTACCAGGTGCCACACAGCTTCAGGTTCCTGCTGATTAGTTGTTAAGGCATCACAGTGTGACAACCATTTGCATATTAGCCTTTTATTATTATGATGGGCAGATGGAAGCAGAGAAAGCCCCAGTCTGGTAACTAAATCAGAGTCTTTGGAAGTCTGGGGTAAGTGAGAAATGAATCATATACAAAGGAGCATTCATTCATTCATTCATTCATTCATTCAAGTTTTTATTGAGGAGATTCCATAGAGAGTTCACTGTCTAGCAAGAAAGAAAGGACACCATCTTCCTATAATATGATATGATAAGTGTCTTATGAAAGACAAAGCAATTTGCAATGAAAACCTTGAAGCAAGATAAATAAATTTTGTATAGGGACCATGAAATGTAAAAAAATACAAATGTCATTTTTCAAATGACATTTAGAAAAAGTCACAGAAGAGAAGACATTTCAGTTGGTTCTGAAAGGATGAGAATGGACAATATGCTACTTAAGATATATGATGTTCAGAGTGACACTTGCATTGTCATTTCCAATGGAGCTAAGAGCCATACCATGGAAATTATTATAGTGCTAAAAATGATGTGCTTCAAGATTTGATTTTGTTGTACTAATTTTCTTATTTAATTCTGACCATTATACTTTAATTTTTAAAATTGATTTTAGAGAGAGACATCCATTTTTTGTCCCACTTATTTATACCTTCATTGTTGATTCTTGTATGTGCCCCGACTAGGGATTGAATCCGAAATCTTGGGGTATTGGGACAATGCTACAACCAATTGATCTACCCAGCCATACCCTGACTAATATACTTATACAACTCCTATCCTCCAAAGAGGTGTTCATTCATTTTCCATGTACTTTACAGTGTGTTCATTCATTTTCCAAGTACTTTACAGTCTAGTTCAGGCAATTCCTAGTCCTAACAAAACAACCATGTGCGAGATCATGTTTAACAATACTGGCTATCTTCACTTGAACATTAAACATTAAAAACATAAGAGTATCTGCCGTATTTGATGGTACATTCCATATTTCTCTGACTGCATGAGGGTGGTCTTCTTTCAACATGAACATATCGAAGATTCAGGCACCATGACCATCCTAGAGAATGTTTGCTGTTGGCTCAGTCTGCCAGAACAAAATTCCATAGACTGAGTGGCTTTAACAACAGAAATTACTTCTGACGGTAAACGCTGGAAGTCCAAGCAAGGCATGGGCCAGTTCAGTTTCTGGTGAGAGCTCTCTTCCTGCCTTATAGGTGGTTGCCTTTAGCTGTGTTCCAGAGTTGCCTCTCCTTGTGTTTGCTTGAGGAAAAAGAGAGGGAGGCAGGAATGGAAGGAGGGAGTGCAAGCTCTCTGGCATCTCTCTTACAAGGACACTAATCTCATCATGAGGGACCTACCCTCATGACCTCATCTAATCCTAATTCCCCAAAACTCCGTCTCCAAATGCCATCACACTGGGGATAAGGGCTTGAACATTCAGAATTACCGAGAAAATATAATTTCTGCCGTCTCATAGGCAGGACTTGTGTTTCTTGTGTTTCTATAGGAATACCAAACTGAATAAGTCAAACAGCCAAGGATATTTCTTCAGGATTTCAAAAAAAAATATTTAGAGCCTAAATGATGAGCAAGGACAGCCCCTCATTGGGAACAGACATAGAAAGGGAGGTGATGTGATTGAACTTATGCATCTGAGAGGAAGAATTAGGCAGTGTTGTCTGGAAAAAGTTGTGTAGGAATAAAGTCAGAACTAGAACTCCCACCCTCTGACCTCCACCACCACACGTGCCCTGGCCTCACAAACTGAGAACATACTGTAGCAGCTATCATTCCAGAGTGAGCAAGGAGGAGCCCACGTGAGACTGGGCCACCGAAGAAGTTAATGTAGTACCCTCTACATCTCCCAACCCAAGATAGAATCACTTTCCATTGAAGAAAAGAATTAGTTCTAATATTTCCTTGAGAAAATGGCAGAAGAAAATTAAAATAAAGAAACTGAATCCATTCATCTCTAAATTAGAAGTGAATGAGCATTGTTCCAAAAGAGAGAGACCTTGCCAGATATGGTGTGCGCTGCCTGAGCAGTGACAGACCTGCATGCCTGAGACAGACTGACTAAAGGAAGGACATCTCTTAGACTTGTGGGGTCAAGGGGAACGATGGCCAACAAAATCTGAAATTCCTCCCTGTAAGCTTACAAATGACAGTTTTTCCTAAAGTTTGGTCAGCTTTGATGTTATAAGAACAGCTGACAGATTATTTGTTGTTCAGAAGAAAAGCAGATTTGTAGTTGTATAGAAAATGATTAATTTCCATCTATGTTGTCCTTTATGGGGAGACCAATATCACAGTTTACGTCTCTTTGATATATGAAGGAGCTGTGCCTGGCTTGATCCCTGGTTTCTTGCCTTGCTAGGAGGGAGGATTTGGGGGCTGGGGGCTGAGACAGGTAGATGAATTCTCCCAACGCTGAGATGAGTTACAGGACATTCTAGGGTAGTGAGCCTGTGTTTTGCACATGAGTTCCTGGCTCGACTGGTTGTGAGGAATATGAGTCTGTGACACAGATGCTGGTGGACAGTGAGTGCCCTGAACTGTCACCCTTTCCTGTGTGTTTCATGAGCAGCAACTTGGGTCAGCACCAGAGACCCAGCCAGCCTGATTACCTGTGTTGCTCTCATCTGTTCTCTCTCTCCCCACCCGCCACCTCCGACATGTCCTTTCCTGCCCTTGGCTTGTCAAGTACCTGAGAAAACATGTGACAGAGCTTTGGCAAATTCAGTGAAACTCGATCAAATCACAGTCAAGGCCACTCCTGTTGCTGCCAAGTCAGCCGAGTGTTGCCTATGGTCTCAGTGGATCATGCCAGGCGAGCCTGGCAGAGGCCCCAGGGTTGCGGAAGGTCCGCACGCTAAGTAATTACTAATGGTTACTCCACACAGCCACTCCCCACCCCCACCCCCACCCCCATGAGCTTCTTGAAGGGCCCACTGGACCGTATCACCTTCTGGGGAGGGCTGAGGGGAGAAAAGGAGGCTGCATGGGCTTGTCTCTGCATTGAGGATAAAATTTCAAATCCTCACTGAGGCAGAGAAGGTTTCTGTGATCCCATCCCAGGCTGCCTCTCCAGCCTTGCTCCCCACCAGATCCTTAAACACACCAGCCTCTTTGCTTTATTCCTTCCGCCTAAACAACTCTCCCTCTTCTCTCTGCCTGAGTTATTCCTGTTTATCCTCCCAGTGTTAGCTTAAGGGCCTTTGCTGATTCTCTTGCTAAATCTGACCCTCCTGCCCTCAACTCCACATGTGCTCAAAGCACTTCTGTAATTCTACAGCACTGAATTTGGCATGTAACTGTAATTCCCCTTACAGACTGTGTGTGTGTGTGTGTGTGTGTGTGTGTGTGTGTGTGTGTGTGTGTATGAAGTATGTGTTCTATACAGGGCACTGTGCTGAGCACCTTTCACATATCATCTTATTTTTATTATTATTATTATTTTTATTATCTTCACCGGAGGATATTTTGTTCTTGATTTTTAGAGAGAGAAGAATGTAGGGAAAAGGACAAGACAGACAGACAGATAGATACTGTGTTTCCCTGAAAATAAGACATCCCCTGAAAATAAGACCTAGTGCAACTTTGGGAGAAAAAATTAATATAAGACACTGTCTTATTTTTGGGGAAACAGGGTAGATAGATAGATGATAGATGTAAAAACATTGATGTGAGAGAGATATATCAATTGGCTGCCTTTTAGATGGGCCCTGACCAGGGTGGGGATTGAACCTGCAACTGAGGTACATGTTCTTAACTGGGAATTGAAACCTCAACCCTTCTGTCCACAGGCTGACACTCTAACCATTCAGCAAAACCAGCCAGGGCATGCATCATCTTACTTGATCATAATAACCATTATTATCTTGAATTCACAGATGACAAAATAGGCTCAGAAAAGTTAAGTAACTTCCTCAAGGTCATACAGCTACTATATGGCATAGCTGAACCTTGAACCTGAAACTGTCTGGCTCCAGGCTAACCTTTTAACCACTCTATTGTATTGTACTGGGAAATGCAAGGGTGTTTTTGAAGTCTGGGCCCCAATTTTTTCTCCATTTCCCCTAATGAATTCTTTAGTATAGGCCACTAGAGTGATCTTTAAAAAACTTATCCTTCAAGCACCCTTTAATCCTGTAACAGGCTCCCCATTGTCCTATGGATAAATCCTGAGCTCCCTGGAATAGCACATAGCACCTTTAATGATTCCCTGAACCCACCCCCCTCATGAGCCCTGCAATTTTAGGGTTCAGAGTCACAGTGTGTTCCTGTCTGTCTATATTCTAATATACCCACCATCTGCCTCCCTGTCTTTGCAACTGCTGTTCTTGCCACCCCAATTCCTCTCGCCACCCCATTTATGAGAAATGAAGAACCTTAATTTCTCTGTGGCCACACTGAGACCTTCTCCTTTCTGTGGCCATGGCATTTCATACAAACTTTAATTGTAGCACACATTATACTGAGCCATACTTTCCCTCCATGCTTGCCTCCCATCTGGCTGGCAGCCCTAATACTAGGGACTGTGTGTTGTTTTTTTGTGTCTTTATGCCTGCAACAGAGAATGTACTCAATAAATATTTATTGAGCAAAAACATGGATTTTCTGCCCTTTGGGAAACAGGAATGTTCTCTGGCTTATATGCAGGGCCAGGGTAGCAGAAGTGCATCCTCCCTTTCTTGGTCCATAAGTTCCATCAAAACCACCAGCTAATGAGATTTTGGGTGGATCTCTAAACAGCCTTTTGCTATGTTTGCTTGCTCATTTCTACTTTGGAGATTTCATGAATTTCTTCTCTGTGTGCATGGCATAGACCAGAGTCACCAGCTCTTGAAATGCTGACTATCAATCAGTTGGCTCACACAGAGGCTGGACCTACTATCCCTGCATTGAATGAACTAAACTTCAGCAAGCATTATGAGAAAGAGAGATAGAGTAAAAAATAATCTTAAAATCATATATATATATATATATATATATATATATATATATATATTGATATATTGATATATTACACACACACACACACACACACACACTAGGTCTTAGTATTCTTTCAGTTGAGTGAAGATACTGTTTGGACCCCCCACACTTACAAAAATTCCTCTTGTTGCTTTAGGTTGGGTTAGGGTTGTTTAGGGCCCCCAGCACTCCAGAAGGTTCATCTAACATCTGCAAAAATATTACCAATCAATCTGGGCCAACCATATGGTATTTGAAAGCTATCATATGTCTAGACAGAATGTGTATGCCCCAAAGCCATCAAACTGTGTTTAAGAAGATACTTGTTTGGAGCAGAAAAGCCATGTTTTCGTGAGTATTTTGTTTATGGAAATGAGATAAAAATTCTAGTCCAAAAAGAGGAAACGTGCTCTGTGATCCAGCTGCCAAGTCAGAACCTGCAGACCTGGTGTATGACTCAGTTTCTCCATCCATAAAACAAGAAGCAATGGTATCACCAGGCTCTTGTGGGTGCTGCAAATGCCGAGAGAAAAACATTTGTGAAGAATAGTGCACTTCCTGGGGAAAAATATACCATTTTCTTTTTTTCCCCCTCCGGAAACAACATCTGTCTTTGTCAGTCAAATCCATACACTCCTGGCCCACCCCAACACATTATCATTAGCTTGGGAGGACTGTGTTACCCGGCCTCAGGAGGAGGCCGTGCTGAGCAAGGATGCCAACAGATGCCTGAAATTCCGAAGGTACCCTATCAGGAGTTCTCAGGATGGGCAGTGGAGAGAAAGAAACCACATAGAGAAGTCTAGTACCTTTTCTTCAACTGCATTGTGGATGAAAGTGGATATGAGTTAGTACATTGGGTAGTGGAATGGGATGAGAAGACACACCTCCATTAGGTAGCAAGGCACTTCTGAGTAATAGTCAGGATCTCAGGTCCCTTCCATGGGCCCAACTCTAACATGTGTGGGGCTCAGTGCAAGAGAATGTTTAACTACAAAACTGTTATGAATCTAGATGTGTCTGTGACCCAGCCTGTGATCCATCCAGGGCATGCAGCCCACTCCCAGGGACCCCTCAAGATGGACAGAATCTGGGAATTCCCGGAGCAGTACAGGCCAAAGCTGGGTCTGAGTCCACCTGAACCCAGGATGGAGACTGACCTGGAACGTTTCCCTGGCAGCTTTGGCAGGCAGACTCCCCTTCATAGGCCTCACTTTTCTGGCAGGATTTTCAGGCATTCCTAAGCAGGCGGGGAGTGCAGGTAGCACCTTGGGTGATTTCTGGTGACCCATTTTAAACAAAGGCAGCTATTCCTCTGGTGACCCAGAGCTGAGGATGTGCTTCTCTCTCCCCACACTCAGGTGTCACTGGCCACACCCTCTGGCCTGGGAGCCCAATTCAGTTCCAGTGGATTCTCCTTTTTGTTCCCTGAGTTACTGAAATATCAAAAAATTTATCATGGTGTTGAAAAGAAAAAAAAAACACACACAGTGTTTTGTAAAATGTAGTGGTCGCTTGCCTGGTTGAGGGGAGGAGGCATAGCCTTTTTCCACTCTACCTCCTATAGGTCCAAATCACACAATCAGCTCATTTCTTATACCCTACAATCCTGGGAACTATGAGAACTTAAGAAAGCCCATAATATTGGCCTGCTTTGATTCTGAACCTCTTACTTCAGAGGATCTTTTTCTAGAGTTGCCAAAATGGCAGAGGAAGACCTGGTATAATTGTACCATTGCTTTCTCAGCCTAAATGCACCTGCCCTACTGTGTCTCCAGCTCAGCTAAGTGCCCTGTCCATGCCTCCTTATTCTACAAAGAGCTGTAGATTTTATGTGCTCAGTTCCCTGGCAATCTGCCTCTGGAAGAATGTTCTTAGGGGCTCCCCAGGCTAATGTACCCTGGTATTCTTATTGAAGAATTAGTAAGCAGGATAATGCCCATGAAATGCAATCAGATAAGTGAAGCTGCTTGCTTCTTAGCATTTTAGTTAACATGTTTCTAGTGCCAAGTTCTGGGTACTCTGTAAGTGTTAAGTCAACCTCCACAATCAACCTAGGATAATGTTACTATATATAGTCCTCACTTTAAAAGAAAGCAAACGGAAGCAGAAAGAGGTTAAATAATGTATTAAGACATATAGGTAGGAAGTAGTATAGCCTAGATATTCAAACTCATGAAAAGCAGACTACTTTAATAACTTGCCTCCTTAATCATCTTGTAGAGCTGAGATTGATGGGATAAAAGCTAAGGGACTTCTGAAAATATTTTGCTTCTCTATTTGAGGAATATAGAAGTAAGCAAAATTTTCTTGATGCCTACTCTTTCACCCTCCTCCCTGTCTTTCATGTAGATGTGATGTCTGGCACACTGGCAGTCATATTGTGAAGCCAATGATAAAAGTCTACCCACTAAAGATCATAAAAGAAAAAAAAAGTTTTCACCTCAATGATATTGTTGATTTTTTCCAACCTATGCCTTATATGCCTTTCTCAGACTTGCTGCTAAGTAAATACAATAATAAATGCCATTGGGGTTTTAGGTTTTCTTACAGTATAGAATATAGACCATGCAAAAGCTTATTATGTGGCACAAAGCAAGTGTTCAGTAAGTATTAGGATATTATTTTAACCTCTAAGCTCCTTTAATCTGCTAATGATTTTCAAAAGGCACTTCGTAGGCCCCAGTAGGGGGAGACTATGGCACCACCTATGAGCCACAGGAATAGAGTGCTCCTGACATCCTTCATTCAACAGAACAATAGACAGCTGGACCCATCAGTGTACCTGGAGGTATTCTCTAGGTTGATGCTTATGAAAGCCTAGCTGCCTCAGAAACCCACAGATTGCATCAGAAAGGAGGGGTGGGGAAGCAAGCTAAATAAGATTTTTATTTTTCCACTTTATTTAAACATGGTTCAGAAACTTCTGGGACAGTTTTCACCAAGTCTTGGTATGACAAGCATGAGACTGAGTGGCTTCAGGAGGCTGAGGAAGCAGAGGCAATAGCACCTAGAAACAATCAGGGACCTGTACTTTGTCATTATTATTTTTTTTAATTTTTGAAATATATTATTATTGATTTATGAGAGGAAAGGAGGGAGGAGAGAGATAGAAACATCAATGATAAGAGAGAATCATTGATCGGCTGCACCCCCTTTTGTGGATTGAGTCTGCAACCCAGGCATGTGCCCTTGTCTAGAATCAAATAAAGTTTGCAGGCTGATGTTCTATCACTGAGCCAAACTGGTAGGGCTACCTTGTCATTATCAGAAAAGCTGGCCTGCTTTATCAGTGCTATGAAGTACAAGCAAGAACACACTAGGATGGCATCCTACTGTTATTTTTTTTAATTTTAAGCATCACTCAGCAGTTTACATTTAAAAAAATTGATTAGACTTTTGTTTGTTTAGGTTCAATTAAACCAATGCATATTAAATGCCAGCTATGACCAAGGCACCCAGATATCTAAGTGATGGGCAGAAAGACATACTGGGAGAGAAAGAAGTTTGTTTTATATTTCATGTAGCCTTTTCATAGATGGTTGCAATTCGGTTTTATTTTCCCCCTCCCTTATGGTGATGTTTAATGTCTCTGTACTTGACCGTTCGGCATAATGACCTTTGATATTGGCACAGTCATAGTTCCTCCTCTACCACCTTTTCTTTACACGGATTGTCTGTTGTGTCTAATATGGTCTGAATGTTTGTGTGCCCTCTCCCGACTCAATTCATACATTGAAACCTAATCCCCAGTGTGATGGTATTTGAAGATAGGGCCTTTGGAGGTGATTAGGGCATGAAAGTAGAGCCCTTGTGAATGGAAGTAGAGACTCCACCCAGCTTCCTAGCAAACTTCCTCCTGGTGAGGCACAGAGAGAGGCACTGGCCTTCAACAGAATGAGACCATGCTGGGGCCTTGATCTTGGACTTCCCAGTCTCCAGAACTGTGAGAAATAAGTTTCTGTTGTTTATAAACCACTCAATCTGTGGAATTTTGATACAGCAACCCAAACTAAGACAGAAGGGGATAAACGAGTGGGTCAAGGGGATTAGTAGGCTATTCATGAACACACTAAAATAAGGTAGCAATTGATTATAATTCCTGCTCTTTCACTCTTTTTGTCCTCTTTAGACATCTAAACGAGCTTTATTTTTGAGTGTCTGAGGCTGGAAGTACTGAGGCAGAATGTGGAACCTTGAAGTCTCTATCTGGTTTTGTGGGTGTTGAGGTCATAATTTCTTGAACAGGCTGCTTCTTTCTTTGAAATCCAGCTTCCCTAGTTATTAACCCCTTTTCCCACAAGGGACCCTCAATGCTGTGCTTGGCCTCTCTGCTGAGGGAGGTTATTTTCACAACTAGGACTGGATGGTGGATGGAGGCTGTGGATGGAGCTATATGTGGAGCAAGGACCCCAGGAGAGGACTTGGTGTTCTGTTTTCTCATGGAATGTGGTCCAAGTCCTGACATGTTGTTGAAGATGGGCAGACTATCCTATAAAAAAAGGGCCCCATGCATCCATTCTCTCCCTGAGTAAGGAGAAGGAAACGAGAATGAATGGGAGCTCAGTCATTAGGAAGCTCCATTTTCGTGTACAAGCTTGGAGCTCACATAAGGGTTTGAAGAACATAAGCTAAGTGGGGACAAATCTTATTTCCAGTTTACATGTTATTAGAGTAAACTTTAATTTCATGGAAGTGAATCCCCTCTGCAGAAATGTTCCCTATAATGAATGAAATCAATATGAGGAACCATGCTTTATATAAAAGATGTTGTGGGTAATGAATTTCAATCAAATACTTTACATGATGAGGGGAACTAGCTGTTTGGAGAAATTCCACAGTGAATCCTTACTTAATGCGATTAATTACCTCCTAATTTGTCACTTGTATAAGAAGCTTTCTGATTTTTAATTTGCGTACAAATCAGGGCTCTTTCATGCTCTTGTTTCCTAACACATTCACTTACTCCAGAAAGAAGCTGCTTGCTCTTCTCACTCAAGGAGTTTGCATCTCGGCTTAAAATAATGTATATCACTACTTGGCCTTCAGGGTTTCATTTGTTAACCAACCTCCAACTGCTGCTACTGCGCTCAGTATCTCTTAATGCCAGCAACACGGCCACCTCTGCTGAGGCAAGTGTCAGCAACACCAACTGGGGAGGGACCACTGGCACTGCTACTGGAGAACAGCCTAATCTGATAAAAATCTTCGGGATCCATTAAAATGCTGCTCCACAGCCTCTGCTGGCAGATGCTCTTAAACCCATCAATCTGGAAGGACAGAACCTGGCGATGCTAGCTAACTTGGGTGAATTACGGAGGCTGTATAAAAATTGGCTCTGCTGGTAACTCAATTTAAAGAATAATTTAGAATAGCTTTGGAAGTGTTGCTACTCAGAAAGAAATTATTCAAAAAGTAACTGTGCCCATTCTATACCTCATGGACCACTTCTTAAAAATGTTCCATGTTCTCTCTGGCAGTGCTGGGATTAGGCAGGGACACCCTAAAGGCACACATACTTAATTTGAGGCAAAGGCAGCTCTACATCATGGCTTTATTTTAAATGCGGTTCCAAGGTTTCCATATCCAGCCTTATGTCATCTCCAGCGTCCCAGGCTTCTTTCCTCAAATGCCTTTTGGGCTTTGCACTCAAAAGGTCAGTAAGTCTTGCAACTGGTTTGTTTTTCTCCTCTGAGCTTCCCCTCCTTCTGTCATCACCCTCTTCCTTATCCAAAGTTTTTACTTTGTTTTTAAAAAATAAAAATGGATTTAAAAAAAGAAACTAAACCACAATCGTAAGATTTAACTCAAAATGGAATAAAGATTTAAATATGAGACCCAAAACCACAGAATTTCTAGAAGAAAGCATTAGGCACTAAGCTCCTGGACATTGGGCTTAGCCATGTGTTTGTGGATCTGACTCCGAATGCAAGGGAAACTATTATTAAAATAAAAAAGGCAACTTATAGAATGAGAGGAGATGTTTGCAAACCATACATCCAATAAGGGGTTGATACAAAAAATATAAAGTATTCATACAGTTCAACAACAACCACAAAACACAATTAAAAATGGGCAGAGGATCTAAATATATATTTTTCCAAAAAAGACATACAGATGACCAACAGATACATGAAAATATGCTCACCAACACTAATTATAAGGGAAATGAAAATCAAAACCACAATGAGATATTACCTCAAACCTGTTAAATGGCTAGATGAAAAAGACAAGAAATAATAAAGGTTAGAGAAGATGTGGAAAAGAGGGAACCCTCATACTCTGTTGGCGGGACTGTAAATTGATGCCACTATGGAAAACAGTGTAGAAATTACTGAACAAATAAAAAATAGAACTACCTTATGACCCATCTATTCCATTTCTGTGTATGTATTTGAAGAATATAAAACACTAATTAGGAGTGATTTATGCACTTCTATGTTCATTGCAGCATTATTTACAACACCTAATATATGGAAACAATGTAAGTGTCCATCAATGGATGAGTGGTTAAAGAAGATATAGTATATGCTATATACAATGGAATACTACTCAGTTATAAAAACAAATCAAACCTTGCCATTCACAACAACATGGGTGGGCCTTGAAGGGATAATGATAAATGAAATAAATCCAAAAAAGAAAAAAAAATTCACACATATGTGGGATCTAAAACAAAACAAAAACCCCCAAACAGATCATAGATACAGAGAATATATAAGTGGTTACTAGAGGGGAAAGGGGTTGGGAGTAGGTAAAAGAGGGCAGAAGAGTCAATTGTATGATGATGGATATAGTATTGTAACTAGAATTTTGGGGGTGATCACTTTGCAGAATATACAGACATCAACTTATGTTGTAAACCTGAAACTTACATAATAATACAAATAAAATAGTATATATTTAAGGTATAGATTATATGATTTGAGATTATATATATATATATACACATGCATATATATATATATATTCTGTATAGTGACATAATTACTATAGTCAAGTTAATTAACATAGCATCTCCTCCCATAATTACAATTTTTTTTGTGATGATAGTTCCTAAAATCTACTCTTACTATTAGCAAATTTTCAGCATACAATATAGTATTATAAACTATACATATCTTGCTGGACATTAGGCCTGTAGAACTTAATTCATTCTACATAACTACACTTTTTGTCCCTTTGACCAACATCTTCTCATTTCCCCTATCCTTCACTTCTAGTAACCACTATTCTCTCTGCTTCTATGTAGTCTTCTTTTTTAGATTCCATATATCAGTGAGATCATGTTTTTTTTTTCTTTTCTTTCTGTTTTCTGGCTTATTTTACTTAGCACCCTGTCCATATACTCCAGATAAATCTATGTTGTTGTAAATGTCAGGGTTTCTTTCTTTTTTTTTCTTTAAGGCTAAAAATTTCTTTATTGATTCAACCAAAGTCACACAACTTACAAGAAGCAAAGCTGTGGTTTGAACCCAGATGTACCTGACTATTCCACTAGTCCTTCAGGTCTTTTGAGAGGAGAATATTATTCCTGTTAACATGGAGGCTGCCAAGGCAAATACTTGGCAGTGAAATACTAAGCTGCTCATGAACACACAAAGGCATAGATACACATGACAACACACAGATGCACACACACACCCTTCGAAATGATCCATCAGAGAGGAAGAACTTCTGCTTGCCCAGTCAAACATAGATGTTCCCCATAAAGGTAGCTGGGAGGTCATTCTTCAGGCCTTAATACAGATGCCCACATGTACTCGGGCAGGGGCCATGTGACAGCCAGACTACTGACACCTTCTCTCTAGCTCTGAGGCTGCTTTTAGCATGACAGACTCACATCTCACCCTAAAAGCACTTATCAATTGTTAGTCTCTGCGGACTGAAGCAGAAGCACTGGGCTGGGTATGGCTCTGGGGCTGTAATTGCATTCACAAGTCTTCATCCAGAAAATCCACCTTTCACTAAGTCCTTATCAAATAATGATATATGGGAAAGCCAAAATTATTCTTTGCAAGATCAGAAATAGCATTTCTATTTGCTGCGTAATTGAATCAAGACCATTTCAGCTTAGGCTTCTTTCTCTGAAATCCATCCTTTCATTTGCGACCTAAGCACACAACCGCAAAAAATATGAGAAAACTTTCTGAACCATAGAGACAATTAATTCCCCTTTCTATGTATAATGATAGTTTTGATGATAACTACTGATTATTTTTGGCAATAAAATGGGTGGTAGTTAATTACTTGGTAATAATTTTGATTTATGTTTTACTCTTACAAAGCTACCACCAGTCTAGGTAAGCAATACTAAGAAAAAAGGAATGCAAAATTCCCTTTTACAAAAAGTGGTCAATTCTCCAGAAATTAGGAACTCTGAATCTCCAAACTCCCAAATGAGTCGCTATTCCATTTCAGCTGCACATGGGGCATTTCTTCTTGGAAGGAAGGCATTGTATCACATATTCATTAGGTCCCAATCTAAATTGACCAATTCCAAAACAGTTCTCTAAATTGCTCCCTTAGTGCTGCCAATGGCACTAGGTAGGTTAATGTATTAGAAGAAGGTTTGATTTCTTTCTCACTTTCGTTTCCTATGCCCTGTCAAAATCGATGCTCGTTTATTCTTCAATTAAAAAAAAAAATTTAGAGCCCACTACGTAGTTAAGTACCCTGCTAATTTTTGGTACAAAATAATGAACAAGGTCATTGTCCTCACAGAGCTTAATATTCAGTGGAGTGAGCCATTGATTAAGCATGAGGTTAGGAGTGACGGCAATGGGTACTGTTCAAGCACATTGAAGGGCCTAAGGCACGTGTGGGTCAGGGTGTTCCAGCAGATGTTCTGAGGGCAGTGACCACTCAGATTGGATGTGGAAGATGAGAAGAAGTTCTTTGGGAAAGAACATGGAGGGTGGGAAGTCAAGAGCCTGGAAAGCAGCTTGAGGCTGTATCAGAGAAGAGAAGCCACTGTCCTGGTTGAAGGTAGTGCCGTGGATATGAGAGAAATGAATGTATCCAAGACCTCCCTTGGACGGGAGCCCTTTAATGTCTCTCTCAGTACCTGTCATGGGCCTGCACACAGTGGACACCTTTGGGAGTGCATAGCAAACATGGAATTCGGGAGCCAGCATGCACTGTTCAAAAACCTGACTCGGCTCTTCATTAGCTCTTTGACCAGGAGTAAAGTACTTAGTTTTTTGGTGCCTTAGTTTTCTCAAATGTTAAATAGGGATAACAATAGCATACTAGTAACCCCATAGTAAATACACAGTAAATGCATAGATAATATATGTAAGCACTAAGAACAATGCCAGGTACATAAAAAGCACTCAGTAAATACCAATAATTATTACTAAATGTATTTGGCATTGCATTGCTCTTTTCTTTACTCACAGTCTCATCACACCTTACTCCATGATGGCATCTTAAACAGCCTTCTCACCTTATTATTTCCTTGCCTAATCCTACTCTGTGCATGACTTCTAGATTTACCTTGAAGACATCTTTCATGATATCACTCCCCTTTTCCAGATTTCACATGCCTCCCAATTAAGTTCAAAATCCTTAATCTAACAACTATAACCCTTCCTTAACCTGGTCTTATTTAATCTTCTCTAAGCTTATTTCCATTATACTTATACCCCAGAGAATGCCCTTTTTAGTTTACAAGAATTTAAATTTGCAAGGAGTTTCATGTAATATCTACTTTGGCTTATGCTGATGCATTTATTCACATTTATGAGAACTGTTTTGGAAGGTGTGTGTCTCCCAAGTAGCCGAATGCCAGGAAGAGCCCCTATGAGGTCATCTTCCCAGTGGTGAAGTATTCCCAGTATTTTTGATCTACAAGTCTATAATAGTGACAATCTTATGTACCATTTGCTTTGCTTGTATTGATTTAGTTTGTCTTTTGTGGGCTGAAAAAGGAAAGGACAGTAAAGGTTTAAATGTATGTTACTCAATAGCCATAAATGAGCTGAACAAAGGCATTTAGCTTTATCACAGAGTAATTACTGAAAGAAAATTGTCTTGGAGGCCATCCCTTGACATCTAATATTGTTCACTGAGGTGACAGTGTCTGTTGGAAGGGGGATTTGGTGGTGTTTTGGTATAAGTGGCTTAATTCCGGGGCTCAATAAACATCGCCATCTCTTGAAATGAATAGTAATTGTGCTTTAGATTTATAGAAATTTGCCTTATGGAGGTTTTCAGGAAGACATTATCCTTAAAAGACTGAGGAAGACTGTGTTCAGTGCTGGGCATCAGCTTATTTTTCTCCTCCATACACCCTATCAATTCCTGCTTCTTGATCCTGCTGATACTCTGTCCACTTCTAACAATTGCCAAAGCCCAACTCTATTGCTAGGGATTCTGTCCTCTGTGAAGTCTTTTATAATAATTACAGCCCACATTGACATTTCCATTTTTTAACCTTCTATTGTCTGTTCCTTATTTTTTTATTTGTAACTTTTTCTGACTTTAAAAATAAGGTACAATCAACAGCATATATTTTAAGTATACAGAACTAATGTGATTTGTTTTATACACACACCTATGAAACTAACACCACAATTAAGTGAGTGAACATATCCATAATCCTTTAAAGTTTCCTTGTACCCCTTCATTATACTACCCTTCCTTACAGCACTATTCACAGACAACCACTCATCTGCTTTCTGTCACCAAAAATCAAAAATTGTCATTCATTTCTATTCTTGATTTGATATAAAATTATTTTTGTCCTAAACACTCAATTATCTTGTAAAGATATGTAAAAAGTAAGAGATAAAGTATTTTACACTTATCCCCACATGCATTCCATTCCCATTCTCCTTGTTTTTCAGTTATATATTGCTGCATAACAAATCACCCCAGAACTGAAGCAGTTTAAAACAACATGTATTATTCCACAGTTTCAGTGGGTTGGCAGTGAAATGTCTTCCCTTTGCTTCCATGATAGTGTATCCTTTTGAACCTTCTCTTATCTCTGTCTCCTCCATTTTTAGTTCTTCTTCCCAGTCTATAAACATAGGAACTCTTCACAATATCACCTAATCTGATGGCTTCAGCTGTTATATTTGTTACTTAGTGGCAAATTGACAGCACCAGAGGGCCTCAAAATGAAATTTATGTGCCAAATGTTTTAAAGGCGAACAGAGGTGAAAAACTGCCATCTGGCAAAAATTAGTCTGATTATCCTGGTTACTATGCTTGATTGACAACCGCTATTTTGGCTATCTCTCTATCTTCTGATCCTAAGCTCCCTCTTTCTGCTGTAATTTTCATTGTCTTCTCAACTCAACTGGTAACAACTTATGATTGTCCAAGACTTTCGTTGGATGGTCTTATGTCCCTGTCCCTTGGATCACAGACAGAGCCTGAGGTCCACTTACTGTTTCTGGTGCTATTCCTACATATGTAAGTTTCTTCTCTGGCTAGATCTGTGTTGGGCTGAGGTCAACAGTATTCTGGAGGAACTCACAAAACCCTATTTATATTGTAGTTGCAAAATTATTTCTCCTTCCAGTTGGAAAAATGGTTTTATAGATAAAGATATCAATAAAAGTGAAAGGCAGTTCCTTCAGGACCAATGGCTGTGGCTCCCAGGTCTTGCTAGATTGAATTAAAAACCTTGTCAATGGTTGTGCTATTAATTTTCAAGCAGATACTCTGCTCTTACCTCGAGTCCAATATATTCACCTTCTCACTTTCCATTTCAATCTGATCCTTCCCCCGTGGGCCCCTATATTCACTAAACTTTAAAGTTATTAACTCTAATGGCTTTAAAGCTCTGGAGTCATCTCCAAAACTTTGACTTCTTACTATTTTCACCTGATCTGCTTTCCAGTCTCAACAGTTTTACATTTATGATGCTTCCTATATGTCAATGAATTCTGACACTCCAGTGGTTCTCATTCATTTTCCCCCTCTAGCTTTCCATTATCGCTCCTATGCTGGAAGGCCGCATCCCTGATCTTCTTGCCTCTTGCATACCAATCCATCCCACACAGTATTTCCAGGTAAAACTCCCTCAAAGATGGCCTGCTTATATGAATTCCCTCTTCCAAAGTTTCAGTAGCTGCCCACTGTCTAAAAAACTCAATCCAAGCCAAACCTCCAACACTAAAGGCCCTTTCTTTAGTGATTTTGGCTTCTGCTACCTTTGTAATCTTAGCCTTCTTACCTCACCCCACACCTGTCATCTCTAGCCAAACTGAACGTCTAGCTTCTCCTGGAATTCTCTCAGGCCCATTTATGCCTGTTTACACCTATGAATCTGATCTGTAAGGTCCAGTACATATGCCAATTCCTTCATGTCATTTTCTCAAAGTTTCCAGCCAGAAGCAATAGCCATATGCTTATGCTTAGAACAGTGCCTGGCAGACAAGAAGTATTTATTTGATGAACAAATGACTCTTTCTCTTTTATACTTTCGTAACATTTGGTATGTGTTCAATAGTACTTTTGTCATCTTGCTTTAGTGCACCAATTAGTTTATTAATTCAACAAGTAGTGACTGAATACCTATGATGTGCAAAGGTTCCATGCTACAGAGTTAACTGAATAGTGGTCATCTCTCCCTATGGCAGTGCGAATGTGTCCACTGCATACATGGCTGTTTCCTCCCACAGTGACGTTTCCAAGGGAACAGACCACATCTTACCCCTTCTGGCTTCACTCATGGAGCCTAGCATACGGCTTTGCACGGCACCCAGTAAAGGCTGAATTGAATAGAAATGGATTCTTTTCAGAATTAATGAAATAAACGCAGTTCAGACAAGAGACAGGATCCTGACAATCTGTTTCTGTCTCAAACAATTGAAAGGACAAAGATCTTTTAATATCTCCAGAGGAGGTAGGTGCTCACTTGCTTCTTCATATCTGACTGCAATCCCTTTTCAAAACAGAACAGAACTCTGTTCTTATCGATCAACCACAAGGGAATGCCTAAACCAAGACAAAATCTGTCAAGTTTAGTTTCTTCAAAAAGTAATCAACCTAAGTGAGCAGCAGACTTTAAAACTGCACAATTTTATCTCCTGACCTTGACATAACCTGGCTTAAATAACACCTCAAATATTTTATTTTTTAATGTATGGAATGGATATTTGATGTAGCTATTATTTTAAATTTAAAAGAGATTTCTACAAATAATTTCACTTCATGATCTTCTTATATACCACTTAAAATAGGATTCAATTTACACACAAATCTTCCCTTAATATAATTACTGTCTATAAATAGGACTAGTAGAACATTCACTCTTTCATTTATAATTATGAATATTTATAGTAGACACAACAGTGTTATGGAAATTCTGTGTCACTTCAAAGGAATGGGCCACTGTAGTCATACCCAGACATTGTGGTCCTGCGTTTAACCACAGCTGACTGGGGCAGACACTTGACTCATCGACCTCAAAGCTGGCCCAATCAGATACCTTCCTCCTAGAAATTGTATTTGGGACTGATACACCAGGTAGAATTAATGGTTCCACTGGGAAGGCATCTTTCCATGTGCGTAAAAAAGGAGGGTAAGCCAGTTTGCAGATGAAAGGGAATAGGAATAAAGCAAACCTGAGAGAGAAGCACAAATACCACTGAGACTTTAACATGTGTCAGGTACTATCTCCTTTAATTCTCTTAGGATGCAACTAAACTCAAGCGTTTACAGTCAAGAGGCAAAGAGAGATTACTGGAAGAGACAGAGCAGGGATGTGAACCCAGCAGTCTGAGTCCAGAGCCCAGCTTGTTGGTGTGTTTACTCTGCCCTGGAATAGCAGAG
Organism: Pipistrellus kuhlii; assembly: GCF_014108245.1. NCBI lineage: Eukaryota > Metazoa > Chordata > Mammalia > Chiroptera > Vespertilionidae > Pipistrellus > Pipistrellus kuhlii. The sequence continues at coordinate 155,652,209 of NW_023425404.1, forward strand.
CAGGGTGGGGAACCTTGGACTCAAGCAGTTGAGCACTGGCTTTCTTATCAAGAGATTTCCTCATCTTGCCTGAAGCTTGTCTGAACTTTTTGCCTTTGGATATTATAAGGAAGACCAATTTTTTCCCCTTAAATTCTCCCCCTTTGGAAAAATGTTGGACCTGTAGTCCAAAAGTCACATACCCCCTGGGTCAAACCCAACTTCATCATCCAAGTTCAGGTACTTATGCTCCCATTACCACTCCTACAACCTCCTCTAATGTTAGTGCTGGTTTTACATTACACATGGGCACACATGCACAGCATGCATTTGCACCTGCTTCTACCCTGTACATACAAATCAGTTACTTGTTTGTGGGAATGTAGAGAGAAAAGCGCCAAGGGTTTGGAAGAAGATGCCTGGGACTTTGTTTAATTGATGGGCCTGGTTAAATTAGGAGGAAATATTTTGTTGTGAGTTGCTGTTCATAACATCTGCAATTAATGCTTTTAGTGTAATTAGGCAGTTCGAACATTAGCTAGAGAAGGGTAATTAAATCTATATTTTGCCTTTCTAACTGCAAAGGGAAACTTTCAAAACAACTGGGAAAGGCAAAACCTAGCCAAATCCATTTTTTACCAGGGAAGTTTTTGGCAAACTTCTGCTGGTATCTAGATGTATGTAAATCTTCAAATGGGTTATCATGACAGGCTCTATGCATTGTGAAAATGCCATCTCTTAGCATTATTGTTATTCAAGGGAGAAGGCAAAACAATGAATTATTTTTATCAGTATATAATTTAAGTCTAGTACTTGTGGTTCTTGCTGTATGAAATGAGGCAATTGTATGTTGTTTTGGCTCTGATTTTAGACTACTCAGGGTTAAATCACTGCTCACCACCTAGGTGTTATGCAACCTTGGGTGAGGTACTTTTGACTTTGGGCAAGCTCCTCTGTTACTTTTCTTCCTTTGGGCCTCTGTTTCTTTATCTATAAAATGGGACAGTAGTCATCTCTGCGTCACAGGATTATAGTGAGGATGAAGGGGACAATCCATTGTTGGGAAAGGCAGTCTGCCATTGGTCCAAGCACCTGCACAACTTTATGCTGAGAGTGCCAAACTGCAAGTCTTAAGGTTCCTCTGACACTGAGCCATTTCTGAAGTCACACAGAGGAATAAGTAGGTCAACGTGACAGAGAGACTACCACCTGACTACTGACTCCCCAGGGGGAGCCTGGCTTGCTCACTACTTGCCATAAAAGGTGCTGAGCCCATGATCCTGGATTCCTCAGCTGCAGCACAAGTGCCTACACAGGCATCATCTGGTCCTATTGCGTCCTGTGGGATTTGGTGGCAGAGGGGCTGGCTCTGTCATGTGATGCCCTGGCTGTGCTGTAAATAAAAGTCATCGGCTCTTATCTTTTGAGTCTCATTGTCTCCTTTCGGTAACTATGGTGTTTTGGCCAGCCAGTCTTCTTGCTGCTTACTCGGGTCTTTTGGATGTTTTAATTCCTCTTGCCATCCTTTACAACAGGAGTTGGCAAACTTTTCAGGGAACCTGATATTAGTTTAGGCTTTAGGCATATTAGTCTCTCTCTCTCTCTCTCTCTCTCTCTCTCTCTCTCTCTCTCTCTGTATGTGTGTGTGTGTGTGTGTGCTTTTCCTTTAAGATCCTTTGAAAAATATAAAAACCATTTTAATTCACAAGTTCAACAAAAATTGGTTGAGGGCTGGATAGGACCCCACTCTTATGTGGCTGGGGTTCTTCCCTGATAACCACATAAAGCACTTAGAACACTATGTACCAGGTTAGTGAACATTCAAAAAAACATGAGCTATTCTCGCACTTCGTGATTTTCATTTCATTATTCTCTAAAACTAAGGAACCCTGTTAGTACACAAAATAATGCTCCTAAATAGTAGAGAACTTTCTGGTATACATACAATGCACAGTGACTACTTGTTTCTACTCCTACAAGCAAGCTCGGCTTGCTTGGTGGCAGGGCAATTCTTTATAACAGACTTCCAATGTGGTGCCAAGAATGGGTTATGGGTATATGTGGACATGAAGTCACTCAGTCTTCGGGGCAGCTAGGCAACTGGCTCTGGATGCTACTTTGTTAACTCTGATGCACTATGCAAATATTTCCTACTTAGGTCAAGGCATGGCAAAAGTTAAGTTCTGCTCCAAATCATGGGGTTATTATTTCATAAAGTCCAGCTTTGGTGTATAGTCTAAGGAGGTTTCACATTTTCAAACCACTCTTCTCAACTAGAGTGTGGGAGGCATGAAATGTAGTAGAGCTCGAAGTCTACTGATCCCAGGTGACTGTGGAATGATTTCTCCAACAGGACAGGAGAGAATAATGTCATACTAGCTGGTTAGCTTTTAATGGTCTAGACAACCTTGGAAAAGAACTATGAACAAAAGCAGCCAGGAAGTCATCAATGACATAAAGAATAAAGACAACAAGGTAGATCTTGGAGGATTGCCTAACTGGAAGATGAAGAAGTAAGGGGCAAAGGGAAGCCAGAGTGAAGTATAATTCAGCACCTACAAATTTCCAGACACTGGTTCTAGTTAAGAAGGCAAATTCTCCAGGGCCAAACCTAAAATAGTGGAGTGAGAACAATTCGTGAAAGAGCCTCATGGTACTGCCTTAAGCTCACCCTCCTTCGGTATTTGTAGCTCCTCCAGTGGTTCTGGCAGGCTGGATTCACTGGGAATGACTCCAGAAACACCAGCATTTTCATCCCTGCCCTGCTCAGAGACAGGGACACTCATGTTGTCCATACCTCTGTTCATCCTTACACACCCCCAGCCAGACCTCCACTCCCAATGACATCGAGGAGCTCTATGTTAATAAAGAAGCACCTGCCACATAAAATCATTATGCTGTGGCTGCACTCTGGTCCTGGCTGGGATGGGTGCCATTCAGCTAATCGGTGCTGCAGGAAGATTGTGACCCAGTACCTCAGACTTCTCAGAAACCTTGAGGACTTTCTCCTGGGAAGAAGAGTCTAGACCAGCCTGGGAGAAAATTAGATCAGAAATAAGGTCATTAAGAAATTCAGGCAGTCCTCATTAACCTGACCAATGGATCAAAGGCATGGAATGAGCCATTCAGCATAGCAGAACCCAGAGCCTTAGAGCTCATATCGCTTCATTTTCAGATCAACAAACACAGCTCAGAAACATGACCTAAAAAGTAGGGATGATCAGACGCACCATTATTTTGTGTACTATAAAGAGAGAGGCAAATTACCACCAATAAACTACAATAGGCCATTGGTTGTGACTCATCCAGTTTCAGAGATGGCAAATGTAAAGACATAAATGTAGTGCCTGAGCACTGATGAGTGTAGTAAGCAATTGCCTCGGACACTCAGTACTCGGTCCTTAGGTCTCTTCCTAAGTCTCTACAAATGTAGCTTCATTTCACAGATCAGAAGCCTAGAGTCCAGAGGTGGGTGATTTACTCAAAGTCCCTGAGCTTCGGAGGAGCTGAGGCAGGAAAGGAGACCCGTGACTCCTACAAGGTGGCTTCATCAACTCCAGGTGGCCTCTCACTTCAAGGTATTGATTGCTAGCTCTGGGAAACAGAACTAAATTTGTCTGTGGAACATTTGCTCCTGGTTAGGTTGTGCTTGTGATAATATAAAAATTGAATAGCTGCCTTGAACACATACAGACAGGTTGGGAAAATCTGGGTAGATGTTTGCCTGTGGGAGAGAAGGTGCCTCTGGATTTAAAATGTGCTCAGGGAAGTCTATAACGTAGAAAATCCACATGCCTGGCAACAAAAGGCCTCCTTGTGGCAGGGAGATGTGATGTTTTACTCGATTTTAGACAGCCTGTGGGATGTACAAGGCCTGTGAAATCATTTGATCTGGCCCTGCCAAGGTATTAGGGGTAAGTTAATTAAATGTTTGACCAAATACAACAGGCTAATATTTAAACTGATAATTTTGTATGGCCTGAGAAGGATATTATCAATATCCAAATGGCCTTTGGCAAAAAAAAAAGAAAATGTTCCCTACCCCTGATCTAGACTTACTGGAAAGTGAGAAAGAGGAAAGGACAATTTTATTTCCTAGCTCTTCTCTCCACACCAAAGCTAGCATGCTAAGATTTCTCCACAACTCCTGTGCCACCAAATGCTAGGCCTGTCATCAAATGCTCTGGTGGCTGTCATGTGAACTCTCTAGCTCCAGGTGGCCCAGAAACCCCCCAGCCTTGAGAGGATGGACAAGGCCACACAAGAGCACAGCCCCCTCTGCAGTGCCTCCTCTGGCCAGGCTGGCATCAGGACACTAATTAGGCGTGGCAGAGAATGATCTGGAATGTTTCATCTGGCTGGTGCCCCAGATCCTATGCACCTCTTGTCCACATACTGTCACTTCTAAGTTTAACTTAGGGAGGTATACGTGGCCTCTAATTTTGCGTGGGGACAATCATGCTTTTACTCAGAGCACTTGGCCCCTGGATCACAGGTTGGAGGACACTGATCCTCTGGCTGGGAAATGTCTTGTTTTCTGAGGATGCCAATGACTTGGACAATAGAAAAAGGTCGCATCCATATTCATTTGACCCCTGTTAGCAGCTTTGGAGCTCAGCCCACAGATCTTAAGATGGCAGTGTGATTCATTATGTTCTCAAAAAACTGTGGAAACAAAACCCAGATGCTCCCTGGCCACCCTCTGTTGCCCACAGCCTAATAGCAAGATGCTAAAGAGCACTCAGCAGAGAAGGAGCAAGGAGCTGCTGGGCTCCTTGGAACAAAGGCATGGCCTTCTCACAAGGTATCTGGTTCCATCATGCCACCGTCTGGTGTTCTGAGTGTGAGTGTGTGTGTGTGTGTGTGTGTGTGTGTGTGTGTATGTGTGTTTGTATGTGTGTGTATGTGTGTTCCCAGCTTCATGAAGAAAGGAACCACTCTCAGAGCTGTGCCTTCAGATCAGTTGCTTGAGAGAACGCATCACTTCTCTTGAGATACTGGCTGTTTTCACAAGGAAGATGGGTACTTCGCTCTTGGAATGACGTGTGGGGCCATCTGCCCTTTCTGTCTTCCTCTGGCTGTGGAGGGCCATGGGAATCTGGAAGGCGAGACACATGTGCTAGCCTGGGTAAAATGGGGGTGGTGATTCAGATTGGTGCTTGTATGTCAGCAACCTGGATGATGTGACATTCTGGGTGTTGTGCTATGCTCCCTGCATTTAAGTCTCTTCTTGTATATTAAGTCGGAATGTAGGTTTGTGCTTTCCTTCCAAATGATTGCAAACGCACTTGAAGCCACCTAACACAGCCAGGAAAGGGCCCTGGACCTCCCAACAGCACCACGAGGGGCCTATGTGCTGGGGCCCCTACGGGCACTCCTGAAAGTGAGACAGACAGCAGGAGGATGTCAGCTGCTCTTCCTCAGTCTCTCCCTCATGGGCAGGAGAAGCCCTGTGCATACACCCCATGGCTATCCTGTTGATATCTACAGGCAATGAGAGGCTGGCAGCCCAAACACGAATCACTGTGTGCCTGTACTCAGTCTAGTCTGGTTCTCTGTCTGGAAGATTACTCTATTTTTGAACATGAACCACTTCGGCAAGCCAGCTCATAGTCTACAATTGTCTTTCACTGCATTTCTTTTTTTCTTCTGCTACAAAGAAATCTTGTTACAACTATGTTTTTCACTTCTGGGTTGTACATTAGAACCACGTGGTGATGCTATAAAATTAAGCAACATCCAAGTTCTATCCCCAGAGTCTCAGGCTTCTATGCTCTGGCATAGGGCAGTGACATTGGAATGACACCATTAGCCATGTAATTGGAAACATTTTCGATGCATCACAGTATTTCTTAAATATCGGAAAACACCTCTACTCTGAGAATGAACAGAAACCAAAGATCTTACTGATCGGTATGCGTTTCTAGGATACAAGTCTGACACCTTCCCAAACTTAAGCTTTTAATTCTGTTCAATGAAACTACATCATGTATTTTGCTACCTGTGAGTAATGGGGAGATAGATGTAAATGATCAAAAGGAAAAATTACTTCTTTTGTTCTGGAAAAAAAGTGGAGGAAAAATGAGCAAAACCCCATCAAGGGGATGGTTGCTGGTTTCACATTAATTATTGTTTCAGTTCATTTAAGTGCCAGTATCATTTTCCCTTCTTTTCCTTCTTCTATGCACACTGACAAATAATTAGGGTAGGGCATGTACAAATTTCAAATCTCACTTGAGGTTGAGATGGTATGAAATTTAGGAAGAATAAAAGCCTTATTACAGAATACAGTACTCACATACAGGGTGGGGCATGAAACCAGAATAAATCGACTTTCTTATTTCCTGACCTGTACAAACTTAATTATGTAGACCTGATGTTTTAGTAATCTGATTTCCAAATGATGCAGTATTCTCTACCTTAATTTTTCTTGAGACAAATGCTCTAATTTTATTTGTAGCATTTGAGGGAAAGTAAAGTTCAATGTCTAATTTTTTCTGATATATTTAGAGCTACTTTCCTGTGCTTTCTAGGAGACAAAATAGAGAAACAGAAATGGGATCAAATTCTATAAATAAATTATGGTTGGCTTGTCCTTAAATATTATAAACAGCTGAAAGGAAATGAAGTCATAGATATACATCAATTTTATTTTGAAAGCTGGCTAAGAGATGGCGTTAAAATTAAAGATTTTGCAAGAAGGAAAATGAAAAGAAGGGGGGGAACAACCTTGAAAATACTTCAAAAATAATGAAACTCTTATATATCTTTGTCAGTCCTTCAAGACATCGGAATCCTGTGACTCTTGTTTTATTTACTGGGCTGGTGGGATGCTCAAGTGACCACCAAAGTGTTGGGTATTAGCTGACAATCTGTCAGCAAGTTGCTTAATAATGTCTACATTTTGCCCAATATTCTAGCAACTCCTTCACCTTCTCCATATATTAATATACCCTGGAGGAAAAACCACAGGTTAAATAACAGCAGAACAGGAGGACCTTACAGGTAGACATGAATTTGGTTGGATTTTATGACCTTCTTCCATGTCCCTTCAGAATTTATTTAAGGAGTTGAGCGAGTCAAAATATGTTAGCTCGTGAAATTGTTTTTGGAACAGAAACCAAAAAAAAAAAAAAAGGTACTACTTTGAATTTACGTTTTCACCAATTCAGCCCATGCATGTGCCAATGTCAACCTCCGTCATCCATCCCCCACAAGCTGTCCCCTCAAATGCTCCCTGTGATACAGTCTGTCTTGTTGCAGACGGAGCCTTAAGATGCCCCACAGCCAAAGCCAGCTGGAGAACTAGGGCTATTGTGAAGATAATTTTAGGTCAGAATACAGGCCAAAAACCCAAACTGGTACTGCTTGAAATTGCCTGGCTGTCCTCATTTTATCACTTGGCTTTACATGGAGAGACACGACTAGTACGGAGACCTATACAAATGACGAACAACTATGTCATTCTACACCAAGAGGAATGTAAAGGAGAGACAGAGCTTATCAATTTTTGAAAAGCCCTGGACACCTGGATGTATACTGTGAACAAATGTGATGGACAGGGAAATACAGCCCTCGTGTAGTACTTCTTCATCTGACTTAGCAGATTTATGGGGTCTGAGTTTATACTCTGTAAAGTTCTTACCTCTCCCTAAGGATCTTTTGACTGGGGGAAAAAAAAAAAAGGACTCTTGCCATGGGAAAGAACTTCCTGGTGGGTGGCAGGTACCAAACCATCTGCAGAAGTGCAGGCCAAATGCTCAAAGCTTGCTGAATCCAGGTCCACCAGCCAATCAATTTAGGAAGAGATTGGCTCGTGTAACATTAATCTGGCAATGTTAGTGGCCAAGATCCAGATGCTGGATGTGAAATCACAGGTGGAATCTGCTGTCGGGCTACAACATGCCAAGATTACAGATGCATCCAAAATCATCGGGCTACGAATCAAGCAAGGCTGGTAGCAGAGACGCCACTCCAATGGAATTAGTGTGCCTAGTGATGATAAAGACGCCCCTTAACCAAACGTTAGTTAGGGTCCTGTGAGCCCTCCTCTAGGCTTTGACCTTGAGGTCCCCTTTCCCCTCTCAATGTTGTCTTTGGCCTGCCCAGCCCAATGTTAGCAAGAATTCTGCGAAGTCAGTTTAGTGAGAAACCACGCCCCCCCACCTTGATATCTGATCATTTTTAATACCTGACCAAGTTCTTCATCCCCCACCTTTCATGCTGTATGTCCTTGGCCTCCTTTCTGCAAGATTCCCACTAAGTCAGTTTAGCAAGAATCCCCCTACCTTTGATGTCTCCTCTTCATAATTTTCCATACATTGACCCCCTCATTCTGCTCCTTGGCTATAAATGTCTTTGCTGGGTTCAGAGTTGAGCCCAGGCTCCCTCCTTTATTGTGATGGTCTTGGCACTTCTTTTGCAAGAGTCTTGAATAAATCTCCCTTACCCTTGTCACAAGTGTCAGAACGATCTTTTCTCCCTCAGTGATGGCTGTGCTGCAAGAGGAGTCAAAGGTCAAGGCATTGGTAACAACAGATGTCACTGTCTGCTCATCAGGGAGCTTCAGTTTCCCTTTTGGCGATTTCTTGGTTTAAAGAAACTGTTTCAAAGAAAAACTTTAGTCATTATTTCACTTGCTTTGCCCACTAGTTCAGCAAGCAGCCAACATTGACTATTTTAGTTTTGAGGTTTCACCTTTAAATAAACTGTTTATGTTGGAATGGTTTTAGATTTACAGAAAACATGGGCTATTTTAGTAATGAGGTTTTACCTGTAAATAAACTATTTATTTTGGGATAGTTTTAGGTTTATAGAAAAATTACAGAGATAGTACAGAGAGTTGCCATGGACCCCTCACTCAGGCCCCTTTCCTCTGTTAATATTTTTTTTAATCAAAACTAAGAAATCAGCATTATTACACTACTATTAATTAAACCTTTAAACTTAATTACAATTATGACTAGTTAGACTCTCCTTGGATTTCATCAGTTTTTCCATTAGTGTCCTCTGTCTGTCCCAGGAGCCAATTCAGGGACCACCTTGCATTCCGTCTTCCTGAATCCCTGGTCTCCATCTTTGCTGTAATCATCTTGCTGGTCTTGAGGAATACTGTCCAGCTGTCTAGGAGAATGTCCCCCAAACTAAGTCTGTTTGTATTTTCTCATGGGAATGGGGTTCTGGGGTTTTGGGAGAAAATGCCACAGAAGTGAGGTGTCCCTTTTATCACATGACCCTATTTTGGGGATTATTTTTATTGTTCTGAGCATTGCAAATATGGCAGCTTTTGCTTGTTAATCTTAGAGCAAGACCCTTCACACTTCATAGCTATCCAAAGGGAAACTCACGTCCAAAGTATTAGGAAGAGGCTTTATTGAAGATTTCACGATGGAAAGTGGTAGAGGGTAGGGAGGATAGTTGCATGGCAAATAACAGCACAAGTTAATGAAAACCCCCACCAATATCAGTGTTCCACCTTCTTCCACAGGAAGGTCATCTCATGAGTCTTCCACTTGCCCAGAAAGCTTATGTGCCCATCAACTCCAATCTGTCTGTACCCCAGATACACCCAACTCTAATGCATCTCTGCACCCACCATCTGGTTCAGCAAAGGCCCCTTGGAAGACCCACCTGCACAAAAGTCTCTGGGGATAATAAATAAGAAACACGTTTTTCTATCACAAATAATTTTTTCCTTTTATATTAAAGAAGGTTTATTAAAATCTTTTTTACTCACAGTCTATCAGGTGAGAAATGGCTTTAACACAATGTCCACCCATGCAAGACAAACTGTAGAATTAAGGCAAATTGTCTCAGCCCCAGTAACTAGGCAGCAGGATGGGTTAGTAGAAGCTTATTTTGCCTAAAGGTTCAATATCAGCTTTCTTCAAAGCCATGTTTACAAGGCACACACAAATTCAATTATCTCACTGCTTTAGTTGCTTGCCACTCACTCCTCCTTCTCTGTGTCCTAAACGGTTTGTAGGTAACACGATCTCTAAACTTCCCAGGGAAGCAAAAATTAATCTAGAGTTCTCATTCATTTACTCACTCGACAAAAATTATTCTTTGTATATTGTTGCTAAATAAGCTATGATACGGTTCTATGACACAGTTCTTCACTATGACACAGTTCTTCACTTATGTTTGAATTCAAGAAATATTAGCTAAGCTCCTACTAAGTGTGTGGAACTGGAGTGGATTCTAGGATAAATAAAACAGACATAATCCCTACCCTCATAGAATCTATAAACTAAGGCAGTGATTTTCAACCTTTTTCATCTCATGGCACACATAAACTAATTACTGAAATCTTGAAGCACACCAATATATATACATATATTTTTCCAATCTAACAAATTACAGGTATAATTTGATTCATTGACACTGGGTGGCTATTGTTCTGTTGTCTACTGTTTTTTATTTGACAATCTAAGGGTTAGTGCCCAGGACTAAAAGAGTCAGGTATTACATGTTTTAAAAATCCTATAAAACACCAGGTTGAAAATTACTGATCTAAGGATATAGATATTAAACACATAATCATAAAAACAAGGTATCATTTTAAGAATTATGCCAAGAATCATAATGAAAACATCAAGGAAGGATGAAATGAGACTTACTCGTGTGTGTGTGTGTGTGTGTGTGTGTGTGTAATCTGAAGGGTGTTTTTTTTCTCCTTTTTCTTCCAGGGTGTTAATAGGAGCTAATTTACTCTTTTAGAGTAAGAGTTAGGGAATGCTATCAGAAGGACTAACATTTATAGGAGATCTGAAGGATGAGTAAGAGTTAACTACACTGACTATGTTATGAAAAGCACAGCTCAGGCTGAAAAGAAGGCCTCCTGGAATGTTCTAGGAGCTGCAGAGGCCAGTGTGTGCGCAGCATAGAGACCTGTATGACCTCAGCACTCATGCAGAGCCAGGTTAAGAGCCAAGGTTGTTAGTGCTGTCCTTCATATAGGCTGTGGTGAGACGGCTCGGGAGGACAAGAGTTAGTACCTCCTGTGCTTCATGAAAGAGCATGGTGTGGATAAATGCTAACTGACCTGTCCTGCCTCCCTAGCTGTTCACCCTGTGCTTCCATACCCACAGCCACAACTCAGGTTATAGTATCCACACACACAGCCACGTCCCTTGTGTTACAGTATCTGTTTGCAAGGACAAGAATGAGGCAACAAACCCACAGCTCAGCTCCCTGACACCACCTGCCATGCCTCACCAGGGTTTGCCACAGATAAAGGTGGGGGCTTCTCCCTACAGGAAAAGGAAAGGCCTATATTTGTACCCTGGACACCATGATAGTCCTTTCAGCGTATCTGCCTCTGGGTTCAAGGATAACTAACTACGTTGGTTGTTGCAAAGACTTGTGTCTGCAACAACTTGTGTCTGATCATCCCTCCTTAACTAATAATTCTGTCAAGTGGTTTAATCTCCTCAAAATTCCAACACAGAATCTGGGTTCATGTTTTGTAAATAGTGTAAAAAAAAAAACTTGGTATTTTTTGTTGATTCTTCGGTTTAATACCCAGGCAAAGAAACAAAAAACAATAATAGAACAAAAACAAAAAGTACTAGTTATGAAAACAATGGTTGTACTAAACAAGCTGCTGCCAATACACAATGTTCCCCATTAGCATTTGTCAAAACTAGGAACTAAAGTACCTATCAATGAGTTTTGGATTCATGGGGACCTACTGGATGCAGCCTATGTATTAGAAACAAAAGGAGCAGAAGTGTGCATGGTGGGGAAAGGGGAGGTGGCCAAAAGGACCTACGATGCTTGGGCAAAGGGGACTTTCTAAAGTGAACATTCCCATCAGACTTCAGGACAGTAAGAACCAAGTCAGAAGACCTGCTAGGTTCTAGTGCTAGGTGTGTCATTAACTAACTGTGTGGCCCTGAGCAGGCAGTTTCCCTCTCTGAGCCTCCATTTCCATATCTGCAAAATGGCAGTGGTTGGGGAGATTGTGAAAACTTTAAATCTACCTCGAAGATCTCTCATAATTCAATTTTATAATTCCATGACTCTAGGACCCCACGGTCTAGTATAGCAGCCAGCAGGCACAGGTAGCCATTTAAATTAAATAGAATTAAGAGAGCAGTTTCTCAGTTGAACTAGTCACATTTCAAATATTCCATAGGCACATTCAGTTATGGCTGCTGAACTAGATGGTGCAAATAGAGAACGTCTCCATCATCACAGCGAGTTTTATCGGACAGCTCTGTTCTAGATCTCTCTCTTTTAAAAAGCCCTTTGAGAAGTCTAAGAACACTACTCATGTTCTTAGTTATTGACTTCATTGCACAACTAATTATTGCCGCCACAAATACTACTAAGAGTTGACATTTACTGCGCACTACTAGTGCTAGAATTGGGCTAAGGGTTATTTTGATTTAATGCTCATAGCAACCTTCAGCAATAGCGACTGAGCCATTCAGTCATATTCTAGAAGTAGCAGAGCCAGGACTTGAGCCCATTGTCTAGCATATTCCAGAGCCCAGATATTTCACCCTTGTCCCAAGCTTGGTTCCTGGTCTCATTGTCTTATGGCTGTGCCTCATGGATTTCTCACAATCCCTTGTTGTGGACACTGGGCCTTGGTACATGCAACATCCTAGGATGCCCTCCCTCTCCTCCTTCTCTTTGCTTGGCAACTTTCTATTTACCTCTTAAAAACTAACTCAAATACCCCTCCTCCATCAGGCAAAATAGTTACCCTGACTGCTTAGGGTCCCCACTCCACTTCACTCAGACCTCCCACACAGAGCCCACCAAGCTGTGCTATAGGATTTGTTTGCAAGTCTGCTCTCCCACCAGACCCTGAGTGCATTCCAGAGGAGGTATATGACTCAATCACTGCTTCATACTTCCCAGTTCAAAGAAGGTGCTGTGTCAATGTCTGTCGAACGAAATATCAAAATACCATTCTGAGATTAAGAGTCACTACGTTTTCAATCACTCTGGCTTATCTGGATGTTTTCCATTTTCTCTGGAACGTGCCATGTAGGTGGTTCATTATTATTTGATAGTTCATTATCTGTCAGCAGAGGGCTCCAGGGCCTTCAGGTAGGGAGCAAAGTGAAATACATGCATACATACAGAAATAATTAATTATTTCTGAGACTAGTAATTCTTCCCCAGCTGCTCTGAAAACAGGCTATCATTTACAGGCAAGGAAATACTGCCAGTTTCTCCTAATTCTGGTGAAGTTCTGTCCACCTTTCCAGTGCCCTAGGACACGGCAGTGCTCTGGGCTACCTGCCTGCCTTGACAGAGGCCACTCAGAAATACTGTAGATCCGTCAGGGTGCAGCTTGGTCGTGATCCTGTCTCAACTCCTCCCACAACAATGGGACTCCCCTGCTTTATGAGGGATGTTAAAGTTACGCACAAGGCCTACGAGCGCAGTAAAGAGACACCTGCACACTCCACACATTCTCCCCGGGAGCAGAACAAGACCATCCCACTCCCCGCCCTGCAGTTCTTCACCCCAGACACAAACAGAAGAACAAAAAGTTATCTCCCTTCCCCGTTCTCTAAAGTCATAGAAGCACCTCTGTTTAGAGGCAACTTTTTGCTTCTGCATTTTAAAAAGAGTTGAGCTAGATCCAAATCTAAACAAAACAAAACAAAACCCGAATCAATCAACCTGACAAACAAACCAACAAAGAAACAAAATCAGAACTTTACCAGAGCAAAGTATAGGAAGAGAAACACAATTTGAGGAAGATCTGTGTGTATCCTCCGGTTCTGGGCAGATTATTCTTTTGTATTCCAACAATCCTAAAAGATATGCTGAGTAATCAAATTTACAGACAGAGACAGTGAAGTCCAGAAAAGAAGCCCTAAATAATAGAATGAGCATGGGTTTAATGGGTTTAGAGATATCTGAGTTCAAATTTGAGTGCTATTAGCTCTGTGGGTTTGGACTAACTATCAGACATCCTTAAGACTCTATTTTCTCATTTGGAAATACAGACCAGTAATACCAATCTTTCAGGGTTGCTGAACAGCCAGATAAGGAAATGTCTGTAAGGTACCTAACACATGCTGGCACCTTATTAGATTTAATGTTAGTTACCCTTTCCCTTATCTGCTAAATGGTATAATAGTTGTATTCAAAAGTAGGGTCATGGACCCCAAACCTAAGTACTTTAAAAAATATATATAATTTTTATTGTTGATAGTATTACAGATATCTCCCATTTTCTCCCCCTTTCACCCTTCTCCATCCAGTCCCCCCTCCATCCCCCAGGTCTTCACTACCCTATTGTCCGTGTCCATGGGCTATGCATACAAGTATAGAAGTTTTTTGGTTTATCTCTTCTCATCCTCCCCCCACCCTACCCACACACACTACATCGAGGTATGTCTGTTGTTTGCAGCAGTGGAAGGAGAACTTGTCTGAGCTGCTCCTCTACCACTTGTGATGATAGAATCAGACTAGCTGCATTTGAGTGTTTTTTCCCCTTGTACTAGCAAAACACTCTATTATTTTATATATCTATGCCCCATTGTAAATCTCTTAGAGATGGAAATCAGAATACATAAATCATGCATCTTCCAGTGCATTATAATGTGCCTTCAGCACAGACTGATCATATAAACATTTCTGCCAGCTACTTAATGTCGTAGAACTGCCTAGGAAAAAGCTTTATCGTTGGCAAAAGATAATAGGATAATTATTGAGTTTTTGAATCCTATGTTATTTGCACAAAGCCAGTAAGACATAGAGAGCAACAATAGCCTTTCTTGTCCTAAATCTCTCTCATAGTCCCCCTGCTTTGAAGTAGGCTAAGCAAATCCACAACTTTTGCTTTTGTAAGAAGTTATGGGCTGCATTTAGAACCAGGGAAGATTTCAGTCTCAGTAGTTTTCCTCTGGAAATCTGTAAGATTTCCAGTCTCAGAGCTATTTAGAAATACATCTGTCCTTCAAATCTAGACTCCAGGAAATGCACTGTAATTTCTTTTGGTCACAGCTCCCTCTTCAACTCTTGAGTCTATGAAAATGGTTTCACCTGACAACGTATTTCCCAGCCTGGGCACCCTTTCTCTACCCCTAGTGTCCTAAGAACATTGTAGAGACAGCTATGGTCAAGTGAAAAGGTGCAAAGCTGGGATTGGCATTGAGTTCTGGCTCTGCCCTTTTCTTTGCGGTTTTGGACATGTGCCCTCACTCCTAGGAGTCTTGACTTTCCTCATCTACATAATGGGAGTACTAGCGGACTGTCAATAGCTTGTGAGGATTGAGGGTCGTTTTGTACCTGAAACCTCTGTGGGAAATACAAGGTGCTATTCAAAATTTTTATTAGAATTTAAGGAGCAAGGGCCTTGAAAAAAAAAAAAAAAGTATGTCCAGGGTTATATTTTCTAAGTATGTTTTTATCAATTTTTAGAAAGAGAGAAAAGGGTGGGGGGAGAGTGAGAGCAACATTGATCTGCTTCCTCCTGCATGCCCTCTTCAGGGGATCAAGCTGGCAACTGGGGCATTTGCCCTGATTGGAAGTCTAACAGGTGAACTCTCAGTGCATGGAACGATGTTCAACCAACAGAGCCCCACTGGCCAAGGCAGTATTTTCCATTTTTAAATTGAAATTCATACTTGCCACTAGTCTGATTAATTTTGTTTTTAAAAAATATGTTTTTATTGATTTTTAGAGAGAGAGGAACGAGAAGGATATAGAGATAAAAACATCAATGAGAGAGAAACATCAATGATCAGTTGCCTTCTGCATGCCTCCCACTAGGGATCAAATCCACAACCTGGGTAAAGTGCCCTGACCTGACCAGGAATCGAACCAATGATCTCTTGGTTCCTGGGTCAAAGCTCAACCACTGAGCCAGCCCAGCCAGGCTGAATCTGATTAATTTTGGATCAATGTTCTTGGGCTCTAAGAGTTTAAAGACCTTAACTAACAAAGTTGCCTCCAAAATACTCAGCTGTGTGCATTAAAATGTAGCTTCTAAGGCATACTACATAACAGACTATAATAGAAAGAACACCAGATCAGTAAGTAAAAACACCCATGACAGACTCCCAGGGCTCTCACTGACAGCCTCTGTGACACATTCTGAGCCATTCTGTCCCCAACCCCATTCCCTTATCCACAACTTGAAAGGACAAGCTATCCCTTTGCTCTTTGCAAGAGAAGCCTGTAGATTGAAAGCCATGGCCCAAATAAACTTGAGCTGGTACTACTGTTAGTGTAAGGACACCCATAAGTACCAGACCCTCTTGAGGAACCTTATGACTTTTCAAAGAAAACGTGAGTCATTTAAGGATCAAATTCATTGCAGAATGAATGTTAGATGTTCTTAACCTTATTGGGGTTCCAGTACTGGAAAAAGGTACCTAAGTACATACATGCAAATTTGGATACAATTTCAGTGTGTCATGGACTTACTGGTGCTCATTTATGGGTCACCTATGTTTTGGCTGATTTCAGGTTAATAATCTGTTTTAGATCATAAAGAGCTAATATTAAAACCTATCTGATTTAATATTCTTGTTTAATAGATGACAGATGCAAGCATGGAGTTTATCAGTGACCTTACCATAAATGTTAAATATAGTTTTAAATATGTTTTTATTTCCATTTTTATTGAAAAGTGAAAACACACATTATATAGAGAAAGCTTAGTTATTTGGAATATTTTATTTACTAGAACATTGAATTCGTTATCCCTATTAAATCAAGACAAGCTTAGGCATATTGCATCCATTTTCTATACCATAAGTTGATTTCCATTTTGAAAGGATGCTGTGTACCAGTAGCAAGGAAGCACAGACTGAGGTAATCCAATGTCCCATTTAAAGACAAACTGTTAATGCTTTTAGAAGGATATTTTATAAGCCAGGGGTTAAGCTTAAATTCTTAGATGAATTTTGATCTAACAAATTAATCAGGTTTTCTGAATTTACACAGCTCCCAGCCAATCGACTACGGTATGTTCTGCCAAATACCTCATCAAAAAGAAAAATCTAGTGTTCCTTAAGTCTGATGCTAAGGAAACTATATTTTCATAAAAATAAAATCAAGAAAATGCATACACATTATAATTCTCACATTTAGGAGTCCAGGTGATAAGGACCCACATTCTCATCACAGATGGGACATGGTGACTGCCACTTATTCACTGTCATGACAACCAGCAGAATATGCTCTCCTGCAAGTGGGATTTGTTCGTGTTTTCTGTACACCATGCTAGAGCAGGCTATCAGCTTCACAAGTGAAAAGAAAATGAGCAGGTAGAACCATTGAGCTTACAGCAAGGTCCGAGCTACACAACATATTCTGTGTACTGTCAAAATAGAAGCATTTTGTTGTTGTTGGGCATTCTGAGTCAAACACAGGGCAAATGTGGGTTGTTCAAAACCTTGCCGTGAGTGTTCTGTAAAGAATACAGGTGCCTTTTCAAATCTAAGCAACTAGTGTCACTAAAGTTTGACCAGAATAACCATGTAAATGGTGCAAAGTCTTATGAGGTATCAGCTGGTTTGTGTCAATGAACTTTGTCTCCCTACTTTGAGTTTTATGTGCCTTCTTAGACACCCATCCCTGGTTAAGTCAAGAAGAAGTTGGGTCATTTCCTTAGAACTCCTGTCACTTCAACACACCATCTTAGAAAGCCTTTGTTGTTTTTGTTTTATTGTTTGTTTTCTAAGTGGCTCTTGCTTAAATAGTGAATGACCTCTTCCCACTAATGTTAAGAAGATTATAGTGTGGTGATTGAGCCTGAGAGCTTCAAGCCTGTATTCCAGATCCAAGTCTAGTTCCTGCCCCCACTGCCATGCAGAGTCTGAGCATCAGCCATGTCACCTTTAGAGAGGAAGTCTCGAGGTGGCCAGGCCAGTTTGACTTGCCAAGGCAGACAGACTGTTTCATCAAATGTGACCCACTTTCCTGCTTCTTCCCGCCTGTCCCTTCGGGGTTCGAGCCCCAGCTGGCTCAGGAGCTATCCTCTGTTGGATGTCTCTGGAGAGGCCAGGATGCTCTCAGATGTCGGTGGCGATGGGGATCACTTTTCAAATTTTAATGTTTCTTGTCACTCCTTTCATTCTGGAAGAATTATCATAAAGTACAATCTTCCATGGAAAAGTTTGCTCATTGCAAGCATGTGCCCCAAACCAGACATATGAGCTGGTTGACCTGCTCACCCTTATATAACCTCAGATTTCCTGATTAACTCCTTTAATCTTAAATTTTTTTTTAAGTTCAAAGCTTCTAAAGCTTTTTACTCCTAGTCTCCTGGGCACCGATGTTGGGTCCCAGGCTGTCTTACCACATTGCTTTGGCAAAACAATGGTTCTCCCTGGAATTTTAAAACATATAATGAGGCTGTTCTCTTGCTTTGTAACTTTTTATCTCAGCATGAACTCTGTTCTCATCAAGCAGCTTTGGTTTTGGTATAAGAACTTAAATTTTTTTTATCCTTTAAGAATAACCCAAATCAATAAAGGCTTTAGACAATAGACCTCTCGCTTTTCTTTGGCTATTTCTTTTGCTTTTATAAGCAAAGCTATCTAAGCCATTAAATCTAATAAGTGAAATTATATTTCCCCTGGGGAAAGGAATT
This sequence comes from Pipistrellus kuhlii, assembly GCF_014108245.1. Classification (NCBI taxonomy): domain Eukaryota; kingdom Metazoa; phylum Chordata; class Mammalia; order Chiroptera; family Vespertilionidae; genus Pipistrellus; species Pipistrellus kuhlii. The sequence goes on from NW_023425404.1 coordinate 155,670,768, forward strand.
TCAAATGTTAACTTTCACTCTAACTTATAAGGAAAACTATGATTCAAAAAACCCCATTAAGTAGATAACTACAGGACCAAATAAGTATCCATGTTCTACCTAATAAACATCCTACTTATTAATCAGAGGACAGAGGTATAAATGATTATAGCTATTAATATATAGAATATTTGCTTTTTACGGGAAGGGAGAGATGAATATTAGATATTCCAGAAAATGTATGAATCCACTGAATATATTTCTATGAAAAAGACATTCATTCTAGTGTCACTGGTCTCCTCTTTTTTAAATTCTTCTAATTATTTTAATAGGGAGGAAGCAGGTAAGAAAGAAGGGAAACACACATCCTATCCACAAATATACATGTATATACATAACACACACACACACACACACACACACACACACACACCACTGGCAAACAGATATCCACTGTACCTGAATGTCATGATTTTAACATTTTTCCATGAAAGATCCCTGTGACCTCTTATGTCCTACACCCAGTAATAGTTGTATACCTAAAACTTATAGATGTTATTAATCAATGTTACACAGATGCATTTAATTAAAACACTGAAAAGATTTTTTAAATATATTTTTATTGATTTTTTACAGAGAGGAAGGGAGAGAGATAGAGAGCCAGAAACGTCTATGAGAGAGAAACATCGACCAGCTGCCTCTTGCACACCCCCTACCGAGGATGTGCCCACAACCCAGGTACATGCCCTTGACCGGAATCGAACCTGGGACCTTTCAGTCCGCAGACCGACGCTCTTCCACTGAGTCAAATCGGCTTCGGCGGGAAAAGATATTTTTTAAAAATATATATTTTTATTTATTTCAGAGAGGAAGAAAGAGGGAGAGAGAGAAAAACATCAATGATGAGAAAGAATCATTGATAAGCTGCCCCCTGCATGCCTCCTACTGGTGATAGAGTCCCCAATCTGGGTATGTGCCCTGACCGGAACTGGGAATCAAACCTGGAATCAAACTGATGCTCAACCACTGAGCCACACCAGGCTAGGCAAATTTCTGTTGTTTTAAGTCTCTCAAGTCTGTGGTAATTTTTTACAACAACCCTAGGAAATGAAGACAGTAGCTAGTCTATATGTATCAGAGCTTGGCAGGCTGACATTGTTCAGCGGGAGCAGGCAGTTGGCAGCAGTCTGGAGAGAGTACTGTTTGGGGACCAGACACTTAATTCCTGGCAGCCCCGGCTGCTGGGAAACTGAGGGGACAAGAGAAGGTGTTCCCTTTCTATGCAGGAGGGCACCCTTCTTTCTACCTATGGGTCCTTTAAAAGGCAATTGTTACTGGATTCACTTATCCGGAGTGAACTATTCTTTCATACAGATGTGCAGGTAAGGGTGATTGCCCAAAGAGAACAAACTTGTCTGGAAAGCCAGTATAGCTCCTTTTCGGATTTCCCACGTGGTACTCATCTATTACCACATGAAACAGGCTGCATGGATCTCCTCTCCTTTCTGTGCTTCTCCGGGGCGGCCTATGGGAGTCCAGCGCATTCATGGTGCCTCTCACATCGCAACTCCTTATCTCGTCCGAGTCCAGCTCCCAGGCCTCTGTCCACATTTGTACTTAGGCCCCTTCCTGAGGACTCTGTGCTCTCCATATTCTAGCATGACAATAGAGAAATAACTTTCTGCTACTCTAAATTAATGTGTTCTTTTCCTCAGAGACCTCGAAGGGGAGGAGCGTGGTGCACAATGCTGAATGGGTTTTGGAGACTTTGAAGTTATATTCCTACGTACTTTGAGATTTTTAGTCCAAGGTCAGCTACTCATGAGCTGGGAGACCTTGGGGCCCACATCTTTGAGCCTCGGTTATCTAAGTCCGATTCAACAAGTACTGAGCACCTACAGTATGTGCACTCAAACATGGGAAGGAAGGATATGAGACTAAGAAAGGATCCCTGCCCTCCAAAAGCTGGAATTCTGTTGGGACTAACACCTGCAAACAACTTCAGGGGAAATTTGAGCCCGCTGGATGAAGAGTTTTGGTGGCAGAGAATGGAGGAGTATGAAGCTCTAGAATGAGAACTGGCATGGCCAGGAGCCTGAAGATATGTGGCAGGGGTTATTGTCTTTGGGAAGACTTCCCAAATAAGAATGACCCATATGCTTCTCCAGCCTCTCAGACCATAATTATCTGTACCTTCTTTCTTTGGTTCTGTGTCCAATTCAGATCGAAAGCCACCTGCTAAGGAGTTTGGACTTATTTCTGGAAGAAATGGGAAAATCTGGAATGTTGATTTTACAACATTTTTTATAATAGAAAATTTTAATCATCTATAAAATGGGAGAGAATAGTTTAATGAATCCCTGTGTTCCCTCTGCTCAGTTTCAAGAATTAACTCACAATAATGTTTTTTCCCCCTAATAACCCTATCTATTGTCTCACTCCCACATTATTTTGAAGCAAATCCTAGGCATCATAGCATTTCTTATCTAAATATAAACATATGTATTTCTAAAACATAAGGACTTTAGTTGAAAACATATGGGATACATCGTTATCATGCTGAAAATAATGCCCTAATATAATCAAATATATAGCCAAGGATTAAATTCATAATTGTCTCATAATGCCACCATTTATGTTTACAGTTCAGGTTTGATTTGGGATCTATAAAAATCCACAATTGCTATGCCTCTTAGTCTTTTTAATCGATATGTACTTCCCCATGCTACCCCCAATTTTTCTCTCATCCTTGCTCTTTTTTTTTTTCCTTTGCAGTTTATTTGTTGAAGAAACCACATTGTTTATCCTGTAGAATTTTCTATAGTCTGGAGTTTGCTGACTTTATTCCTGTGGTGTTATTTAACATTTTCCTTGGTCCTCTGTGCTCCCTATCACTCGGTTATTGGATGTGGAGCCTTGATAGATGTAGTTTCCTTTCAATGTGACACACTTTTTTTTTTTTTTTTTTTTTTTTTTTTTTTTTTTTTTTTTTTTTTTTTTTTTTTATAAGGGATAGTGTGTTTCTCCATTGGGAAATATACTGGTATATAGAATCTGGTTGTTTCATACTTCATGATGTTGACAGCCACTGATAGTCAGTGTCAAAATCTACTACCTCATTAGGTCATGTAATATGGTGATATTTTATTTTTACTGAGCCATCTTCATTTACTTGGCCATCCCATCCTATATAAGAAAAGCCTAATATGCAAAGTGTCTAGTCATCAGTCCAACCAATCAAAACATAGTATGCTAATGATATGCTAAGGCCACTCAACTGCTTGCTATGATGTGCACTGACCACCAGGGGGCAGACGCTCCAACTGGTAGGTGAGCTTGCTGCTGGGATCCGGTTGATTAGGACTGAGTGAGATGGGCCATACAAACCCTGGAGCCTTCCCGCGACCTCTCCCCAGCTGGCCAACCTCCCGTGTCCCTCCCAGGCCCCGATCATGCACCAGTGGGGTCCCTCAGCCTGGCCTGCACCCTCTCACAATCCAGAACCCCTTGGGGAATGTCAAGAGCTGGTTTTGGCCCAATCCAATCTCACAGACCAGGCCAAGGGACCCCACTGGTGCACAAATTTATGCACTGGGCCTCTAGTTATTTAATAATTGATCATCCCATGTTATACCTCATAAAGGCAAAATAAGATCAATTAATCAATAATACTTAAGTCTTTCTATTTTTCAAAACATTGTGTTGGTTTATTAGCATCTCCCAGTGGAGATCAATGAAGTTTTGTGTTATCATTGTTTTGTTTCTGGTATCAATATGAACTTATGAGTTTAAACTATGTGATTCAATACTGCAATTATCCTTATTGATGCTCAAATTGTTCCATTTTTGGCCATGGGATCCTTATTAAGTGGTTTTGAGTTTCTGTGATAGGAGCCTGGTAGTCTTTAAAAGCATCATTGATATATGATATAATAAGATATTCCAGACTCATCATATACATTTCTTAACCCAACATGGAATTAGAGACTGCTCTAAGGATGTTTCCTTTCTTTTAGTGGGAATGGAACTTAGCAACCACAATCCAAGCACATGGAAGACTCTAAAGCAGATCTTAGTCTGTGCCTCAGTTGGAGGGGAGCAGGCAATTTGGCCTCAACAGCATGGCAAGAGACTGAGAAGAGAAAGGGTGACCAGTGACTAACAGTTAATGTAACAGTCTAGGAGTGATGATAAGGTTTTTAATCAGAGAGTATCTATGGGATATGGAAGAAGATCAGAGTTGGGAGAAATTTTAGAGATTAAATTAACACAAAAGGATTTATTAGCTGATTTGGCAGATCAGGTAGTAGGGGCTGAGGTGGGTGAAAGATAACAGACCTGGGTGCAAAGCCTAACTCTCTCACACCAACGTGTGATCTACAGCTCATTACTTCAAGACTTTCTGACCTAAACTCCTAAGTGGGAATAGTACTACCTAGCTCATAGGGCCGTTGGGATAGTTTTATCTGTCATATGAAGGAGTTGGTCCAGAACACAAAGCCTCTTCTGCTCCAGCCCTCTCCCTAGTTACACTTGCATTGTCCTCTGCTAATGTCATGGAATATTACTAATGGATCCTCAAGTGTTTGCCTAAACCATATCTTATTGATTATTTTATTAAAAAGATGATATAACAAACTTAAAGTTGCCAAAAGAAAAACAAATCAGCTATTCTTCTAAGGGCTGTTTTTCTTATTTGATATCTAAGTTGACAAATTTCATTTTAGAAAAGCTTAGAATAATGTTTTCATTTAAAATTGCTCCCATAAGAGAAAATGTTGAAGATATTAAAAACTAGCGAAGAACGTTAAATACTAATCAATTAGCTCAGAGCCTCTGAAAATACTATCTAAGATGGTTGTCCTGATCAATGATTTATGAAACACTCTGGTGTTAGAAAATATAATGTTACTTTAAGTCAACTTTTTCCCAGAACCTTCCTTGCCCATTCTGTCAGTGATATCCTGTAAATCTTTCTGAGATTATTTGCTTTTCTAAGATCTTATTTTTGAGGGCTCTGTCAGAAGAATTTTTGAATCAAGATTTTGAAGATAGATATAGCCATCTAGCAGTTAGATGGCCACATTAACTATTGATAAAAAGGATTTAAAACATTGATAATATATTTATTTTTAATTGTGAAGACAATACAAATTATTTTTAAAATTCAAGCCAAACAAAAGAGCATAAAAAGTGAAACCCAAGGAAAACCACTGTATCCTTCTTAACCATTTTCTCACATAAACATGATGCTTTAAATATTTCATCACAATGTACATTTTATTCCTTAGGTTACTTTTTCAATATATTGTGAAATATTAGGTTACAAAATTAGTTCAATATATTGTAACCCTTTTTACCCATCAGTACATAAATGAACCACTTCATTATTGTAGGCTTATTGTTGCCGCATGGAATAAACATTTAAATGCATTCTAGTTTATCAGATTAGCACTATATAGTTAGACATTTACATTGTTTCCAATGTATTAATATTTGTAAAAGTTCTTAGCCAAACCAAATAAGTCTAAATCAGGTTTGAACACATATATTATTATTATAAATCTCTGTGTATATTTATAGTTTCCATAGTAAGAAAAAAAAATAGATCAGTGTTTGAGTGCAGCTTTTAAAAACTGTTATAAAACAAGAGGCAACTGTCACTTGTTGACAATTGTTTTTAACAAAAAATTGGCTGTAAATTTATAAATCTCAGAAATCACACCTCCCCTTTTTCTGACAACCCCCCAAACTAAAACTCTGTTTTTTGTAATGTGGTGATTTTTTCTCCTTCAGCAGCCACACTTACCTTTGAGATTTGAGGTATCCCACGCCTTCTCTTTTTAATGCAGCTTCCTTTTCCTTCTACTGAGAACCTAGGCCCTGCTTTTCGTTTTAAGCAAAGATGGTATCTCCCCTGGAGGAGAGGTGGAGGAATGGTCACCTGTCCTCCAGTGTCACACCCACAACATCAGACATATGTCCCTGCCTGTCCTCCAGCTCGAGGTCAGGGTTACTCACTTTTCAAGAAAGGACTGGAATGCTTAGTCAATGCTGCTGCATTTCAAGATGGCAAAGTGTCTTCCCATGTCCAGAAAACTGAATGGACAAGTGGACCTCAATGAACAAGTGAGGTCCATGTTTTTAATATGAAGTATCATTTTCCCCCATTTTTTTTATTTGTTTATAGGCTGCTCTTCAAGTTGATATAATCTGAAATTTTACCAATATTCCTAAGGCTTCAAGACCGAACATATTGTTATTATATATATATATATATATATATATATATATATATATATATATATATACAAGCTCATGTTCTTCCTGGCAGCTGCTAATAAATTAAATGTTCCTATTTAAGCTAGAAAGTACCATCAGTATCTGTGGAATGAAGAGGATGAGTGATTGTAATAGCAGCCATGTCAAGGGGTGTCAGCCCTGCAGACTGGTGCTCAAAGGGTCCAGATTTGATTTTAGTCAGGACTTTACTTCTATTTACTGCTTGGACTAAACCACAATTCCTCTTTCAGAATCACCAGTGAGGGGAGAGGAAACTCCCAGTCTGTTCTTCTGCTTCCTAGTGACTGACTGACACTCGCAACACTCAGGTTCCTAAGTTGCTCTGACATGCCTGGGAAATGGCTGGAGCTCCTTCTCTCAGACCCAAATCGCTTTCATCGTCAGGCTATTTTCAGGTATTCAGAAAATGCTCAGAAACGTTCAAATAGTGGAGGTCTCTTTATCTCCTTTAGCTGAGCTCAAAGGTGACATTTCCTTAATTGGCTAGAGAGTTTCAGAAGTTTCAGCTATTTTGCAGTGATGGCAAAAAAAAAAAAAAAAAAAAGAGAGAGAGAGAGAGAAAGAAAGAAAGAAAGAAAAAAAGGCAGACATTTTAAACAGAAGTGTTCTGCATGTGCACAGCTCCCCAAAAATGCTGATTTTTAAAGTTTAGCTTTTGTAACCCTCAATGAAAACTGAATGCCTTGGCTCATTTTTCAAAAAAACTACTTGGAGACACTAGACAGAAGCACCTGATGGTAAGCAAGTTTTGCCAATGTCTCAGTTTTGGGTGATCTAAGGAAAATTTTGGATTAAGTTTTCACTTTGCCAGCCCACAAAAAAAAATGTATTTTGTTCATTCCACAAACACTGTTGGTACCCCTTGAGTGCCACAGAGTATTTAGCCTCAGGGACAACACTGTAAACAAGAGATAAAGTCCCAGGCGGGAGAGGGAGGTGTGAAGGGGTGGAGAGGGTTTTACATTAAAGAAAAAGCAAAGCCCAGAGGCAGATAAGGGACACCGGAAATACTGTGTTCACAGGTGAAACAGAATGCAATTTTTAAAAAAATATATTTTATTGATTTTGTAGAGAGGAAGGGAGAGAGATAGAGAGTTAGAAACATTGATGAGAGAGAGTCATCGATCAGCTGCCTCTTGCACACCCACTACTGGGGATATGCCCGCAACCAAGGTACATGCCCTTGACCGGAATCGAACCCGGGACCCTTCAGTCCCCAAGCCGACGCTCTATCCATTGAGCCAAACCAGACCCGGCGCAGAATGCAATTTTTAATGTCGGTCAGGATGTGTCCCATTGAGAAAGTGACATTTGACCAAAGGTTTGAGGAAGGTGAGGGAATTAGCCATGTGGATATCTGGGGAAAGTATGCTCATCAGAGGAAGGAGCCACTGCATGCTATAAGGAAGCCAGGGTGGCTGGTACAGGGTGAGCAAAGGAAAAGCAGATGGCCCGGTCCAAGAATGGATGGGACAACAGCTGGAGCAGGTCTTGAGGGTCATTGTAAGGACTTGGAATTTTACTCCCAGTACAATGGGAGCTATTGCAGAACTGCGAACAGAGTAATAATGACATCATCTGATACATTTCCATTAGATCAGCTGTTGCTATGCAGACCTTAGGAGGGAAAGAGTAGAAGCTGGTGGATCTGAGAGGAGGCCATTGCATTACTCCAGGAGAAATATGTGTGTGGTTCACACCAGCGTAGGAGCAATGGTGGTGGCAAAAAAGTATTTGAATTTTGTATATAGTTTGAAAGTAGAAAAAACAAACAAACATATTTTTCTGAGGGTTTGGATAAGGGGTGTTCAGAGAAAGGGGCACAATGATGACTCTTGATTTTCAGCCTGGCCAACTAGAAAGTTGGAGTTGCCATTAATTGAGACGGGGAAGGCTTTAGGGGAAGCCTCTTAGAGGAGGGAACACCAGGAGTTCAGATTTGGACATGTTGAGCTTCAGATGGTGATTAGATATTCAACTTCTGATTTTCTTCTCACAAAATCAGAGAATGTAAGTCTCAGAGGGTCTAGTTTTGATTCATAAAGTATCTCTAGAGCCTTGGACAGTGTTGAGCACATGTAGGTTCTCAATGAAAAATATAATATTTGCTAAGACTGAGGACAATGCAGGGATAAAATAGCTGAAATTCTGCTCTCCTGCACCTTAAAGTCTGTCAGTGGGAGGCAGACAAGTAAATGAAGTAAAATAAACTATCTGTTGGTACACCTGCTCACTAACATTTGTTGACTATTTACCCCATGTATGTTATCACCCTCAGGGAAAAGGATCTAAGATCCCTGAGTTGGCATTCCACGGCAGCCTGTCTTTCTCTAAAGCCCCTTCCACTGCACCATGTTGTTTCTCATATGAAGTAACGTAAATCCTCTACTCCCCTGATGAATATCAGCACTGTGTTCTCTTCCTATAAGCATGTAAAGGAGAATATACTCAAAGTAGGACTCTTTTTGAAGTGCAGTTCTAGGAAGGCTGCCTGGGAGTGAGTAACCCCAGGCCCCTCTGCCTTTCTTAATGGATCCAACCATGTGGGAGAATTCCTCTTGACATCTCAGGGCATCGTTGCACTCTTTGCCCCCTTTCACAGTGGCTAAATACCAGCCACTAAGGGCCACCACATTGTTTAATCTAAAGGGCTCCATTTGTAACCTTTCACAAAACTAAAACACTATACTAAAATAGATTTTTATATTCCTATACATTTGAGGAGGAATCTCTTATTCTACCCCCTAAAAATGAAACTTCATGAATTCATTCCTATCATCATCATCAAGGGAGTGGTTTGGTTTTCAGTAGCCCCAAATGATTTCTAGTTATCATCCCCCATTCTGATATATTCTTTCCATCTCATACAATAGACAGCCTCCAGTCTATCCTTTGCATCCTATGCAGAATTTCTAAAATAGCCTCAGCCCCTTTCTACTGACAGATTCCATATGTAATTTGGGACATCCTTCCCCACCAACATCTCCTAGAATGTAAATGATGAATGATCATTTAGCCTCATAAATAGATAATCCTTCCTCCTGCTCAGATCTGCTAGAACAGTTCTTCAAAAATTCCAGGGAATTCTCCTCTTGAATGCCACCTCTATCAACAATTATAATTTTTAAGACAAAACATCCAGGGTTTCCCATTGGTTAGATGATGGCCATATCTATCTTCACCCTGCCTCTCACTCAGCACATCCATCAACAGCAAGAACTGCCATGACTGGCAGAGGGTATGATCCACAAATAACTTGACTCTTTTCCCAGGCCAAGTGAAGTGTTCAGTCCGCCAGATTTCTTTAAGACCCTCTGTTGAATAAATGGGCATTGAGGACCCCCCCCTCCCATGTTGTAATTGGGAGACTACTGATGTCCTTTCAGAATGACTGGAGTCTTAGACATTTCCCTACAGACATAGTGACCACCAATGCATTTTTGCTTTTGCATAGTGAATAAAGAAAGTATCCTTTTATCCTCACAACTAGTGGCCTGGTGTATGAAATTCATGTGTGGGTGCAGTCCCTAGGCCTGGCCTGTGATCAGGGCCATCTTCCCCAGCTGTCCACAGATAGCTCCACCCACACCACCACCCATCCTCGGTTTCCGTTTGCCATAGAGTGTTTGGAGCCTGATGGCCAGGAAAAGGGACCAAGAGGTGGTCAGTGCACCACATAGTGACTGGTCCAGTGGTCATTATGCCCTTAGGATCAATTTGCATAAAGAATAGAGGCCTGGTGCACAGGAGAGGGCCAGCTGGCTTGCCTTGAAGGGGGCCCCAGATCGGGGTGGGGGGTTCCTGCTGGAGGGTGGAGCTGGCCTGGGTGAGGGGCCATGAGTGGTTTGCAGGCTGGCCCCGCACCTCCCCCCCCACACACTTTGTCAAGAAGGACACCTGGAATGACGTCTGGAAGACATCCAGTCTATCAGGTCTAATTAGCATATTACCCTTTTATTAGTATAGATAATTGTTATTGTTCTTCCTAAAGGATCTGAATCACAGTACAAAGCAAGAATCATATATTATAGTATAAATGTTTAGCAATCAAATAAAGGTTCACTGCTAGTATAGTGGTATTATTCTGCCGTCTATCTGTGGGATCACAAAAGCTTTTCCACCAGAAACTGAAAAGGTTTCATAACGGGCAGGCAGCACTAGTCACAATCCATCATGGGTATAGCATTGGGTGAATCAACTATGTCATTAATGAGGTTATGCTTCTAGTCTACATAAAGCTGGCAAGAATATCTTCATTTAAAAGATGACATATTTTAATAACCCAATATAAGAAAATATATATTCTAACTAATGGAAAGTTGGAATAATAGCTGGAAGTTTATTACCATGGCCAAAAAAAAAACAAAACAAAAAAAAACCAAAAATCAAACAAACAAATAAGTAAAACCTTCTCTCCCTTAATCCTTTTCATGTTTAACACCTGCACTAAAGCTCCCATATTTTTATTTCCTCATGAATGGAAAAGAAAATCAGGTGTCAGAATTCGGGCAGAATTTGGGCAGGAAGATATCATCAAAGTTATAGTCTACCATTCATCTTACTTGGTGCTGAATTTACTCATTTTCTAAATATAACACCTGGTAACTCCCCACAATTTTTACTACTTAACACTTACCTTCTTAGAGACTTTGCCTTGGGTATGAAAGGTACAAATTTATGCCATGATCCAATAGCTTAAATAATTTTATCTGCCTTGAAATTGTGTCTAATATGTTGCTTCAGGCTTTATATAGTCACAGTTGACATCAGTAGCCCTATCCCACTGGAATCATGTAAACCTTATCCAATTACTATGTGTGAGATGTATAAGATCTTGGCACAGAAGAAATCATTGAAATCCAAAGCTCTTCTATAACTTTCTTTTGTAATCATCTGCCAGCTGGATTCTAGAAGGCTTCTACTTCCACTTCCTATGCATGAACATTGCCACCCCTTTAAAAATATAGTTTTGTAAAGAGGAATGGTTACAAGGGGGTCCAGTATTGTAGCTTCAGGGAGGCCACAGAAATCCCACCAAATGATCAGAAATACACAATAATGCACTATTACTGGATATACACTGAGTGGCCAGATTATTATGATCTCTGAATGAATAATAATCTGGCCACTCAGTGTATATCCTATATAATAAAAGGCTAATATGCAAATTGTCCCCTCGACCCAGAATTCAACCAGCAGGCAGGCCAGCCAAACCCCTATGTCCCCTCCACCTGGCCAGACTGGCCAGACCTCACCCATCTCACCCATGCATAAATTCATGCTAAATATATATAAAAAATATATAATATATAGAGTGACCAGATTATTATGCGTTCAGAGATCATTATAATCTGGCCACTCAGTGTATAGTCAGATTCCAAATATTAATATTTCATTGGAGAGCTGCCTCTCAATCCTAATCCTTGTAGCTTCTCTTCAAGAGAGAGCTGCTCTGAAATCTCCATGTCTTCCCATGAACAGATTGTTATGGGAAGGGTGAGGTGGTGTTGATAAAGGTAATCTTAACGTCATACCCAGTGCAGAGATGAACTGCAGGTGAATAGCCCAAGGTGAGGTTTCTCGATGACTCACAGGATGCCCAGTTAAATTTGAATCTAAGGTAAACAATGAAGAATTACTTAGTTTAAGCATGTCCCCAGGATTGTGTGGGAGGGATATACTTAGAATTCACCATTTATTTAAAAATTCAAATTGTATTGGGCAACCTGTGCTTTTATTTGCTAAATCTGGCAACACTAGTCAAAGGAAAATTAGAACAGCTTATTTTCCATCTACATTATACCATCCTGTACCAAAGAAAAACATTATATAATTGTAATGAATTATGTAATTGTCTATTTTGTTTTAATGATTTGTATTACTTATAAAATGGCAAAGGTCTCAAGGTTTATAAATGGCATTAAAACAGGTAAAAGAAATAAGCTATGCAGCTGTAAAAGATAATGAACATTTAAAGATCCACAGCTTAGAAAATCTGATGTTATGTCAATCCTTATCACTTAAATAATTTAAGCAGTGACTAAAAAAGTAATGCCATGAACTACATAGACAAATCATTCTTAGTTCATGGTCACCCTGCTTGCATACTAACTGGATGATAACCTATTAGCCCTGCATTTCCAAGTAAAAAGTAGCCATTGCATCAGTGCTCAGCCTACCTCTTTTTAGAACTGCCTCTGCTTCTAAATGAAACATCAATTTCCCCAAGCAACTCTTTCATTTCATTCAATCTCTTATTAGCAAAGCAAATATTTGGTTCCCAAACTAACACATCCAGTTTCAGTGACAGATCATTTCAAAAAAAAGCAAATTGTTATATAAATGCCACGATTCCTTTCATTTGGGTATTAAGACAGCCAATTTCTCTTGAAACTATTTTTTAAATGCCTCTCTCTATTTAAATATCTCTCTCCAATGGATGCTACAGCCTCTACCCCCCACCCCCAGGAAAAAAAAAAAAAGATTGCTTTCAAAAGGCCTGCTAAAACTATGAAAATACCAGGCCAATATTTTTTTATATATATATACTAGTAGCCTTACGCATGAATCCATGAGCAGTAGGTTGCTGCCGCCTTCCTGTAGCTCCCCCTGCACCTCCTCATAGCTTGATATCCTGTCCCCTCCTGTAGCTCTCCATCACCCTCTTGTATTTCACTGATGCACCATCCTGCAGATCTGTAATCCTGATCTGCTTGTTATACAGTCAGTTGTTATGCCTCAAGGTGTAATAAATAATTAGCATATTACTCTCTTATCCTATCTAATAAAAGAGTAATATTCAAATTAACCATCACCCTGCTATACCCATAAGCCACACCCACCAACCAATCAAGAGCAAGTATGCAAATTAACCCAACAAAGATGGCTGAGACCGCAGAGAGAGTAGGAGGGAGGCTTGGGTTTCCCCGGCAATGGAGGAAACCAAGCTTTCCGCACACCCTGGCTGGCCCAGGCCTCCACTTAAGGATACAAAGTTTCAATTATAGAAGATAAATCCCAAGAAAAATGGCAGTAGCCACAGAGCTGGAGAGAGCAGGCTAAGGTTACCCCTGGGGACAGAGGAAGCCAAGCTTTCCACTTGCCCTGGCTGGCCTAAGCCTCCACTGCAGGCTACAAAGTTTCAATTATAGAAGGTGAATAAAACCCAACAGAAATGGCTGCCACTGAGGAGCGAGCAGAAGGCTTGGTTTTGCTCCAGGCTACAAAGTTTCAATTGTAGAAGATAAATATATACCAGATACCAGGGCCTTGGCTTGGGTCACTGGGGGGCATGGCCGGCCTGCAAACCACCACAGGCCCCTCACCCAAGCTGCCCCATGCTCCAAGGGAAACCCTATCCTGATCCAGGACACCTTCAGGGCAAACCAGCTGGTCCCCACCCATGCACCAGGCCTCTAGCCTATCTAATAAAAGAATAATATGCAGATTGACCATCACTCCAACACACAAGATGGCTGCCCCAAGTGGTCAAAGATCCTGCTTCCCTGTGGACACAAGATCGCCACCACAAGATGGTCAGCAGGATAAGGCAGTTGGGAGGCACCAGGCCTGTAAGGCAGGAAGGCGATCAAACCTGCAGGGGAGGACAGTTAGGGGTGACCAGGCCAGCAGAGGAGGGAAGTTGGAGGCAAACAGGATGGCAGGGGAGCAGTTAGACATCAATCAGGTTGGCATTGGAGTGGTTAGGGGGTGATCAGGCTGGCAGGCTGAAGTGGTTAGGGTCAATCAGGAAGGCAGGCGGGTAAGCAGTTGAGAGCCATCAGTCCTGGATTGTGAGAGGGATGTCCCACTGCTGGTTTAGGCCTGATCCCGCTGGAGGGGTCTCAGATTGGGGAGGTTGCAGGCTGGACTGAGAGACTACCCCTGCCGCACCCCAGTGCACAAATTTCATGCACTGGGGTTATATAGGATAAAATCACAAATATAATTAGATCAGGTCCAAATGTGCCAATCAAATGAGTGATCTGACCAATGTGATTTAGGTACTGTAGAAAGCCATTCTGGATCATTCAGATACCATGAGCTATCTATTCCTAAGTTGTTTGATTGAATTATCCAAAATCTGCATGTCTGAGAACTTGATCTTATGGTTTAGCTGAGTTGGGCTTTTGAAACATACCAGTTTGTAAAAGACTGTAGAAATATAAAATCCTTGGTGAGACTTCTATTTGTTACTGAGCATTTTTGGGACTGTTGTGCTAAATCTGAGCTGGCATGTTATTAACCTTTTCAAATTAGGCATTTAGTAGGCTGAGCTGAATCTTTTCTTAATTTGCACATTAGGGTTTGCCAGAACAGCTGGCACTGTGCTGGGATATTAGTTGAGATCTTTGATTTACATTGTCCAAGAGTAACCATATAAACTCTGCTTTTGGAGAGGATGACCTAATTGGTGTAAATATAGTAAACTTTATTAATAGGACTAATACCAACACCAAAAACTACTATTTATTGAGTGCTTACTATGTCCTGGGTACTGTAGGTCTCTTCAGTCATTTAACACTTTATACAACCTTGTGAGGTTTGATCCCCCAATTTCGTAGATAAGAAAACTCAAGGGGTTAAGTTACTTGCCCTAAATTACACAATTAGTAAGCAGTAAGACTTAGCTTTGTGCCTAGACAATCTAGATGCAGGATCTCTGTGCTTATCACTTTGCAACTCTGCCTCCGTAAATGTATCAGGTCCCAAAGAAGAGCTTCCACCTTCTCAGGTGAAGGTGTCATTTCTTGAACTGTGACACAGTTCATCAGGAGGTCATCGTACTCAAGGGATGAAAGCAACCTTTCACCTTCATTTCCACCCAACCACAGGCAACCTTGAGGTTCCTATAAATGTGTGTACATATTTTTGTTTACGTTTAACATGTTTGTGAGGAGATTTACGATAAGGTTTCAATATGCTGATGATCAGGTGCTGACACAGTGGTAAGAACAGAGCCATAACTGTGTAGGGTGGGGTCTTCCTTAAGGGACTAGGACATTCTAGCTGTCAGTCACTTGGAGGAGAGCTGTGATAGGCCCAGAACACAGATAGGACTCTTAGCTGGGTGGCAGACTGGAATCTAGCTCCTGGTCCTGATCACCAAGGAGCTAGTAAGTGGGCCTGTGTGGCGAGCCAGAATGCAGTCCTCTCCTCACACGGGAGACAAAGGGCAGAGAGGGCAGGCCCTGGGCAGGAAAGGTTGGATCCCTGGGGTTTGTGTCTCTCTTGCTTATGCTTCTTTCAACTTTGTCCTTCTTGAGTGTTTGGGAAAGGCCTTTTGAAAGTCCCAGAATATCTCATTTGTCTCAGTGAGGAAGTGTTTAAAAATAGGGACATATCGATAGAACACAGAAGGGTGGCAATGATGGTGGTGATAATGAAGGAAGAGAATCTAGAGGGGAGAGAGGGAGGGATAGAGATGGAAGCTTCTGTGGCAGGCTATCCTCCCTCACTCCAGATTCTGCTGCCAAACCTCGAAGGTTCTGGCTTGTGCTTTAGTTTGGAGGTAGGACTCCTGTATGCCTTGTACTGGCATTGGAGGTGTTGGGGAATGGCCTGCATGACAGCTAGTTTTCTACCACAATTAACTTTGAGAAAAGTGAAGACCGTCCATGGTTTCTCTCTTCCTTCTTTTAAAAATACAAGTGAGCAAATATGGAGATCTACTTTGTTGGGTTGCCAATGCACACATATTTGCAGGTGTCCATTATGAAGGGTGGAGGAAATGCTAAGTATATATTGATTTTTTTTTTAAGCTAAAAAACAGTCCTCTGCCAAACCCCATTCCTGGCTCTCAATAGTATCATCTTAAGAGTTTTACAGAAATTGTCCTGAAGCCTCTAAAGCTGCAGGGGGGGCAAGTAGGGTGGGAGAAGAAAACAGAAAAGAAGCAACTGCCTGGTGAAACAACTGGGAGCTGAAGCAGGCATGCCACTTTCCTCTCAAGAGCCCTCAACCTCAACCCTCTGTCCTTTACCGGCACATCTATTTATCCTTTAAAAAGTGCCTTTTCAGTTTCTGAAAACACTTTACTCTGGGATGCAAAGAACCGCATGAGGTATTAATGTCAAGTAGCTCTAACACCACACTGACTCCTAAGGAGATTCCTTCAGAGGTACAAACTCAGCTGAGAGAAGGAAGCTTCATCACTCTCTTGGGGAGGCACACACAGAAGCGTAACTTCTTCTTCCCCGTCAGGACAGCCTCAGAACCGGAAGCCTGTAACCTGCTTGGCTCTGACCTCCACCCAAGTGTGCAGGATGGAGATGAGGCGGCTCCCTGCTCTCCAAGCCACCCTCTACCCCTGCCCTCCTCATTCTGGCAGTGAACAAGGTATTATTCCCGTCCCTGGAATAGTGGAGTGGTACTCTAAAATAGGCTAAGAAAAAAAATAAAATCTTGAGCTCCTTAGGAGGGGAAAATGTCACAATACACTGCCTAGTAGGATTCATTCCGGTTTTGCCAACTGCCAGTGCTGTTTAAAAAAATAATAATAATTAAAAAAAATATATATATATATATATATATATATATATATATATATATATATATATATAATAAAAAGACAAG
Source organism: Pipistrellus kuhlii (assembly GCF_014108245.1). Lineage (NCBI taxonomy): Eukaryota > Metazoa > Chordata > Mammalia > Chiroptera > Vespertilionidae > Pipistrellus > Pipistrellus kuhlii. The sequence continues at coordinate 155,687,625 of NW_023425404.1, forward strand.
TAAAATAAAATTAGCAGACAAACCTTCCTACTAGCTCTACAGTCTCACTCAAGGTTCTCTGCGTCTCCCTCGAGCCTCACGAAAGGATTTCTAGCAAGGAGAAAGCAAAGGCACCCTTCGTGTCACTTGGTAAACATCTCTTGCTCAGAGGATCCCGGATATTGCCACCAGGGCAGTCTTGAGGCTGGATGCCCAGTTACACCTGCCCGATCTGGGCGCTCCCAGCCCGGCCCAGGGCTGCGAAGCCACAGTCTCAGAGACTGTTCCGGATCGGTCTGCAGACGAGTCTCCTCCAAAGGGTCCAAATGCCAGAGGGAAAAGGGTTTTCTCAGGCTCACAGCAAGTAGAGGAAAAACGCACGCTACAGCCTCATGTCGGGAAACTTTCCCTCACAACCCTATTATCTTTTAAGAGCTGCCAGGAAACCCTAGCTTCTTTTCAAGGGACTGTAGCGAGTGGTGTCCACAATGACAGCAACCCAAGCAATTCAGGAAGAAAACATACGTGGACGACCAGCAGGAGTCAAACTGGCATGTGTCTGTGACTTTGCAACATTCTTATCTAAACCTGCCAAGGTCCGGCCTTGTCCATACTCAGGTGTCCCCTATCTGACTGCATTTTCTGCAAAAGCCGGATATCCCAACTCCAGTCTTTGCACCTCTGTCAGCTCCCCACCACCCCCCAAGTCCAGCTCAGCCCTGCTCCTCCCTCTCCAGACCCAGAGGCGCTGGCAGGAAGCCTTCCCGGGCAGTGCTTTTATGTCCTGTGTGTCAGGGAGAGGGGGTGAAACGGGGGGATGCTAGTTTCAGCTACGTTAACAGTTTCTGCCACGCCACGCAGTTTTAGAGGTCCCGGACCACTGGGCAAAACTGCAAACCCCACTGGTGAGCTCGAGCCTGAACCCGGCCGGGGCAGCTTCCCTGGGACTCTGAATGCCGCATCATCATCCCGAGGCAGAGACGACCAGAAACCACCAACTCTCCGCGAACGCAAACCAGCCTGGCGGGGCGCGGGGCGCGCAGCCCCTGCTTAAACCCTTCCTGGTGGACTTCCACTTTCCCCCCCATTTCCTGCCCCCCAGCCCCTCGCTTCTTCCCTTGTTCATCCCTCCCTCCCAGGGTCCCACCGCACCAAGAAGCGAGGTGCCCCATGCCCGGCAGGGCAGGCTGGGCTTGCGGAGCCCAAAGCCGCGAGGAGCTGTCAGCGTTGCCTACCCGCGACCCGAATGCGTCGCGCAGCCACCTGTTCTCCAAACTCAGCCGGAGTTTGTGGGGCGCGGGCTGCGCCCCGGAGGGACCCAGTCCTCCCCTCGGTCCGACTGGGTTCAGGGTCTCCAAAAGGCGTGCCTCACCCCAAGCCCCAGGGCGCACAGCTCTTGGCACAACCTCCTAGGCTCCCACTAGTCGGGCTCCCACCGCGCGCAGGGACTGACTTCTCAGCCTCCCTGCTCCAGCCCCTACCCTGGCGCCAGCCGCCCGGCCCCCCGGAACACCGCGCCCCGAAAGTACCTGCGGAGAAGACGCAGAGAGCAAAGAGAATCTGGCAGATCATGGTATCCCGGTGCTGGTTGCCGAGTCCGGCGCGGGCAGCGGGAGAGTTAGTGGGGACTGACGGAGCGCACCTCGGGCGCCCGCGGCGGGAGCCAGAGGCCCGGGAGGTAACGGTGGTGGCGGCGGGGGAGCTAGGCGAACGCAGCGCGGCTTGGCTCCTTCAGCTGCATGTCCCCTGGCGCCCGGCGAGCTTCTGCTCCATCCCGGCTGCGGGAGCTGGGGCCGCCTCCACCGCCGCCGCCAGCCAGTGCTAAACCCCTCCCACCCGGGCCCTCAGCCACCACAGGGCCACCCCCGGCCTTCCCTCTCCCGGCACTGCGTCCAGGGAGTCCAGCCCAGGGCGGCCTCTGCTGGACAGTCAGGGCTGGGGACCCGCGTGTGGACTGGGTTCTTGGAAGGTTTAGTGTCTGGCTCTGTGTTGGGGACTAGGGGATGCAAAGATGTGTGAGCAGATCTCTGCCCTCAGGAATTTATCTCAGGTTTTTGTTGTTGTTTTGTTTTTACAAGAGCTCACAGTCTTTATTTTAAAATATATGTATATTTTACTGATTTTTTTACAGAGAGGAAGGGAGAGGGATAGAGAGCTAGAAACATCCATGAGAGAGGAACATCGACCAGCTGTCTCCTGCACACCCCGGACTGGGGATGTGCCCGCAACCAATGTACATGCCCTTGACCGGAATCAAACCTGGGAACTCGAACCAGGGACCTCTGTCTGCAGGCCGACGCTCTACCACTGAGCCAAACCGGTTTAGGCAAGAGCTTACAGTCTTTAAACAGATGATCATATGCCATGTTAGGCCTCACCTCCAAGGGCCAAACTCACCATTAGAAAAGCACACACATTCCTTTCTACCCTTTCTCCAAACATTCCTGCCTGCATATTAAACCCTCGAGCACACATTCAACACCACTGCACTTCCTGGTACCTGAGCCAGGATGTCTGCTGCTTTATTTAGCTTCTTACTGGAAGAAATGGGACTAATGTCAGGTAACATTGATCATGGCATTACTGAGCGAGACATAAGACTAGGTGTACCATGACTCCTTCTAACAACCCTATGACATAATAATAATATTTATAATTATATTATTATTATTATTATTATTATTATTATTATTATTATTAGAAAACCAAGGCACAGGGAAGTAATGTGCTCAATGTTGCACAGCTGGTAGGGGGCGGGGATAGCAAAGGCTGACATTTCTTGAGTATCTGCTGCGTAGTGGACAATGGTTTTCACCAAGTCGAGTTCTCACAGCAGTACTTTGAGGTGGGCACTGCTATAGCTTCCCTGTTGGGGGAGGAAATGGAAACACTGAGAGGTTTAAGTACTTGTCCAGGGTCTCATAACTAGCTAATGGTACCGATAAGATGCCTGGCAAACACGCTGGGTTACGCCCTGTACTCCACTCCTTCAAAGTCCCCCAAGTTTTGTGTTGTAAACACTGATCAAAGCTGACCTTTCATGTAAGCCTCCATGATCTCAGACTCACTTATTTCTCACACCTCTGTCAGACCAGATGGCGGGACATCACCTGATATCTCTGTGGCTATGGGTGTGGTGGTGGTCTAGGGACTGGATGTAGGAAGCTGCAGGAATTAATGAGCCTTCCGAAAGAACCGATTTGTCCAGGACCATTAGCAGCGCTGGAGAATGGCTGTGACTTCTTCCTCACATACCAGAGCTTCAGGTTTTACCCTTTCCCCTTTTTGGGCCTCGTTGCTTTATCTGTGACAGGGTCAATTTCTCTAGCTGACAACCACCTGTAGAACTTGTCGTGCTTCTACAACCAGGAGGAAACACTGGGCTCAGAGTTTCCTTTTGCTTTTGCTAAATTTATTGATTCCTTTTGGAATGAGAAGTGAAATATATTAGCACAAACAGTGCCCACCTCCCTTCCTCCTTCCTGGCCAGAGAAACTGCAAATTCAATTTGTTAAATACGTTCTCAGAAGGCTTTTGACCGGAGGTCTTCCTGGCTTCTGATGTAATCTATGTGATTATGAAGAATTGCTGCATCTGGGCTGTGGTTGTCATGGAGTCAGGGACCACGCACAGATGGATTTTCGCAGGGCTGTTCCATAAGGAGCTGGTGCCTTTAACTGGGAACATGTAGTAAGTGACTCTATGACAGAAATAAAGATTTTTCAAAACCACAGAAGAAATGATTCAGTTGAAATTCAACAAAATGTTAACGAAGTCCCTATGGAGCACGAAGCATGTGTGAATCTAACTGTGATATGTAAGATGATTATTTGGTACCCAAAGGATGGTGATGCCCACATACTAATCAGTTAAAATGTCCAAGGTTTGTCATTGTATATAAAAATAGAGTTGAAATAATTTCTTTAACAAAATCATTTACTTTTTATTTTATTTTTTGTTAATCCTCACCTGAGGATATGTTTTCCCACTGATGTTTAGAGAGAGTGGAAGGGTGGGAGGAAGGGGCGGGGAAAGAGAGAGAAGGAGAGAGGGAGAGACAGAGAAACATAGATATGACATCCATTGGTTGCCTCCCGAATGTGCCCAACTGGGGACAGGATCGAACCTGCAACCCAAGTACGACCCCTTGACCGGGAATCAAACCCATGACCCTTTGGTGCTTGGGCTAATGCTATAACCATTTAGCAACACTTGCCAGGACTAAAATAATTTATTTTTATTAGTAATTAAATCTTTTAATATATCAATTTAGTGAAAACACATTTGATCACCCACTAGGTACCAGATCCTATGCTAGACTGTGGTAATGTAATAAGTTGTATAGTCACGGTAGGCTTGGTTATCCTGCTATAATAAAACACCCTAAAATCTCAGGGGCTTAAGCAATAATGGTTTATTTCTAACTCATCAACGTCTTCTCCTCAGAGTAGCTGTTCTCTACGTCAGGAGTCAGGATTGTACCTCCAGATAGAAACCTGCTTCCACACTCACCAAGATAGGGAAAAGGAGAAGTGGAGAGTCAGTGCAACATTTAAATCTTTCAACAGGAAGTGTCTACTCATATTTCATTGGCTAATGCAAGTCAGTGGTCATGCTCAGCTTCAAGAAATTAGGGAAGCACAATCTCCTTGCGTGCTCAGAAGGAAAGGATAGCTGATAGCCATGGACAGCTGTGGGTGTGCCATGGTGGTTAATTGTCTCTGCCATTAGGAAACTTATATTCTAGTTAAGGGGAGTCAAAGATTGAATGAGCGATCTCAAAAATAGATGCAGTCATTTATGTTGTATGATATGAATAATAATACCCACAAATATTTATTGAGATTTAGCTATGTGTTAGGAAATTATTCCAAGCATTTTATGTAATCTGTTTAAACTTTGCACTCTAGAAAGTTATCCCAATTTTATTTTAAAAAAAAACCTACAAAATTCACACAAGAAAAAACACATGAGAGATACTTAAAGAGAGTTTAAGTCTGAAGGAAACCAAAAGATACTATAACACACTGGGTTATGCCTTGTACTCTACTCCTTCAAAGTCACCCTATATGAGATCTTATAGGGTGACTTGCACTCCTCCATGAGGTCAGGGATGGAATTTGCATACAACCCGTTAGTCAATCCTTACAGCAAAAGCAGGTGTCTTTACAGAATCCTCTTGGTTCTTCTGTAATGTGCCACTGGGATAAAATCTAAAATACATCTGCCCTTTACTGACTTCCACTTTTTTTTTTATTACTGTTAAAATGAATTTCTAGTGTTGGAGACATTCAACACCTTCAAAAATTTTGACACCCTTATTGACTTAATTTTTGACATCCTGAATTATTATAATTTAGATAATGTTATGTAATATATGTTAGATAATATAGAGGCATTAGCCTTGAACTCTGACTTTCATTGTGGCCTAAGAGACAGACAGAATACCATGGCTGAGAGAGCTGGGTGAGGCAGTAGTGTAGTGGTTAGGGTTGGGTTCTGAGGTCTAGCCCATGGCCCCCAAAGGCTGGATTCTAATCTGCCCTCTGCCATCTCACCAAGTGACTCTGCTGTCTAAGTTGATATCTCTATGCCTCCGTTTTGTCCTGGCCTTATTGGGAAGATTAAATGGATTACACATGTGAAAAACTTGGCATAGTCTAACTGCCAATAAATGTTAGCTGTTATTAGAGGAGAAACTTTGGGGTACATTTAAAAATTTTTTTTGATCTATATTACAAGGAGAAAGCACTTATGCCAGTGTCAGCTACTTTATACACAGATCTGTAACTTGGGCTCTGCCCTCAGTAATTCCACTCCTGCTACAACTGAGCTGCAGGGGAGAGCTCTAAACTGTCTCTGACAGCGCCTCCCCTGCTCCCACCCCGCCCCCGCTGCTCCCACCAGCCTCTGCCCAAAGACAGGAAAGCAGCAGAGTAGACGCTGGTTTATTTCACCTTGATCTCATTCCTCTTCCCAAGCAGAGCTGCAAACATGTCTCCATGGGTTCTGCTACACTTCCTCACATCACTTTGCTTTTCTCTTCTTAACTCCTAATCCCTCTTTTTTAAAATATGATTGGCAAATGGTATTTAAAACAGTTATGCAATATGTGCACAAAAAAAGATAAATTTGGATCTTTGCCAAGAAATATTTGCTCAAAAAAGGGCAGTTTTAATAGGGCATGATGAAATATGATTGTTTTTCTTATTTAAATAAAGTTGTTTGGAGCTGCATGAGCTCTTTGAGGATATTTAACTGCAGATCACTATTTTTTATTTTAATTAAGGAGAAAGCCCTGATACTATTTCAGGAAGAAAGAAGAAAGAAACAGGCTTCTGGAGGTAATGCACATAATGAAACCTCTCATTTAAACAAGTCTAGGGTCTGATTGTTTGATACTGTACACTTGCGTTGTCCAGAGAACCAACACACGTGTCACATATATAACTTAAACATTTCTAGAAGTCTTATTTTTAAAAAGGAGAAAGAACAGATGAATTTAATTAAATTAATTACGCAAAGCATATTTAACAATGTTTTATTTAACCCAGTATATCTAAAATATTCATCATTTCATATGTAATGAAAACAAATATAGTAATGAGGTATTTTACATTCTTTGACTCATTCTAAGTCTTTGGCACCCAGTGTATATTTTATACTTACATGATATCTCAATTCAGACTCGGTACATTTTGAATACTCAATAACCAGATATTGTCAGTAGCTACAGAGCATTGGCCAAGTCTGTTGCTTTGCCACATGGATATGTTCTGTAAAAGTACATAGTGGTGCTGGTGGACTTTATTCACTGACAGTGGCTTGTTTGGAAGCCTAGCATTTGCTGATTGCATGGCTTCTAACCTTCATTAACCTCCTAAGTCTCAGTTTCCCCTTCTATGAATTGGAGATGATGATTATAATACTTTGCTTAAAAGGGGAATTGTAAGAAATAAATTATGGAAAACATTTAGAACAAACCCTAGACAGACCAAAGACTCAATAAATGCTTATTGTTATAATTTGGTAGGAACAATTATGAGAATGATGAAAAATGATTATGAAAAGTAAAATCTTCCCCTTGTCATTGGGGTATTAGAGACTCCTTACTACTCAGAGACATTGAAAATATCACTTATCTCTTGAGGTCTCTGAATGCATAGTTTAGAGAGGCACTTCTCAAATATTTTGGTCTTAGGACACCTTTACGTCCCTGGAATTTGTTAAGAAACTATTTGTTTATGTGGAAGGTTCATGTTAAAGGCCCTTTAAGATAATTGTAGTTTTTCTTTTGTTATATTACACCAAAACTCAACAAGTAGTATTTTCTTAAAAGTTAGCAGCAATGTGGAATGTGAAAGCATCCTGATAAAATTTTCGTATTTTTTGTTTTAACCTTAAAACCCTTTGTTATATCTTGAACTTTGAATATATCTTTTATGCATGTATGATTTTGTAACTTCATGCATTGGTCATATAAAAAATATTGGTCATATAGAAAAATTTAGAAGATCTGTGTTATGCAGATCTTTCAAATGTTAACACATTTCATTATAGAACATCAAAAAATTACATTTACTAATCAGAAAAGTCTTCAAATATTGGGAAACTGTAAAATTAATGGTAGAGAAAATAAGTTAGTTAAATTTCTGATTTTCACTTAAAAGCTTGAATGTTATCCTTGGCAACAAAACTATTCATTGTTTTATCAGCACTTGAAGCAATAGGCTATAACTTCATGGAGAAAATGTCATGCAAATATCCAAGCCTAAAAAAATACAGTATGTCCCCTAGTCATTTTTTCAGGTAAAAACAGTGTTCCATGGAAAGAACAGTTTAGATTGCAACTGAAGTCATCACAAAGTGCATTTCTTTGAGATGGTCATCTCATTTTGATATGCAGCCAAAAGGCTTTCTGCATACATTCTATTTATTTACAAAGATATGAAAAATGTATATTCAAGATCAAGATTTAATAAGACCTTCTTTAGTGAAATTTGCTTTCTCTCCCACTTTAGATTGAACATTCACAGTATGTGAAGTATGTAATGACTAAGAGCACAATTTGGTGCCATTGGCTTCATTTATGTTAAGCTACCAGAAGTTTTTCCCCCAACTGCTTTTATACCATCAATGCAAAAGTCAACATGCCACTATCAATCAATCAATCAATCAATCAATCAAATAAATAGCATCCTATATAATAAAAGGGTAATAGGCAAATCGACCAAATGGCAGAATGACTGGATGCTATGATGCACATTGACCACTAGGGGGCAGACACTCAATGCAGGAGCTGCCCCCTGGTAGTCAGTGTGCTCCCACAGGGGGAGCGCTGCTCAGCCAGAAGCTCTGAGCACAGTGGTGGTGGTGGGAGCCTCTCCTACCTCTGCAGCAGCGCTAAGGATGTCCAGCTGCCAGCTTAGGCCTGCTCCCTGGAGAACCCCCTAAGCCACATGTGTCAAACACAAGGCCCGCGGGCCAAATCCGTCCCGCCAGGCCTTGCAATGTGGCCCGCACCGCGCTGTCATCACTGCACTCCGCTGCGTTTCCATCACAATGACAGTTTATGACTGTTCAGTAAACCATTCGGCCCGCGATTTAGGCTGAATTTTAGATTTTGGCCCCTTCTCTGATTGAGTTCGACACCCCTACTAAGCCGTCAGTAGGACATCCCTCAAGGGCTCCTGGACTGTGAGAGGATGCAGGCCAGGCTGAGGGACACTCCCCTCCCCCTCCCCCCAAGTGCACAAATATCATGCACTGGGCCTCTAGTCTTATTACAATTATGGAAATACCTTTTACTTTGCAGACCTGAAAGCATTTTGGGAACCCCTACAAGTCTGTGGCCTATATGTTAAGGTTTATTGGTTAAGTGAAATATCTTAGAAGGTTGCTATGAATATCAATTGTTTTATCTGTCCAAAGCAAATCTTTCTTTTCAGGGAAAGTTCTTTCCCCTCCCCTATGCAGGTGGTTCCAGTGCTGGCTGCATTTCCCCATGCAGCCTGCCATTGTTGCCAGGGTGATTGGTATGGGGTGGGCATCAGATTCTGTTTGCCTTATTGAGTGCACTTTCCCAGGATTTTTACACTTGGGACCACAAATGTCCACTAATTATTGCTCTCTTGAGACAAAGTTATGGGTTTCTACTGCACTAGTGGGCTACTCTAGCATGTGGAAGAAACTAGTCAGAAATAGAATATAGAAACCTGACTCTCAGAGAGTAGGAGAAATGGGAGAAAAGAGAGCTGGTGGTATTCTAGTCACATTTGCTCTGAGGTGCAACCACATCCTTGCCCTTTTCATACATCTGTGAGCATTTGACCAATTTCCCCTTTTGGTCAACTAGTTCAAATTGGGTTTCTGTCACATACAACACAAAGAAAGTCACTAATGCAGAGGGCAGCAAAAGCTAATTTCCAAAGTCATACAGTGTTCAACGATAGTGAATGAGGACAAGTTCTCATTCAGGGAAATTTCATTCTCAGATCTGAGCTTAAAATACACACACAATAAGACCATACCACTTCTAAATTATTTCACTAACGTATGATACAGCAAGTCAGAATATTCAGTTTCTATTTCTGGGGGGTTGGAGAAACCCATGAAACTGAAAATGGTTAAGCCCATGAAAGCAAATGAAGTTCACCATTGATGCCACAGGCTTAATAATACATGACAAATTCCAATACTTTACACAACTAATGTAAAAATACATTAAATAACTTTGGCTTTAAACACATCTTCACAATATTTGCATATTTATTCAAGTAAGCTTTTCTTTTTCTGCATATTTTTTTCCATCATTAGTTGTAACATATCTTAGTAGATTTTACCTCAGGTTGTACTGAATTCATGCTTTCTTGTGTTCTTTGAAAATATTCTTTTTAAAAAAAATAGTTTATTGTTTTTTAGAGAGAAAGGAAGGGGGGAAGAGAGAGAGAGAGAGAGAGAGAGAGAGAGAGAGAGAGAGAGAGAGAGAGAGAGAGAGAGATGAGAGCAAAACATCAATCAGCTGCCTCACTGAGGATTAAGCTACAACCCAGGCATGTGCCCTGACAGGGAATTGAGCCAGCAACCTTTCAGTACATGGGACCAGGTCCAACCAACTGGGCCACATGGGCCAAGGTTGAGAACATTCCTGACTGAGTTTTACTCAGTTTATTCATAGAGACTAATGTTTCAGTCATTCCAAATTGAGCATTGAACCTCAAATAATTACAACTGAACAGTTTTGGTAACATCTGTTGACTCATCAAGAGCCAAGGAAAGCCATTCAAAATTATTTTAGTTGATTTTTGACGATTTTGATTTTTGAGGATGCTCCTAATGTCCTCAACTCTTTGAGTAACAGAAAGTCTAATCATCCAAACAAGTTTATTTTCTCTGGACACTGTGTCTTGGCTGTTATAATTAAATATAGTTTAATTAACTCACAATTGGTAAACAATTTTTCTTGCTTGGCTAACAAATGAGCTACTTAGAAAGTACTTTAATTGCAGCTTCATTTTGATTTAAATTTTTTTTTTTTGTGGAAAAATTCTGCTCTAATGAGGTTTTGTATTACATATTCTAAATTTTCTGACTGTTTGGGGAATATCTTACTTTGGCAATCGTGTGACAATTATTTCATCTGGTAATACTGGCCTATATTGTATTCTTACAGCAATAGCATAATGGTTTGCAATTTAATTAGAAAACAAAATAACCCACATTTTCATTGTGCTTTGAAAGTGTGATACTCAGAGTCTACTCTTCATTTTCTTTTTTATTTGTTTTTTGTTTTTGCATGAAGGGTATGTAATAGTGAAGAATAATAAAGTAAAATGTGGTGGTTTGCTGATATGTGTGGCCCTCACAATGCTTCATTTTTGTGCTTTGTAGTGTGCTGAGCAGCAGTGAAAAGCCATGAGAATGCCATATGTAGAGTCAGTCACAGCTAGTCAACACTAATCTGTCTGTTGTAGCATGAAAGCAGCCATAGGCAACACGTAAGTCAGCCTGGGGTTTCCTGAACTATGTAATGTCTATTCAAACTCCAAGTCCAACCCTAGCCAGTTTGGCTAAGTGGATAGAGCTTTGGCCAGCAAACCAAGGGTCCCAGGTTCCATTATAATCAAAGGCACATACATATCTTGGTTGTAGGCTCTTCCCTGCCCCAGGGCCTTGTTTGGGGCTCCTACAGGAGGTAACCAATCTATGTGTTTCTCTCACATCAATATTTCTCTCTGTCTTTCCCTCTCTCTAAAAATCAATGGAAAAATATCCTCAGGTGAGGATTAAAGCAACAACAAAAAAACAAAAACTCCAAGTACATATGAGTTTAGGACTATGGTTCTGATGTCTGAGGGAAACTATTTTCATTATTTTTTTCTCCCCTTTTCACATGGAGCTCAGCTGAGTCTTTGTCAAATAAATGATCTTTTGTGTCTCCCTTTTACTATTAGACATATTTTTTCTAGCCTATCTTCTTATTTAAGCTGTAATCATCCTTTCAATGGTCCTCACTTTGCACAAGAATCTTATCCCATTTCTCTGATTCATGCAAGCTAAGACCTTATGGCTTGTTCCTCATTTGGCCATTAAACCAAGGGTATCTACAACTGACCACTCTAATTGCAGCCCAGTTCTCTCTTTTTTGGGGAAAATGAAGCTAGGGATTTCCTTTGCTCTCATGTAAGTCCAATACATATTTATAAACCATTTACAGTAGTTTATTCAGAATTTTAACGATATGTTGCACGGAGTGGTATTTTAGAATAACTAAATCTATTATATTTTGCAGATGTGAAAGTCCCTTGATTTTTCTTAGTCTCATTTCCCTTGCTACTCACCACCCCTATTCTTTTATTCCCTTTTCCTTTGTCTAACTTCATTTTTATATTAAGCCTTCCATCTCATTAGGTTGGTGAACAATGTTAGCACTAGGCATTACTATTTACCCCCAACTTAGTTGAATTTTTCTTTTCTTTTTTGACATAATTCCAGAATATAACGCAATGCCAAAGTTTGAAGTGGGGGTGAGAGCATCTGCTTATTGAGTCATCTGTTTTGAAATCCAGGTTACTGTTGAGAATCAGTTATTTTCTTCTACATAAGTCTTCAAATGTAGGGGCTCTCTGTCAGGGTGGGGTTTAGGAATTTTTGCAAGGCTGCCTAGATTTTCTCAAAGGTAGGCATTTCACTACTGAAGTATTTCTGCTCCCCTAGTGGCTTTCTCTAGGAAGTCTCCTCTAGTATTCAGACCTCAGACCTCTCTGATCTCATGATTTAATCTATTCTCTACAATCATAGAAATTTTTTCTTGTGTTAGGGAAATCATTTTGTTTTTGTGATTCTTATCTAGATACATTTTCTATGCCCTAAATCATCTCCCACTTTTGGAATTAGGTCTTTGGAATCAAAGGCCTAGAAGATTACTAAACTACTTCTGATTTTTGCTCTGCCATGGACCTTACCTCCAAGCCTCCTCTCTGTTAAGCTGGCAATGAAAACTGGATCAAGTATTTTTTTGAATGAAGCCAGTGGAAGAAAGAAATATAGTAATAATAATAATTTTAAAATATTAATAATTTAAAGTATTCAGGACCAATGTCCTTCTGGATTCTGTTCAATGTGACTTTTTTAAGCATTAAAAACACTATTCTATTTATTAAAGTTACAAATGCCAAAACTTGTATATTCAGCATACAAATTTAATTATATTTCTTAATTAGCCAAATTTCATATGTAATTTTATAGTTTTTGGATAATACCCTCCAATACAAAGCAAGTTGACATCTGAAGGCATTTTAAGGTACAATTACAGATTTAATATTTTAAATTTCCTTTTAGCTTTTTCTATTGTTAGGCATAATGGATGAAACCTCTCTAAATTTTTGAACAATTCTTTTAATTCTAACAAGTTAAATTTGCAAATAGTGACACTCAAGTTCTTTAAATATTTTAATAACATATAAACTAAGAAATTTGCTACTTAAAATCACCAATCTAAATAACATACTTATGTATTTTTAAATAGAATGATGACATAATTCTGTAATAGGCCAAATTCTCTGAAATAGTAAGAGTATATAGAATATGAAATATGTACATTCCAAAACCACAATTATATTATTATTTTTATACACACACACACACACACACACACACACACACACACACACACACACACACTGTATTTTCCGGTGTATAAGACGACTTTTTTTTTTTTTTTTTTTTTTTTTTTTTTTTAATATATTTTATTGATTTTGTATAGAGAGGAAGGGAGAGAGTTAGAAACATCGATGAGAATCATCAATCAGCTGCCTCTTGCACACCCTCTACTGGGGATATGCCCGCAACCAAGGTACATGCCCTTGACCGGAATCAAACCCGGGACCCTTCAGTCCCCAAGCCGATGCTCTATCCATTGAGCCAAACCGGTCCCGGCTAAGACGACTTTTGAAACAAAAAAAAAGTCAACCAAAAACCAGGAGCAAAAGACCAAAATTGCACAAAAATTACCTGCAGATCTTGACGGCAAAGTAAGTCTTTTCTTTGAAGTGGGGGGGTAGTCTTATACAGTGAATATAGGCCTAAACCTAGGTTTTAACTGTAAAATTAGGGGGTCGTCTTATACACCGGAAAATATGGTAATGCTCTAAAATATTTTTTTTAAAAATTAATACTAAATCTTCCTGTATTCAAAATATGTTTACTCAGTATAGCAACATTTATAAAATCCCAAGACATTTTAGGAATACCTTCCCACATCTGTAATGGCTAAAGTTATTAACCAAGGTGATGACTGAATTCTTATTTGCAATACCAATTATTAGAAAGACTTCATACTATAAAACATTTAATCTCTTAGTCTCTTAGTTAGCTTACGTATCTGCTCTGCTCATGGAAATCATTATTACCATATAGGTGGCTTAACTGAATTCGGCATTTCCTTGGCTCTTAACATAGTTGTAAATCCTTTGAACATGACTGACCTTTCTTCATATACTTCTATTTGGTAGAACCATACAACTCATAAAGCTGTAAAAATGACAGTCAATTGAATCCTGGAAATCTTGTCTTTGGGTGACAATTTGTTCACAAATTTTGAAGTGTTATTATTGTCAGGTTCCTGGATTTCAAGCCACACAAATTGATTCTAGCTAATTTATGCAAATAGTGAGTTTATTTGAAGCATACGAGTAGTTAAAAATGAAAGGAAAAGTTAAACATCAAGCCTAAGTAGCAGGAACTAAAGAAATGTTTGTTTCCTAAGCCCCCTCAGGAGGATCAAAAAGAATTCTCTCCATCTATTTTTAGTTGTTAAGATTATCAACACAAGGTTTAAAATCTTAGCTGGACAAGTTTGATTGGTCTGGTTTGTGTCAAGCGATTCCCCAAAGGAAAACAACTGCTACCTGAGAAGCAAAAATGTGAACCTAAAGATGATGGCTCTATAGTTTTCCAGGGACGGAAACTGTGTGGCTAGCTCTGATTCCTCACAAGCCAACAAAAATAAACCCTTTTGAGTCATCACTGGAACATCAGTAATATAAAACCTAATAGCAGTATTTAACCAATTTTGATGTTATTGACATCCTAAACAGAACCCATACTGTATAGGAACCCATATGCAAACTTACACTAGTGTAGCTTTTCTATTAACAATTTCTCTCATATCATGTAATCTTTAAGTTAATCACAAGTTTCTTGTCTGGAAGGAAAACAAATAATTAGGTCAACTCAATTGCCTTTGGCTGAAGAGCATAATAAATTTATTCCCTGAGGTAGCGAGGGTGTGACAGGTCACCAAGAGTGATGTAGTAACTTCTTCACTGCATCAGCAACCACTGGGTGGAGGCATGGTGATTATTCAGGAGAGCAGAAGCAGTCTCTAGCCCAGCTACCTTATAGAATCAGCATTACCTTATTTTCATGGTCAGCATCAAACTTTCCACATATTAAATCCATGTGACTGCACAAGAATATTGCCTTTTGAAAATATGATTCTTTTGGGATTTGCATTAATATAAGAACCCAAGACCCTGAATAGCTGCAGCAGTCTTGAAAAAGAACAATGTAGGAGGTATCACAATACCAGATATCAAGCTATACTACAAAGCCACTGTTTTCAAAACTGCCTGGTACTGGCAACAGAATAGACATATAGTCCAGTGGAACGGAACAGAGAACCCAGAAATCGACACAAGCCAGTATACTCAATTAATATCTGACAAAGGAGGCAAGAACATACAATGGAGACAAGACAGTCTCTTCAATAAATGAAGTTGGGAAAACTGGACAGATATATGCAAAAACACCATACACAAAAATAAACTCAAAATGAATAAAGGACTTAAATGTAAAATAGGAAACCATAAAAATCTTAGAAGAAGCCATAGGCAGCAAAATAGCAGACATTTGTCCTAGTAATATCTTTACTGACATAGCTCCTAAGGCAAGGGAATAAAAGAGAAAATAAACAAATGGAACTAAATCAAAATTAAAAGCTTCTGCACAGCAAAAGAAACCATCAACAAAAGATCAAGAAAGCCCACTGCATGGGAGAACATACTTGCCAATGTTATCTCTGATAAGGGTTTCATCTCCAACATTTACAGGGAATTCATACAACTTAACAAAAGGAAGATAAACAATCTAATAAAAAAAAATGGGCAAAGAACCTAAATAGACACTTTTTGAAAGAGAGCATTCAGAAAGCCAAGGGATATATGAAAACATGCTCAAAGTCACTAATTATTCAAGAGATGCAAATCAAAACAACCATGAGGTGCCATCTCACACCTGTCAGAATGGCCATCATCAACAAATCAACAAATGACAAGTGCTGGCGAGGATGCAGAGAAAAAGGAACTCTCGTGCACTGCTGGTAGGAATGCAGACTGGTGCAGTCACTGTGGAGAACAGTAAGGAGTTTCCTGAGAAAGCTAAAAATGGAACTCCCATTTGACCCAGTATCCCACTTTTAGGACTATATCCCAAGAAACCAGAAACACCAATCAGAAAGGATATATATGTACACCTATGTTCATAACAGCACAATTTACCATAGCTAAGATTTGGAAACAGCCTAAATGCTCATCAGCAGATGAATGGATTAGAAAACTGTGGTACATCTACACAATGGGATACTACACTACTGTAAAAAAGAAGGAATTCTTACCATTTACAACAGCATGGATGAAACTGGAGAACATTACCCTAAGTGAAATAAGCCAGTAAATAAAAGAAAAATACCACATGATTTCACTCATTTATGGATAATAAAGAACTTTATAAACTGATGAACAAAAATAGTTACAGAGGCAGAGCAATATTGGACAGACTGTCAAAATACAGCAAGAAGGTTGTGTGTGGAAGAGGTAAGATATCAACTGAAGGACTTGTATGCATGTATATAAGCATAACCAATGGATGTAAGATACTGGGGGGTAGGGGAGATTGTGGGAAGGTCAATGGGAAAGAAAAGGAGACATATGTACTACTCTTTGTAATACTTTAAACAATAAAATAAAATTAGAAAAAATAAGAACCCATTTGCCTTCGAAGAGACTATGATCTTTAATAATTTTGTTTTGATTATTGAATTCAATATATTTTTCTGTATATTCTACTTTCTAGTAGGTATACATTTGCTGTTATTTAAGTAATACTTTATAGTTATAAATCATCCAAAAATTAACTAGTAATTCTTATTTTTAGATGTGACAAGCATTCACTAAAATCAATTAGAGATCCTTGTATTATTCCTTCACTTTTATGCTAATAAAAATATACTGAGCTATATAGCTAAAATCCAGTGTGATTCTATTTCAAATTATCTATACTTTAAAATATTATTGCAAATCATTTTCTGGGTATGCAGTCATGCTATCTTGGGTTATAATGCTGACAATTAAGTAAGGGCAGACTTTGTGATTAGAAAACTTTGGCAGGCAAGGCAACATTGAAAACACTTAGGTCATTTTTGCAATATGTAAAATTTTGACACACCATTAAGTAAAGCTATTTTAATAACACAATAAAGCCCCCAAAGCTTGAAGGAAGCTAAAGAGAGCTTTGTGGACTTTACTCTTAATAATTCAAAATGTTAGTATGAGGAAGGCCTTATCCAGGCTAAGAACATTCAAAATGAAGCAGGCCGAAACCGGTTTGGCTCAGCGGTAGAGCATCGGTCTGTGGACTGAAAGGTCCCAGGTTCGATTCCGGTCAATGGCATGTATGTTGGTTGCGGGCACATCCCCGGCGGGGGGTGTGCAAGAGGCAGCTGGGTGATGTTTCTCTCTCATCGACGTTTCTAGCTCTCTATCTCTCTCCCTTCCTCTCTGTAAAAAAATCAATAAAATATATTTAAAAACAAACAAAAAAACCCCAAAAAAACAAAAAACAAAAACAAAATGAAGCAGAAGGTTGTGTAATTAACCAGCAATGTGCAGACCAAAGAATGTGGGTTCCTCTGGTTTTTTTTTTTGTTTGTTTTGTTTTTTGTAGTGAAGTTTAATTAAAATGGGCTTGGCTAATTATATGTTTATAATCATTAGCTAGTTGTCCACTAAAAATTTGGACTCTCTTTTCCACATTTGATATTGATAATGGGAGGAAGGTACTAAGACAAGGCCCTCCTCCTTGCCTCCCAGTGTAGCAAATGGAGTGTGACCAGCAGAAATGACCTGCGTCCTTCCCAGGATTCTATACTGCGCCCTTCTCCTCCCTTTATTAGACAGAGGGAATCTGGGCTCTGATTCACCACGGAGGTGATCCCCTCTCACCAAGAAGGAACACCTGCACTAAATTATTATGTGAGCAAGCAACCAACTTCTGCTGTATGAAAGCATTATAATTTTGTTGTTTTTGTTATCAGAGCTATGGTAGTATTACACTGATTAATATACTATCTTTAGCAGAATGCTTATGCAATCCTCTCCTTTAATCTCCCCAATCTGAAGGGGAAAGCAAATTAATTTTGCAGAAGTATATGTTGAAACATACTATAATTTTGAAACTTATCAAAGTACAAAGTAACTGAAAGATTTGTCTCTTAAGAGAGTTAAGATGAGTTTTGTTAGACTTGGATTAGGTCTGGTACATTGGGAGAGACAGGGTGATTACCTATCAGCCTAAGGGAGAATTACTCAGCAGAGAAGTGACCTTTATTTCAGTATTTGTGTGTAACAAAAACAACAGGTATAACAGCCACCAGTGATTATATTCCTATTGTGTTCCAGGTCCTGTGAAGTTTATTTTCCACAGCAAAGCAGGCTGTTTCTCAGCAGGGTTTTGATACAGCCCGATCTGGAATAGTGACAAGATGAGATCTGTTGCCTCTTTAGGTTTCTCTTACTGGGATTTGGTAGCTCAGCTTTCTCCTGATCTTCTTGGCTCTTAAACCAAGGTGTTATTCACTTGATTTTGGTTTTGGATTACTCCCCTTGTGGGCTATGTGGCCTGGTCTCACCCCATAACTTGAAGACAAGACTCTTGTTCTGGCTCCTGAGCCCCAGGACGCTGACTTATCTGGCCTCCTGCTCCCCATTTCAAAACTTGAAATTCCATTCACTCCCTTCCACTTGCCAGCCAGGGTAAAATAGAGAGAACCGGCTTGGAGTCAAGGTGCTTAACCATTCCAGAATTCCACTTGTCATTTTAAAAAGAAAATAATAAGAGCCACTTTACCAGATTATTCTGAGGATTAAAGAAGTAATAATTGTGAATAGATCCAGCGCATAGCAGGCAGTCAATAAATGTTATTAGAACCACATGAAGGAAGTTTACCTTTTTAATGTACTTATAACTATTGCCTGATCATATTAAACTTTTCACAAAGGTGAACTATCCAACAAAGCTGAAGGACTAAACAAGGTCTTTGAGGCTACCAAGTTCAACCCAGTTTTATTGTACTAGAAAATGTTCTTTTGTTTAAATTTAACTATACCTTTACTTCCCTGTCTTTCTCTAGAAATTATAGTAATGAAAATAGAAACCCAGTGCACAAAATTCATGCACTGGAAGAGGGCTGTTCCTCAGCCCAGCCTGCACCCTCTCCAATCTGGGACCCCTTAAGGGATGGCAGTCAGACATCCCTCTCAGAATATGGGACTGCTGGCTCCCAACTACTCAACTGCCTGCCAGCCTGACTGACATTTCACTGCTACACTGCCAACCTGTTCCTCCTCAACTGCCCTCCCCTGCCAGCCTGGTCATCCCAACTACCCTCTCCTGCTGGCCTGGTTGCCCCTAACTGCCCTCACCTGCTGGCTTGATTGCCCACAACTGCCCCTCCCTTGCCAGCCATCTTGTTGGTGTCCATCTTGTGATCACATGTGGGTGGCCATCTTGTGTGATGGTGTGATGGTTAATTTGCATATTACCTCTTTATTATATAGGATATTAATACTGTTGAATACTGTGCATTTTAAAAAATGTATTTTATTGATTTTTAAAATTTTTATTTTTTTACAGAGAGGAAGGGTGAGAAATAGAGAGTTAGAAACATTAATCAGCTGCCTCCTGCACACTCCGTTTTGGGGATGTGCCTGCAATCAATGTACATGACCTTGACCAGAATCGAACCTGGTACCCTTCAGTCCACAGGCCAATGCTCTATCCACTGAGCAAAATCAGCTAGGGCAATAGTGTGCATTTTATAGATAAATAATCTTACCAACTTATTACCCCTTTACTCACATCATTAATTTTTAAAATCATATGGATTTCATATAATTGCATAATAATCACATACTATTTTACTTTATACTATGGCATATTTATAGTAAGTCTTCTTTTATTTAGACTAATGAAGCTGGAAGAAGTGATGAATATTAATAAAAATTCTGATTAATGGCTCATTTGAAAAGCAGATTTTTTTTTAGGCAATGATGTCATCAAGGTGGCAACATAAGTTGTTCTTGACTTCAGTCCCTCTTAAAAGAATAGCTAGCAATCATATTTAGACAAAACAAATATTCCAGAACAAGGTTGGGGTGCACAAATTGTTGTGTCCGCATTCAGAGGTGGTTAACCAGCAGGACAGATATCTAAGGCACAAAGTGAAGACATTTTATTTTGGCAACTGTTTCTAGCTCTCATTGGATCATCTAAGTCTAAATCCTCTGATCTTTCACGAAAACTCCTGCATTGATATATACTCTCCTTATTATCATTATTCATGCAACTCTATTTTCAAATGGCATAACTCCATTAAAGATTATTTGAGCCTTCAATGACTACTCTGGAAAGCATCTGATTTCTCAATGAAAAAAAATTGTTGCCGAAACCGGTTTGGCTCAGTGGAAGAGCATTGGTCTGGGGACTGAGAGGTCCTGGGTTCAATTCCGGTCAAGGGCATGTACTTTGGTTGTGGGCACATCCTCGGTAGAGGGTGTGCAAGAGGCAGCTGATCGATGTTTCTCTCTCATTGATGTTTCTAACTCTCTATCTCTCTCCCTTCCTCTGTGTAAAAAAATCAATAAAATATATTTAAAAAAAATGTTCATTGAGAGGTACCTTATATAAAAAAAAAAGAGTAAGATTTCTCAGGCCCAATGAGCAGTATTTTTATGCAGAGATTTCCAAATCAACTTTTTATAAATAAAATAACAAATTTAATAAGTTGTCCCTGAGTTAGATTATGGAAGTATAACCTTCAAATTCACAAATTAGACACAGAATTGAATCTTTGGAGGCTGAGTGTATGTTCCTTCTCAGATGTCTCATAGGAAGTTATCTCTAAAATTCTTGCTGAGCACCCATAGCGGCTTTATATAATCTGTACTCATTGAGAACACTCTTCCTTTCCCTGAAATAAATTTACAGCAAAAAACTAGATTCTGATGTAGATAAAAAATATTTAGTGATGAAGGACAACATTGTTAATTAAAACATGTTGAAAAGAAAAAGGCAAATTATAGGGATTCAGATTTAGATATTACATTTACTCCCATAAAGTAGTACTTATTTAATGTTAAATTATTCTTGAATAAATCCAAACTCCATTATTATAAATGATAATTGAGAAAATGGCCTTTTGGTTCTGACAGTATATGTAAATTTAATTAAAATTTTATTTTATTTTTATTGTGAAAAGATACTTGAGCTCTACCCTTGAGTATGTCAAAGAGCCTAATACAGTATTGTCAAGTATTTCAAATCAAATTCTAGTTTAAAAATGGTCCCACAAAAATATTCTTTGGCCAAATCTAATGAATACTTTGACCAACTCACTGCAGCTAATTAAACTAATTTCTCTAATTAGTCCTCCCCCTTCTCCTCCAGTTTCCTCCCTATTTAGGAGATGACTTACCTAGGAGAGGAAAGCACTCTCTCTCCTGCTAAAGACTAGGCAAACTTATCCTGGACCCCTCACAAAATGACAACTGAGAGGATTTCTAAGTATAACTAGATACTGTAGTCAGTGGGTGCCATTTCCCCCCTGAATTATGATACCTATTCATGAATTAATTAAGTCCTCAGTAAGAGACTCTCTGCTCTTGGAGCCCAAACAGGAACAGGTCTGGAATCAGAAGGAGGCTCTTCAACATTCTCCTTCCCTAGGGATCTGTATTAGTTTCTTATGGCTGCCGTAGCAAGGTACCATAACTGCATGTCTTCAAACAACAGAAATTTATTGTCTCAGAATTCTGAAGCTAGAAGTCTGAAATCAAGGTGTTGGCTGGGTCATGTTCCCTCTGAAACCTGTAGGGGAGAATCCTCCCTTACCTCTTCCTGGCCTCTGGTGTTTGATAGTAATCCCTGGCATTCCTTGGCTTGACAATGCACTGCTCCAATCTCTGCCTCCATTTTCTCATGGGGTCATGTTCTCATCAGTCATGTTGGATTAAGGGCCCACTCTACTCTAGTATTACCTCATCTTAACTAATTACATCTGCAACAACCTGATTTCAAAATAAGGTTGCATTCTCAACTATGGGGATTAAGACTTCAACATGCCTTTTTAGGGGTGGGGACACAATTTAACTCATATCAGCATTTCTAATTACAAACCGCACTTTATCTATTTATAAATGAATGATATGGATAAACCCTGTCATTTTAACTCAACATGATGGAAACCATAACAATTATAACTTATTTTAACCTCAATCTTGACCTGGTTACAAAGGCCCCTTGTTTTAAGGCAATAGCTAGCACTGAAAAATTTGTTGATGCTTTTGCTGAGCTAGCCCTTGGTTCCCTGCTCTGTTCCTCATACAGTGTGGAAATTACTATGGTCTGAAAATACACAATAATTTTCAGATAGGCAATTAACCTCTTATGAAATTTTTTACTTTCAACCTCTCACATAATTATTCACTGTTGTGAAACCATGAATACTACCACTTTCCTGCCTCTATCAGAAGAAGGGGGACTGCACAATTGTATGACCTCAGTGAGGGAACTTTATGTAACTCACTCAGATTTATTAGAGATTCCTATAGATAACCCTGACCTAATACTATTTGTTGATGGATCCATCCTATCTTAAAACTGGAACTAGAGGTATGAAGCAGGATATGTGGTCATTAATTTAAGAACTCCTTTAGAAAATTGTCTTCAATTTGAAGTAAAATCAGGTCAAATGGCAGAATTTATCATTCTCTAGAGCAGTGTTTTTCAACCTTTTTTGGGCAAAGGCACACTTGTTTCATGAAAAAAATCACGAGGCACACCACCATTAGAAAATGTTAAAAAATTTAACTCTGTGCCTATATTGACTATATATAAAGTAATTCTCTTGAATAGGAATCAAATAAACACAAAGAAAGTATTTCATAATTACTTTATTATGAAATATTAAGTAAACAAAATAGCGAAAAATTATAAAATTCTTGTCTTGTCTGCACCTACGGCACACCAGGCAACATCTCGTGGCACACTAGTGTGCCGCGGAACAGCGGTTGAAAAACGCTGCTCTAGAGCTTTTAAACTATTCAAACATTAGAGAATAATCATTTATACAAATAGAAAACAAGTTTTTGGAATGGTACATGACTTTGAGATACTTTAGAAATGAAGGGAATTTCCCACTTTGTCTAGAAACCTAATTGAAAATAAGTAACAATTAAGAAACTTTAAATACACCCCTACTTTCTAGAGAGTTATCTATTGTAAATGTTGAGGTCTAACATGGATGAAACTGGAGATTATTATGCTAAGTGAAATAAGCCAGTCAGAAAAAGACAAATATCAGATTATCTCACTTATGTGTAATCTAATGAACAAAATAAATTGATGAACAAAACAGAACCAGAATCGTGGATACATGGAACAGAATGTCAGGTATCAGGGGACTGGATAAAATAAGATGAAGAGATTAGCCAAAGAACATATGTGCATATCCCATAAACACATACACACACAAAAAGAATGGTGAATGTCAGGAGGGGTGGACAGGGACAGGGTGGAAGTGGGCATAGGTGAGGGTGGGAGACATCTGAAACTGAAGATTCTCAGAGATCATCTACAAACACTTGATCTTCAGATGTAAACCACTGACCAAGCTCTTCAAAATAAGCCAGTGGTCGTCAAACTGCAGCTGGTTAGCCACATGGGGCTCTTTGGCCCCTTGAGTGTAGTTCTTCCACAAAATACCACATACAGGCACGCATGTAAGTGCGATGGAAACTTCATGGCCCATGAGCAAAAGTCAGTTTTCAGCTCTCAAAAGAAATTTTAATCGTACTGTTGATATTTGGCTCTGTTGACTAATGAGTTTGCCAACCACTAGAATAAACCAATGATCTCAGAGACTAGACAGATTCACCCAAGATGCTGGACCAGAATCATTAAATATTTCCTGTTTTTTGCTTTCCACTGTTTTTCTTATAATCATCCTCATCTTATATAAATCCTTGTTTTTCAACCACTTATAATAGTTCCTTTTTTCTTTCCTCTTCGTGATTACTGTTATATCAAAACAGAGTTACTCTAGTGCCACTATTAGGTTATCTAAAAAAAATAGCCAATGGCTTAGATATTACTGACTCCTGAGCATTTCAGCCGACATTGGACCCTCATGATAAAACCTCTGGCAAATTTTGGTTTCATAAAAAGGAATAATAGGAAATTATAACCAATGACATTTCCACTTGCACCTTAAACATGAATAAGCGACCTTAAACAAATCAACCTGCATCTTTTCTGTGTCCTTCTCTTTTAGAAAAAGGACCAATTAATAAAATCTGCTGATAAAAACCAAGTTTATTCTAAATTTTGACTCAACATCCTTTATAAGATGATGATCAAATACTTGCCACCCATAAGAGGCTAACAGAAATTCAAATATGTAACACAACTAATCTTTTTAAAAATATATATTTTATTGATTTTTTTTTACAGAGAGGAAGAGAGAGGAATAGAGAGTTAGGAACATCGATGATAAAGAATCATCGATCAGCTGCCTCTTGCACACCCCCCAGTGAGGATGTGCCCACAACCAAGGTACATGCCCTTGACTGGAATCGAACCCGGGACCTTTCAGTCCGCAGGCTGACTCTCTATCAACTGAGCCAAACCGGTTTCGGCAACACAACTAATCTTGATTCAGACCTTCTTTTCCAGGAAGCACTTCTTCTTCTTTTTTTTTCTTCTGGTTCTCCATGTCCCCCACTGAATACCACTTCCACTGTGTCCAGAACATCTGGTATTGTTTGCCTCAGACTAGCACTTTATACACTTTAGAAACAATACTCTGAGACTTGTCTGTGCACAGAACCCAATTCCATAAATCGCCAACTGGAAATTCTGATTCAGACACAAGCCCCAAAACAATGCCACCCTTGATTATTTAGGTATTCCACCTGGGATATTACTGACTCATTGTTTATGCAAACATTCAGAGCAGTGTTCCCACTTGTGGGAATCATAAAAATGGAAAAGATGGTAAAACTCTTATCACTAACCTTGGCAGAAGTTATTAATGATACCACCTCTGATGCAGATGAAATACACAATAGATCAGTCTCAACTTGTTGGCATGATTAATGATAGACAATCATGTTACTCAGGAATTCTTCTTGCTGGCTAGTCATGGTGGCTTCTACTTGTATCAACAGTAGAACATAGCAGAGCAAGATATACATAACCATTAATATTGAAGAAAAAAAAAACCTACTTGTTTCTCTAAGGTTGATCCTCATGTTCTATAGAATTTGTTGTTGGTCTGTGTTGACTGATGGAACTCCTGTTTTCATGCGTTTTATAGAAATGATTGATTATTCTTGTTTTGGTCATACTGGTTATTATGTTGGTCTGTTGCATTCTGCCCAGATTGACCATTCTCTTATCAGATGATCATGCTGGTTATATAAGAAAAAAATCAAGACAATCTTGCTAGGCAGTTGGTTACAAAAGTGGCTGAACAATCCCTGAGCAATAAGCAATGGTTGGATCTCTAGCCTTTTATGAACTGGTTAACCTCTCACAAGTAATATACTGACCAAAAAGGGAGATGAGAGAATGAATATACAAAACAATAGTGGCCAGACCATATCATATTGTATATGGCAATAAGACAAATAGCCTGGGATGCCAAGCCACAACCTCTACAGCAATTGTCCCACAATGGACAGGGCATGATCAGTCATTGCAAAACTTTCTCTCTCTCTCTTTCCCCCCTCTTCCCCCGTTTCCAACTCAGGGCAAGCCATATATGCTCTTTAAACCAATTACATTTGATGCCTTACTTTTATTTTACTTTTTCTTCTCCCAGCATCCCAATGCCAACAATTTCCAATCAGGTCATAACTGAAGCTTTCCCTCTTTTTTCACTATCAAGCTTTCTCACTTCTCTGTCCATCTCTGGGTCTCTGTGAAATTCAAGTGATGGTGTCTGGCTTCCTTGCTGTAGTTAACTCTGAATATTTAAACAGCCTTGTTTGTTCTAATTTCAGCAGTCTTCCTTTATTTCTACAGTTACCAATCACTGACTTACTTTTGTTTTAGGACAGTAGTTCTCAATCTTTCTAATGCTATGACCCTTTAATACAGTTCCTCATGTTGTGGTGACACCCAACCATAAAATTATTTTCATTGCTACTTCATAACTATAATTTTGCTACTGTTAATGAATCATAATGTAAATATCTGTGTTGGGGTTACCACAACATGAGGAACTGTATGCAGCAGTAGAAAGGTTGAGAACCACTGTTTTAGGATATTTGTAACAATGGGCATGATAGTAGTAAAATTATAAAGTCCATCTCAGACAAGAAAGGTCACTATGAGGATAGCGGAGGGAGGCTCTTTTGTTAAAAGGAAGGACAAATGATTTCTGAAAATTTACTTAGAAATCTTCTGGAAAATATGAAGGGGAAGAAAAGAAGCAATTCACTTGGCTTTGTAAAATGACATAATGGGCTGGATGGAGTTCTTATTTTTTACAAGAAGAAGAGAAAGAAAAAAACAACATTTATTGCTTTGTATCTGAGAGCAATCTTCCTACCCAGGTTCTAAAAGCACTTTGCAAAAATCATCTAATGTCAAGTATTATAAATCTTTTTTCAAAAATGAGAAGTGGGATTTTCCCCCAGGAGAGTAGAATACAGATTCTGTACTTTCCCGTTAAATATTCTAATAATTATTTCAGTGCCATCTTTTCCCATAAATTAGTCTGCCTGGAAGGCTTTTATATATTGTGTATGCTATGTAAACTCCGCACAATGAATATAAACCCAATAAACAGTTTTTGACTTTTAAATTTAGGCTGTTTCTCCTACTATGTTCAGCAGGTTGGCGCTGGGGTTACATATTTATGTGGAGTGATTTTATGGCTGGGAGTAATTCTCGCACCTCAGATCTACTTTGTCAACAACACTTTCTATCATCTTGAATTTATTCTTTTTGCCTTGATTCTATAAATAAAGAAAAAGAAAACCATGCCTTAATCTTCGTTTTTCTGCTTTAGTCTGGAATAGTGCTTTAATATTATAACCGTGACCTATAAATCTAATTCTTGGAAGCAAAGGCTTATTGCTGTAGACGCTATTGGTATGGAAAACATGATTTAGCTGTTTGAAATGCAAGTTGCTATATTTTATTTTTAAATCACAATTTACTGCTAATAAAATGATCCTTAATTTTCTAGAATACTGCCAGTGTTAGCTGAATATTCCAAAAGGATACTGTTAATAACAGCAAGTGTATGCCTGGTGGGTTTTTGTTGTTGTTTAGCAGAGAGGTGGGTAGTGAAATAAAATGCCAATAAGGCTTTAAAATTCCAAGGAGGTTAGTAGTAGAACATTTCCTGGTTTTTAAAAGTTGTCTTTCCTGTGAAGTCTTGGTTTCCTCACTGCCAGTGTTAAAATAGGAAACTAGGCTTTGGACACTCCAACTTACTAAACATTACAGACCAGTTAAGTCTGATTTAAAACTTTTTTTCTCCCTCTGGTTTTTGCTTGCTGTAGGTGTTACTGGCTGTCTGCCTTACAGAGATGACATGAGAATTAGTTACCTAAGTAACAATGCACTGTGGAGACTAAGCTTGTCAACCTGGTCATTATTTTTTTCCTATAATCTTTGTGAAGACCTATATTCTTTCATAGGGATTTCATTTCCCCTGTGCTTTGCCTTCTCTCAGTAACTGCAGCATTGCCATTCCAGTTTATTATTCATATTTTTAAAGAGTAGAACATGACATGGTAAATATAAGCCTCTTTCCTATTATAGGTCTTTGAACATGAAATTTAAAATGTCATCTCCTGCTTTTTGAAACTCTTTTCACACCATCAAGAAACTATCTGATCTTCTTGACTAATAAAATTGAACTGCTTTTAATGCATGTATTTTTAACTATTCATTTAACAAGCACTTATTGACCACTTATTACATAGTAGTAGCAAATTATGATTTTAAAATACTGTATAGCAATTTGTATTTCATGTACCTAAATGATTTTTTCTACACATACACTGACATACAGTAAGTGGGACACACACACACACACACACACACACACACACACATATATATAGTTATACATACATTGCAGATGGCAACAGGAATCTCTTTTCCTTGGAGATTTAAGAAAAAGTATTCAGATGCTTATTACTCATGCAAAAGGAGCCCATCATCTTTGGTATGATTTTGTAATTGTTGTTTTGATTCTTATGGTCATCTCATCCAAATTTCTAATGACTCCAATGACTTGATTTTTCTTGTGTTCTGCCTTTCATACCTATCCTATTTTCTATGCCCTGGGCATATTCAGGTGTGGATTTTAGCCCCTTCTCTGACCAGCCCCAATCATATTTTGGAGGTCACAGGCATGGGGGACTATGAACCTATTTTGTTAAATAGAGGATTGTCTACAGAGAAATTTGGCCACTGCTCTAGGTACAGAAGTGCCTATAGTTGGCTTTAGTTTTAAAGAGCATTGTAGTTTTTTCTCCCCTTACATGTGTACTGTGAACAATACACTGTGACAGGAATCACTATGGAGACCTAGACAACATATGATCTATTCCATCTGAGGAGAGCTGGGAAAGGCAAGAAAGCATCACAAAGATGAGATTGGACTGATTTTAAAGCAATGAGAATGAGTTTACCAGTCAGAAAATTAGGGGAAAGTACCAGAAAATTATTTATTCTATGCTACTATATAAACACTAGAGGCCTGATGCATGAAATTCTTGTAAGAGTAAGCCATGACAGCCCCAGCTTCTTGGGGAAGATCATCCAGATGGTCATTCCGCTGTTTGGCAGTTTGGTCAGTTTGCATATTATGCTTTTATTATTATAAATTAGTATAATTAGGGGAAACTATTACTTAGAGTAGTGTAATAAATTATTTTTCACTCATATTTAAAAATATATTATTATCATTTCTCAACTCACCTTCTTATCATGTAACCTTTTCAAATTCTTATTGTCATTGAATCTAATATTTTTCATTTTAAACCTCTGATACTTTTTGCTTCTACTAGACTTTGGACATATTCCTGTTTTTCTTGGCTTCTGATCCTATTCTCTATTATTTTTTTATTTTATTTTATTTATTTTATTTTATTTTATTTTTTAAATATATTTTATTGATTTTTTCTATTCTCTATATTTTAACTAAGTTCTCTTTAACAGGCTCAACTGTGTCACTGTCTTCACCAGTATTTTACACAGTTTGTCAATTCTCAACTCTGGATAATTCCACAGTTTTTCCTTTTACTGCCACTTCTTTCTCCTTATCTCCAGAGAAAATTATAAAATGAGAACTGAATCCAAAACAATTTCTGGTTCCTATGCTAAATTATAACTGGGTATACTTTCCTGTCTCTAAGTTGCATAACTCTGAGAATAAACACAAAATCACTTTACCTCTTGTTTCAGGAAGTACTATTCACTCCTGAGAAATACGACAGGTTGGTCAAGATTTGCTTCAAGACCTTTGCCCCACTGTGTGTGTCATCCCAAAGTTATTGTGTCATAACTGCATAATCTCAATCTGCCTAAAAATAACCCAGCAACTCTAAGTCCTATAAATGTCCTCCTCTGACTTTCCTTTTCCAACATGCTACTAAGGCTCTATTCAGGTGCTCTTCTCTCTTACTGGATCCTAATAAACTGAGCTTGATAAATGCATTTTCATGGTGGCTTGTAGGGGCATCAACAAGAATCATTCCTATTTTATGTCCTATAGCTTCATGCTATAATTTCAACTGCATTCTCTCCACTTTCCAATAATCCTTTCATTCATTGATTATTCTTTTTAAATTTTTGTCTCTAGATACCAATAGCAATACTATATTCTGCATTTTCAGCAAATAACCTAAGTCCATCTTCTCTGTCCTTATGAAGATAGGAAATGATCTATAAGAACAGTTCGATGTGGTCTTGTACTATCTTCTCAATTGGTTCTATAGCTCTTGTGGTTTTCAACTCATTGCTGTTCTTTATTCTCTTTCTTACTCATTTTTTTGTGTGCCATTTATTCCTTAAATAAAAGTGTTCCACAACATTGTCTTTTCTTTTCTATCCTCTACTTGAGGCCAGTCTCATTCAGTTTCATAGTGTTGGCAATAATCTCTATGCAGATAATTTTTTAGTTTGCTTTGCTATTCTAACCTCTTAATATGAACCTCAGATGTAAAACTGTGACAAGAATGAACTTCAGTTTCAACATAATTCATGATCTTTTACTCTCCTACATCTGTTCTTTCTCTTATATTTCCCATCTCAGTTCACGACTTTCCTAATGACCATTCTCTGCCAAGGAAAACAAACAAATTAAAAAATAAAATAAAATAAGGAATATCAACTTGTAGCAAGATTTTTGGTTCAGTGGACCTCTTTTTTCCCCTGGCAAACATAAAAGTGGAGTCACAAATTTTCTTGCTCCATCATTCAGTTCTGGAAAGGAAATATAGTTCATTTTCTACTTCGGATCAGAAGGAATGAGAGCTAATGTATGTCTCTAAGCTTAAAAGCTGACTTGGTGCTTCTGACAACATCATAGATGTCTACATGTCTTTTTTCTGACACATTCCTTTCCTCAGTCTCCTCATTTATGAAGTACAGGAGAGACACAATAGATTAACATCATGATAACACTGTACAGTGTTATCATGATGTTAATCTATTGTGTACCTGACTGCTGTACCTGACTGCTGTACCTGACTGCTGTACCTCCTGTTGGAGGGATGAGGTTAGTTACGAATTAGTTTTATGTTAGATAGTAACGGATACATGAATACATTAGGCATGGAAGGAAACCATATTAGAAACCTACTATCATTGTGGTTTTGCATGAGGAGGTTGGGGATGAGGAGGAACTGTATCTCAATTCAACAATGACTCTGGAGCTATATCATGCGGTTGGGTTGCTGAGTTTTGTCTTGGTCCGTTCTTTCTTTCTTTCTTTCTTTCTTTCTTTCTTTCTTTCTTTCTTTCTTTCTTTTCTTTCTTTCTTTCTTTCTTTCTTTCTTTCTTTCCTTCCTTCCTTCCTTCCTTCCTTTCTTTCTTTCTTTCTTTCTTTCTTTCTTTCTTTCTTTCTTTCTTTCTTTCTTTCTTTCTTTCTTTCTTTCTTTCTTTCTTTCTTTCCTTCTTTCTTTCTTTCTTGATTAAGAACCAAAGACTGGTATGCTATCTTAGACCTTTTCTGGATCTCTTTAAGCCCTCTGTGGTATCATTTATCTGCTCTCTTGGTATCATGTGACTGTTATCAAGTGGCCACACTAAACTTTGGTCTCCTCTAGAATACCAAACAGAACATGGTACAGCAATCCTTTAGCTCTCACCTTTTCTATTATATTATATAATTTAACTATAGGTCTTTTGCCTGTGGTATTGTAGGGCCACCCAGCTTACCTCCATACATTCTCCTTCTCACATAGCCCTGGACTGGGACTGAGTAGACCTTCTCTCATTCCCCTTTCCATCCCTGTGCCTATTTGTATTCAGTTTTAAAGTGCGATGCACTCTCCCCACCCTTCCTCAAAGATATAATGAGATAATGGTTACTAGAATTTATGCTTTATGGGGGAAACATATTCACATAAGGTTAATACATTCAGAGTATTGTCCCTGCTACCACAAAAGTTATTGATATTGTTAGAGAAAAATATATTCAGAGACACTTGTTAAGATGGTAAGAAAAACTTTATTCAAGAACCTCATAATAGGTATACAGAGCACTATAATGGGTTTTTACATTGGATGAGACAGATTGTGTTCAACTCTGAATATAGTATGGACAAGTGGGAATTTATAGCTAAGGAAATGGGTGTGGTCAATGGATGGAAAATTGTCACAATTTTACATCTGAGGTACATATTAAGAGGTTAGAGTAGCAAAGCAAACTAATAAAATTATCTGCATAGAGATTATTGCCAACACTATGAAATTGAATGAGACTGGCCTCAAAGAGAGGATAGAAAAGAAAAAACAACGTTGTGGAATACTTTTATTTAAGGAACAAATTGGGAAAAACAAAAACAAAAACAAAAACAAAAAAACAAGTAAGAAAATGACGAAGAGGAGCCAAAACCTGTTTGGCTCAGTAGACAGAGCGTCGGTCTGCGGACTGAAAGGTCCCAGTTTTGATTCCGGTCAAGGGCATGTACCTTGGTTGCAGGCATATCCCCGGTAGGAGGTGTGCAGGAAGCAGCTGGTCGATGTTTCTCTCTCATCGATGTTTCTAGCTCTCTATCCCTCTCCCTTCTTCTCTGTGAAAAAAATCAATAAAAATAAAAAATAAAATGACGAAGAGAAAACATTAGGAGTTAGGAAGGGGAGGTGATTCTGATCAAACCAACCTGAGAGGATTCTCACTGAAGACAGGCCACACATCACCTGGGGTGGGATGAGTAACCTATCAGGTGTGAAGGGTGGAGGGTCCTGGTTACAGGAACATTAGCAGGGTTCTTGCTAAAACTAGATTTTTACAGGGAGGTACACAGGTGGGCCTGGGAGAAGTTTCAGTTTAAGCAAAGATCCTTTGTCAGTTTATGCAAGTTTTCTGGGCAGAGGAGTGACAAATCTGTAAAGGGATCTTGGGAGTTTTCTAGCAGCAAAAGGATTTAAGCCAATTTATTCAGCTTGGATTCAAAGTTATGGATATTTGTAAAGGTAGAAGGAAAGTTTCTGACCAAGACTTAGTGACAGAGAAAGGCAATTAGGACAGAAGTGGTGCCAGTGGAGAAAAGGAAGCCGGTACTTTACCAACATGTGTGACTGAAGATAAATGTGGCCTGGGACTGAGAGGCAAAAGACTGGACAGGTCCCAATCCAGGCTTCTGGCATGCAGGTGCTCAGGAAGCTGTAAGGCCTGGGAGTCTGGGCCCCATGTTTCATGTTGGAAAAAAAGATGACACTATCCTCCCTCACACCTGGAAACTCCCCTGTAATGTGGGTCAGCCCCTGTGGCAGTGCCTGAGACAGGAAGCAGAGGATCTCTTGATTTCTTGACTACTGTTCAAATGCTGCTCCCCCAATTTGGAGGCTGAGGAGTCCATTCTAAAATAACAGTGTCTTGGGACATTTCTAATTTTTGGTTTTGGTTGCCACTTAGGAATAAACAGGACTGGTTTCTTGGACATATGCAAGCCCCTGGGAATTTCTGGGGATTACCAAGGAAGGAGACAAAGATGTGGTCCTAAAGGGTGAGATGAGTGTTTGGGGCATTTAATTACAACCTAAATGGTAGAACAATATTTTGTATTCCCAGCTAGTGAAATAGGTTGTTTCAGGTGCACCGTCACTCACTGAGGCTTCTTGCTTTCCCTGACTCAGTGATGTTCAAACGTACCTCTAGTCACTGATGTTACTGTCCAGTTTAGTCCTTCCTGTTCTCCATCTCTGTCGTTTCAGGAGCCACAGAACTGGTCTCTGTCTCTAAAGTTTTGCCTTTGTAATCCACTATCCATAGTATCAAAGGAGGTATCTTCTCAGGGCATAGGAAGGAGCTTGTGTTCATCTTTACTGCCATTTAAATGTAAGAACGTCTAACTTTCTCAGTGTCAGTCAAGACCTTCCATGCACGGCTCATTTCCCAGCCTCAGCATGCATTGCATCTCTGCTTGTATTGCCTCTGTCCACATACTGTTTTCAGCAAATACTCTTGACCACTCTCTTTGCCTCCCCACAAATATGCCCCGACATGTAGACCTCCATTCTCACACTTTATCAAATTAACTTTTTTCTAGTTTTCCCTACTACCAATAATACAGGAGTGATGTGCGTCTGTGGTATCCTGCACCTCTCATGTAGCATTTCTTTAATTCTACTCTCTGTGTACCAGTAGTCATGTTGGTGACTGTGTCCCCTCTGTGGCTCTAAGTCCTTTGAGGGCAGATTCTGTCTGAATCATTTTTAGGTATCCAACCTCATTTATATTGTGTCTACTGTACAGTAGGTACTCACAAATTTTTCTTTTCTTTTTTTTTTTTTTTTTTTACAAATTTATCTTTATTGTTGAAAGTGTTACCGATGGAGGTCCCCTTCTCCCCCCCCCCCATTGATCCTCTCCCCCAAACCAGCCCTCCCCCAGGCTTTCACCACACTATTGTTTGTGCCCATGGGTTATGCGTATGTGCATATAAGTGTTTGGTTTTTTTTGTGTTTGTTTTTTTAAAATATTTCTTTATTGATCTCAGAGAGGAAGGAAGAGGGACAGAGAGATAGAAACATTAATGATGAGAGGAACTCATTAGCTGTCTCCTGCACGCCCCCTACTGGGAATTGAGCTCGAAGCCTGGGCACATGCCCCTGGCTGGAATCAAACCCGGAACTCCTCAGTCTGCAGGCCGATGCTTTATCTACTGAGCCAAATTGATCAGGGCTGCATATAAGTTCTTTGGTTAATCTCTCCTCATCTACTCACCCACTACCCCCTTCCCTCTGAGATTTGTCAGTCTGTTCCATATTTCCATATCTCTGGGTCTATTTTTTTCATCAGTTTATTTTGTTCATTAGATTCCACATATGGGTATTCACACATTTTACAGTTGAATTTAATTGAATGGGCAGACACAGTGCATGACTGAAATTGCTGGAGAGATTTGGAAGGGGCAGACTGCCAAGAACAAGTGACATTGTTAAGACACCAGGTTATCTGGAACGGAATATGTACAGTCATGCATTTCACCTGGTGGAACAGCGAGAGACAGAGGTGGGCAATAAGAAGCTTTCTTCATCTCAGCTACCCAGTGCTTCCTCCACTGGCCTCTTTCTCTTGGTCTTCTGAGGACTAACTGCACAACCTTGGCCTATGGCTCATCAGTTTCTCACAGATGCTTAATAGAGGAGAGAAGATATATCGTGCTCAACTCGGGGGTAAAAGAACATAAAGCAGCTTGCTTTGCTGTCACTCACCCCAGAGAGAGTTTCCACATGAGTCTAAATCTGTGAAATAAAATGTAATCATTTGTTGCCCCCAACTTTGATATAACTGATTTGTTCTGTTCAGGTAGCGTTCTGGCCATCTGTCACTGTCATCCATTCTCTGGCATGAAGATATCTCTTCATCCAGACACTCTCTGCTGTCCTGACCTGTCTTGTTCCCTGAGCCTGGGGATCCTAGACTGGCACTGACACTTGGGTTCCCTGAGAGCAATGCTGCCAAAATCAGCGATAGAGCTTAGGGAATCTGCCAGGCTCAATAGCCCTTTCTGTTGGACAGCTTGATCATTCACAAGTTTGTCACCTCATCTGATGGCTGGTACTTGCTAATGGAATTCTTGGGATTTTAGAAATGTGATTGTTTCCTAAATACAAGTTGAAAAAGCCAATGTCCTTTGGTCAGGCTGTCAAATTTTATTATATAAATATGACCTATGCAGTTCCTGATGTGGTGAGTGGGGGAATGGAGTACTGAGGGACTATAGGGTTTTTACTGTATTACCATCTTTCTCTTATTTTAAAGCTCATGATCAAGGTAATAACATATTTTTACATAGAAAAAATTAAATGTACCCATTAATTGCAAAGTATACCTTGATTTCAGAAGTTTTTAATTGATAAGAAAACCTATCAAGGCAATATAAAGACTTCATAGGGGCCCTGGCCAGGTAGCTCAGTTGGTTGGTGTATTGTCCTGGTATGCCATGGTTGCGGTTCAGTCTCTGGTCAGGGCACATACAGGAGTCAGGCAATGAATGAATCAATAAATGGAACGACAAATCATTATTTCTCTCTCTTTCTCTCCAAAATCAATCAATAAAAACAAATCTATTTTTTTAAAAAGAACTTGGTATGGAATGATTACTTGAGCCAGGTAGGATTCATGGAATGTGATGAGAAAACAACTGAATTTATCTTCTGGGCAATGTATTCAAGCCTACTTTAAAGTTTTTAGAATGACTCTTTTCCATCCACTTAAGTGCAAATTAAATGAAGGCCCATATATTTTCTGGTTACCCTTTTGTCCCAAAATTCAGGCTGGACTTAATATGTCCAAACCAAGTGAGGAGACTGAAGAATTAGGTGGCCCCATTAACTAGAATCTCTGAGTAAAGTCCATTTAGCAAAAGGAAGGCAATTATTTTATTTGATTGCTATGACTCCTTTCTTTCCCCCTAAGGAGCTAGGTGGAACCTACTAGATTCTTTCTGCTGCTGTATCTTGGACCTTCAGATACTTTTAGTACACAAGATCTAAGAAAAATTCATATTGACTCTCTTATGCCTGAGCTACATCTAATCTATGGAAACACTCATGCTTTTTTCATCATAACATATGCTGGGAACACAAGCCCATCCCAATGCACCTTCAATTCTCTATCAGAGCAGTAAACAGCTGTGGTATCATGTCCCTTACATTTGTCAATTGTGATTCATAGCTGTCCACATAGCTCACTCGGAGTGGTTCCTGACTTGAGATAAGGAGAAGCTAGCTTTTACTTATCCCCCATGAGATGGAAGCTCACAGCACAGTATACTGAATAGCAGTCTTCCAATATCCCATACTTTTCTCAACCTCTTTTTATACGCTAGAGCTAATGATCAGCTAAGGGTAATAAAACTAGTTTTCAAAATTGCCTTCTCGGACTCAATGATGGTACACTATGGTATTGGTACATATTATTTATGGTTTTGGGGACCTGAGTTGAAATTAAGACTAAAACATTTGATTTTAACATGTAATTCCATTCTTAGATCTCACAGCTATATATTCAAATTTATCAAACTACATTTTCCTGATTATAGAGATCACCAGTATATATCACCACTGTTACGGATACTCTGATACTTTAATTTATAATAAGATGTGTATTTTTAATTTCCATCTTGGTTCCTAAGTAATGAGTTATAGGATATTTTTGTTGCATTACTGAGGTGACTTTTGGCATTCACCTAAGGTTGGGGGTGGGGGTAGTTGCCAGGAGAACCAGCTATGTGATTAAAAGTCTGTAACTCTCTCTTTCACCATCCTGACCAGAAGCTGAAACAATTGCCAGTGGCCAGTTAGTTATAGCAATCATACTTATGTAATGAAACCCTTATAAAACCCCAAAAGGACAGGGTTTGCAGAGTTTGGAGTGGGTGAAGGTAGAAATTTGGGGAAGACTGGAGAGGGCATTGAGCTCCATAAAATTTCCCCATACCTTACCCTGCATGTCTTTTCCACCTGGCTGTTCCTTCTATATATCCTTCTATAATGAATTAGCAATCTAGTAAGTAAAATGTTTCTCTGACTTCTACGAGCTGATCTAGCAAATTAATCAAACCCAAGGAGGTTGGAACCTCTATCTACAGCCTGTTGGCCAGAGGCACAGGTAACAACTTGCATTTCACATGCAATTGGCATCTGAAGAGGAGGGCAATCTTGTGCCACTGAGCAGGTAACCTGTGGAATCTGATACTATCTTCAAGTACAGTGTATAAGAATTGAGTTGAATTGTAGGACACCCAGCTAATGTAAGAGAACTGCTTGGTGGTATGCAGAAAACCCCCACTCATTGGAATTGAGTATCAGAATCTTAAATACAAAAGATAGAAACCCAGCTCACATTGACTTGCCAAAATGTGAGGTATATTAACTCAAAAAACAGGACAGTCCACAAATAGGAGTAGCAGGATCCAGGTACTGAGATGAAGAAGTAAGGACTTATTCATTATTTCCTTTTGCTCCATCCATATCTTATGTTAAAGTAAAAAAATAATTTTAAAATAGAATCATGACTTTTAGGCACATATTAAATGAAACCTTGTCAAAGACTTTATGAGAGAATTGAGAAGATACTAAAACTGATCCAAAAATCATTTGAGAAGCTAGGCATTTATAAGCAACTCTTCCCCCCCTCCCCCTAAAAAAGCATACTACAATAAAATAAAGATTATTGGATGAATACATAAACTGGTTACTATCCAAGAGAGTAATGGACTGGAACCTTTGGGGTAATCTGTTCCATTGGACAGACATTACTTGCATCTCTACCAGACAAATGTCTACAAGTTAACATGGGACTTCACTACTTCTGGATCTTTGATCAATAGTGAAGAGTGAGTTCATCTAAATTCATTTCCCTAGATGATTCTTGGGAGGCCTTCATCCCTGAAAGGATATGTTAACTAACTCTTTGCTTATCTCCAAATTTTGCGTACCTTTTTTCAACTCTTGGCTCTATTTCCTCCTATATTCATTTTTTTCTTTCTGAGGCGAGCTTTTACCATTACCAATTTCTGGCAGCTTTAGGCTTCCATTTTCCTTACTGTTTGTAATCCTAGTAAAAAAGAATGTCACTTTTCCATATATTCCATAGAAGTCCTGTGTTTTCATTTCATGGCTTGACTTTGGCTATGAGCCAGTCCATGCTACATTCACAAAGGCCGAAAGGATAAAACATATCAATTAGCCTTTCCTGGAATTCTTGCTCACCCCCAGAGCTGGGAAATAGGTCAATTGCTTCCAAACTACAAAGATTGAGAGTGAAGTAGGGGTGGTTTCCTGTAGAAACATTAGGCTTCTCTTCCTTGAAGAAGGGCAAATGCATATTGTGCAATCAAGAGCAATGTTTGTGCACCACGCTTGTGCTCACTCAAGCCCTCCAGCCTCTGTCAAAGTCTTTCAGAGGTTAATGGCAATCCTTGGAGATATAATATAATAGCTCATGAATATCGTGCTCATGCCAGGAACTGCCAAGTTCTGGGAGCCTTGTACCTGGTACTGCTGTTCAGAAAATGACTTCTTGGTTGAGAATCAAGTACCTTTATATACACCACACATTAAAAAAAAAGTCGGCAAACTTTAATTCAGAACTATCCCATGTATGTGGAATGTCTGCAAGTCCTAGATGATAATGCAATCAATTAAAAAAATCCATAAGAGAAGAAAGTATTTGTACTCTTTCCCCTTTCGTCTCCCTATTCCAATTACATTATGGGCATTCCCAATAGTTCCCTTTAGATCTGAGGTAAAGGTTGGAAGATGCAAAACAATTACTTCATTCATTATTAGCCCACATGAGTAGAAGCTCATGGTAAATTATAGGGGAAAGAGGATTTGCATAAAAGAACAACTTTTGGCTTTACAAAAAATAGTCAAAGAGAGCACTAGTCCTGAAGATAAGCCCCCAAGCTTTCACATGTTTGAGTAACAATAGCTATGGGAGATGTTGGGGAGGGTGACATGAGGTATCCCCACAGGGCCCTGCACACCCCAATGTGATGTAGGAATGTGAATTAGAGTTCCGGAGCAGCAAAGAGGTTCAGAAGTGGCTGACAAGATCTTGGTGGTGGAATTAGAAAGACATAGAATGAGTGGACTGAGAAGTGGATGGTCCGTGGGCTGGGGGTCACAGCAGCGTGTGCTAAATGGACAGCAACTGAGGTCCAAGACCAGCAAGGATGAACTAGGCCTCAGTGAAGGTTGGCAGGGACTGGTAAAGATTCTCCTTGACCAAACTTTCGTCAGGCTCCTCTGAGCCCTCTTTTTGATTTGGCCTTGACCTTGGTCCTGTACTATGTTTGGCCTTCCCAGTGAAGTATTAGAAAAGAACCCTGCTAGGTTATCCCTCCTCCCATGATAACTGACCAAGTTCCTCCTCACTCACCTTTGATGTGTGAGTCCTGGCCTACCTTTAGTAAGATTCCTGTTAGGTCCCCCCACCCTTGATGTCTGTTCTTAATAATTTTCCATCCAAATACACCATCACCCTGTCTTTGGCTATAGATCCTCACATGTCTTTGCTGGGTTCAGAGTTGAGCCCAATCTTTTTTCCCTGTTGCAAAACTCCTATTGCAACAATGCTGAATACAATCTTTCTTAAAGATATAACAAGTGCCAGAATAAGCTTCTCTTTAACAGGACAGAGGAGAGCTCACAGACCAAATGCACCTACTTCCCCACCAACTGCTGCTGGGATGTTTCTGTGAATCCAGATGCCACCTGGGAGAAAGGGTGGGGGAAAGCCCTGACTGGGGAGAAATAAACCAAAGAGCCTGAGTAGTAAACCAAAAGAATTCAGTTATCTTGAAATAGTACCATCAAGTCATTTTGTTTGCAATGAAAATTGGGGCTGGTAAGCCAACTTCAGGTATAGGAAAGTTGTAGTTTTTAAAAATCTCAGCTGCTTTAATTTCATTTGAGAACCATATATTTCTAAAACATATCACTTCTAGCATAATTTCATTTTTTTTTATACCAGGAGAAGAAAATGTCACTTTTTGCAGATACTTCATTATTTCTGGGAGCCCTTCTTGGGGAGCATTTGACATTTAATAAAAATAAATGAGGCATTTATAGTCTCAGGTATTCCTTCCCACAACATAATTTGCATCCACTTATTCAGAACCTTACTTTTTATTCCGCAAAAAATCCCATCCAAGTGAATACCTGGGCTTTTGAGCTCTCCAGCTAATAGCCAGAGGTCTGTCACACCCAGTCTAACTCTGCAAAATTCAGCGAGCTGGTGCTCAGCAGGCGGTAGATGTCAGGATGACAAATTGCCAAATCCCAGGAGGCTTCTCCTCCCAGCAGTGAGCTCTGTTCAGACCATTTTACTTTTAAGTTTTCCCCTTCTCTTGTTTCTCAGAGAAGCAGGAAAGGGGAGAAGACAGTAATGCACTTTGTTCAGTCAGATTTAGTTATAAGTCAATAGCTTGACCCAATGCAGAGAACGTTATTCTCTTGACATCTCTGGGTCTGGCAGATTTCTGGAAGGCCAGGGAACACATCATGGAATCATGCCTCATGTGGGAGGTAGACTTTTATTTTCCTATTTCTTTTGAAGGACGATGGTAGCATTCCAAAAAATTAAGGGGAGGGGAATGATGGGTAGTAAACATATATTTATTATTCTCTTTTGCGAGTTGTGGAATGCTAGCTCCCTTACATCCTAACCTACTTTCTGAGGCTTTCTGTATGCAGTGTGTCAGTGTGCATATATAGTTACAAGAGCTCTTTCTTTGGAAAGAGGCACCTTTTACTGGTATCTGCAGGAAAACATGTGAGTTTAAATTGGGTGTATTTAAAAATAATCTGTGAAATCAACATATTTAGAACAATGTGTTATCAACCATCCTTTCTCTCACTCTAGTCTTTCACATACAGTCACTTAACCAAGAACACACAGGCCAGGGGTATACCTTCAACTCAATCACTGGCACTCTTTCACTGGTGTGAGGTTGAAATAAATAGTTATAAAATCTCTTCCAAATTTGAGATTCACTTATTCAGGTAATTTAAGCTCCTAAATTCTATTTGATATTATTTATTTGAATGACTCAGGTAGTAATTTTTGAGATGTGTGTCATTCAACGTCACTGTTTCATTGTGGCTTCCTTCAATTAAATGGACTTCATTTATAATTTTATATACTATGAAGCCTGGAGATGGTATTGGAATTTAATCAGTTATCAAACTGTCATAAATCCTTTTAAACCAATACTTTTCATCATTCAAGCAAAATTCTTCCTTCTCTTAATGCTCCTATCCTCTGATCTTATTGCCTTCCTTGGTGTCATTCAAGTTTGCTCACTCCTGTCTTTCTTTGGATCTCAGTCTTTTCATGTTATCTCTTCAACTCCTCATCATGGGTGACTTTATGGTTCATGCTTTTAATAATCTACCAGCTTGACTTAAAAATTTTATGATATTCTTTACTTCAATAATTATTATCTAGACCACAGAAATCTGCATCCATGGGCACAGCTATGATGTTATCATTTTGTACAATTGTACATTTTGTACACATTTGGAATTCTAAATTCCATTTCATTCTGACCTCCAAACTCATATTACATCTTTGAAACTCCTGAGAATAACGCAGAGACTCCATTTGATTTCACACCAGGAAACTATAAGGGGATAGAGGCTATTGTAAAAAAAAAAACAACAAAAAAAAAAACACAAACAAAAAAAAAACTATCCCAAAGGGCATAAAGCAGCAGCTGTGCTGAAAGTCCTGGGTTTGACCCCATGACAGAATGGATGGCTGCTAGTTCTACAATTACTTCCAATGAGAGTCTATGAAGTAGCAGCTTTTATATAATTGGAATCCAGTTGGAAAATATCAAATTCAGGTCTGCACTACTATCATTCTTTTGCTTCAAAATGCTGACAGCATGCTGGAGGCCATGCAGAGAAAGCTTAGAATAAAGATTACACTAACAAGCTTTTTGCTCTTTGCTAATAATGAAAATAATTACATTTATAATCTTAGCTGAGTAGTGTTTGCAACTCAAAATTAGTAAATAAAAGGACTTGGTTTTTGTTTATACCTGAGCAGGTATTATTTTTAGAATACCAATCTATATATATAAAAGGCTAATATGCTAAGTGTCCAAATGTCCAACCGGTCTCTATGACATGCACTGACCACCTGGGGACAGACACTCAGTGCAGGAGCTGCTGTGATATACACTGGCCATTTACAGAAAAATGGCAATGTGGACCTGGCACCCACAAAGAGCCCTCGGCTTCCCCCAAGTGGAACACAGGCCCTACCACCACCCCAGAGCAACACCCCACCAAATCACAGCAGATGCTGCCAAGACCCCATGGCACAAAATGCAGCCCACAGCCCAGCCCAGCACAGAAATGGTGGCTGTGAATACTGGGTAATGATGTTATGTAGCAATGCCTGGCTTCATCTCCTTAGCAACTAGCTTCCTTGTGGTTTCTTTAGCCTAGGAATATGACTTGCTTTATAGCCAGGTGGAAACATTTTATACTTTAATCAAATGTCTGTGAAGCATTGCCGCATGCCTCACCTCATTTGATCCTCACAGAAGTCCTGGAGTAGGTAGATAGAAAACTAGGTGGAATCCTATTTTCTTTTTATTAGCTGGAAAATGGCAATTTAGAAAGCTTAGAAACTTGACTTGACTGAAAAAAAATAAGAAATGGTGGACCTTGAAAATGACTTTAGTTTTTTTACACTATGCAAAATATAGTCAAATACTGCTGCAGTTAAATATTTTACCCTTTGTTCTCCCTGAGTGATCTACAATAATAATCTGCTTCATGTTGATATCTATTGCTGTGTTGTTAACAATTACCTGAAAGAGAAGTTGGGGTGCTTCACTAGGCTGGGAAAATTTTAGCTAAATCAGAAAACAGGTCTACTTAAGCAAGTTTATTTTATATATATATATATCTAAGTTAACTTAAGCATGTGTAATATATATGAAGCTCTCACTGGCACCAATCACACGTGTGCATTTTTATTTATTTATTTATTTTTAATATATTTTATTGATTTTGTACAGAGAGGAAGGGAGAGAGAGAGTTAGAAACATCGATGAGAGAGAGTCATCAATCAGCTGCCTCTTGCTCACCCCCTACTGGGGATATGCCCGCAACCGAGGTACATGCCCTTGAACGGAATCGAACCCCGGACCCTTCAGTCCCCAAGCTGACTCTCTATCCATTGAGCCAAACCAGTCTTGGCACACGTGTGCATTTTTATCTGTCTTTGTCAATCATAAATTTGGTTGGCACTTTTAATATAAAGAAAGGACAAATAGTGATATTAAAATATTTCTTCTAATTAATTTCCTTTCTTTCTTTCTTTCTTTCTTTTTTTTTAAATATCTTTTTTTTATTTTTTACAGAGAGGGAGGGAGAGAGATAGAGAGCTAGAAACGTAGATGAAAGAGAAACATCGACCAGCTGCCTCTTGCACACCCCCTACCTGGGATGTGCCCGCAATTGATGTACATGCCTTTGACCGGAATCAAACATAGTACCTTTCAGTCTACAGACCGATGCTCTACCACTGAGCCAAACTCATTTCAGCTACTTAATTTCCTTTCAATGTGCACGAATTTATGCACCGGGCCACTAGTAGTTTATAAGAAGTGAGAAATACCTCTAAATTACATTGTATATACATGCATGTATATATGTATTAAAATTCAGTTAACATTCAATTACATTTAGATTCTCTTTTTGAAAGTGTGCAAAATTCTTTCTTATATCTTCCTAAGTTATTTATAGCAGATCTACTTCATCAAAACATATTGAAGAAAATTATTATATTGTTACCCACATCTTCTCCTCAGGGAAAATCATTCTTTGATGAAAGGACATGGTTTTGAGACTGATTCTGTTCTCTGTCCTGTAGATCACATGTGTCAAACACAAGGCCTGCGGGCCAAATCTGTCCCGCCAGGCCTTGCAATGTGGCCCGAACCGCGCTGTCATCACTGCACTCTGCTGCGTTTCCATCACAATGACAGTTTATGACTGTTCAGTAAACCATTTGGCCCGCGATTTAGGCTGGATTTTAGATTTTGGCCCCTTCTCTGATTGAGTTCGACACCCCTACTGTAGATAAAGTCTAGTTTATCACCTCCTCTCTGAAATGAACAAAACAGTCTGCTTGTGTTCTGGTTAGTAATGTAGAAATTTCCTTTAACAGGACACTCACTGCATTTCGATAAATGTCGGCTAAGGGAAGATTCACTCTTCTTTTCTGCCTGCTGTATTATCCAATTATCAATGAAAATACTCGAGCTTAATGCAGATCTCATTTTGTACAATTTAATGACTTGAATATAGATTTAGGACTTTTCTTTTATCTCTATTTTTTTTTAACAATGCTTATGCTTATATGAAGGGTTCATTATGCAACACATAT
Organism: Pipistrellus kuhlii; assembly: GCF_014108245.1. Classification (NCBI taxonomy): domain Eukaryota; kingdom Metazoa; phylum Chordata; class Mammalia; order Chiroptera; family Vespertilionidae; genus Pipistrellus; species Pipistrellus kuhlii. The sequence goes on from NW_023425404.1 coordinate 155,732,119, forward strand.
TAGTATTTTTCTCCTCAATTAGATAATTACCCATTCTTTGTGCATATTTTTGAAGTTTTTATGATAAGAGCACTAATATTGATAACACAGCCTTTTTTTAAATAAGTTTTTATTGTTCATATTATTACAAATGTTCCTTCCCCCCCCCCCCCACCATTGCTCTCCTCCACCAGGTTCCCACCCCACCCTCTGCCCTTTCCCCTCTCCCCATTGTCCTCATCCATAGGTGCACAGTTTATGTTCAGTCTCTTCCCATGCCCCCTCTCCCCTTTTCCCCAAGAATCGTCAGTTCACTCCCCTTCCATACCTCTGATTCTATTATATTCAACAGTTAATATTGTTCATCAGATTTTTTTAATTTCCTTGGTTTTTAGATTCACTTGTTGATAATTACGTATTTGTTGTTCATAATTTTTATCTTTGTTTACTTTCTCTTCTGAAAGAACCCCCTCCAGCAATTCATATAATTCTGGTTTGGCGGTGATGAACTCCTTTAGCTTTTTTTTATTAGTGAAGCTCTTTATCTGACCTTCGATTCTGAGTGATAGCTTTGCTGGGTAGATTATTTTTGGCTGTAGGTTCTTGCTATTCATCATCTTGAATATTTCTTGCCATTCCCTTCTGGCCTGCATGTTCTCTGTTGAGAATCAGCTGACAATCATATAGGTGCTCCTTTATAGGTTACTACCTTCTTTGCTCTTGCTTCTTTTAATATTCTCTCTTTGTCTTTTGCTCTTGGAATTTTAATAATGATGTGTCTCGGTGTGGTCCTCTTTGGATTCCTTTTGTTTAGAGTTCTGTGCGCTTCCTGGACTTGTAAGTCTAATTCTTTCACCAGGTGGGGGAAGTTTTCTGTCACTATTTCTTTCAGTATGTTTTCAATATCTTGCTCTCTCTCATCTTCTGGGACCCCCATAATTCTGATGTTGGTTCGCTTGAAGTTGTCCCAGAGGTTTCTTACATTATCTTCAATTTTCTGGATTCTCTTGCCTTCTAGCTTCTGTGGAGGAGTGTCTTCTGGCTCTTTATGTTCCAAATCTTTGACTTGATTCTTGTGTTCTTCCCTTCTGTTTTTAGGACTCTGTAAAATATTTTTTTATTTCAGACAATGTATTCTTTATTTCTTGTTGATCCCTTATCATTTCTTGTTGACTCCTTATTAATTCTAGTTGATCTCTTTTCATATCCTCATGGGCCTTATCCATCTTTTCTAGGAAATTCTTGAAAAACCTTATAAGCGTAGATTTGAACTCTATATCCAGACGCTTTTTGTCCTCCATTTCTTTCATTTGTGATCTATTTTGTTGTCGCATTTCACAGTTACAGATGGGACGGGGTTTCAGGGTGGAGCCTGAAGCTTTGGCTTCCGTCAGCCCCGCCCTATGTGGGTCCTTCAGTGCTTGCTGCGCGTGCCTCTGAGAGAAAGGTGCCCTCGATTTTCGCCTGCTGCCAAACAGTCTATGCTCTCCCCCAATGAGCCCTGTATTGGGGTTCAGTTCAGTTGGAAGTGGAGTTGGAGGTGGTGTTCAGAGCAGTCTGGAGCCCCAGTCTCCTTCCCGCCAGGGCAATCCCATGGCACAGCCGACCGTCCCTTCTCTACGCGCAGTGTGCGCGCCGGGACCTCCTTTTGCCACTTCCCCGGGGTTCCGCCTTACAGCCCAGCTCCCTATGGCTGAGTCTGAGTCCCCGGGGTCTGGCCTAGAATTGGGGTTCAGAGCAGTCGGGGGCCCAGCACAGTCAGAGTTTTATCTCCTTTCCGCTAGGGAGCACCCTCCAGGCACTCAGCCTCCCTCCTCTCCGGCTCAGTCCTCTCCGCGCGCTGCGTCTCCGTACTTTAGGCTTTTCCAGCTCCTCTGCGCCTCCTTCTGGTTTTCTCCTTGCTTCTCGCTATAGAATTTCCAGTCAGTCAACCTTCCTGTAGTTCTGGGCAATGTTCGTTTTATATTTTAGTTGTATTTTATTGAAATTGTTGTGTGCAGCTGCGGCTAGGTGTTCACCTGGGCGCAGCCATCTTGGATCTCTGATAACACAACCTTTTAATTTCCTTAGAATATTTTAGGCTAAAGCCTCAGTTAATCTTTATAGTATTGGTACAAGTAAGAGGCACTCTTGTGTGTGTTTTCTTCCTTTCCCTGTATCGTTTGCTCAGGTAGCTGCACTAGTATACAGACTAGAATCTCGACCTACCTTTGGCAGTGGCATCACTGTGTTAACTATAGAGAAGCTTTCCATGTGGACAAAGCATTTACCATATCTTTTGGGAACTCCAAATGCATTAAATGTGGAGCAAAGGAAGCAAGGAAGCATCCACCAAGTCAGAAGAAATAGTGATGAATCTCCAGAGTCAATGGGGAGGGTTATTTCACAGTGGCCATTCTTCCTTATTTGCTGACACTCCCTGTTTAGCTACTAACTAGGAAAACTTAAAGAAAGACATCTAATTAAAGCATTTCATTTTATCCCAGGAAACTTTGTCTCATTGTGAGCTAGTTGAACAAGAACATCATTGGCATAAAATTTTTGGCTGTTTCTAAGGAAACCAACACCTTTGATGCAGAAAAGATTCAGCTGTGAGGTTAGTATGTGTAGATTTTATTAAAAAAAAAATGAAGCAAAACAGATTAGTGGCCTTAAACTTGAATTCTATTGAAAGGAATCTGATCTCCCAGTGACTTTGTGCTCAATGTAATTGATATTAATTTGTTTTTTTATTTGATAAGCTCAATCTTGCTAGCAACCTGAAGCAAACACATGGTAGCCAAGTGTGTAAGGCTCAGTGGATTTCACTTTTCCCATCTAGGTCTAGTTCAGTTTGCTCTGTTGAAGACTGACATCTGGTGGTCACGAAGATCAACCAAATTGCCCTTGCAGTGAAGAATTCTACCAAAGCAAAGGTGGGGCCATTTGGTGCCAAGCTCTTGTTAGTAAATATTCCATAGAATTATTTATTTTCATTTCCTGTTGTACATAAATCAGAATAGCAGTCTGAATTTAAGAATACTTTAAGTATTTTGACCCAGCACTAGCATTTAAAAAGTCTCAAAGAGACACATACAAACAGATTTATATATTATATATAGGCATGTTCCTCAAAGCGTAATTTATAATAGCAAATTTGGAACTAACCCAAAGGTTCAAAAATAAGAATTGTTAAAATAGGCTACTCCACTTGACTCTGCACTTTAGAGGAACATTTAATGACATGGGAAAAATGTTGACTATATATTACAAAATGAACAGAACCTATTTAAAAACAAGTAAAACCTCATGATTCTGGTTTTGTTTTTCTGTATATGTTGTCCTTTCAAACGCATGAACATGTAATATTTTTGGAACCAGAAGGGGAAAAAATCATTGTAAATATGATATGTGTATAGTTACAGGCATAGTAAAGTGTTAACATCCACTTTTTTCTAAGTAACAAGTTCTTTAAGGTATCTCTCCTGAACCTTTGTCAAGCAAACATGCTTCTGTAGATAGAGTATGGGTGCAAAAAGTCTTGAACAACTGCTTCACTGTTGAGATCAGGAATAATCCAGGAGGCTCTGTCAGGCAGCTGCCACTTCACGTTTATGAATGGTTTTTTTGGCGGAGACAAAAAGCTTCTTGTTTCTTGCATGACCCTAAAGACTCATTAATTTCTTCTAGGGCTTATATTTTGTTTCCAAGAGCTGTCGGTGGGATGTGGAAGAAGATGCAATTCACATCATGGTGCAGTGTGTGCAATAACCGGAGCTCTATTTTATAATTGGACAGAGTGCATTTCCTATGTCTAATGTTTTTGAGGTGCAGCTTTGAGATTTTTCTTTGTACAGTGAAAAGGCATCAATAGACTACTTTTGCTTGCTTCACTGAGTGATTGATTAGTCCAAATATGAGAAGGTTGAAGGGAACTCACAGGTTTTCTTAAAGGGAGGTAGGAGCAACCACCCTTGGGTCCTGGGAGCAGCTGTATGTCGAGCCAAACCTACCCAGGTGTTCCTCTCCTGGCACTTTAAATCTTGCATTTGTTTGCTTAATAAATTTAGACATGCTTTCCACATGCATGGTTAACATGTCATTTTTATCTACCAGATGGCAAATCTGGAAAAAGGAAAATCCTTTTTAGAGCTCCCTGCTGGCTCAATTAACACTTCTCAGTTCTCTTAATGAGATTGTTAACTTCTTTCATTTAGCCATTTGGTCAACAAAACCTTGATGGTTGTGAGAGGAGTAGTTTATAATTTTCACACATAGAGGTATTAACACCATTGCTGTTAGTCTGACAAATAGGAATTCAACTAATCCTCCAGCTCTAGCTGGGAATATGCCTCCTATGGATCTTTCACTGAATTAATTCTGCTAAGTTCCTGGCTGGGGCATAGCCAATGCTGCTGCTTAGTTTCAAAGAAACAAATGAAATCTGACTAGTGTACATTCACCAGTGTACAAAGATAAATTGACTTATTTATCTGACTATTATCTTACCACTCTTCTAAAATGAATGTGCCAAGAAGACTATGGTTAAATGACTATTACACAGTTTTAGTTATTGAGTAGTTCTTCTAATGCTGGTCATGTTTTAGGAATTCAATAAATATTCAATGGCTGTTTATGTATCGGTGCTATTTTCTTTTATCTAAGTAAAACATTCTCAAAGTAACATTAAATAGGAGATATGATTCACTTTACACATTGCCTTCAGTGACTGCAACACAAGGTCAAGTTATATGATCATAAAGGTCTTTAAGACATGGTGGATGGAGTGTACCAGAGCCAGAGTAACAGAAAATCAAAGACAGAAGAATTTGCTTTTCAAAGTTAGACTTTTCTTAAGTTTCATGTATCCTGACTTCAAATGAATATTTTTTCTCTTAAGAAATTGCTTTCATTATCCTTTCTGCTTAATGAACTTGGCTACTTGCTGAGGTTTATCATTTATCAAAATTCTAGGAATATTTTTTTCTTTTTTTGATCAAGGAAACTATACAGAAAAAAAAGATCTTTTACTTAAGTGTATTGAGCCTAGATTATTAGCAAAAATAAAAATCAGATAACAGTAGTCAATGATTTAGAAATAAAAAAAACAAGTTACATTTAAATGGATCTTTTTCCAGGCTCTGTAAATTGAGAAAAAAAGGAAAGAATATAGACTCATAGATAGATGTTAAAGTAATAGTTTCAATTTATTGAATCCCTATTATAGTTTTTTTTTTCTCAATTCACAGTTGTTCATGTATATTAATACATCTAATGTGGTCCCTAGTGCCAACTTCTCCTTGTCACTAAGACAGTGCTTGTCAATAGAACTTCCTGAAATGATGGAGAAATTCTGTATCTGACCTGTCCTTTATGGGAGCCACTAGTCACATGTGGCTACAGAGAACTTGAAATGTGGCTACTGCAACTGAGGAACTAAGTTTTAGTTTTATTTCATTTCAATCAATTTCAACTTAAATAGCCACGTGAAGCTAGTGATTACTATAACTAGTAAGACTTTATTCCTTTGATTGCTTTTATTATCCTCATAGTACTTAGCATGAGCTGTACCAATGATCCTTTTACTTTATTTGTTTCCTTGTTAATTGTCCATCTTCTCATTACTAGGTTGTAAGCTCCCTTCAGAGACCTGGTCTATCTTTTTCTCAGCTATGCCTTTATTACCAAGAACAGAGCTTGTTGTGTAGTAGGTACTCAAATTGTCAATTCAAATATACAAGCATGTGATTATTATGCATGTCCTTACAGATGATCAGTAGAAAAGAGGGAACATATCTTGCCAAAGGTGATAGGAATTTGAATTCTGAACTATCTGACTCAGGCACAGAATCCTTCCCCTTTACCAATTGGCCATACTACATTCATGCCTTCACTTAGATTTCTGATAGCCGAGCCCCAAGGATGGAAACTGTTTTGGTTGGATTAACATCAAAAGCTGAGTAGTCTCTAATCTGCTTTGTTTGCTGGTATTCTGGTCAGAAATCTTTGGGTTAGGTCAACTATTCCAGAAGTTTGAATGCACATATGTTTCTATTGAGAAATAATATCTTAATCTAGAATTTCCTAGACTGTTCATACCACCTGAGAATTCTAGTGCTCTTTGAGATATTATAAAATGCTCTGCTGAGAGGGATTGGGTGGGATAAGGAAGGGAAGATTCTGGAAATACCGCCCCCCCTAAAATGTACTTACTTATAAATATAATGTATTTCTTTGGCTGTTATTATTTTCAGTTAATGCACTTAAGCAAAAAGTGAGTCAAAATTTCTAAGAAGATTTACTTATAAATAAAATGTATTTCCTTGGCTGTTATTATTTTCAGTTAATGCACTGAAAAAGTGAGTCAAAATTTCTAAGAAGCAAAAAGTGAGTCAAAATTTCTAAGAAATAAATCTTCAGAGTAATGTGGAAACCATTTATTTACCATTGCTTGTCTGATAAGATAAACTTACAGCATACTCTGATATTATCTTTTATGTTCCTTAAATACTTATACTATACAAATGTATATTTAATATGGTTGTGCCAAAAAAAGAGTTTTAACTACAGAACATTCAAATGGATTTAAATAAACAAGTCAAGTCCATTAAAGAGGAACTAAACAATTGCAGCCTCTTTTTTTAAAAAAATGAAGAAGTGTGCTTTACAAGGTGAAATAAAGACTTTTTCAATGCCAAATGCAAGGCTACCTGAACATTAAAACGCCTCAATATTATGTTCTTCTCTTTGCTACATGTACTTGTGCAAAACAAGATTTTCATGGAATGTTTTCACCTATGTATATATAAAAGGCTAATATTCAAAGTGTTCCCTCAGGAATTCCACTGGGAGGCCAGGAATTCAATCATTCGCTATGATGAGTGCTGACCACCAGAGGGCAGCACAGAATGAAGAAAGGCAGTGGCTGACAGCAGGAAGGCCCTGATCAGCCTGATTGCTGGCCAGGCCTAGGACTCTATCTGTGCATGGATTTCATGCACCAGGCCTCTAGTATAAAATAGAATAGATCTCATACATGATCAGACATAACAAAAGCATTTCCAATATTAAATAATATACAACTAACACAAACTACTCTATGCATTTTAAGAAATAAAAAATATAAAATTAATGTTTTTTCAACTTGACATATAATATCTTTTTTTTTTTTTTGTTAAGAGAATCCATATCATTTAATACTAGTGGCCTGGAGCATGGATTCATACACCTTCAAAGGAAATTAATTAGAAGAAATATTTTAATATCATTATTCGCCCTTTCTCTATAATAGAAGTGTCAGAGATGAAAGAAAATTAGTAAAGTGTATATGAAAATAATATATAAATTGATTAATAAATAAACAATGACAATATGATATAACAAAAAACAAAGAATTATATAAAAACAATGAAAACATAATATCAAAACAGCAATAGCATGATATAAAAAATCATAAACATGATATAAAAATAACATTGATAAAAAACAATGACTGATAAATTGATTAAACTTATTCTAATATCTCCCTGTATACCACATTAAGAGTAAAAACACTTTCAGAGTGCCATGAGATGAAAAAGGTTGAAATTGCTGATTTAGGCCAATATCTGTTACAGATCAATGATCCACAAATATGGCTGTTGTTTCTTGTTTTTACATATATATTTTTATTGATTTCAGAGAGGGAGAGAGAGATGGAAACATCAATGTTGAAGAGAATCATTGACCAGCTGCACATGCCACACTAGGGATCAAGCCTGCAACCCAAGCATGTTCCCTTGACCAGAATCAAACCTGGGACCCTTCAATCCTCAGTCTGATGCTCACTGAGCAAAACCAGCTAGGGCATGGCTATTGTTTTAAGGCAAGGAAGACCCTGGGATGTAGCCATGAATAGAGCTCATTGATGGTAGGTTACTATAGTGATAACACATGTGCCTTGGAATCAGATAGGCCTTGGACAAGTTACTGACTCCTCTCTTCATTAGTAAAACAGAGACAGTAAATACCTCATTGGTTTGCTATGAAGGTGAATTTAAATAACGTATTTTAAAACTGCATTGCTTGTTACAAGGTTAAGGTTTCATAAGTGCAGGGCCTGTGGCCTGATTTTATTGGCTATCTGACATAGGGTGGATGGGCTTAAAAATATAAGGTAAGATCAACATTTAGAACTTAGAACTTTGGTGGCTTTGTAATGTGTCAACTTGACTAAAGCATATTTTCCAGAATGTGCTTTCCTTTATGTGTTCCTTTAGAGTAAGCCACAGAGAGATTCTTGTGTGAGATGCTGCTGTGCATGTGTATGGGTGTGGGGTGCAAAAGAAAATAGCAGGCATTTTGTAGCTCACAATCAGTGTTGATGATCTGTTGATTCATATTCTTGATGGAATATATCTATATCTATCTATATCATCTATATCTATATCTATATCTATATCTATATCTATATCTATCTATATCTATACCTATATCTATATCTATCTATATCTATATCTATCTATATCTATATATACTAGAGGCCTGGTGCATGAATTCATACACTGGTGGGGTCCCTCAACCTGGCCAGCAATTGGGGACAATCAGGGTGTCTCACCCAATCCTGATCTGGGCTGATCTGGGCTGGCTGGCTGGGAGGAGGGACCATGGGAGGTTGGGATACCATGGGAGGTTGACTGTGGGAGCACACTGAACCACTAGGGGACAGCTCCTGCATTAAGCATCTTCCCCCTGGTGGTTAGTGCGCTTCATAGCAAATGGTCAACCCATCGTTCAGTCCACTGGTCTTAATGGTCACTTAGGCTTTTATATCTTGTACTAGTGACCCGTTGCAGGAAGATTCCTGCAATAGGTCTTCCTGCTGCAGTCACTGCCCTGCCTGCTTTCCTCCTTTCTACCCTGGTCCACAGGGATCAGGCCTAAATGGGTAGCCAGACATCCCTCAAGGGGTCCGAGATCAGAGAGGGTGCAGGCTGGGCTGAGGGACAACCCTCCCCCCCCTTCACAAATTTCATGCACTGGGCCTCTAGTATATTGATAAAAACCTAAGTGACTGTTAGAATGACCAGTTGACCAGTTGACCAGTCACTATAATGTGCACTGACCATCAGGGGGCAGATCCTCAATATAGGAGCTGCCCCCTGGTGGTTAGTGCTCTCCCATGGCCAACCTCCTGTGGCTCCTCCCCCTAGCTGGCTGGCTGGCCCCCCACATTAGCCCTGATTGGACAGCTGGCTGGCCTACCTCCCATAATCCCTCTCCCCAGCCAGCTAGCCTCCTTGAACTATTCTAGGCTTTACTCCAGATATACCCACTGTTACTAATCTTGTACCATTATCTAGATTTTTCTTTTTATGTGCTCATACCTAAACATCACAGAGCATTCCAATATGTCTATCTCTATCAGCTTCTTTCATGTGATTTAGAAGAGAAAAAAAAGTAGATTGCTTGTGCCTTCTTAGTGAATTGTCATTTCATTAATATCAAGATTATATTTCTCAGTTTTGTGCGCTCAGCTAACAGTGGCTGTTCCGCTTTTTATTAATATTTAGTCTAATTAGGGTTTTCTGTTAATAACTTAGTTAATGTTTCAACTCCATTGCTTGAGAATTATTTATGCAGTTTCTTTTGCAATCATGAAATAGCATAGGTCATGTGGATTTAGAATGACTGTTGGAAAAAGTCATCCATCTATCTTTTTGCCTTCTCTTTTTCTGAGTGATTTATAGTACCCCTGTTCACCTTCATTTCTTGTTCTACTTTTTAGGTCAAGAGTGAGCATTCATAATTTTAGATCAGGAAAAAAACAGTCATTCCTATGTTTCTTACTTTCTTTATTTTATATTGTTTCCAGTGCCTCAGTGGACGTACACGATTTGGGTGAAAAATAAAATCAAATTACTGAAAATATTATTTATGTAAGGTGTAGTAGTAGGTATTCTGGAAAAATATAAAGAATTATAAGAGTTTACAATGTAGTTAGGAAGGTAGAAATAAATTTTCCAGTTCACAATGTAGTTAGGAAGGTAGGAATAAATATGTAAAAATGTAATTCATAACAAAAGATGTAAGTTACAGCTCAAAAAATTGATTAATTGTCACAAATTAGTATGCAATGAATTGTCACAGTAAAGTAGAGAAGTTGTTTTCCCTGTGTTGGGGACTGGGTAAAAGAGGGGAGTAGCTGAGAAACTTCTTTCAAACTCTTTAGCTGCCAGTCCATTCCCCAAACTAACTGAGAATAACTGGCTGAAAGAAACATTACTTCAAATCTTTTTTTTAATTTTTAAAATTTATTTTTAATTGAATTTATTGGCATGATATCTATACTAATAATAGAGGAAGATGCAAATTGTCTGGGATGCCATCACATAATGACCAATCAGGATGAGTATGGGGCTGTAGCGGAGAGCTCTTAGTACGCCTGCACCGGGGGCCTGAAGGGCATGGAGAAGAAGGGAGAGCAGATGGGCAGTTAGGGGGATCAGGCAAGCAGGTGAGCAGTTAGGATCCAGTGGTTCCAGTTTTTGAGAGGGATCCCAGATTGGAGAGGGTGCAGGCCAGGCTGAGGGACACTCCCCCCCCCCCCCATGCATGAATTTCATGCACCGGGCCTCTAGTTGGTTAATAAAACCATTTATGTTTTAAGTGTACAACTCAATAAAACATCATCTGCACACTGCATTGTCCACTTACTACCCCAAATCAAGTCCCTTTCCATCCCCATTTATCCTCCCTTTGCCCACTTCTATCTCCCCTAAAAGCAACACCAAATTTCTCCTTTTGAATTGTGTCTCATCATGGTTCCATATTTCTCATGGTCTCCTCCTACATAATACTGTTTTTTCCTAACTGTTCAAACCCTTCTCAAAAGCACATATTTCAAAATCACTTTTAATTATATTTAGATATTAAAGTTTGCATTCTCCTGAATGGTATTTTCTTCTTTATAATTATTTTTAAATTTACTATTCATGCTTAAAGTAAGCATGTGCTCCCAATTTTGATTAAATTATTTCTGGAATGTGGTTGTGACAATATTCTCAAGTTCCTGGTTATTTTTATGGGTAGCTAGGGTTAAGAACCACTGTACTAAGCGTGCTTTGAGGAAAGTTAAGCTGACTCTAATTGGTTGTTTACATCTTTCTTCTCTTATTCCCCCAATTTTATTGTAAGCTTGTCAAGGTAAGGTCCATGCCTTGTTCACCTTTGTCATTAACATGTGTATGGGAAAGGGAGCGACTTGATTAATCCGGGTCTACAATTCTGATTCCAAAGCCTCAACACTCTGAAAATGGAAAAATCTTTCTTAACTCATTTGGGAACAAAATCTGAGTTGGACTAAGATAAGGCTATTTATAGTTTATTTAAATAACTTTGTGTGGAAGTTTGTTTCACTTCTGAATGTTGGTATGTTTGATTATGAGGTGCTGGTCCAGACTCTTCTGGGGGTGTTACATATTTTAACACACACACACACACACACACACACACACACACACACACTTTGGATATCCCTCTAAAATTCTGAATTCAGAAACATATCTGACCCCAATAGGATTAGAAGACATAAGGTAGAATATTTATAAGGTAGAATATTTATTGATGTTGCACTTGGGGGTTAGGGTAGAATTTAGAATTTATGCCAGTGGTTCTCAAAACTGATAGAATCATCTGTAGAGCTTTAAAAACCTAACAATGCTGTACTACCTCCAGAGACTCTGATTTAACTCATTTGGGTTTAGGCCTGAGCATTAGAGTTTTGAAAAACTTTCCATGTTATCCTATTGTGTAGTCAGCGTGAACCAGTAACATAGAATAATGATTCTGTAAACCCTGAGGACTAAGGGCACATGGTGAGTAGCTGGGTAAAGGAGGGGGAGGAGGAGGAGGAAGGGGAGGAGGAAGAGGAGGAGGAGGAGGAGGAGGAGGAGGAGGAGGAGGAGGAGGAGGGGGAGGAGGAAGAGGAGGAGGAGGAGGAGGAGGGAAGCCTCTATGCATGCTCTATGTTAACCTGCCTGTCTCCTCGCTGAACTGTCAGCCTGCACTGTATTTCTGCCTTCTGAGCCAGCCCTTATTAAAGTAGTTCTTGGAGTCCTATGAGTCCTATTTCAATCAATAGGACTGAAGCTTTCCATATTCAATGGAAGCTGTTGCCATTCTGATCAATCGGAGTGGCTCTATTCTGACAGATCAGGGACCAGAAGTGGAGACTTCAACTCCCCTCTGTCTGGGATAGCACGTCATCAAAGACTGCGTTTCTCTGGAGTGGACTATCACAGAGCTGTCCTGGCCAGGAGGAGGTGGTGGTGGCAGAAAAAGGAGGGCAAGGGGGGCACAACCTCACAGCTGTGCTGTACAGTTCTCAAAACACCCATGTTGTAGCACTATTGCTGTGTCTGTTCTATTGCAGGGCCATTTACGTTTCCTTCTTCACTGCACCCCAATTGTGGATTACTGGCTGTGTTTGAATTGGCACCATCCACCATGGACTAACAATTCTCAGTTGGGAGCTTGCGTGCCTCTTCCTTTAATCCAAGGCACTTTGTCAAAGGCCATATGGTTCTTTGGAGATAGGCCTCCATCACTTCACATTGCTGCTAGGAGCCATTGTTACCCAGGAGAAGTGTGTTGAAGCCTTCAGTTGTCTCTGTCTAGAAAAGAACTGAGAACCATTGACTGAGGTATCAGGAGAGGGAAAGGGAGTTCTAGGCACTCAGGGTAGCTTGGATAAAGGGACAAAGCCTGGGAATTATAAGGGACATAAGGAGAATATACAACAGAAGGGTAAGGCTGGAGAAGCATTTTATATGCCTCTTTTATTGTCATTCGAATACTTTTGTCTGTTTCTTTAGACATTGTAAACTGGCCTTTGTTTATTTTTATTGATTTCAGAGACAAAGGGAGAGATAGAAACACAATGATGAGAATCGAACCATGATCTCATTGTTTAAATTAACTTTTTCAGTTCTGCTTTCTGGCAATGAAAAGGCTCCAATTTTCAAAACTGGTTTAACAACACTTTCTGTTTCCAAGGTGGTCTCACTATAAGCATTTCTGGTACCAGATGTGGAATTCTGATGAACAGACAAGAGTGAATTACGCACTAGTGAGGGTGGGAGAGGTGTCTGTGTTGTCAAAAAAAAATGTGTTGCATGCCAAGAAACATAAGAAGTTATCATATATAAAGTTTTACGTGTTATGCTGGCTGCTTTCCATCTTTGGGAATTTGTGCTGCATGAATGGAGCGTCATTCCTGTGAGCTATATTGGACACCCACCCTGTTTTAATTTATAGCGGCATGCCAGAGCCATAAATTATAAGCTTTGAAAATCAGCCTCAATAATGAGTGAATTGGATCATAAAATGTGCATTAACATGTTCAGCCTGAATATGTCTCCAGATGATGTGCAATGAAAAAGAGAGAGAGAGAGAGAGAGAGAGAGAGAGAGAGGAGAAGAAACCTATGTAGAAGTTTTTACTTTCCTTTTTGGAATTATAAATTACAAATGAATGCTTAGAACATCTAACAAAAGTACTTGTTAGATGTTCAAAAATGCTAATTGTTGTCATTGTTTCTGGTGTTGTTGTTGCCTTTCTGGGGTGATGGGGAGGTTGCGGTGGCTTGAGAGGTGACAGTGCCTTGGAGACTCAGCAAAGTGCACTTTAACGATGGAGTGCCCTCCCCACAGGTGTCACAATTCTCTGCTCAAGTTTAACATGTCATTCCCATCAGTCTTTGAATTGGGACCAACCATATGATCAGCCAAACTTTGGTAGGTATGCTTGTGCATTTAAACTTGAATAGTTTGGTTTGAGTTATTTGAGAAGAATTCATCTGTAAGATGCACCTTAGCATAAAGGAAAAGGTCTAGGATCAGGAGTTAAAAAAAACAAGGTTCTTGTTTGGGTTCTGCTGGAGGACAATGAGTAGGTTGCTTCATAGCTCTGGGACATTTTGTCATGGGTAAATGGAAAAATCAAACAAGATGACTGCTATCATCCTAAAGGTATTTTATTATGTGTTTAAAGAAAACCAAAATTAAGTTTAAATAGACTTTGAAAAACTACTGCCTGAAGGCCTACACCAGGGGTTGGCAAGTTATTGCCTGAAGAGCAAATATAAATTTTTAGCTGTAAACTCATGTGATCTGGGAGCTAAGAATTTTTTTTTGACAATTTTAAATGATTGTATTTTAGATATTTATATAAATATCTACATAATATTCTTTAAAAATATTTTTATTGATTTCAGAGACAAAAGAAGAGATAGAAACATAATGATGAGAGAGAATCATGAATGTGCCTCCTGCATGCCCCCTACTGGGGATCAAGCCTGTAGCCTGGGCCTCTTAGTTCATGGTTTGACACTCAACCACTGAGCCACACTGGCTGGGATCTAATATATACATATATATATATATATATATATATATATATATATATATATTTTTTTTTTTTTTTTTTTTTTCCCCAGAGAGGAAGGGGGAGAGAGAGAAAAACTACTTTTGCTTATTCCTAAATTAACTAGCTGGAATATGAAGTAAAAGTTTGGCAACTCCTATAATAATAACATCCTACATAGGAAGTTGAAATAGAAATCCTTGTGATGACCTTTAGTTACCAAACAGAGGTTCTACTCCATCCTTCTTTTCAAAATGGGTGACCAACTTATATTTTCCCATGAGTTAAATTCGTTGTTCCCTTTGTTTTCTATTTTTATTAGAAGAATGGCATTCATTTTTATAAATAGTTATCAACAATTCTAAGACATACAATTTCTGTTTGACTTCTAGATTACAATGGCCTCAGACTCTTCTATTCCTTTTTGGCCTTTTGAGGAGAGCATGTTTCTCTCTCTCTTTCTCTCTCTCTCTCTCTCTCTCTCTCTCTCTCTCTCTCTCTCTCTCTCTCTTTCTCTCTAATTTATATAGCACAGCACACTTTACTTTTTCTGGAAAAAACAAGCACAGTCAGTTTTTCCCTGAGATTTTCTGTGCTGGAGCTGGGCAACATGCTTCTTTCTTTTCTGACCATGAAGATGTAAGGATATAAGTGCTGGTGCTGTCAGTGGCCCGCCACTTTCCACATGTGCCCCTGGTGATCAGCACATGTCATAGCAACCAGTTGTTCGGTTGTTTGGTTGTTCCACTGTTTGGACAATTTGCATATTAGGACTGTATATATATATATATATATATATATATATATATATATATATACACACACACACAGATATACAGTCCTAATACACAAATTATATATATAGTCCTAATATGCAAATTATATATATATATATATATAATTATTCCAGTTCTTTTTCTCCAGACACTACTGCTCATTTCCACAGAATACTCTGCTGTCACCTTGAACATGACACTTCTGAAACCCAGCATTATCTCCCTTCCACACTGGCTCTCTCTCTCTCTTTTCCTTAGTGTGCAACTTTTCTCAGTTAGCCTTACTAAAACCTTTGAGCCATACTTATCTTCTTGCTCATATGACCACATCAGCAAAATCTATGGAAAGTCTTTCCCACTTACCCCTTCATTTTAGTTTTTGTTATTAATATCCTAATTCAAATTAGAATCACCAGGAACTCACACAGGGCTCAGAATGTCTGTATTCTCTAAGGCAGATATAAATCATGATAGAAATTATGTGTGTGTATGTGAATATTGGTATACAAATCTGCCTATGTAATATTGTATATATGAGCAGTGCTATTTTTTATGTAACATGTTCCTTGGAATCTTTAATATCTACTATATTATTTCAATTTCATTTTATCCTAAAGCAAAGGCTATTTTAATTTAAAATTCATGTGCTATTTATAAGACATCAATATATGGGAAGTGTGTCTTACATTTGGTTTCCTATGGAGCAAGTAGCAAGTGCTGGAAATATTCTAGGGAGTTATTCTCCCTCCATGTCTTTTCACCTTCAGCTCCACCTTCAAAACATCAGCAAGACCTGCCTGCTCAACCTTCAAATATGTGTCAAATGGAATCACTTATCACCCTCTTCACAGCCACACTCTAGGTCAACTCACCATCTATATCCTTGTCAGCTTGAAATATCTTGTAATGGTAGCCCTCCCCACTCCTGTCTTCTTTAATTCTATTCTTCACACAGGGCCCAGAAAATTCTTTAGAAAACATAACATTAAACCCCTACCAATCATATTAGGAAGACATTTCAAACTTGAACTGTTCTGAGTGGCCCAGGAAGCCCATGTCTTTGCTCTCTGACCTTGTGTCTAAGTATTCTCTGCCTGCCACATATTCTGTTCATTTCTGTTGTATTAGTCACTTTTCTGCTGAATTAATGCTATGTAACATCCCACTTCTACCTACTAAAATCTCAGTGGCTTAAAATGAAAATAATTTTCTTGTTCATGGCTTTGTGGGTTGGTTGGAGGCAGCTCTGCTTCAGGCTGTGGTCATGTTCAGATGTGCCCCTTGAGACTTTTGCTCTGGGAGTGGGGACCATCAAGGGGCATTTTTTCCTCCTGATAACAGAAGGCAGGAATTCTAGAGACCAAGCCAAACTCACAAGAACCTTTAAAACTTCCCGACATATGTGAGTTTATTGCATCCACTCCCATATCATTGGCTCAAAAGCAAAACTTACACCCAAGCCTAAAGTTGGCGAGGGGATTAACTCAGCCCAGAGTGAAGCCTCAGCAAGATTGGGAGGGAAGAACTATCCTATATAATAAAAGGCTAATATGCAAATCAACTGAACAGTGGAATGACTGATCACTATGACATACATTAGCCACCAGGGGGCAAACACCCAACACAGGAGCTTCCCCCTGGTGGTCAGTGCATTCCCACAGGAGGAGCAAATAAGCCATCAATCGGACTCCTGGATTGCGAGAGGGTGCAGGCTTGGCTGAGAGACCCCCCCCCCCCCCCATGAGTGCATGAATTTCATATATCAGGCCTCTAATATGAAATAGTACTCTCTAATTGTTGGCCTCAGAGGCTTTGGTGTTGGTCTACTTTTGTCTGGGCTGCATTTCTACCAAATTCATTTCTTTACTTTATCCAGATCCTATTCAAATGCTGCTTCACCAGAGACACCATTCTAGATCTCTGAGATAGAATCCCAGAAACCCAGTCTCTCTTTAATACTTATCCTGATTTATTGTTCATATAAGTGCTCAGTTTCCCCTGAAATGATGAATTATATTTATGTATATACTCATGTCTTTGGTGCACCTCCTATTCCCTGTGAGGGCAGGAGCCCTGTTGATCTGCATCTCTGTAGCCTCAGAATGTGGACCAGTGCAGGACCTTGAGCAATGCTTGATGGTTGGACTAAGCAAATGAAACAATACCAATGATTGCTTTTTTTCTTCTTGGAAGGAAGGTTAATTAAATGGGTAACATTACAACCAGAACTTGTCATGCCAGGAAGATTATAAAGTTTTTTTCTTTATCTTTGAAGCTCTGTGTGTGCATGTCTGTGTGTGTGTGTGTGTGTGTGTGTGTGTGTGTGTGCATCTGTATTTATTTTTCTACTTTTATTGGAAGGTGAGTTTAATACATTCTAAATTCCCACAGAGACTTAGATGACTTTGCTTTTGATATGCTTAATTAGCAGAACATTTATAATTCTGTAAGTCCTAAAGATATTTTATAACTTTTATCCTCAAAACTAGTCTTTTCTCCTGAATTCCCCATTTTCTTCAAGTGAGATTTATATTTTCTAAACTAAGAAAAACATATGTTTGACACTGAGTTATTTTCTTTTCCTCCTCATTTAATTAATGCCTGGGCACATTGACTAGCCACAGCATGGTCTTTCACACACTGTTTTCATCTTTTCTGCTTATATTTCTGTTTCTTGAATTTCAAACCTCTCTCCTATCCTGGACAATTAGATCTTAATTGATTATGCTGATCTGTATCTGCTGTCTACATTACAAGTTAGAACTCTCATCCTAAATATATGACTCTCATATTTAAAAACATTCAGTACCTTCTAGTGGCAGAATATACTAATAAAAACAATCAATATAGACAGTTAGGTTTGCTGCTGTCTTAATTATGCCATTCTTCTTTCTCCCAAAGCAGCTTTAGAAATTTATTTTCTTAAAAATCAATAATCAACTATTCAAAAACTTGTATGCTTATCTGAAATTCAGATTTAACTATGTGTCCTGTACTTTATTTCTCAAATCTCCCAACATGACAATTTGATCTCTGAATTATCTATAATAGACTTGATGTTCAGCCCATTGCTTATATACAATAGCTAATTTTTTTCTAATATACTTCTGAGTAACACCCTGAGGAAATGGTGATGGCATTGTCACCAAGGTCTTTTGCACTGTACAATCAATGTAGATTTTATAATGTCTCCCAGGAATTCCAGGGATAAATAAAATAAGCAAAGTAAATAAAAGTGTCCTTATGTCACCACAAAGCATCTTTCACATAAAACCCTTACAAAACCTTACGAATGGAATATTCACATACATCGTTCCCATTTGGCCCTTGGCAGAGGGCTCAGGGAGTCAGAAGAGACCCACAGATGTCTGACTTAATCTGTCTGTGCAGAGGCTTCCAAGCACGTGGCTTCACAGGCTGTGAAAGAGCCCCAGGATCACTTGGTTTCAAAGAATAAAGTGTGTGTGTGTTCTGAAGGGAACAGGCAACAATGTCAATAATAATAACCACAAAGCTTTGCATTTATATGTAGCTGACAAGTATAATCTCACTGGCTCCTCATAATATGCTTGTGTGGTAGGTATTTCTTTCTTTTGAGGGAATTGAATTCAAAATTAGACGAATGTAAATAAAAAGTCACTGGAGTAAAAACCTATATGATTGTGTAAGGTGAAGCAATTAAGTGACGAACACTAATTTCCTTGAAGCTGACGTAACCTTTCCCCCTATATAATGCTAGTGACGCAGCTTCAGGGCCTTGATGGCAGATGTCCAACCTCTTAATTTGCTAATGAGGAGTGACTGAGGGAATTCTACTGACCTAATTAGTATGTGGACATTCAAATACAACTAATTTTTTCTGTGCTCTATTACTTATAGTACTAGACCCATTTTTTAAAAAATCAAAACACTTCTGGGTTCTGCATGTTACAGGTGCTTTACAACAACAGAGTAAGTCTAAAAGATCGGTAGTACTTCACACTATTCCACTAACTATTTACTGTTTTATCCAATATGATCTGTTTCACCAGCTTCATAGAAATAACGGAGCAAATAGCTTTAATTATCCAAATTAATCTCTGTAGTACCCATGGTTCAGGAAGCTTAGTTTGAATCCCTTGACACTCTATCCCCCGAGCCCTGTTCTCCATTCTCACCATCCCTTGCAATTGGTCGAGAATCCTGGGGGCCTATTTGATTTAAACGAGGCCAGTTCAATTCTCATAGGCTGAGCAGAAAGAGAAAATTGCTAAGCTTTGTCCGTCCACAAGCACCAATGTTTTGATTCTAGTCCCACGGTGCTTACGTTGTTGAACACTGGTCCTCAGTGGTCTCATGTGTAGGTATCCATTCTATGGTCAAGCTCTTGTTGACTCCATGTATGTTTAGCATGTGCTCTTGCTCATGCTTGAGAGAAACTGAATTGATCTAGTTGATAGCCCAAACAACAGAAGAGATCACACCACCAGAACTTGCTGATTGGCCAGTGTGAGGAGCAGTATCAAGTCATTATAACATGGACTTGGGTTCAAATCCTGACTCTTCCAATTTACCTATGTCTATGGGACCTTAGGCAAGTATCTTATTTTTATACCCTTCAGTGGAGCACTCTTTCTTTGTGAAGGTCTCAGCCTGCTTACTCACCTTGTTGGTATAAGCTCTTTTGTTGTTTCATAGTCCCCCCGGATCCTGAGCACCCTTCACACCTCTTCTTTCTTTAAATCCTGGCTCACTGACATGCTGACAGAGTCATATGGGTTTCTTCCTAAGCTTTCTCTTTCTATCTTCATGAAGATTCTCTGTAATTAAATCCTAGGAAGTTTCATTTCCTTTTTGATGCTATGCTATAAAATATCAGGTCTCTATTCTTTTCTTGATCACACTACCAGGAGAACTTGCTGATTGGCCAGTGTGAGGAGCAGTATCATGTCATTATAGCATGCTCCTGGGTTCAAATCCTGGCTCTTCCACTTACCTATATATTTCTAATATATATATATATATTTTACCTTGTCAATATGTATTTTCTGGAGCCCATTAGGCTGCAATTCTGGCTTCACATTTTCCACTTTCTGAATGACTCTCCATCCTTGGATGCTAGTAGATAGACACCAGCAGCTTACACAGTTCCTCTTCACCACAGGTGAGATGACTAGGTCTGGTTGAGATGGTGTTGGGTAGGATAGTGGGCAAGAGATGTGACTTTAGGAAATACCCAAAGTGAGATCATGATAGGGGAAGCTGTGTACATATGCATGTGCTAATGAATGTGAACATGCATGTTTTCCCAAATGTGTGATGACCATATGTTCTCATGTAGGTTTATATAGAGATCTTTCCTGTTGATCCAGGACTTGGCTGGCAGGCTAAATCTCTACATTGGCCTTTGAGTATATGTGTGCATGATGTGACTAGTGGCCCCTTAGAATTGGCATACTTGTGCAATGCACAACCTGAACATATGTCCTGGAAGAGTTAGCTGGTTTTCCAACACACTTAAGTAGGGATCTTAATAAATAAGCCCTTGCATATACTAGGTCTGATACTTATAGGATCATTTATGTGAAATAAAGACTTACCTAATAACTATCTCTTCAGTGATGACAGATCATATGCTAGATTAGATCTGAAAGCCAGTGAAAAGCATATGTGGGGTCCTTTTTCTTTACTTGGATATCTCGATTGTGTGTAGACATTTTCAGAACTGGACAATCCCAGAGACATTTATCCAAGTACCAGAGAAATAGCCTGAATTTCTTAATTTAAGTCACAGCAATTAGAAAATACCTATTGCTCCTAACAAAAAGTTTGGTTAATGATCTCACACCAAAAGGATTTGCCCAGCCCCCTTGGCCAAAATAACTCAATCTTGGACATCATCACTGGGTGCATTTTTCTCTGGACCACTTGGAAGGACCAAACCTCTTTGGGGTAGCCAACTGCCTTCTGAAATGACTGTCACCCTAGAACTATAAAATATCTAATGACATGTGCTATCCCATGTGCTATTCAAGTCAATGTGACTTTAATTATTTCCCTTGGGATGTGCTCAAGGGCTCAGAGAGTCTCAGAAATTTTGGAATAACACTGTGACTTAATATGCAGCCAGACAGGGTGTGATGGATCCCCAGTAGGGCTTAGCAGCTGTGGTCCATCCACTCGAAGCTTAATGTACACAGATGTTGCTATGGTGACCTCCATAACTCAAAGGATGTGGGACTTTAGAGATCCTCAGGGGAACATGGCAGTTCCTCTCACCAGACTCCTGTAACCTGGCATTCATAAGCTTTCAAATACCAGTTGTAGCAATTAAGATCCCTAAAAATCTGGTCCCCTTGTATGCATATGAACAGCCATGTGAATATTTTTTTAACTTTTTTTAAAATTGTTTGAAGCATTACAAATACTAGTACATATGTCTCCTTACCCCCCCCCCCTTGACCTCCCCCTAGTCTCTCCTCCCCCCCTACATATGCCTTCACCTGCCCGCTCTCCCCCATATCTTGTATCCATTGGTTATGTTTATATGCATGCACATAAGTCCTTCAGTTGATCTCTTACAGCCCCTTCTCCCCTTCCTCCACAACCTCCCTTGGCTTCCTGCTATAGTTTGACAGTCTGTCCACTGGTTCTTTATCTCTATAACTATTTTTCCCTCATTTCTTTTCTTTGAAAAATCTTGCAACTGCAGACTAGAAATAAACATATAATAACAAAAAAATGTTTGAGTCCCAATTTCAATGTCCAACAGTTCTGAAACCCAGTTTCAATGTCAAATAGTTCCTTATGTATACATGTCAGCAATGATATCTGGACGATGGACAGATGGTGGCAATGAAGGTCCGACCCTCTCTGGTTTGGTCCTGGGCAACCTGCAGCAACGCATAGCTGCTGACTGCTTGCGTGGCCAGGCGTTGCCAGCATCTTCCATCTCTGAACTGTTTCTTCTCTTGTCTTCGTGGTTTGAGCAGACCTGACAACTCCTTTCTGTTGCAGGAATCCCTATGGTCTTGGAGTAGTTTTCTGAAAATATAAAAACATATTCTCGACCCAAAGTTAATAAAGGAATCTTTTCTATAAAATTGACTTGGGATCCTTTTTATTTTTGCCCAAATGATTTTCCTTTGGCTTATTTTGACACCATGTGTGATTTTGATGAGTGTCTTGCTGTTAGCATTACAAATGAAAATTTTCTACAGTAAAAATCTAGCCATGTGAAATTTAATGGAGGGCTTTTATTGAGTGAGTGCATATATGTGTATGTGTACATATTATGGAATTGTGTTGGGAATTTTATGGTACTTGTAATAATGTCTCACAAGACAGAACACAAACCATGCATTCCATCTTATTTACATTTTCTAGAATCATACCTGTCCTTGGTATCCAGTTAATTACCAGAAGTCCAAAGTTTTTTCTCTTACACTCTACTATTACTTCCTTTCAATCATCTCAACTTTAGAGTCCAAATTTAAATAACTTACTGGCAATTGATTTTTAAACAAGAATATTTAGTACCTATACTGTGTATAAAATTTTGCTTTATTGTTGGAACTAATTTATGAAAATATTACATGGAAGGAGAGGAATTCATTTTTTAATAAAAGCTGTAATATTTAGTGTTTCCTTGACTGGTTTCATCAGTTAAAATCTTTACCTTGAAAAATCAAATTTAATAATGTAGATATACAGAAACAATGTAAGTCAATTTATAAAGTCTGCAAATGAAGAAAATCCTGTAGTTTTATCTGGATGACAATACATCTGACCTAGATAATCAATTATTTTTTTAAATGTATTCATTCACACATATTTATTGAATGTATACTCTGGGAAGGGTGCAGGTCCTGGGCATGCAGTAATAAATTAAACAAGTAGAGTCCCTGTTTTATGAGCTTATGGTCTATTGGAGGAGGGATACAATGTATAAGCTAACATGAATATATAATTGCAACTTGAAAAACACATGCAAAAATTAAACAGAACAATGTAATAAAGGATAGCTAGAAGGCTCCTAAATGAATATGAAATACTGAATGCTATTATAGGTATGATTAAGAATATGGCATACTCTGAAACTTCTCTCTGGGGTAGAGAAGAGAAGGAATTTTATACATTTTGTATACATGACTGGTTAAAATCATGGTCATTTATGTTCAGGGCCTGAGGATTCAGTAATTGAATCAGATAGGAAGATAAGGAAGGGCAGGTATCAATCTTTGGTTTCTTCTAAAATCAAAGTAATTTTTCTTTTCTCACTCTGGGGATGAGAGAAGACTGTAAGGGTGGAGGTGGTGGAGTTGACGATGAGACTACCCTTATAAAAAAATGCTGGAGAATAGATGTTAGTGGTTTAGTAAGACTGATTCCTAGGGGAAAACTTAAGAGAAGGTGACATTTATCAAATATCTATTATGTGCCAGGCATTTTACATATCATCTCATTTATGTGTGGGTATTATTTCTATTGGGGAGATTAGGAAATTGGGGCACAGGAGATTAAGTAATTGGTTCAACTTCCTTTAGTCAGTGAGCAAAGAATATGGAATTCAACTCCTGGTCTATCTGACTCCATATCTTTCTAGCCTACATTATTTTTCACAACCTCATTATTAAGCTACAAACAGGCACAATCCCCACTTATAATTTACACACACCAATTTTGTTTGTCTTATTCTCATAAAACATTTTATTTACACTGTGTATTCCTCTGTAGTATAACAGTAGGAACTACAACAGTCAAACATAACTATTTTAAAATGTCCTTAGAAAATCCTTCAGAAATGAAAGGTAGAGAAAGACCATGTTCATAGATTACATAGTTTATATTATAAATATATTAATTTTTTCAAAATTAATCTAAAATTATTTTTGTAATTCCAAGCAAAATACTAGTAGAACTTATTTGAGAGAAAGTTGACCAATCATAAAATTTATATAAGGGAATAAAGGCCTACAAATAACTAAAAAAAAATTAAAGAGCAGAGATCCACCCTGGTACTTTATAAGTAGTGTTGAATGGAGTCCAGAAACAAACCTATATTTATATAGATACTTACTATGTACCAGAACTAATAGCACAAATCAGGACAAATTATCTAGCTGCAAGAAGAGGAGTAAAGTTAATTTCCTCATACATTTAAAAAGTTGATTCAAGATTGACTTAGGAAAGATAAAATTGCAAAACTCTTGTTGATCTCATGGTAGGTTAAGGGTTTTCTCAGAAGTTCAAATATTAAAGGCCTAAAAAGAAAAGAAAAGAAAAAAAACCCAAAACTAAAAAAACAAAACAAACAAAACAGTGAATCTAACTAACTATAGCAAAATTAAATATAATTTTATAAAATGAGAGACCTCATACACAATTAACATCTGGGTAACAAATTAGAAGGAAATATTTCAATAACAACAAGAGATTAATATTTAACATGTATAAGGAATTATGCAAGTCAACAAAAGGAAAAAAGTATTAAGAATATACTAATTAAATAACAAAAAATAGCACTTTCCCCCATAATTCTGTCAGGAATTAAAAGTAAGTTAATATTAAGTACTGGGAAAGTGTGGGGAAAATACAACCTTTATGCACAACAGTGGGAGTGATGGCTGTGCAGGCATCCTGGAAAGGAATCTAGTGTATTTAGCCAAACTACCTGTGCAAATACTCTTTAACCCAGCAATCTCACATCTGGGTGTATACTCCAAAGAAATTCCTCACACAGATCCATAATTTTACTGCCACCTATGCAGTAAACAAAAATGTGTACACACATCCAAAAGATTTGCACAAGAATATAGGGTGGATCAAAAGTGGGTTTATAGTTGTGAATACATGAAACATAGTTTATTCTTGCATTATTATTCATTAATCATTGTATTCTTTTCCATATGAACAACTATCAGTCTACATTTGCCCTACCCCTTATTAATATAGAAATTATGCATAATAACCAAAACAATATATCTGTCTGATTATAGTATAAATGAATAAAGTAAGGCAAAATAAATTGTGATGTAGTCTCCATCTGAAGCCTCCTCAGAATCTGCCAAAACCTTAGGGTGCTCTTCATGGGTAATCCCCAGTCAATGAGTGACCAAGGTGGGGATCCTAGGGCCTTCCCATTTATACCCTGTGAGTTTGGAATGGCCCATTGGGTAGGTAGAGATCTGTCAGATCTGCACTGTAGTCTTTTTTTTTCTTTTCTTTTTTTAAAAAATATATTTTATTGATTTTCTACAGAGAGGAAGGAAGAGGGATAGAGAGCTAGAAACATCTTTATTTTAATACTAGAGGCCCAGTGAATGAAATTCTTGCATGGGCGTGGGGGTAGAAGGGGGGATCCCTCAGCTGGCCTGCACCCTCTTGCAATCCGAGACTCCTCAGGGGATGTCTGACCCGCAGGATTGGCCCTAAACCAATGGGCAGGCATCCTTCTTGCAATCTGAGATTGCTAGCTCCTATTTGCTCACTTGTCTGCCTGCCTGATCACTCCTTACCCCTCTGCCTTGATCCGCCTGCCATGGCAGCTGCCTCTACCTCTCCCTCACCACCATGGCTTCGTCCGGAAAGTCATCCAGAAGGACATCCAGAATGACATCCAGAAGGTCTTTTGACTGTCCAGTATAATTAACATATTATGCTTTTATTATTATAGATATCCTCATAATAAGTAACAATTCTCAAAATTCTAAGGTTTTTTACTTATAATTTTAGGCTGTTGCTTTTGCTTGTTCTCCCTCTCATGTCATTAACATCATCAATGACTTGTTGGCAGTCACTCTGGGGAGGAGAAGAATGAGGCGGTGTTGTGGTTGGGGAAGTTGTTTAGTCTTGAGTTCTGATCCCAGCTTTATCACCTACTGATGAGGAGGGCCTGAGTTAATATACATCTTTGAGCCTCAGGTTCCATTTTCTATAAAGTGACGGTAATATAGCTTATAATGTTGTTTGGAAGATATGCCCTAACTGGTTTGGCTCAGGATTAAAGAGTAGCGTGTATACAAATACATACCCTAATATATAAAAAGCCAGGGGCCATCACAACTGAAACAACTGGATGGACAATCAAACAGCAGGCTGTGTGGGGCAATAAGGCCAGAAGGGGGCTTAGTGAGGGATGAAACAAATGACTGAACAGTAGACTGTGTGAGGTGATCAGGCTGATGGGGGGAGGAGGACAGTTGGGGGTGACCAGCCCAGCAGGAGGGCAGTTGGGGGCAATCAGGCCAGCAGAGGGGAACAGTTGGAGCAACCAGGCCAGCAGGGAAAAGAGTTAGGGGTGGCCAGTCAGGTAGGCAGGTGAGCAGTTAGGAGCCAGTGGTCCCAGATTGTGAGAGTGGTCCCCAGGATCGGTCCTAAACTGGCAGTTGGACATCCCCCGAGGGTCACTGATTGTGCAGGCTGGGCTGAAGGGTCCCCACTGGTGAATTTCATGCACCGGGCCTCTAGTTTATATATATAACAGCAATATAACAAGGTTTCAGTATAACTTTAATGTCATCTAGGATGAGCTGCTACATTCAATTATAGCCTGTATTATAGTCTAATTTTGTACTGGAAGTTTTTGGAATTATGTGTGTTTCATTTTTATCTTTTTTGGACCTGTCACCAAAAAATTTTATACAACAAGAGAAAACAAACAAAGAAAAATTCTTTTGTTTTGTTTCTTTGTGTTATCTTATTGTCATTTATTTTGTCCAAGTTAACTTGAAAAAAACACACAAAATTCTACCAGTAGTTACCTGTTGGGAGAGAATAGAGAAGGGATAGGGTGATAAAAGACACAGAGGAAGCCTAAGTGACCATCAACAGTTGAGCAGATTAAAAAAATGTGGTACATCTACACAATGGAATACTTTCCTATGGTAAAAAAGAAGGGATTCTTACCATTTGAAACAGCATGGATGGAATTGGATAGCATTATGCTAAGTGAAATAAGCCAGTCAGAGAAAGATAAATATCACATGATCTCACTCATTTATGGAATATAATGAATAACATAAACTAATGAACAAAAATAGATCCAGAGACAAAGAAACATTGGTCAGACTGTCAAACCTCAGAGGAAAGGTGGGCGGGGGGGGAGAAGGGGGAGAGATCAACCAAAGGACTTGTATGTATGTATATAAGCCTAACCAATGGACACAGACAACACAGGGGTGAGGGCATAGGTGCCAGGGGAGGGGTGTGTGGTTTTGGGGATATGGGGAATGAGAACATATATGTAATACCTTACCAGTGGTTGTCAAACTCATTAGTCAACAGAGCCAAATATCAACAGACTAACGATTGAAATTTCTTTTAAGAGCCAAAATTTTTAAACTTAAACTTCTTCTAATGCCACTTCTTCAAAATAGTCTTGGCCAGGCCATGGTATTTTATAAAAGAGCCACACTCAAGGGGCCAAAGAGCTGCATGTAGCTCGCAAGCTGCAGTTTGCTGACCAATGTCTTAATCAATAAAGAAATTAAAAACTATATATTAAGGAAAAAAAAGGCACAGAGGAGGTGTCAAAAATGCTGTTAATATTTCATTTCTCAAACTAAACAAATACCAGGTACATGGGTATTCATTTTATTGTTGTTCTTTATTATACATATTATAAGTATTGTCTTATCAATATTTGATATTTTATTTTAAAGATTAAAAAATAGAATATCTAACCTAAGTTTAATTTGAGACTTTGTAACTAAAAGTTACAGAATTTAAAGAGACTGTGGTTTGTCCAGAATAATCATATTAGTTATGTGAAGTATTTGAGAGGCCCAGTTATCTGCCTTTTCTTCACCTTTTGCTTTCTATTTAACTGCTAGAACCTGCCCTGATTCCCTGAATAAGCTGGAATTGAGTTAGACAGTGATGCCATCACAGTCTTATCACCATTCATGGCAGTTAGACTGCTTATGAAATATTCATGGAGGGCCCACACTGAACAGGGCTTAGCTCCAGAGTCTGAGAAGCTATGCAGTTTCTTCAGATTTAGAAATAAGGGACAAACTGAAATCTCTTCTGCAGGCTTTTCCTTAATGCCCTGTGAACTCTGCATGCCGTGTGTGAAGCAGACAGTCTGCAATCTCAGATGCTTCATCAGATTTGAGATTGTGTATTATGGCTTGAATGTTTGTGTCCTCTCAAATGCATATGTTGAACTCCTAACCTACTGCCCCAGTGTAATG
This sequence comes from Pipistrellus kuhlii, assembly GCF_014108245.1. Classification (NCBI taxonomy): domain Eukaryota; kingdom Metazoa; phylum Chordata; class Mammalia; order Chiroptera; family Vespertilionidae; genus Pipistrellus; species Pipistrellus kuhlii. The sequence goes on from NW_023425404.1 coordinate 155,760,431, forward strand.
TTGTAAGAAGGTTGGGCCTTTTGGAAGGTAATTAGGGTTAGATGAGATCATGAGGGTGGGCCCTCAAAGTGGGATTAATGCCTTGATAGAAAGAGACACAAGAGCACTTGTTGAGCGCGCTCTCTCTCTCTCTCTCTCTCTCTCTCTCTCTCTCTCTCTCTCTCTCTCTCTTTCTTTCTTGTAACCAGGAAGAGGTCACTGACTAGAAATGAAATCAGCCAGAATCTATGAAACTTTGACCCTTATTAGGCTCTCTCCTTTGTCTACTTCAGGTTAAGTTTTCCAATGAGTGAAATCATCTCAATCAGTTGGCCAAGCTAACTGTGACCTCAGGAGTCCAAATGCTCTTTGATAATAAAAAGGTAATAGGGAGTTCTGGGCAATGGCTTTAAATCTTAAATTAAAGGCAGTTAAAGATGGAAATAAATCCCTAAACCATCTCCTTAGTAGCTGTAGTCCCAGAATCAGCAGTCTGCTTCATAAGAAAAAATGAGATAAAATAATATGAGAAAAAGAGTTCGTGGGAAGGAGTTTGGGATGGGAATGAGAGGATGAGGACAATTATATGATACCATAATCAATCAATAAATTTTAAAAAAAGAGTTCAGAGGAATAACAGCATCAAAATATAAGATACAGCCTGGCCAGTGTGGCTCAGTGGTTGAGCGTTGACTTATGAACCAGGAGGTCACGGGTTCGATGCCCAGTCAGAGCACATGCCCAGGTTGTGGAGTCGATCCCCAGTGTGGGGAGTACAGGAGTGCAGGAGGTAGTTGATTGATGATTCTTTCTCATCATTGATGTTTCTATTTTTCTTCCTCTCCTTTCCTCTCTAAAATAAATAAAAATATATATTTAGAATTATATATATGATACAAAGCAGGGAGCTGGAGAAGCTTCATTATATTGTCACCCTAGTGGTTGTTGACACCAGTGAGGAGCCAATTAGAATACAAAAGATTAGAATGCCATCCCTGGATCTGGAGAAAATGTAATAGGGTGATTATTGTAAAAAATTAAATTATAATTTGCAATTCCTGCCTAGGAGAAGAAGAGATGTGAGAGTGAAGCAAAACCTTCTCTTCTTGTATGATCCAAGAATCAGAATCAAACACCTGAATCAGAATCACCTGCATGCTTGTCACACAGGTTGACTCCTGGGCCTCACCTAAATATAAAATAGTATTTTATACACTACCCTAACTTGTGTTTTGACTGGTGAGAAATGAAGAAACACCAAAGGATTCCAGGGTGAACTCAGAAAATCTCTGTGAAACGGAAGCTTGCCTTCTTATTGTGCCACTGAAAGAGCCAACGGCCAGTGCAGAGGGCTGGTTACATGTCCTCATTGACATGAACTTACCTAGTTTGGAATTTAAAGAATTATGAATTATAGAAATCTATGATGCTCATGAGTATAGAAGAGGGTTCAATATAAATAAGATATATTCAAGTATTTAGTTAAGATGTCAATATAAGCTCTGAATTTATAATGTCCAGATGAGATAAACATAGTCATTCTTATCTTTATATATTCATTGAAACTGAACTGGGCTGAGCAATGGTTACATAATGGGGTATTAAAATAGAAACAGTAGATAAACTGAGTTATGAGAGATAATTTCAATTTGAATTTGAAAAATATAGATGACTAAGAATTGGTTGACTTATAACAAGAGATAAGGGGACTTGAGGAAGAAGAGGGAAATTTCGGGAGAGCTGTTTGTGTGCTGTGAGTCCTACCTTCCTCTAATGGGAAAGATGGGTGGACCTTCCCTATTGAGGTCACTGTGAATTGCTTGCAGTTTGAGAGGTACGTAGTCACTATGAGGCAATCCTGTCTAAAGATATAAAGGGCAAAGGTCTAGCTGCTGATGGATGAGCTGACGGATCTATGTCCTTGGATTGACCTGAATCCCCAGGGTTTTGTGAAAGGATACCTTGTGTGTTTCCTTTTTGCCAGATGTGGACTGTACACAGAGTATTCTGCACACAGTGGGGGTTCTGGGCTGGAGTTGTCTTAGTTCTAGAGGATTCCCTGGATGGACTAATAGGCCTCAACAAAGAGAAACTGAGGATAAGTGAGGTTCCTAGGATGTAGGCAAAACAAGTACTTGCTATGTGCCATGTACTGCATTGGATATAGAAAAACCTGCAAAAAAAAATTTCACATTTTAAATCTAGTACAAAATCACTTTGACTATTGGATGTGCAAGAGATGGGTGTAATGTAAACTCTTAACTACCTAGAAGAATTTGAATTAGGGGCCTTGCCCATAATAAGAAATTTTCAAATATAACCTTCTTCTAATCTATCTATAAGGCAGGGCAAACTACTAATTACTGAATATTGATTTTCTTTTTGTCCTGCAATGACCTTCCTCACCTCTCAAGCCCTAAGGAATCTTACCTTGTCCTTAGCTCAGCATGCCATGTATGACTCATTTTAACTTTTTGTCCCTAAACTTTCATGTATGTGGGATTCCCCTATGTGCGTAGGTAATTAAGTTTGGTTATTTTCTCTTGTTAATCTGTCTCATGTAGACTTAATTATTGGATAAGCTGAAGGTTTCTGAAGGGTAGAGAAACATTTCTTCCGCATCCACCTGCTTTGAATACCTCAGGGTATGTATCTGGGTTCAAATTTGGGCTTTTTTGTTTTGTTTTGTTTTATCAACTAGATAAACAGATTAATCTCTCTGTGACACACTTTTCTTACCTGAAAAATAGAGAGTTATAGTCGTATTTGCCTTGTAGGGTTATTTGAGTTAATATATGAATAAGTTAAGTACATGAGTTGATACATGAAAAGTAATGTGTGGCTGGCACACAGTACCAGTAACTATTATTATTCTTATTATTGTAATTATTATGCATATAAAAATCCTTTTTTGTGTGTTTTTTAATTACATAGTACATTCTGAGAGCAGAGTCTTATTTAATATGGTATATCCAGAGCCTTACAGTATATCTGACACATAGTGGATTCTTTCCTCCTGATTGCTAAATGAATTAATTGAATGGATGTAAGTGTGAAGGAAGTGTCCTGGGAAGAAGGCAGAGGATTCTCCTGATCTATTTATGTTGTGGATATGTATTTTTCTGGTATGGGTGGAAGAAACAGCTGTACCCAAGCTGGACGATAAACTGAGGATGTAGACCACATTTTGGAGAGAACTTTCAGCAGTAGCACTGAGAGCTTTTCTTATTCCTTATCTCTTGGCCTCTAATTTGAAGTTAACTGGCTTTTATGTACAATATTCTAGTAATGAATTCAACTTATCTTTGAACAGAGGTGAGTAAAGTAATATTGCACATAAGGAAAGTAGGAAAATTAATGCAGTAATTAACCTTAGTCAGTGTGCCATGTGACCCTGCTTCAAGGAACAGATAACAAAACCAGGAAAGGGGCCTGAACTGAGAAAAGGGTTCATGATCAGTGGGAAAAGGGAGAGATACTGAAAAGACATTATAAAAGGAAGCATCAGAAAAGGCTTTATGGGACTGGTACTCAAGGACGGCCTTCAGAGGAAAAATATGAGCTAATAACAACCAGGACATTGCAAGGGCAGTTTCACTTTTATTTTCTTCTTTCTCTCTTTTTTTTTTTCTCTCTCTGACCATTCTACCTGTTCTTGACTCAGCATTTTATTTAGCTTCCATTGGAGTAATTCTCTCATATGTGATTGCCCTTCCCCTGGTCCCCACACAAGAGAGACTCCTTGGGTTAGGTAATTCAGGAAATATTCAGACATCCAGGTAGTTCAGATATGACCCACATGTCTGCCATGCCTTCATCAATAACTGTGAAGACTGTGTGATCCTCTTGGACAGACCCCTGTTCTTTCTCCACATTCAATACTCTACCTCACTTCTGTTATTTTCCTTGGAAAAAAATCAGCACCAGTCCTGGGTTTGTATAAACCATATGGGCAGAATCTTTGATCTCAAGGAACTTTCCTTTCTAACCCACTCTGATGTTAGACGGAATTGAAACTAGCAGAACCCAATGGACATCTTCCACTCATTCTTTTTTTTTAAATTAAATTTATTGGGGTGACATGGGTCAACATGAACATATAGGTCACTCATTCTTATAAGTATACAACAATATAGATAGAGTGTCTGTGGTTTATACGACATGGTTTGGATTGTGCAAAATGCAGGATACATAAATAAGTTCTTTGCCCTTGGGTAGCCTATAATGTGGTTAAGGAAGAAACTCACAGAAACAAATCAAACCAATACAGTGTCTTGATGCAGAGCTAGACTCTCTTCAGGATACACTAGGGGCACAAAGGAGAGATGGATACATTCTACCAGGAATTGGAAAGTCAAGAAAAGCTTCATAGCCCTAACCAGTTTGTCTCAGTGGATAGAGCATCAGCCTGCAGAATAAATGGTCCCAGGTTCAGTTCTGGTTAAGGGCACAAACCTTGGTTTCAGGCATATCTCCATTGGAGGGGAAGGGTCTACAAGAGGCAGCTGATCAATGTTTCTTTCTCATTGATGTTTCTAACTCTCTGTCCCTCTCTTTTCCTCACTGTAAAAAAAAAAATCAATAATCAAATTTTTTTTTTTTTAAAGAAAAGCTTCATAGTTGAGGGACACCCTGAAAGTTAAGATATTTACTGGGTAGATAAAATAGCACAGGTATTTGGGTTAGCGGAAGCTGTTCAGCTATAGGGCCAGGAAACTGCAAATAGTTCAAGTAGTTTGGTAGCACTGTATTGGGGGAAGTATGGGAGCCACCATCAGAGACCAAGACTGAAGGAACTGGAAGGGGCCAGATCCTCAGAGCCTTTGTGCGCTGGCTAAGGAGTCTGAATTGACCTCCAACAGTGGAAAATGCTGGAGGGTGTTCATCAGGGTGGCAACATGTTAATTCATTTATTCATTCCGTGTTTGAGAGGATAAATGTTTTGATTGTTACATGTCAGGCACTCTTCCAGGTATTAGGGACACATGAATAAACATAAAAATCTCTGCCCTTGTGGAGTTTACTTTCTACTGGCAGGAAACAATATATATTATCATTAGCAAATTATATAGTATGTTATAGGTCAAATGTGTTATTAAAAATATAGCTTAGGCTAAGGAGAATAAATAGTTCTGGGGTGTAGTTTGAAATAAAGTACTCAAAGAGCTGAAGGAACTAAAGTAATGAGTGGCACAGATTGTAGGGGAGAAGGGAGAAGATGTCACAGGCAGAAGAGATCTTTGGTCCCAAGGCCCTTAGGTGGGAGCAGGCCTGATTTGTGTGAAGAACCATGAAGAAGCCTGTGGGGCTGGAGTCAAGGAAACCAGGGCATGTGGAAATAAGTAATGGAAAGGGGGTCAAGAGCTGTGTAGGGCCTTATAGATTTGGTTATATTTGGAAACCAGAAAGGAGAGACAGTGATAGAGATAGATAGATAGATAGATAGATAGATAGATAGATAGATAGATAGATGATAGATAGATAAATAGAGAATATGGAGCAGAGGAGCAACATGATCCAACTTAAAATTCAAAAGGACCAATTAAGCACAGACTGTAGGGTCAAAAGCAGAAGTAGAGAGACCAAAACCAATAAAGAACCCGCTGGTGGTTAGAAAAGAGATTAACCAAAGAATTTATACGCACATATGCATAACCCATGGACACAGACAATAGGGTGATGAAGGCCTGGGGAAGGGGTGTGGGTGCAGCCTAGAAGGGGTCAATAGAGAAAATGGAAACATCTGTAATACTTTCAACAATAAAGATGAATTTTTAAAAAAGGCATATTGCAATTATCTAGGCCAGTTTTTGGCAAACTCATTAGTCAACAGAGCCAAATATCAACAGTACAACAATTAAAATTTCTCTTGAGAGCTAAATTTTTTAAACTTCTTCTAACACAACTTCTTCAGAATAGATTCACCCAGGTCATGGTATTTTAAGAGCCACACTCAAGGGCCCAAAGAGCCCCATGTGGCTCACGAGCTGCTGTTTGCTGACCACTCACTGATCTAGGTAAGCAATGACAGTGGCTTGGACTAGAATGGCAACAATGGAAGAGATGGGAAGTGGTGGATTCTGGGTATATCTAAATTTTTATTATAAAATGATCAGTTTTTGCAGTATAGAGAATGAAACTTTACATAGGGTTAATATTTATTTAATGCTTACTACCTGCCAGATACTAGTCTAAATGATTTCTATATATTCACTCATTTACTTCCCACAACAATCTAGAAAGAGGAATGATCCTTATTCTTCACTTTACATATAAGGGTACGAAAGCAGAGAAATCCATTTGGACCTGGGAAAATTAGTTAGAAGATTATTTGAGGCACAATATGATAAGGGTCTGAGTTAATTTAACAGCATTGGAAAGGAAGCAGGAATTCAGACTATGCAGTGATGGGGGAGAGAAGATAATATTTTCCCATCCTTAGTTATTTTATTTCCTTCTTTCTGAGTAGGGCATTGCATAAGTGGCCATTAAGATGGTGCAGGTAACTTGAATCTCTTCTCTGGACAGAAGTGCTTTGGGAAACATTTTCTCTGTAGAGCTATAATTTTGATTCACAGGGAAATATATTTTCAACAATAATAAAGGAGATAGTTGAAAATAACTGCAGTGTAAATAGAGCCTTAGGCTGAAAAATGAAGGAAATATAAAAATTGAGAGGGTTGAGGAAATCTTTTTATAATAATAAATATTCTTTTCTTTTTTCTTTTTCTTTTTTTTACCATGCTATCTTCTGCATAATTTCTTTCTTATTTCTGGGATACTGGGTAAATGACAATTTGCAAGTCTGGATTGACTCAAAATGGGTTTTACTAATAAAGTTGTGGCAGAACAATGTAGTGTGCTAGATGATGTATTGAATCCAGTTGTAAAAGACCTTGATTCTAGTTCTCATGCTGAGCTTTGCATTATAAAACTTCTTTACTGCTTATTTGTAAAACAAGGACAACAAAAGAGAGCAGTAGGAATCGATGCTTCTAAGGGTTTTTGAGGATGAAGAAGATGCTAAATCCATGAAAGGTGCACAATGAAAAAATAAAATCTCAAATTATGAACATCTGAAGTGAGAGAGTTTAAAAATTATTTACTCACTCTAGGAGATTTTTCTGTTGAATTTATTATTTTGACAGTTTGTCCAAAGAAAGGATACAGCAGTTAGAAGTTATTAAGATTTATAGACGTCATTTGTCATCACAGCTGGAAGTCTCAATAACAGCTTTTCAGCCTAGACCACATATCAAGTCTCACCCTCCATCTTCTTAGAGCATCTACTATAGTTAAAAAGAATCCTTCCTTTAGATTTCTTTGGTTTTGGGAATTAGTTTGCTTAAATGTAATCTAGTGTTGCTCCTACTGTGTTAATTCTCCATTTTGTGATCTTAGGCATGCATTTAAAAATCTATAGCAGATCAAATATAGATGGTGATTTGGGCCGTGTCAAATTTGTACCTGTGTAAGGAACATTTAAATTATTTGATAATTGATATTAGCTTGTATGTGTTGATAAGAATGCAGAAATTATTACATTATGTCACTTATGAGACTAATATACCATGATTTGTAATAACTACATTTTGGTGTTTATTTTTATTTTCAGTGGAACAGGGGAGCATATAAATATTATGGACCATACACCAAAAATAAACTAGTTTTAAATTAAATTTTACATTAAGTTGCAATTTGAAGATAGTCTAGAATATGGGAATTCTTACCCATTTGTATGTTAATTTGTTTTTTAAATTACTTTTGAAATGTCTAGTTTTGTGGCAGATTAAGCAGAAATAGTTTCTTTTTTAAATTATATATTTATTGATTTCAGAGAGGAAGGGAGAGGGAGAGAAAGAGAGAAACATCAATGATGAGAGAGAATCATTGACTGGCTGCCTCCTGCATGCCCCCCTACATGGGATTGAGCCCACCACCCAGGCATATGCCTTTGACTGGAATCAAACTCAGAACCTTTCAGTCTGCAGACCAATGCTCTATCCACTGAGACAAACCAACTAGGGCCAGAAATGATTTTTTTAGTGACCACCTCGTCATTTTAAAACTGATGAAGGAAGAAATTTTGACATTGTTATATGCACATTTTATGGTTGGGAGAGGTGTTATAAAGTTACCTAGTCTTGTAATCTCAGAATATCCAGATTACAAATAAGATGAAATAACTTGAATTTCCCTTACAATACAGAGAACATGCATTTCCAGTTCCAGGAACTCATTAATTGAATATTAGACAGATCTTTTGCATATTGAATCCACATTTTTCTGCTTCTACCCCTGAGGTTCTTGTTGCAACCACTGGGTTGAGCAGTATGAATATAATTTATTTTCCATCTGACAACTCTTCAAATATTTGAAGGAATCTATCATGCAAGCCACATTCCCAACCTCCCTCTGTCCTCTCTGCTTAAGGCAAAAACAACCCAGAAAGAATTATTATTTATGAAACAGTAGCAAGAATTCTCACCAACCTTGTTAAATTTAGCAACTTATCATTTATATGATACATTCTCTTCCCTTTGGAGATCACTATAAATATATTTCTTTACCTTCAGTCTTTTGGAACAGATTTCAAGTAGATTACTAATACCTCCTCCTCCCCCAGCTCAGTATCTTGAAATATAATTCATATGAATCAAAATACTATGAATTTATTTAAGGGTTTGACAACTTAAAATCTCTAAACTCATTTTGGGTTATTTATTTTATTGTTTTATTTTATTGTGGTAAAAACACAATATGAGATCTATCCTCAATAAAATTTCAAGTTTACAATATAGCATTGTTGACTGTAGGTACATTGTTGTACAGTAAGTCTATAGATTTGATTCATCTTGCTTCATTGAAACTTTATGTCTGTTGAATAAATAACTGCTCATTTCTCCCTCTACCCTGCCTCTGGCAATCAGCATTCCACTCTGATTCTATGTATTTGACTACTTTAGGTACCTTATATAAATGGAATCATATAGTATTTGTCTTTCTCTACTGGCTTATTTACTTAACAGAATATCCTCAAGATTCAACAATGTTGTTTCACATTGCAAAAACCTACAGCTGTCAGAATAGCTGTTATCAAACAAACAAAAAATAATTATTAACAAGAATGCAGAGAAATTGGAACCCTTGCACACTGTTGGTGGGAATATAAAATGACGCAGCTACTATGGAAAACAGCATGGAGCTTCCTCAAACAAATTAAAAATAGAACTACCATAAATCCATCAATCTCACTTCTTAGTATTTATCCCCCAAAATGAATCATCATTTTAAGGAGACATTAGCACTCTTTTTTATGTTCATTGCATCACTATTCACAATAGCCAAGATGTGGAAACCACCTAACTGTCCATTGGCAAATGAATGGATAAGGAAATGTGGTATGTACATATAAGGGATACTATTCTGCCTTTAAAAGGAAGGAAATAGTGCACTCATCTTGAATTTTATACATCATCAGGTGCCTAGTCTGATGAAGTATTAAATTCAAGCCATTTTGTTCTCCTTGGCAGAAAAAAATAAATTACATTAAAAGTAAAAAAAAAAAAATTAAATGTTTATATGTGTGAGTGTGTATGATACGTGTATGTTGCATCATAGATACAAATCAATTGGTCATGACTCTCTGATATTTTCATTATGAACATGATGCTTCTTCAGATGGTGTTTTGACAGATATGTGACACTTAGTCATATCTGCCCTTGACTTTGTGACTTTCCTCCAGCTTATATATAATTCTTAACTGAAATTGTAAATAATTATACGACTGAAATTATGTTTTCTAAGTGCTTTTAACTCTCTTGAAAATTTTACTCTTTTTTAGCTTCTTAGGCCTTAATAACATGCCTCTTTTTCTCTGATATGCCTTTGAAAGCCTGTCTCTTTTCAATTGACTAGTCTTCTCCTATGTGGCCACAACTGATTCTAGGGTTGCAAAGTCATTTTTCTCCTATGGTTTATTTTGCTTTTAAACTTACAGCCAATTTCACCTTGTAAATTTAAATTACATCCTTCTCTTCATTCATATTTTGAAGAGATACAATTTTTCAAGAAGTCAAGTGAAGGATCTATTAGATATACTGTTGTTTCCAAATGAGACTGCTTGCAGGTGGATAAAGACTGCCTACCACTACTATTAGAAGTGCTTAAAAATCCATGGTTTACTACTAGGCCATTGGATTTGAAGAGTGTATTTAGGACTTGGGATTCAGAACTTGAGTATATAATAGCACAGTTCTGCCCCCTATAAGCTACATGACTTGGGACAATTTATTTGACTTTTGTGTTTAAATTTCCAAATACAGATAATAATCCTATATAATAAAGATGTAATATGCAAATGATCATTATGCCATGAAGTGTAATGACCGACTGTGTAACGAAAGGATCAAGGATCAGCAGTAGGGCAGCAAGCAACAAGCAGGCAGTGGAAAGCTACAGGAGGGGGCAGGGCAGCAAGCTGTGAAGGGGATGGCTGGAGGGGTGGACGGAGCTACAGAAGGGCGGGGCAGTGGGCAGAGAACTACTGGTGAGCTCCTGCTGCACGGATTTGTGTGCAGGGCTACTAGTAATATATAATCCACAATATATTTTGTGAGCATTAAAAAAGTTATTATAGTTAAAATACCTAGAATGATGCCTGGTTCACAATAGGCATCAATAAGTGTTCATTGCTATTATTATTCTAGCACAGGAAGGAGGCACTCATGTACCCTTAAATAAATAAATAAAAAAGTCCCTCCCTTACCTCTAAAGCAGACCTATGGAACAGCTGGGGTGCATAGGACCATTCACCTTGTTCAGAATAAATATATCCACAGAGGATGAAAGATGCTACAAGCCAAACACCCCCATATCTAATGTGTTCATTTGGGTAATTCCAGAACTTCCTAATATAATGTCTGGAACAATATAAGCGTTCAATATCTATTTGATGAATGGGAATATAGAGACAAGAGCATTATTATCATAGTTAATATTGAGTACTTATTATGTATTAACCACCATGCTTCATGCCTTATATGAAATCTTCCACTTAAACATCATAAGGACCCTAAGAATAAATTCTGCTATATAAATTTAAATTTAGAGAAACAAAAATTTGGGTTTGGAAAAGTCAGGTTACTAGCCCACAGTCATAGAGCTAATAAGGGATGGTACTAGGATTTGAACTCAGGTTGTAACCTTTCTTAAGATTCAAATTTTAAAACTGCAGTATAATGTCCTCCTTAGTTTAACTTTCTAATTTTTTTTCTTAAAATATTAGCACATCTAAGACAGTTGTCTGAAAACTCTTCCAAATTGGTTTTCCTTATGGAGTTTATTTTAATTCCCATGGACCAAGTGTTCTCATTGCTCTCTAAGGGCTGCTCTCTATATCCCTTCGTACTTCATCCCAAAGGAGGAATGCCAACATTAGTCAAGGACAATGGATTCCTCAAAATTTTGCAATTTGGGTCACTGTGCTAAGAGGGGAAGTATTTAGGTGGAAGAGCAAGGTGTGGATGGTTCTGTTTTCTTCTTGGTTCTGCATATTCATTTGGTTCAAGGCTTTGCAGCAAGACCAGAATATGGTACAAGGTAAAGGAGGCAAACCTGCTGTCAATTCTGTCCTATATAAAATAAAATAAAAATTTTATTTTACCTCCACAGCAGCCAAAATGGCTGTCTTGTTCCTGGGCTTGGTCTTACCTCCTCTTGAAATCTGTTTGATGAAATTCAAAGGATGGGATCAGGATGTGATCTAGAGGAAAGGCACCAAGGAGGTTGTTATATTATCTTTTAGTGTCACTAAGCCTGGCTCATTATAAGTTCTCCAGGGAAAACTACTATAGCGTAATCAAATGATGAGCTAATTACTGTGGTGATTCAGTTGACCAGGAGTTTGTTGATACTTAATATTCTTTCTTTTGTTTCTACATTTGACATTTTAAAGCACTTTTTTTTAGAACAAATTAAAAATAGGAAGGCATAATAAACTCTGTATATTTTTTCATACAGTTTTTCCCTCCTAGAAATTTTACTTCTTAATGGAGAAAGACTTAGTTATTGTATTTAGTCCTGAAAGATCATCTGGATTTTAGTGACCTAGATTTAAAACATCTTTAAACCCAGACTTATCCAGCCATACCATAGAGCATTACCTTTTTTGGTACAGTTCATAAAGTTAGTCTAAGATTTCTAAGGAGGTTAAATACTTTTCTATTGTGGTTGCAATGGTTGGATGTCATATAATCATGTAGACCTCTCACATTCAGGCTCACAGGAAGAATGAAAGTATACCAAGGGATTAGAGGATTCCATTGCCAGAATATATGGTACCACTCCCAGAGTGCATGCATGTAATCACCTGTATTATGTCTCCTACAATTTTATTTTACCTCCACACCAGCCAACCCCTAAAAAGAAACTTGATCTTTTTATATAAAAGTCTAAAGTTCTAAAACATAGGCTTTGAGAGAGAGACCTACTTATACTAATAGTTACACCCACACTATCATATTTATATATCCTTAAGCAAATTATTTAACTTACTTTAGCCTTGGTTTTTTTTTCTTCATATTTAAGACCAGGGGAGGATAAACTTCATAGGCTTATGGTGAAAATTAAATAAGAAAATGTAGAAATAAATTCTTTGTATATTATTTTCATACAAGAAACTTCATAAAATTAGAAGCAGATATCAACACCATTGTAGTGCTCATTTCAGTTAGATGTAGCTGTACAGTGAGAGGAGAAAGGTCTGCTCCCCCCAGGTTTAGCTCTATGCCAGGTCCTCAGTCCAGTATTGAGTCACCTAGGTTTGCATTTCCAATGAAATTCTACAAATCTTTATACTACCATGCAGGAATGAAGGAACATTTATCTTGCAACCCCAAGTGGGCCATAAACAAAACAGAGGGTAAGCAAAGATTGGTTCATCTCTCTTGCTCTTATTTTTCACCTGGGCTCCTTCTCCCTTCTCCTAGTCCTTTGCCATGGCAATCTGACCTACCGTTAAGCCCGACATCTTACCCAGAATGCTTTAAAAAGCAATCAGAAATTACTTCTCACATCTCACCAAGTGACTGCCTAGCTTGTATACTAAAATTAGTTCATCTATAGTAGGTAGGTAAAGGGTATTAATATCTCAATACATTAGCTCTCTCAGATAACAATTTTGAGTTTTATGTAAGTGTCTCTAGAAACTTTACTCAAGAAGAAAAAATAATTTAGTGAATGAGAATTTCAGCAAATGATAGAAAGGCATTTGAGTGTTTATATTGGGAGCCCTAAAGTAACATAGCTGAGGTACCAGCTGATCTGCTGAAACACTGCTGGCCCCAGACTAGAGGTGTATATAGTTTTGAGTTCAAAATGCCATGTTTTATCTAACATGCCATGCCATTGATAAGATGCACCGTTATTTTATGACAATTAAGAAATATTATTTTTAATTAAAGAAAGAAACTATGACCACTGTTTACTCATTACTTACAATTTTAATCTTAGTCTAGCTGAAAGAAATAGTTTAGATTATTTAGACATAGGTTCTTATCATACATACATATCTATTAAACAAAAACCTTCCAGATCAAAAATTGTCCTAAGAAAGGATTCCTTGAGTCACATGTTAGCCAGAAAAAAGACCAGGTCCTGGGCCATGCAGCCTAAACTACCAGCAGCAGCAGGGCTGGAGGGAGAAGACAAGTATATTTGCTATCCTAGAGTTGGGATGGGGACTTTTTCATAAGATAAGTTTAGGGAAGAAATATGTAATTCATAAGTTTAGGGAAGAAAGATGTAATTCGTTGTGAAAGAATTTATATTGGTGATAGATAAGGAGGGTGGAAGATGAGTTCTGGGGTAGGTAAAGCACCCACAAGGAAGAAGTACTTTTGCTGCTGGATTAGGTGTGGGCAACAGGTTAGCAAACTCATGCATAAGCAGGATGCAATGGCATCTGGTAGTCAGCTATTCTTCCTAGACAATGACCGAAAGAGCTGCCTGAGAAGTTGATTCAATTTCAGTATGTGTTTGGGAATGTGAGCAGTCTCTTGTGTTGTCTCTTTCTCCTTCTCTCTGCCTGCCATAATTTAATCTAGGACATCTCGGAATTTTTATCTTAGCATTTGCCCCTTTTCATCAAGATCTTTTGCAGAAAGCATCATTGATGAACATCTACATGATTTTTTTAAATTATGCTTAAATGGCTGTTTTATGTTCCAGGAATTGCCCCACATTACTAGGATGCCTAATCCTAGAAGGTCGTGTCCCCCAGAGGAGGGTTACAACAGGTAATGAGATAGTTTAGGTGAGTTATGAATAACAAGAGGGTAAGAAAGATAAAGAGGATGTCTTCAGTCAACCACCAAGGAAGATCTTTCATTTGTTTTGAAGAATAGCCCCTTCTGGAAAGGAGCAGTTAGCTAGTTCAATCTGTTGAACAAGCATAATGTTAGCTAGAGTCTGGTCCACAGATTCACATAACTGGGAGAAACACAGGTATAACACTTAAAGAGTATAACAATAAAAAAAGTAAAGTAGAATTATTAAAGCAACGTATAATATTTTATTTTATTTATTTATTTTTAAAATATATTTTATTGATTTTACACAGAGAGGAATTAAGAGAGATAGAGAGTTAGAAACATCGATGAGAGAGAGTCATCGACCAGCTGCCTCTTGCACACAGCCCCACTAGGGATGTGCCTGCAACCAAGGTACGTGCCCTTGACTGGGATCAAACCCTGGACCCTTCAGTCTGCAGGCTGACGCTCTATCCACTGAGCCAAACCGGTTTCGGCAACAACGTATAATATTTAAGAAAATAATGAACTCATCCCTGCTGGCAATCAACTAAAAAGGTTACTATATACACTAAATCCTGTTCCTTGGGTAGCGACGTAGCACCAAGGCAAGTAGCTTCTTTTCTGAGGCTGTATAATAGGTTTATACTTCATGAGGGGTGTTTATGTATTCACGGCAAGATGTAGCAATCCTCATGCACATGCCTCATTGTTCTGTTGATATATATTCTAGAGAAATTTCATTGTCTAATACAATTTACATAATGAATCTGAAGGTTTTTTTCCTGGTTGGCTATTTCTTGGCGGTAATTTCAGCAATACTTTAAGATTTTTTTTATAAGTTTATAAATATGTATTCATTTATTGCAATGCCTACCTTTTCTGGGGCTGATGTCAAGCATTGAATACTCTTAACTCTGTGTACTACCAATTACACATTTTGACATTTGAAGTGGGATTAAGGATGACATCCAGTACTGAGTTATCTTTCCAGGCAGAAATTAAGTAGAAAAAAGAAAACAATAAATATGGTGAGTACTTAGTCTCTCATGTTATTTGTGAGATGGGAAAGTACTAAAATAAGTTAAAAAGGAAAAATGAAGGTGTAGATTACACGTACCTGGTCTGGAATCTTGGGCTAGCTGTCTATTACAAATGTCATCTGTCCACTTCCTAATAATTCTTTTTTTATTTCAAGTTCTCTGTTGCTGCACATTGAATGGTTATAGTACTTGCTATGGACTTCATCATAAAGATTTTTCATAAAATGTGTTTCCAGTTTACATAATCTCCTAGTTAGAAATTATGATGTTTTAAATCATTTGTCTCTTTTAATTAATTGATTGAGTATGAGAAGCAGAGTAAAATAAGTGCAAAGTTTAGGTAAGGCTGCTGAAAACCCTTCAAGCAAGGTATCATACTGTTATCCCATGAAGGCTTTTGCCAGTCAATCTTTGTTTCTTGAAGCTGCCTATCTAAGACTATGCATGTCTTTCTCAAACATTCCAGTCAAAGCCTTGATGACATAAACAGTTTCCAATTTTCTGTTACATGGAGAACAGATTCTTATTGAACTTATGTTAATTATTATAGGAGAGTTTTTGTATTCTTATATAGGTAAGCTCATATTCAAGGGGCGTAGAAACAGATTCTACCTCTTCATGAGAAGAACTGCTAAATATTCTGACTAATTTTTTTTAAGTCTACCACAGTAGACTTAATGATTTTTTGCACATAATATGTGCTACATGAATGTTAGCTTGTATTAAAAGTAAGAAACCCTAACCCAGCTAGTGTGGTTCAGTGGTTGAGCATTGACCCTATGAACGAGGAGGGCAGAGTTCAATTCCTGCACAGGGCACATGCCTGCGTTGCTGACTCTATCCTCATTAGGAGGCATGCAGGATTCTCTCTCACCATTGATGTATCCATCTCTCTTCTCCCTTCCTCTCTGAAATCAATTAGAATATATTTTTTAAAAGGACAAGAAAATCTCACAACAGTTCAATTAGGCATTTGTAAATTATTCTCTGGCTTTTAAGTAAATTGAGATCCAAAAAGTATGAGTAGCTGTTCAACTTCACTTAACTAACAAATTCCATAATCTAAAACTCAAATACAGAATTTCTGACTCTGACCTCACTGCATGAGGCCTCCCTACACTCCAGTAAAAATTGCTTTCTTGAAAACTCAAGGTATGGTTTTTGGCTAATTGACATGATGATGCTACCATTGCTAATAATGTCCCTTGGTCCTTTCCAAATCAGTGAAGAGTTTCCTGAGAAGTTTCTGAGCAATGGGAAATAGATGAGCATTCTTGTCACTCTGAATTACTTGTGTCAGAATATTTTAACTATAGCACCAAGTAAATTACGTTTTTTAACAGGAAATAAGTCTCAGATTTGAACAAGAGCTATGAGTAGTGCAGAAAAAATTCACCCACCCTCGAAACACTCTTTATCTTTTAAGAACAAAATGAGACCTTTTGAACATACAGAATAATTTATGATACCCTTAGGTAATAAGAGTCTCCCATATCAAAATGCTAATGGAAAATTACCACCTAGAGCTGAGCTGCACGCCCAGTTCCGTCTGACTCCAAATATTTTGTCCTGTCCACCAATGCATGCCGCCACTAGAGGTCATTTACAAATATTCTTTTATAAGCTTCAGGAAGAGGGAAAAAGAGTTAGAGGAGGGGCTGGTAAAAAAAGCACTAAAGTGCACAGAAACACAGGGTGAGGCATGGCTTTAGGACTCACCTGGTGCATCTCTGAAAGGGAGCTGTGGTTCACATTGTCAGAGACCAAAAAATTTCAGATCTGAAAAAGCAGTCACTAAGGCCAAACAAATCCTTAATATTTAGCATTGTCTTTCTATTCTCTTTTCCTTTAGTTTCCATGGAAACCTACTGGGTAATTTTGTGTGTATTTGCTGAAGACAGGTGGTTGGTTTTGCTTGGCCTAAGAGGGAGAAAGCAGTCTGAGAGAGGTCATTTAGAGGAAGAAATCTCATTTTATTTTGTGGGAACTCA
This sequence comes from Pipistrellus kuhlii, assembly GCF_014108245.1. NCBI lineage: Eukaryota > Metazoa > Chordata > Mammalia > Chiroptera > Vespertilionidae > Pipistrellus > Pipistrellus kuhlii. Next base: position 155,777,754 of record NW_023425404.1, read on the forward strand.
TAAGCTAAGGTCTTTAAAAATAACTGACTTAATTTCTCAGACTTTGTCATAAGCATTCACTGAAATATAAGAAGAGGAAGAGGAGGAGGGGGAGAGTGAGAGAAAGGGGGGGGAGGGAGAGAGAGAGAGAGAGAGAGAGAGAGAGAGAGAGAGAGAGAGAGAGAGAGAGAGAGAGAGAGAGAGAGAGAGAAGGGAGAGAAGATAAGAGAGACGGTGTTGGGGAAAGGAAGACAGGAATAAACACATCTGTACTGTGTGGATATTCTCAGAGGACTAGCTAAATTTTAGCCATTTTCCCTGTTTGCCTTCATACTCCCAGGGCATTCATCTACTTTCTCTCCTCTCTCCTCCTTTCATCCTTCTGTTCCCTGACTTCTGCTCTGTCAGTGCAGCGAAGCAGAAGAGACAGGCTGGTGGCCCTGCAAGGAAGCCAGGTCTCTATGCCCTCCCTAACCCCACTCCTAACAGAGGTCAGCCCCACAGATCTAGAAAGTCTACCTTTCTATCTTCATTTCTGTGGAGGTTTTCAACACTTGAGGGAGTAACAAATCACCTTGAGAGTCTGCTAAGCCTAAAGATCCTCAACTCAGCAACATGAACATGATATGTATGGCGGGAGTGGGAGTGTGTGTGAGTGTTGGTTTCAAATTTAATTTTCTCTTTTGGTTTCATTGAGTATACAATCCTGCCATAGTCTTCCCTGGCCCCGACAATCAGCTACTTTCAATCAGGAAGCTAGATTTATTGTCTTCATCTGATTCTTTGTGGTGGAACCGAGTTGAGAACTATACACCCTGCCAGTGGCCTGACACCCTGGTCAGAGGCCAGTTAGAGGCTGAGAGGATAGAAGCCAATGAGGTATCAGAAGTCAAGTCGGAAGGACAGGATGGTCACTGCTCCCTGGGATCATGACTGGGCCAGAAAGGTGGGACCATAAAGTCACCTGCTTCAGAACTCAGCATCGAAGGCCAGCAGAAAACAGCAGTCTGGCCAGGAGGCATGCTTGTTGATATCAGAGGATGCCTGCCAGAACAATCCAAGGGCCCATATGAGGCCTAAGCCCCTTTCCTCATCCCTGCACAGCTCCTTAGTGAGAGAAACAGGAGAATATGGAGACTCTCAAAGAGCCTAAGCTTTGTGTTCCAAGGGAGCCAGGAAATTTTTGGAAGGGACTCTTAACATTAGTTTAAACCAAATTGGACATTTAATTAGTTTGTTTTCACACTCCCTAGCATATAAATATTCAGGAGAGAATAACTAATTAGTAGTGGACCATATTAATTTATTAAATTTTTCCCCCCTGCACAAGTAATTTGTAGTGAGTGGCTTTTTTTTTTTTTAAACTAAAACATGCACAGATTTGCAGTCCTTTTCAAAGTCTTCAGAGCATCTCTGAGGGTGAAGATTTCTGCTCTATATTCATGCATTTGGAAATAAAATACACTTGTGTTCCACTTCTTTGCAAAATCTGTATTTTCATCCTGTGTGTATAATATATCTATTGCAGCCACTAGCAAGGCATCTTAACTTAGATGTTCTATGAGTAGCCTGCAACTCAGGGAATATACAGTGGAACCTACCCTGTCTCCTAACGTCAGCTCTCATCTCACCTTGCTCTTGCTGTCACAACCACAGCATTTCTGTGTCCCAGTTTTTATTGCTCACAAATCAAAGGTACTTTTGTTTCCTCCCTTCTCATTTGTTCACAATAGTACTGGCTCTTTGCTCTTTGAAGTGGATCTAGGTTTTACTCCTTACCTCTCCATTCCTCTTTTTCATTATTATTAGAATAGTATCACTAATCAGGATACAAGCTTCTCCTCATGACCTCAGCTGTGGCCCTTTAGTCCATTGCCAGTACTCTTTTTAAAAACTGTATTTTATTTTTTTAAAAATCTTTATTGCTGGATCATTGCTTGTTTTCTTGATGATTCTTTTTTTAAAATATATATTTTATTGATTTTTTACAGAGAGGAAGAGAGAGGGATAGAGAATTAGGTTCAATTCCTGGTTAGGGCATATACCCATATTGTAGGTTTATCTCTCACATTGATGTTTTTCTTTCCCTCTCCTTTAATTTTTCTCTAAAAATAAGTAAAAACATATTTAGAAAATAAATAAAAATAATCAAACAAAAATCCCCACCACTAATTAGGTGGTTGCTATAGAATTTTCTTATTTTATTCCTTTTCAGGGTTTTACTTTTTTAAATGTTTTAAAGCTTTGTCAACTGCCCAGCTTTAGTAAACATTTATTTAGCCAATTAGTTGAGTCTAAAATAGCGCATGTCTGTTTATTTCCATTTGGAAAATGTATAATTTTAGTGCACTTCTATTTCAAAGTCTGAGATACCAAAGTTAAGAAGCAGATGACAATGATTTTCAAGTAATTTGATGTGTCAGGGTACTTGAGCTTCCTGAGCCTTAGGTTTAACAATCAGTAAATCGATAAAATAATTCTTACTGTGCAAGCTCACCATCAATGACAAGTAGGAGAGGTAATTCCTAGCTTCTGGCCTGAGCTACTCTTAATACAACAAGTAATTTTTAGTCTACAAGTAGTAAAGTCCAACTCTACCTCCAAATATAGCTAACTTATCTCAGCATAATTTAAAAATGACTAAGCTTTTATTTATTTTCAATAGCAACATAATAATTCTTCCTTAATTTTCTCATTAGGTACTTTCAAGGGGAGAGTTGGAAAGGGAGCCAGAGAGCATATATAGAGAGAAATGAGCCAATTTTATAGGCTCATAATTCCTGAGTTGGAATTCTTCACCTCACCATAGCTTGTTCAGACAGGAGTAGGAAGACATTCTTTCCACAGGGGTCATCAATCCCTAAAAATACACAGAACTTTCACTGTGTCAGTGCAGTGACTTCACATAAAATTGAATTCCTTGTTTTTAATAAGACTTATTAAAGAATATCACTAGTATCGTCACCATCTTCTTCATCACTCTTATTATTGATCTTGCTAATAGTAGCTAACATTAATTGAAATCTTATCTTGAGAGTGCTTGCTTCAAATATTCCAGGTGCTGGCTAAGTATTTCTCTTTTGGCATTATCTCATCTAATCCACTTAGCCTACACTATTATTTATTTCCACCCCATGGATGAGGACAGCAAAGGGGTTAAGTGATTTGCCCAGGACCTCACAGTAAGTGATAGACCTGGGATTGAATCCCAGATCTGTTTGAATAAAGGTCCTGTGCTCATATGCCTTTGTATTATAATAGTTCAGCAGCCAGTTTCCCCATCTCTATGCCATGCATAGAATAATCAGAAACACTGGTTTGGTCAGGAGTTCAGATACTTTGACAAGTAGTTGAAGTTAGGAGGCAGAGGGGTGGTGGTACAGCCCAAGATTAACATTACGAATAAAACCAATCAACAAACAAAACATACTGGGTAAGTGACTTTTTTAGAATTGTTAGTTCCAGTTCATGGAGTAAACAATATTCTTAGGTTGTAAAAAAAAGAACATTCTAAAAATAGGTTTATTAAAGTTAGTTGATACTTTGCAATATTTCAAAATGGTTTTGCAGAGCAAGTCGGATAATGGTTCTCTCTCACTTCTTACTAAAAATGAGCATATGAAAAATTGTCTAGTTTGGATAATAGAAATATTTTATATTCTGCATACATCTATAAGAATAATTGTATATGTCACAAAAAGAAATTTAAGAAGTTTTGTGTTGAAGAATTTTGTTTGACTTCTTTTAAATAAACTGAAGAAGAATGAAAAAAACACCTCTTAAAGTACTTCTGTCACACCTTTATTTCTTTGTAACTTAAACTTCTGTAAGAATAATAATACATGAAAGAAAAAGTCTTTAAAAACACATTTGATTAACATTTCTTTTATAATACAAGTACATACTATAATGATAAATTACACATATCTATATATCCACATTTGATTTTTTCAATAGCAGAAACATTTCTAACAATTTATTATCTCTTGAGTGTAATTACTGAAGTCGTTTTGGAATCAGATAGTTTATTAAATTTCTGAACATGGAATTTCAGACTGCTTCAAACATCAATGGCTGACAGGTCCTCGGGAAGAATGAGTTTTCAGAGGTGCCAACTAGATATTATTATAAGATACACATTCTCAGCAACAGCAGCATTAGCAAACAGGCAGGAACAGTCTATTGCACGTTATGTTCCAGCATCATCGCTCAGCTGCCAATGCTGATCACATAGAACAGGTTCCTTTGCAGAAAAAATGCTTTGAAGCATGAAGGATTCTTTGAAGAAGAACAGATGCCCAAAGGCAGTACTCATACCCATCAACCACAGTTCAAAAACAAAAACAAAAAACACCCCAAAGTATAAACCAAGATTTTTACACTGAAGAAATATAGTTATAACTTCTGCTCTTGAGAGCCATTATTAAAATATGTACGTTATTTTGGGCCAAGGAAAATCTGCTGATCCCTCCATATACTGACTGCTGTGAGTGCCCATCTTGAATTCTATTCTCCAAGACAGTGGGACAGATTTAAAAGTCTGATGACAAAGTCCACTGGCTAACATACCTTCTTGGATAAGCCTTGTTTAAATTCTATTCTATGAAATATTGTATCCACTAGGTTATGAGCTCTATGAGGTGACAGATTTTTTAAAGCATTTTGTTCATTGATATAGCCCCAGCACCTAAGGTACTTGGCACTTAGTAGGTACAAAATAAATATTTTTAAATAAATTCATAACAAAATGATTTTTTTATTCATAACAAAGTGCAAGCAAGACTATATTAAAATAGAGATTGTGTTAAGGCAATAGTTTGGTCTCAAAGCCATGGGCACTGAAATATGTCCTGAACCTCCTTTGCAGAATTTTGCACAAACTAGGGCCTTAGCCAAGCAGCAAATTATCTGACCCAGAACATTTTGCTCCACACTCTATGTCACTTGCTTATTTCATGAGCAATGATATGAAGTGGAAAATGTGAAAGGCCCAAATGATTTACTTCTAGAAAGAAATATAAAGCTCTCTCCCATCACAGCTCATCACTTAATAATGTAACGTCACGGGAACAGGTGACATCTTGACTCACAGCTCACATGCCTGTATCCTTTACTCCATCTGCCCAGGATATTCTGGAACAAGGTACAAACCTTGATTCCTTCCATTTTTTTTATCTCCTTGCAACAACATCTGTTGGTCCTTCCACTGATAGAACTTGAGACATTCTGAGGAATTTGACAAGGATCCAAGAAATATCTGCCCCTACCCAGGAGACAGTCCAGTACAGATATAATCGCCTTCAGGAGTCTTCACTGACTCCTTCCAAGCTGCCTTAATCATTCTCTTCTCTGATCCCATAATACTGTCTGCCTCTTTTTTCCCTATGCTTTTAAGTTTATCTTTATTGCTGAAAGTATTATAGAGGTTCCTCCTTTCCCCCCTCCCTGACCCCCTTCACCCTGCTCCTGCCCCCTCTCCAGGGCTTCAGCCCATTTTAGAGAACCAAAGTGAATGGAGATGATCAGTGAGTAGCTGTTCCTCCCACTAAACTGTAAGATTCATCAGGGGTCTTATTTCTCCTTAGTTTTTGTCATTGTAGGGATCACAGTGCATAGGATATAGTAGGTGCCTAGTCAACGCTCGCTGAGTTCCCTGCTCCCTCTCTATGCTCTGCAATTGGCATCTTAAATGCTTATGTGAAAGTAGAATATTGTTGCTAGAAATGTTCCTCTAATACAATTGATAGCACTATGTGAAAACCATAATTTGATATTCTGTTTGATAGAGGGTGTTATTTCTGCTTTAAGAAACTATTGTACACAACTCCATGATGCACTAAAATTAGGATCTCTGTTTCAGGTTACAGAAACCCAAATAGCATATCAAGTGAGGAATTTATTATAAAGATAATATGTCTCATAGAGGCAACAGATAAGAACAGATGAGGCTAAACTTTGAGAATACATGTACTAGGGACTCAGACTCTCAGGAAAGTTGAATCTTATATCTCTGTTCTTTCTAATCAGCTTCCTTTGCTTTTTTGATACACATGAGAAAAAACATGACTTCCTATAGCTTTGAAATGACTCCAATAGGCCCAACTTTATTAAGTATTCCTCTTCGACCAGCAAAATGCTGGAAATGGGGTCAAAAATAGGGGCAGACAATCCCATATGCATATCCACCACACTTCCAAGTTCTTAGTTTCTAAGGAAAACATCTGGTCAGAATGGACTATTTCAAATTTAATAATCGTAGTCCCTATAAAATATAAAAGTTTTCCAAAGCACTAATATTCGAATGTAATTCTCTTAATAATATATGGTACCAATAGAAAATTCCTGAGTATACAGTACATGTGTTTTCTTTGTTTTAAAAATAAAAGTCACTTTATTTTTTGATAGTAATGACAATTTATATCCAAGTTCATTTAATATATGCAAAACAATTATAAATACATTTTGAAAAAGATATGAAAATCCTCAGTTCTTTCTTGACATCAACCCTATCAATTTTTAAAAGACACCATTAACATCTTAGGATCAAAACAAAATTCCACATCGGAATTGTTTTTGGTCAACGAACATCAGTTTAGGAAAGAAGAAACATTTATGCCTTCTTTTTTGTTTTAAATGCTCAAACGAGCATTTGTTTCTAGTGTTCTTAGTATCAAAGAAGACTGAGAAAGAGAAAGGGCATGGAATGAGTCCAGAAGACTTGTAAAGAAAACATATACAACATAAATCAGCTGTATATAATCCTGTTGTAAGAATGTCTAAGTCAGGAGAATAAAATAGAATTAGAAAATTATCAGCTGTTGATATTTGAGCTAAATCTGTATTACATAGAAGCACAGCCTTAGTGTCACTCCAAACATGAAGTGTAATAGGAAGTGATGTACAGCTTCACCTTTTCTCTCAATTCTCCACTTCACTCTAGGTATGGCATCTACACCATAAATATAATTTACAAAGATTCTGGAAAAGGAGCTGCTGGGCTGATAGGTGCAACAGCCAAAGAGCAGCAGTTTGGGGACATCCTCCATCTGTTTTTGTAAAAGACCTAGCCTATAAGTGTTGAAAGTTCCATATTCTATTGGATGTTGGTTAAATGTAGATTTTGCTTCTTCAGTTGTAAACAGTCCTTATTAAGTATACTAGGGAGTTAAAGGAGCATATGGGAGATGGTCTCAAGTAATAGTTGTATACACGGGATTTCATTATAACAATATTCCATGGAGTGCAGTCTCAGTTACTGCTTATTAGAAGGACAAAAATGAGGATAGGATCACAACCAGCTTTTGCCTGAGCTTTGCTATGCTGTCACTGACCATTATCCTGGGGATAACTAGATCTTCCAGTGCTACTGTTGATACTCAGTGAACAGACACACTCACCTGGGTCTTAATGACTGCCAGGCACTTCCTTTCCGAAGCTCTATGCATTCTACTAGGGGGCAAATCTGTTTGCTTTACTAACCTAGAGTTTATGCATGTCTCTAAGCATTATATGAAGGAGCAAAGGAACATAATAAAAGTCAATGCTGCAGAAAATATGGTAGTAACAGTAACATATATTCGGGACCCTGCATTCTGAGTTTCTGCAGGGAAATAGCCCCAGTATCTCAGAGTCATGACAAAACACAGTTCAGTAGAAAGTGTTGAGTTATCTAGTGAGTTAAGTTGTACCAAGTGTGAGGAGCAAAAATGAGGGTTCAGAGCACATACGTTGAATGGGGAAAATCTTGGTTCTAGTTTCAGCTCTACCAGTTCCTAACTCTGAAAATCTGCTTTAGATTATTTACCTTCCTTGGGTCTGTTTCTATATATAGAAAATAAGGATTATAATAGATATCTCAGAGATTCTTGCAAGGATTCAAGGAAATAAAGTATTTCTATTTCAAACTCCCAGCATATGGTAAGTGTTGGATAAATGGTAGATGTATTATTAATGCAACTTCTAGGATCTAGAGACCTTCCTACTTTTTCCCCCCCCTTATATAACTAGTAATCCTGGTGACAAAGCTTAAGTGGAAGTTTAATAATATTCCCTTCTTAACTGGGTACTTTTTCCCAATTATTAAACAATAATAAAATTTATTATTATAACAAAAACAATAGTAAACAACAAGAACTGTTACAAAGGTAAATACATGCTTTAAAATTCATTTTGTTAGCTGTTTTCCTGAGACACATTCTGTCATTTTCAGTTGAGCCTGGCATTTTGTAGCTTGCGACCATCCTGGAGGTACCTTCAGAGACTGTAGGAAACCAAAAAGAGGAAGTGTTTAAAAGAAAAATGTGCTATGAATATCCCTCCTCTCTCCCCCTCCCCCCACCCAGCAAAAAAAATATAGAGAGCCAGCATTTTTGTATTTTTGTTTTCAATTCATTAGTGTTATCCTGGTAATAAGTTCAGAGGACATTATAATTTCTTGAGAGGCATTTACTGTACCCCATTAACCTAGGAGTTTCTGGGAAAGGAGGTTCTTTGTGATGCTGGGAGACCTATGGAAAGTCACTACCCTGCACTTGCTGAAAGTGAACAAGGAAGCCTGTGGCCCTGATTGCTACAGGCCTTGGCAGAAGTCATCAAGGATGAAGCCACCTCTTTAGACAGGGAGCAGAAAGAGAGAATTCATGTTTCCCTGCATGGGAGTCTCTGGATTGCCAGTTCATGTGCGCCAAACACTCCATTGTTTTAAACCAGCATGGTTGTGTTTGGCCTTACCACAGGCAAAACGACTCGGTGACTGTTGTTTGCCCCCTCAGAGCCCTTCTCTCCCTCTTGTGCCCTCTAAGAAGCTGACACTACAGATTGCACCACAAGGGCTCCCAGGCCTTTCTGGTTTAGCTAGTGGAAGGCTCCTGCTGAAGATCTGAAGGCAGGAGGAGAGGAAGTTTGGGGTGTTTTTCTCCATTTCCTGCCTCCCTCCTTGTTTAGGTTCCAGCAGTGGCTTTTTCATTCCACAGCACCAGCTCCTGCCTGGTGGGCCCTCCAGCAGCCCACCTCTCAGGGCCAAGGGAATGTAACTCCAGCCCTTGTGGACATGGGAAGGGTACAGCTCCTGCCATTGCTAGACTCTGGAGCCTCCATGTTCCTGTGAGTTTCCTCAAGCACCCCCCCTCGCAACTTTTGCCTACCCCAATCCCTTCATCAAAATCTATTTATTGGTTCTATCGATAGTTGGTTTGGCTCAGTGGATAGAGCATTGGCCTATGGACTAAAGCATCCCTAGTTTGATTCTGGTCAAGGGCATATGCCTGGATTGTGGGCTCGATCCCTAGTAGGAGGCATGCAGGAGGCAGCCAATCAATGATTCTCTCTCATTATTGATGTCTTTATTTTTCTCTCCCTCTCCCTTCCTCTCTGAAATCACTAAAAATGTATTTTAAAAATCTCTTTATTGGATCATCCCAGAGGATTTGTGATTCGTACTGGGAAACTAACTGATACAACATTTAAAGAGCATAGAACAACAGTGTTTTGGCATGTGGTAAATGCTCAATAAATGAAGCTATTAATAAAATATTACTATTGTTATTTCCTCTCAATGAGAGATGTCTCTCAATCTGTTCTTTGTGCCTAAAAATGAGGAAGAAAAAATATAAAATAACTACACAACTATGTAAAATTAGAAAACTGCCCAGCCAGCATGGCTCAGTTGTGGAGCATCCACCTTTGGACCAGGAGACCATGGTTTGAGTCCAGGTCAAGGCACACGCCCAGGTTGTGGGCTCCATCTCTAGTAGGGGATGTGCAGAAGGCAACTGATCAATGATTTTCTCCAATCATTGATGTTTCTATCTGTCTCCCTCTCCCTTTCTCTCTGCAACCAATACAAATATATTTTTAAAAATTAAAAAACAATTCATCTGGGTACCTTAGAAAAAGCATATAAAATTCCTCTCCCACATACATGCATCTCTGTGATAACATGTGAGAGAAAGATATAAGAACATTTTATTTGACTTCAGAGTCTATGGACAATTTTATTTATTTTAGATGTTTTTAAACATAATCAAATTTTAATCAATGATTTAGTAGATGCAATTAAACCCCCAATTTTCCCATATAAATGCCACCTGAATCGTTTCCCATCTACCAAGTTTATCACACTCACCGTTAAACAATACTAGTTTCTTGAATATCTTCATTTACAGGAGTTATATCTTTATCAAGATTTGGCATATCTTCTTTCTTTTTCCTTCGAAGGGGACTTGGAAAATAGTGTTAGAAATTAGCATGGGCCTGTTAGTTCATGCGAAGACAAAATTAATCATCAAGAAAGCCACCTATGATTTTATTTCTAGAAGACTGTTAAGAGTGCAGAGGTTACTTTTTTTCCCCTTAAATATTTGAGGTTTTCTTTTAAAAATCATCTCTCGAGGCTTCAAGGCTCTGTTGGTCACTACAATAAGCAACAGTGTGACAGAGTAAGGCTATAGATAGAAAGAATGTGGCACCTGAGTGTTGATAGAGTTTGGTTAGCACAAGAACATTTTCCAAAACAAGTCATTTTACAAAATAGACTGATATGGCATTATTTAGTGTGTATATAAGAAATAGTACACATTGGAAACAAACATAAGAATACAAAGAGCACTTTTGAAATGTTAATTAAGTTGCCAGATACATTAGAAATCTGGACTGTAGTTCCATTTTTTGGAAGTATAACTCAAAATTAATGTAATAAAATAGGCCATCTCTGAGCTCTGTCCAACAGATACTTTGTCCCAAACCTGGCATTATAAATGTTCCTTTTGCTAGAAAGTAGGCAAAAAAAAAAAAAAAAAAAAAAAAAAAAATAGTTTTCAATTTTATAGCTAGAATTCTATAAATTACCTGGTTTAATTCTCTAATTTTACAGATCATATGATTTTGCAGATGTTAAGAAAGTCCTCCAACATTTCAAAGACACTCAATGGCAGAGCTGTAAAAAAATCAGTCACCCGGGAGCTGTGCTTGTGTTTCTCATCCCTGATGGCTGTGAAGAAAGGGATCATGGGATACTCTCTTCAGGGGTAGACCGCAGACCACCGGTCTACCTAAAGCAGTTTAGGAGGCTGCACTAGTTCCTCAAGACAGAAAGATAGCACTGGAGACTTTTAGCGTAGTACCTGGGAGTTCTAGTCTAACTAACCATTTGATGGGTTTCCAAAAGTAACTATCTTAAGTAATACACCAAGCCACCCTCTCTTAGACAAAAGCAAGGTGTTTATTGAGTGCCAAAATTGTGGCATATAATGAAAAGTAAAAGAGAAGAACAAGAATGTGGTTATCTTTCATAAATTAAATTCATGATTTTGATGTGGATAAAAATATGTTTTGTTCATTTATTTCAATCTTTCAAAGTTAGTCCTTGTGTAGCTTGAGAAAAGGAGTCTGATTCAGCCTAACAAACTCACATAAAATATGACAAACTTTAGGACTAAATAATAGTTTTCTTTAAGTTAGGAAATTTATACAAATTTGATTTTAAATTATAATAATTGTGCCCAGTAAAATGACAAATATCATGTGTTTTGCTATAAATAGTTTAAATAAATGATGGAAAACTTGGAAAGTGATTTATTTAAGTAAAAGCAAAAACAAAAAGTTAGAAAGGAGGGAAAAAATCAGGATGATACAGTTTCTCAGATTTACTTAAAATTAAATTTAAAATACTTACTGACAGCATGTGCAGACACCAATCACCAAAATGATCAATGTCACCATAACTGCCGCCAAACAAATCACCAGAATCCGTCCTGTGTCTCCTCTCAGGTAAAAAAAGTCAACTCTCTCACATCTTGCCCCAGCATAGCCATCATCACAGCTGTCAAAATAAAACAAAAACAAAACAAGGTGAAATGGGAGTTTTCAAAATCGCTACTATTTCTTTTATGAAGTAACTAACACTGTTTTCATTCCTTGGAATTAATAATTTAAAAAAACCCACATAATTCCTTTAAAATATTAAGTAGTTCATGAATAATTTCTCTTTCTTTGGTTTGCTGAAAATCTGTCATCACTTGAACAATATTAACAATATGTATAACATAAATAAATAGGGATGCTGGCAATTTACTAAACTTTAGTTTGAAATTTTAGATTTTGCATTTGAATAGAGATGATAAAATTCCCTCCACAACATTCCCAAGCACTTAAATACCTACATGGCAAGGGCTTCCCATTTCATCGCAGGACAATATGAACAATTTCAGTGTGCCCAAGTTCTCTTAATATAATTTTTTTAAGAAATTATACTGTCTCGTATCATCAAACATGATAATTAGTATGCATGAAAGTTCATAGACATCTACCTACATATAGAAGTTCCATACATATTATTTAATAGAATTCCTCTCTCCCTGTGACTTCCACCCATCAGTTCTAGTTCTACTGCTTGCAGGTGTCACAGATGAGGTACTGCTTCTCTATTGCTCTTGTAGTCACCACCTCCCCAACTACACTCCCAAACACAATAGGTCATTATCCTCTCTGGTTCCTGGTTTCTGGTTCCTTTATCTGATCCTCTAAGTCCACATTTTCAGATCTGGTCATAATTCCCTCTAGTCTCTTCCAAATGGCCTCCCTTTCTCCATGGCCTAATAAAGTGTAGTGACCAGAAATCAGCAAGTTTTCCAAGTGCAGCAACACTCCCCTCATTCTCTCAACTCTCTATCAACACAGTCCTAGGATCCACCTGAACTCAGTGGATGCCCCAAGTCTCAGTTACAGTTAAGGATGTATTTGACCAAGCCAGGGCTTGTCTGAGTAATACTCAAGAAGCTCGAGGCTCAGTGATTTGAAGACTATTCCTAGTATTCTCTGAAGAGTGCCTATGCTTACAAGGTATTTAAGAAGTCTGAGGATATTTGAAACCAAAATTATATGTTGTAACATCAATTACTTTCCCCTTTTCTCCTTAGACTCATTCAAAATGCAGACGTTGGTCATGCTTATATATATCTGGAAAAGGGTAAATTATGTTTCTTGAAAAGACTTCTGTACAACCTCTTTTTTTTGTTTTGTTTTTTTGCTTTGCTTGATTTGGTTTTAATTTTGTAAAAAGAGATGAATTGCCAGGCTGTTCTATGGTTTATGTTTGACCAAAGAGTCAAGTCTGTTAATTCTCACAAAGCCTATATTGCACAAATAGATTCCCTGAATGCCAATACTGTAGCTGATACACAATGCTACAAAAATTAAATAAAACAAAACAAAAAAGCAAGCTTGGCTGGAGTAGCTCAGTTGGTTGAATATAGTCCCATGCACTGAAAGGTTGCTGGTTCCATTCTTGGTCAAGGCACATACCTGGGTTGCAGGCTCCATCCTCAGTTGGGATGATTATAGAAAGCAACCAATAGCTTAACCTCTCCTCCCCTCCCTCCCCTCCCCTCCCCTCCCCTCCCCTCCCCTCCCCTCCCCTCCCCTCTCCTCTCCTCTCCTCTCCCCTTTCTCTCTGTAAGCATGTCCTCAGGTGAGGATTGAAAAAAAACAACACAAAAACAAGCTCAATCTCAACCGTCAGTTGAAAGGTGAGGCTCAATGCAGGCCAGGAGAAAGATACCTAATCAACTGCAAAAGGACCCCAGGACCTATGAGAGAAAACTGCTTCTTTTAGGAGAGCTGGGTGACTTGGTTGCAAGGTTAAAGTCATGAAAGGAAAACTTAGAAATATCTCAAAACATCAAAAAAAAAAAATCTTCTGTACATGGGCCTGGAACTGGGGGGAGGGGAGGAAATCACTTTTAATTGCATGTGTGGGATGAAGGTTTTTAAGAGTTTTTTTTTTTTAAGGTCATAATTAAAATCTTACAAATATAGTCTCTCCTAATTAGCTTAAATGTTTCTCTAACAAATTCACTAAAAGTGGCATTTTTAAACAATACCTTCACCTATAAAATACACTGCAATTTCTTACTGTTCTTTAGAATGCTTTTCTAATTATAAACTCCAGGTTTATAACTCAGGTCCTGTGGTGTAATCACACTCTGGTTGAATTTCTCAGTTAGCAGTAAGCCTCCCAGCAAGTTATAACCCGGTAAGCCATGCTAGAAGGTGAAACCTTAACCAGTTGTAGTGGCTCTCATGTTATTTCACTTCTGATCAAATCAATAGTAACCTTTACCTCGCTGAAAATGAGGCAAAGGGTACAAGATTCCAGGAGATGTTTATTAAATGCTCAATAAGTAAACAAATGAGATTTAATAAACATGAAATAAAATTTTAAATAATTTTTAAAAATGCCCGTGGTCCTTGAGGACTCTGCAAAATCAGATTTGGGATTACTTTTCTGGAGTAATCACCAGACACAATTCTAAAATATTTAGAAGTATTAACTCTATGATTCTTTTTTTTTAAAAATATATTTTTAATTGATTTAGGAAGGAAGAGAGAGGGAGGGAGGGAGACAGAAACAGCAATGATGAGAGAGAATCATGGATTGGCTGCCTCTGGCATGTGCCCTGAGTGGGAATCAAACCTCGTCCTCCTGGTTCATAGATCTATGCTCAACCAGTGAGGCATGCCAGCCGGACTCAATTGATTCTTAAAGTAACCTTTGCAGTAGTTGTTATTATCAACCCATTTTACAGATGGAGTAACTCAGCTATAGAGAAATTGAGTGAGTGGGGCTGGGGCTCAAAGGCAGGAGGTTGGCTACTAAGTTAATGCCCAACTCCATGCAATACTGCTTACATGAAATGTGCTGCATAAATAATTAAAAATTATGTATCTGGAAACAAATTGCCTCCGTTCCAAGAATATACAGAAGAGACTAATAGAGGATTGAAGTTCTTTGAAACACTGTGGTGTTTATGTAAAAGCTGGAATCCACAAACTCCTGTGAGCTCAAAAGGAGATATTTCTGGTTCCCAGAATAGCATAAGCACCATGGGCAGGGCAGTTTTACCTGAATCTGTGTAAGTGACCCAAAAGGTCAGGCCTAGGTTCAATATTTCTCACTCATCTCATGGTACAGTTTATGAAACATTTACTCTGTGCTGGGTACCATAATAAATATTTTTATTAATGTTTATTTTGCCAAGTTCTTAACACTTCAGAGGAAGATATTATTATTCCATCTTACAGAAGATAAAACTGAGACTTGAGAAAGATATCTGATCCATTGTTAAACTTGCTTATTATTGATGAAAACAAAATTTTAACTTAATTCTATTTGATTTCAAAATCTGTGTCCTGCTCCATAAGCTTTCCCACCTCCTATTGATTCATTATCATTCTACCACTAAGAAGGTGTTCCTGGTTCAGATTAAGGCCTTGGTTTGTGTTTTTTTAATATGTTTTTTTTTAATTGATTTTTTTTTTTTTTGAGAGAGAGAGAGAGAGGAAGGGCAAGGGATAGATAGAGAGAAAGATGAATAAGCTACCTCCTGCATGCCCCCTACTGGGGATTAAACCCACAGTAAGGGCATGTGCTCTGACAAGGAATTGAGTAGGTGACCTCCTGGTTGTGGGTCAACGCTCAAGGACTGAGCCACATCACCCAGCAAGGCCTTGGTTTTGATACTTAGCAGAGCATTGGATGAATTATGATAGAGGGACTCAGTCACTAATTCATCAGTCATTCTTGAACACCTATTATAGTAAAATCTAGGTGTGGTGCTTGGCACCAGAACACAAAAAAGAATAAGCCACGAGCCCTGCCTTCTAGGTATTCACAGTCACAGAAGTGACACTTACAGAAACCATTTATGCTCCAGGGGAAATAGTTTTTATAGAAGTGGGATTAAAGCCCAGAGAAATGGCATCAAGCCAACACCTGAATGTGTCTGAGAATAGAAAAGATAATTCAGGGGTCCAGGAAGAGCTGATGGTTTGAGTTGCATGTAAAACACCAGTGAGAATGAGCTTTACAGATTATGAGAAGAGCTTGTGTAAGTACCACACAAAGGAATGCAGGATTGTAGAGGGACATTTGAAGCTATAATGGAGATAAAGAATAAAGCAGGATCAGAGTAGCTTCGAAGGCTGAGGAAATGAGTTGGCAGAAGGGAGCATGCTGTGTGTTGATTGATCTTAGGGAGTAGATTACACACTATGGTTTTCATTTTAGAAGGCAGCAATATTAAAGAACAATAAATGTACAGACATAGAGATCAGTTAGAAAAATGTAGTGCATTAATGGGCATTAATATTTAAAAGACTCAATAAATTCTCTCAAACCAGTGAGCAATTAAATGAAATTGAAAAAAAATCAGCTCTCTTTCCCAACACAACCCCACACACAGGCACATTTTTCTTATTCCCTTTCTTTCCACCTCTAATTATGATCCTTATATATTTATTTTTAAATTTAATTTAATTAAATTTCAAAGAAGTCCATAACTCATACATTTCACTAAATTAGGGATTAGAATTTCTGTCCTGAGATAATTATGAAAAAACAAACAAACAAAAACGTCTCCTGAGGGGAAATGCACATAATATTCTATGAATTTTAGATAAAAATTATACTTAAGAAATCACCTTGCTACCCTATGAGGTGAGCTCTAAGAGCATTTTAGAGGGACATCTCTTTAGAAGAAAATGAATATTTAAATTATGCAAAAAATGTTTCTTGTGCCCGAGTAAATTAAAATTTGCACTCTTAATGTATTAACAGGTGAAGATTTTTCTTCCTATTCCCTGCTCTATTAAACAAACTTTAAAAATCTATATTTATGGATAAGATGGGGTTCTTTGCACTTAATTGACACCTGCAAAAGTAACTTTTAATTTGGCAGAAACTCTTTTAAATTTAAATAAATTACAAACCATATAACTAATGTCAGAAAATGTATTTTCCATTCAAAACACATGGGATATAAATTGAGCTTTTAAAACCATCCTTTTAAAAAATTATCTTCATTGTTGAAAATATTACAGATATCTCCCTTTTTTCCCCCATTGACTACTTCCACTCCACTTTCGCCCCCTTCTCAGGCCTTTACTGCATTATTCTTGGTCCATGGGTTATGCATATATGCACATAAATTCTTGGTTAATCTCTTCCTGCCCTTGTGTGAGGCTCATATGATAACCACTACACCATGAACACAAGATGGGTTGAGGGTAAGGAATTTCAAGAAGCACATGGGAGGATGTCACCAAAAAGGAAGCAAGTTCCATGGAGATCCCCAGATTCAAAGTCAATAGTGCTAACCATTACACCCTGGGGCCATAGAAGCAACCCAAGTGCCCATCTGTAAATGAGTGAGTAAAAAAGATATGGTACATATGTACAATGGACTACCTCTTGGCAATGAAAAACGAGGGAATCTTACCATTTGCAATAGCATTCATGGACCTAGAGGCCATTGTGCTAAGTGAAATAAGTCAGCCAGAGGAAAACAAATTCCATATGATTTTACTTGTTTGTGAAACCTAAAGAGCCTTACAAATGAGCAGGCAAAACAGAAACAGAGACATAGGTACAGAGAATAGACTGATGGTTGCCAGAGGGAAAGGTTGGGGTTTGGAGGGAAAAGATGAAGACATTTACAAATACAGATTGGTGGCGGCAAAGTAGCCAGGGGGATGTAAAGCACAGTATAGAAAAAATAGTCAAAAACATTGTCATAAGTATGTAAGGTGCCAAGTGTGTACTTGACATATGGGGGACACTTTAGAAAGTATATGATTATCTAACCACTAGACTGTAAACCGCAAACTAACACAAAATAAATTAAATATAAACTATAATTGAAAAATAATAATAAAAAACTATAGTGAAAGAGAAAAAAAACTTTTTTAACACTGGATGGAAACAGTCTTGCTTGTCTAAGGCAGCAGAGGACTCAGCCCTGCCTGCAAGCAAATCTGGACCCTCTGATGTGTGTCAGTTTCTCCATAAGCAGCTGTGGAAGGAGCCCCTGAGCAAGTAGCTGCGGTAGGACCAGGGGTCCCTGTGCTGGCAGAAGGCTTGATTAGCTCAGACTTTCCAGTCCTGCAGAGCCCTGGCCAGCACCATCCTGTCTCCCTTTGCTTGCAGGCTCAGGGCTCCACTTACAGGCAGGAGGGTGTCTGCAGGGCACCCACGAAGCGACATTTCCCATTGATGCAGTAATGCTCATATTTCTTGGGGCATGGAGAGAAGTAATCATTCCACTTTGACTGTGTGGTGGTAACTAAAAAATAAAAAATAAAAAAAAGGTCAATAAGTCACTCACCTAAAACAACATTTCTAAGCAGTAGTATATGCTTATCTTTACTGCCAGGTTTTTTGCAGAATATACTCCTGTTTTTCTTTTCTCCTCTCTGCACTGGGATAAAAGTTACACTTTTGTGGCTCCAAAATAATGCTAGAGATTGTATAATGGGAACATTTCATATTTTAATTAGATTTATGAACATTCTACCTCTCAGAAACATTGTTGTTGTTTAAAGGGTAGAGCATAGTTGTGGTAAGAGAAAAGGTTACTCTTCTCATGAAGATTATTAGAGTCCTGAGGCTGATGGCACTGAAGAGAGAGGTACACATTTCTGTCCTTTTTAAAATTGTTTTAATTTAAACAGTTATGAAGTGCTTACTGAAAACCAGATGCTGGTCTGTATACTTTGTTTTTATGAATGCATTTAAGTCTCATAACACTCTTATAAGTAAACAGCATCCTAATGTCCTACTTATTAATGAGCAAATCCCCTATTTATTCACGAGAGGGTATGGTACCTTCCAGAATCACACGCTAGTACTGGGAAGGCCTGGAGAGCAAACGAGGGCCATCTTGTCCCACAGCCCATGCTCTTGACCACTCCACTCAGCACTCTATCAAGCCAGGTGTTCACAGGTGGCTGTCATCTGCTCTCCACCCCAGGACTCCAGGAGTCATGCTTCCTGAGTGGGGCGTTGTCTTTCTCATTTGACCCTTGGAAGGATACACATGCCCTGAAGAAGGAGGAAGATTCTGAAAGCTTCACATCCAGGATTTCAATCCTGCACTGCCCTGACCCTTTTGTCTCATCTTTAGGGTGGTGATTGTTTAATTATTCACCTGGAACAGTAATATGCAACAATTTTCTCATCATAGAAAGTTTCAATAAATAAACACTGTCAAGAGGAACACTACAGAAATACTAACTGGCTGTGTGGATTCACAGCAGACATGTGCTCACACCCAGAGAGAGCAGCTTACTAGCCAGGCCCAGCCCAGGGCCGGACTTTCCATATTCATGTCATGACCAGCAGCTTGCAGGAGTCAGACACCTGTGCAGCCAGAAAGACCACAGTGTTCGCTAATGGAGGGCCTCTCACACTAGCTTTGGTGGGGCACCTGCCACTCCAATGACATCAAACAATCCTTTTATTATTAGCAAGGACTGCTAAACTTCTTCCTTCATATTATGTAATGAGCACATATAATTGCTCAGGGCCACCAGAGAGAGGAGTCGCAAAGAGCTCTGATGATCTACACATAGCAAGTGCCTGCCTTGCCAGGTCACAGTGTCAGTGGGTGGCAGAATGTTGCTGAGGAACTGGCTGACCTGGTTTTGGTTGGTGGCTTAATTACCAGCCATGTTCACTGCTGGTCCATGCCAGATATTTCTGCTATGCATGCCAATCAATGGGGTTCTTATTGAAATTTCTGCCAGAAATAAGTTCAAACTGGCTCTAAGGCAAAGATCTGTGTATTTTGGCAAATAAATTGATTAGTCAACTTCCATTCATCAAGTACTTTCTATCTCCAGAGCCCTATAGTAGACATGGGGAAACATCAAAGAAATAAGGGATATCATATCTCTTATACTAAACTAAATTCTTAAGGGATATCCTATCTCTTAAGAATAAACAAGCAACAAATAAGAGCAACCATGGTAACTGCATAAACAGATGTGGTCCACTGGAAACAGTGGAAAAAACACTGGATTGGGAGGAAGGAACTTAGTGTTTCATTTTCAGCTCTGCCTTTCTCTAGCCACATGGGTCTGGGAAAGCAAAGTAAGCTGCCTGAGCCTGAGTTTCCTCACCTGCAAACTGAAGATGATGACATTTGCCTTATTCAAAGGCTCAAAGAAAATACATGTGGAATTCCTAGCAGAGAGCCTGGACTATAATGCTCTCAGTAAATGGATTGATTATAGAATCTTGACAATTAAAAAAAATATATTGTATCAGTACAAAGGTGCTTACTAAATTAAGGGATCATTTTTGGGACACGTCGATATTTTATTTAGAGGTGGTGAGTAAGCAAGTGAGGTATGGAGAATGTCAAGGTCAAAAGGTCAGAGTCAAGAATATGCAAGCCTTATGCAAGGGGAAGATTTAATTATAATAATGGAAGTGGCATGAAGGGGAGCAAAGATGGCTGTGAATAGAAGTTAGAAAACTCAAATTGCCCAATGTGTTTGCACTGAAATTTAGGACAGAAGAGTGCTGAAGAAGGTTCTTATGCAATAAATTCAATGGTACATGTAGAAGCTAAGTGAGAAGCCTTTTTTAAATAGATAGGAGAGTGCAGACTGGATCTGAGTAGAAAGATACCAGTGTAAGCAGTCAACCAAGGTACAGCTGAACCACACAGACATATGTGATATGGGCCTGCAGCAGGTGAGTAAAGGTCAAGAAGAATTTAAGAAGCAATAACACTTAGTGACAGATCTGCTGTGCTACAGAAAGGTCTTTTTAATTTGTAAAACTCTCCTCGCTTTAAACATAAGCTGCATCATTCTGTGCTCTGACCACAACTGAGTCACTTATTCATTGTGCCTCTTTAAACATAGCCAGAGTTTTCTCATAAGCACCAAAACAGAGCAGGTCCCTCAAACTTTGTTTTTTTTAAAAATATATATATTTTAATCGCTTCTCGGCCTTTTGGCTAAGATCAAGTGTAAAAATATATATATTTTATTGATTTTTCACAGAGCGGAAGAGAGAGGGATAGAGAGTTAGAAACATCGATGAGAGAGAATCATCGATCAGCTGCCTATTGCACACTCCTACCGGGGGTGTGCCTGCAACCAAGGTACATGCCCTTGACCGGAATCGAAACCTTTTAGTCTGCAGGCCCACACTCTATCCACTGAGCCAAACCAGTTTTAGCTCAAACCTTAATAGCAGCTGTTGGACACAGTGATTTGATCAGCCTCAGTTCATCCAACAACACACGCCTGTGCCAGAGAAATGGTTGCCAGGGCCTATTTTCACACCTCACAGAGCTCTCTTCTTTGCCAATAAGCTTGCTCTTAAATATTCACAGAAATTATTTGGATTTAAAAACAGTTCCATGCCATCAGGCAGAAAATATTCAATGATTTATCTATGGAACTTTAAAACCTAGTAGAAAACAGCTCACACATACTGCCCCCCAAAAGCCAGAGAGACCTCTCTTCCTCTCTCTGGAAATTAAAGGCTGATCAGAATCTCCCCTTTGGAAATGCATCTACAATTCCAGGTGCTTTCATCTAAAGTTCACGAAGGTTACATCTGAAAGTTGAACAATTGTGAAATTTAACATTTTCTGCCTATCATGAGACCTGATGAGATTGCCGGGGATGGCAAAATTATACCATTCCATTCCAGGAATGTGTCTCAAGAAGAAGAAAAAGTTAACCCTATGACAAAAGTAAAACTAGTCTCATGTATTGGGTTTCTCTTTTGAGAATTGAATGGCATGGTTTTGAACATGTCACAGGCTTAAAGCATCCCTTGATTCTGGGTATGGTGGAATTAATTGGTCTTTTGTCCTCCCACCTTCCTCTTTTCCAACCCACATGCCACAAAACCAAAATATGCTTCTGGGAGTGAGTCTGTCTCACAAAATTCCACTGGAAAACTACATCCATTGGTGAGCCAGGTTGCAACACTTAACTGGATAGGCACAGGTAATATATCACAATCTCCTCATGAGACACCATATCCCTAAGATTCTAATGCCAAATAAGTCAGAAACCACAAGGATTATTGCAGGTCAGTGTATGTCAAAATCTGATTCTAAGAGTTAACACAAGGGATCAGAAGTGAAAACCTCTTTCTTTGACTATTTGGGCAGATAGACAAGAAGTGTATCTTCC
This sequence comes from Pipistrellus kuhlii, assembly GCF_014108245.1. Lineage (NCBI taxonomy): Eukaryota > Metazoa > Chordata > Mammalia > Chiroptera > Vespertilionidae > Pipistrellus > Pipistrellus kuhlii. Next base: position 155,799,729 of record NW_023425404.1, read on the forward strand.
TTGGGTGATATGGATAATTAGATGAGAGGTGACAAATTCTTTTGAGCCAAACTCAAATGTAGGAACACAGCTTACACCCAAATAACTGTTTAAATATGGATTCCCCCTCAGTTTGATAAATGCTTTGATTAAGCAGCATTGTGCGTTGGTCTTGCTGTACATGATCCTTACTGTCAAGCCAAAACAGGTTTTGTAATATATTGGTGATGAAAACTTTTCAGATTTGAAACATTAGTTCTATTTTTTATAAAATCTACCCTTACTTATTTCAATAGTGCTTAGTAGAATTCTAAGGAATGAATGATAATGGTATTGATATCAGCAGCTCTTCTGAAAACAACTCTAAAGGTAAAGTAAAATTATAGTTATAATGTCTTTTGAAATTGTCATTACAATGTTCATAACCTTATAGTATATGTGACCCCTATTTTGACACATAGTTAAATGCTTGTGTAGGGGACTTAAAAGGGGGTGTTTAATATAGACATAGATGTCCTACAAGTGTTTACAAGGAGAGAAGAAGAAAAACAAATACCTAGAAATTCACCTTCCCACTCAGATGCCTGACCTCCAAAAGGAAACACCGAGGGCACAGAAGAGTTTAAGTGGTCCCAGCAGAGTTTAGAGAAAAGTTTCTTCTTAGTCTGTGAAGTAGAGCCCAAGGCTTCAAACTTTTGTCCTTGGCTTCCAGACATTTTCCCAGTAGGGTTTTCTAATATTACAACTTTTTAAAGCCAAAAGGTGAGGAAGAAAGTCATATATTTTAATGTTATTTTTTCTTATCTTTGTAATGATCTCCCTGAGAAGGGGAATTTAAATTCATGATGCCCTTCAAGTGCAAAATTTAACATTTATTGTAACTGAGGAATCCCATTTGTCTTACATCCAATGCCATTTCCTATAGAAATGTGAAAGGGTTGGTTGCTCCCAGACAAGAAGAATAGAAAATAGATTTCACAGATGTGCTGTGATCCCTCTGGTGCTACCAGACTATGCTTATACAGAGGGCTAGTTAGACCCTCTAGCATGTCTTTTAACCTGAGGGCTGTGCTAACCATTCTGACCTGACAGGAGAGGGCCATCACTTAGGGCTGCCCCTTTTCATTGTATAACTCTCAAAGAAGAAAAGACAAATCTAGAGTTGAAGTGAGAGTGTATTTGCCTATATTTAAAATTATTCATAGCTGTGAGACAATTGAAAAGAACAATGGACAGGAGGAATACTTGTATTTCTTTTTGTTTTTCAAGAGTGCAGACTATGGAATTCTTATGCCTAAGATGCCTCCTTTGCTCATTCTCCTTTGGGGGTTCTTTCTCAGCTCCTCCATCCTGTAAATTTTGCAGTGCATTGGGTTTCAGAGCTCTTTCATCTTTTCTCGTTTCCTCACTCCCCCCGCTCAGTGTTTCTTGGCTTGCAACACCTTTAAACTAACAACTCCCAAATTTGTGTTTCCATCCCAGATCTCTTTTCTCAATGCCAACAGCCCAACTAAAATCACCAGTTGGATATCTGACTGGCATTGAAACTAAACACTTCCAAAATGGAACACCTGGTTTCCTTGTGCAAATCAGGTCTTTTCTCATGTCAGTAAATCTGTATCAACATTCTTTTATTATTCAGACCAACAATTTTGGGGTTATCTTGATTTCTTTCTCTTTTACTCTATATCTAATTCATCAGAAAATTCAATTGGTTGAATTAAAATATGCAGAATTGTCCCTTTATCTCCAATAACCTGATCTAAGCCCAACATCATTTCTAGGCTGGCAGTAGTCTCCATGGCAATCATCTGTAAGTAGTCTTCCTGTTTTTGCCCCTTTAACTAACTGTCTAATCTGCATACACAGAAACTAGATGGATGATATTAAAACTCACTCAGAGTAAAAGTTGAAGGCTTTAACCTTCTCAGCAAGATTCTATATTATACTACCCATTACTTCTTTTTCTCATAACCTCTCTGATATCATCTTTGACCATTGTGCTCATTGCTACATTCTTGGTATCTGGAACAGAGCCTGATGCATAATAGTTGCCTATAAGTATTGGTGGAATGCATAAATTCTTCACTCAAAATAGAAAGTGATAAACTAAGCATGGAATGCTTAAACTCATGAAGTCATTTAGAAGTAGGAACTGCTCCTAAAGATCATCTGGTTCACTTCTTCATCTTACAGGTTAAAAACAGAGTCTTTGAAAGCTCAAGTGATTTGCCAAAGGTCACATGATTAGTCAATAGAGACAATCTGCTCCTGTTCCACATTAATTCCTTTCTCAAGAATTTTTGTACTTACTTGGACTTTAAGCTATTATTTTTCAAACTTTCCTTCATTCCTATATTCGGCATTCTGATCTTCCCACATGATTTTAGCAGTTTAGCATGGTGATTAACAACACATTCCAGAGCCAGTCTCCCTGAATTCATTTTGCATGAGGTTGAGCAAAATTTTGCTGTCCCCAAAATATGGCTCTTCTGATATTGATTTTAAGCTGGTAATTAAGGGAAATACAGACTCAGGAAGAACTTTTTTTAAAAATATATTTTATTGATTTTTTACAGAGAGGAAAGGAGAGGGATAGAGAGTTAAAAATATTGATGAGAAACATCGATCAGCTGCCTCTTGCACACCTCCTACTGGGGATGTGCCCGCAACCCAGGTACATGCCCTTGACCAGACTTGAACCTGGGACCTTTCAGTTCACAGGCTAAAGTTCTATCCACTGAGCCAAACCTGTTTTGGCAAGGAAAAACTTTTGACCCTTCCTCTTTATTGCCTAAAAGAAATTTAGATAGAGAACATGCTCCCGGAAGGGAGATATATGTCATCACAGATAATCACAGTTTAATATGGATTAGTGAGTGGTAGACAGGGAGGAACCCAACGAGGCCTGCTTGATCAAAGTCCTCTCTGTGTCACATTGAGAAATATGGCCCAACAAACATTTGTTTACTAAGCACTTGTTTTTCTATATTCATGCGAATTGCCTTATTTCCTTTGAAGACCCAAACTTCAACATTTTTCTTTTCCTTAACTCCAGAATAGCATATAGGCCTTAATTGTCATAGCAATTAAATTTGGTTGTTTTCTCTTGTTAATCTGTCTCTTGTAAATTTGGTTATTAGCCCAGACAGAAGAAATTAAAAAAGTGGGAAGAAAATTAATTTTTTGACCTCTACACAGACTACCCTGCTTACTATGTGACCTTAAACAAACATATCTTCTAAAAGAATTAAAAAGGCAATCTATAGTTGCTATGGAAAATAGAATGTAGTTTCCTTAAAAAATTAAAAATACATCAAACGTATGATCCAGCATTCCAGCTTTTGATATTAATCCAAAAGAATTAAAGTCAGTATAACAAAGTGATATCTGTACTCCCCATATTTATAACAGCATTATTCACAATGGCCAAGATGTAAAAAAAACCTAAATATCTATCAACAGATGAATGGATGAAGAAATTGTGTTACATGCATAAAATGGAATATCATTTGATACCTTATTTATTTTTAAAATATGTTTTTATTGATTTTAGAGAGAGAAGAAGAAAGAAGGAGAGAGAAAGAGAGAAACATTGATGTGAGAAGCATTGATTAGTCACCTCCATAAGCACCCCAACCAGGAAACAAACCTGCAACGTGGGCATGCGTTTTGACTAGGAATCAAACCAGTAACCCTTCAGTGCAGGGGATGATGCCCAACCAACTGAGCCACACCAGCCAGGACTCAGTTTTTTTGTTTGTTTGTTTGTTTTAAAGGAAATACTTCAATATGCAACAAGATGGGTAACCCTGGAGAACATTATGCTAAGTGAAATAAGCCAGTCATCGAAGGGCAAATATTACATGATCCCACTGATATCCAATATCTAAATGACTAAATCTATGAAAGCAGAGACTAGAATGGTGATTGCTAGGGACTGGGGAAATGGGGGAATAAGGAATTTTTGTTCATGGGTTAAAATTTCAGTTATACAAGGTGAGTAGTTTCTAGATATCTGCTGTATAATACTATGCCTTATAGTTAACAATACTACAATATATTGTACATTTAAAAATTTGTAATAGGGTAGATCTCATGTTAAATGTTATTTCTACAATAAAAAAATAGAAAATACATTTAGGATATGATGAAGCAGATTGTTTAACACTGTCAATCATCAAATTATGGAATTATATCCCAAAGGATATGTGAAAATGCCATCATTTAAACCATTTGAAACCTGACTGAAGAAAAGCACACAAACACGCAAAGTTGACCTTGTTCTTTTTCCCTACATGGATGACAAGACTACACAAACAGGACCTAAGACAGGGGTGGATTCCACAGACATTCTCCAGACCGCCCACTAGTGTGAGGAAGAAAGAAGATAGGGCTGGAATTGATGACTCACATCAGGATGACTTGCTCAGCATGTTCCTGGCTCAGTTACAACTTCCTGAAGTCACCTTACTCTCAGAAGTTTCCAGAGAATACAGGAGGTCCTTCTCCATTCCACCCTACATTTGGAATTAGCCTGTGTTTTGTTTTGTTTTGTTTTGTATCAGAAACAATTGGTGTAGAAGACCAGACCACACAATCTATAAAGGGCAGACAGAACCTTAGACCAGGGGTCAGCAAACTATAACTCAAGGGTTAAATCTGGCCCACAGCCTATTTCTCTAAATAAAGTTTTATTGGAACACATCCAAGGCCACTCATTTGCATAGTGTCTATGGCTGCTTTTACAGTAAAAGGGAAGAGTTGAGTAGTAGAAACAACTCATGGGTGACAAAGCCTAAGATAATTATTATCTGGCCTTTTATAGGCTCGACCCTTGCCTTTGACTAATAATTAATAATTCAAGCATTTCCAGGGGGAAAAATGTAAAATTATTGCTTTCTTCACATATTTTAAGTTGTGGAATAGGAAAACAAGTAATTTGAATAGAATATGAGAATTTTTTATTAATCTAGTCTAAGATAGAACATGCCAGAGCATGGAGCACACATCTGTGACACTAAAGTAGTATTATGATTAATAATAAAAGCACTATCTCTGACCACTTCACTCAGTCAGTTGGAATATCCTCCCATGAACCGAAAGGTTGTGGGTTAGATTTCAGATCAGGACACATATCTAGGCTGAGGGTTTGATGTGTGTGCGGGAGGCAACTGATCAATTTTTCTCTTACATCGATGTCTCTCTCTCTCTCTCTCTCTCTTCTCTCTCTCTCTCTCTCTCTTTCAATAACTATATCCTTGGGTGATGATTTAAAAAAAATAAAATAATGAAAGCACTAGGATCACAAAGGCCTGAATGTGAATCCCGGATTTGCTTTTTACCACCCGTGTAACCTTTGCCAAGTTACTTAATATTACCCAGCTCCTAGGGCTTATGAGAGGAGTAAATGAATTACTTCATGTAAAGCACTTAGTACAGTACCTGGTATATTAGTATTAGGTCTAGTAATAATTAATGTCGTTTTCTAATACTTTTTTAAATCGTATTTATTTTTTTTTTTATTTATTTTTTTTTTTACAATTCAATAAAAAAATTTATTTAAATAAACAAATATGTATACCACAAACCCTAATTTTTAGCTTTTATAAAATTACATCAATGGATGTCCTCAATACAAAACTCCATGTAATTCGTCTGAGTGTATCTGCAGGTTGATTCATGAAAGTAGATTTGTTGATCAGTATGAAGTTTTAAGCTCCAATAGGAAACATTAAGTAGCCCATCAATAAGCATACACCAATACCTACTCCTATTCACACCTTGACTAATATTGAATATTATCAATTATTTTAACTTTTTGCTAATCTCACAGGCAAAATAGGTGTACAATGTACCTTTTAAAAATATATATTTTATTGATATTTTACAGAGAGGAAGGGAGAGGGACAGAGAGTTAGAAACATCGATCAGCTGCCTTCTGCACACTCTCCACTGGGTATGTGCCCACAACCAAGGTACATGCCCCTGACTAAAATCGAACCCGGGACCCTTCAGTATGCAGGCTGACACTCTATCCACTGAGCCAAACCGGCCAGGGCAGTACAGTGTACTTTGATCATCACTGGTAAGAATCAGTATCTTTCCCCAGTAGTATTGGAAATTGCATTTCTTCAGCTGTGACCCACCTTCTCACTCTTCTTATGAGCAGTAAGAGCTCTTTCTATAGCAAGCATAGTTTTCTTTGGTCTCATTGCTCTCCTAAGATCACCAGACTTATAACAATAAAGTGTTTTTGTCATAACAAAGGAAACCTACCTTTGTGCTGCAGTGGCAGGGGGTCCCTATCTGGTCCTTTAAAACTAGTCTCACATTATCCACGGAGAAAGGGAAAGGAAACGGGGCTCTGAATAAACCATACGCCTTGTTTTACACTCTTTGGGGACCACAGTCTTATCTCCTTCCAGGAGCCTTTATCACCTGGTGCTTGCAGTGGTTTTAAATGAGATTTGTCAGAAGCTTTAGGAGTCAAGCAGCGTGTATTAGGCTTCTATGTTCATTCTTAACTCATCCTCCAGCTATTAATTGCAGATCAGTCAGAGAAAAGGAAAAGCTTTAATCAACAATATAGTTGCCGTTGTTTTCTACTACTTGTGCCCAACGCTCAGGAAGCATTTTAATCCCTCTGTGGTAAAATTCTTGTAATTTTGATGCAAAAAATTCGGTCAATGCATTTTTGAGGCATTCTTCATTATTAAATTTTTTTCCAAGAAGAAAGTTTTGCAAAGAACGAAACAAATGGTAATCGGAAGGGGCAATATCAGGAGAATATACAGGTTGAGGGAGAACTTCCAATTCCAACTGGCGCAGTTTTTCAGCAGTGATTCTTGCAGTATGCGGTCCTGCGTTATCATGGTGAAGAATTACGCCCTTCCGATTAATCAGCGCGGGTTCTTTTTCTCTTAAAGCTTGGGCTAACCTTTCCAATTGGGCACTATACACTGCACTTGCAATGGTTTGGTTAGATGGTAAAAGTTCATAATGAAGAATTCCTTTAAAATTCCACCAAACACACATCACTTTTTTCGCATGCAAGTAAGGTTTTGGCGTGGGCTGCGGAGCCTCATTTTTGTCCAACCATTGAGGCCGCCTTTTCAAATTAACATACAGCACCCATTGTTCATCTCCGGTAACAATTTGCTCTAAAAACGGCAAACGGTTTTGACGAGAGAGGAGCGAACTGCAACTTGTGACTCTTTGATTACGGTTGTTGTCTTGTCGGTCAACTCATGAGGAACCCATTTTCCAAACTTTTGGACTTTGCCAAGTGCACGCAATTGATTGGAAATTGTTTTTTGTGAACAATTTAAAGTTGTCGCAAGCTCTTGTGGGTAATTTGAGGATTTTGCACCAAAAGAGCTTGAAGAGCTTCTTGATCAAAATTGGGCACACGGCCTCGACCACTCTTGTCATCTAACGAAAAATTTCCCTCGCGAAATTTCTCAAACCAACGCTGGCATTTTCTGGCGCTAACTGCATCTTGACCAAGAGCACTACAGATGTTTTTTGCAGCCTCACTTGCTTTTCTTCCTAATTGGAACTCTGTAAAGCATGCAGTGCCGAATATGCTCTTCATCCGCCATCTTCTTAGCCCTAGTTTTGCAACAAAAACCAAACCAAACACAAACTTTTTCAAGCAAAACTTGTTAATTGCACTTCACACGTTCTGTAGATACCACGTGTTTGAAGGTTATGTCAATACAAGTCAACGCCAAGCAAGATTTTAAACGAATGTTTAAAAACGACATTAATTATTACTAGACCCGATATGTGCTAAAAACAAAACTACCTAGTTTTATGATTACTATATAATCAAAAATTAAACTTAACAAGATTGAAGATGAAGATGATGAAATACAAAAATTAAGCGTTACCTGCACAATCTTCTCTGGCATCTCCACAGAGAAGGCCATCATTCTCAGGACTTCTGGTTGAGTTCCCATCTGCCACCACACAGTGGAGGATCACTAAACCTTCAAGTTCAAAACAGAACGAAAATAAACATGAAGATTTGAATATTTCCTCAAAGTAAAATACTCTATCAAAATTATGACCCTTTTATAAAAATAACAAGCCTGTGGCTTCCATTTGCAATTCATTATCCCACAGGAAGGGATGTGTACACAAGCCAGCATCTCCTTCTTTTAAGCTAACAGTGCAGAAGACAGAATTCTCAAACCAGCATAACTATGCACCATAAGTAAGGAAACTTGACCATAATTTGTGATAGAAACTTATCATACAAACAGAAAATAGAGTTCTTAGCCACTGGATGAATTAATAAATGAGTTTCCAGTGAGAATGGATGATAAACAATATGGCAACTTACTTTCTCCATTCCACAGAGACCAAATGTTTCTTAAGTATTAACTACTGAGTTCCTTCCTCTTGGAAAGATATGACCTAGACATGCAATTTGTAGGAATTATTTTAAAACTTTGTTTACATAAAACAAATTGATAATTGTTGAAGCTGGGTGGTGGGTATATAAAGAGTCACTGTGTTGTCCGCTCTACTTTTATATATATTTGAAAATTTCTAAAATAAGAACTTGGGAGGGTTTCTAGTAAAGATGGCAGTGTAGATAAATGTGGTACTTGCATCCTCTCACAATCACATAAAAAATACAACTGAACTACAAAACAACAATCATTCAGAACTATCTGAAATCTAGTTGAACAGAAGTCCTATAACTAAGGATACAAAGAAGCCATATTAAGAATGGTGGGAAGGGGGGGGGGGGAATGAATGGCAGGGGGACCAGGGCATAAAATGAGCTAGTCCCACTCACACATGTGGTGGATAAAAAATGAGAAGGATATCTCAGCTATGGTGTTACTTCTTAAGGAGCAAGGGTCTAGCTGCACAACCAGACTCCCAGCCCAGGGTTTTAGTGCTGGGAAAAGAAGTACTCATAATTCTGGCTGTAAAAAACAGTAGGGAGCCAAAACTGGTTTGGCTCAGTGGATAGAGCTTCGGCCTGTGGACTGAAAGGTACCGGGTTTGATTCCAGTCAAGGGCATGTACCTTGGTTGCGAGCACATCCCCAGCAAGGGGTGTGCAAGAGGCAGCTGATCGATTCTCATCGATGTTTCTAACTCTCTATCCCTCTCTCTTCCTCTCTGTAAAAAAATCAATACTATATATATATTTTTAAAAAAGGACAAATGCTATAGTGCCCCAAATACCATATAATTTAAAAACAAACAAACAAGCAATCAAAAAAACAAAAAAACAGTTGGGACTGTGGCTGAGTGAGAAGGCATTCCTCTTAAAGGGCCTACCCATGAACTTACTCAGACTTACTCACTCTGAGCTGCAGGTACAGCAACTTGAAAGGAACCAGGGATATACTGTGATGAAATGAGTTGTCTGGCATCTAGGTGTTGGCAAAGGCCATTGCTCCTTTTTTGAGACACTCCCCACCCCACAGAGCCAGTAGATGGGGGCCATATCTGAGTCTCCAGCAAACTGACTATCACTAGTCACCCGTCCTTGTAATTCCGAGACCCTGTCCCACCAACTTTTGGGCAAACCCAAGTATTTCTAATGGATTTTCCATATAAATGGCCTATCTTGGCTCATTCTTTGGATTCTTAAGAGATTTTTAAATCTCTCAAACAAGCAACAACATCTGACCGCAGCACACCTTGTACCTCTCTCTAAGTAGCCCCAGGCCTGGCCTAGTAGCATCCAGTCTTAGTTCTCAGCTTAATCTCTCCTGAGCACCTCCAAGCCCAGCACAAATAACATCCACTGCAGATCACTCAGTAGCTTGTGCCAGTTAGCCTCAGGCAGAACAGATGGTTGCTGACCTTGGCCTATACCTTCCGGAAGGCCCTGGAGCCAGCACACCCAGTGGACAACTTCAGATCACATCTGGCCTGGTGGGATTGGCCTAAAAGGGCAGTCCGAAATCCCTCGAGGGGTCCCAGATTGGAGAGAGAGCAGGCTGGGCTGAGGGACACTCCTGGCCCCAATTGTGCACTGGTGGGGTCCCTCAGTCTGGTCTATACCTTTTCACAATCCGGCACCCCTTGGGGGATATTGGAGAGCCAGTTTCAGCCTGATCCCATGGGCCAGGCTGAGGGACCTCACTGCTGAACAAATTCGTGCCCCAGGCCTCCAGTTTTGTTATAATGGCCAAAAGTGGCTAGAGAGAGAATTTCTACTTTGCACACTCTGAGACTTGAAATAAATTGTAGTTTATCTAGGAAATAGTAAATGGGTATTAGATTTATGTCTCTGGAACTCTTAAAGAGAAGGCAAAGCAACAGGATCTACATTTGGGAGTCATGGAAAAGAAACTGGTATTTCATGCCATGGAAGTGGGATACTCAGAAAGATCTATGTGAGAATGGAAATATGATTAAGGACAGAATCCTGAAGAACATAAATAAAATAGAGGAGTAGAAAGAGAAACATCTTCAAGTGACTGAGAAGAAGAAGCCACAGAAGTAAAAAGAGAGATTTTTCCTAAAAGAATTTGATCAACAGTGCAAAAAAGATTGATGGAGAATTACAGATAAGAGCTGAAACACAACCATAAAGCACCAGTAATATGTTGCTAGAGAAACAATAGTGGCATGAAGAGGATGCAAATAATTATAGATTATGCTTCAAAGATGTGAAACTGAAGAAGGGAGCGAGAAGACTAGTCAATATATTGATATATAGGAAAACGGTTTTTCTTGTTGTTTCAAATGCGAGAGAAAATGGACAAAAATAAGACAAAGGGATAGAAGAAAGGCCTAGGATGAATTACCAGTAGATGCAGAAAACCTTGGAAAGTTTAGCAGAAAGGCAAGGACTCTCCTCTAATTACTGAAGTCCTCTCTTATCCATAGGAGATGTTCCAAGGCCCCCTGTGAATGCCTGAAACCTCAGATAGTACCAAGCCCTCTATTTTTTATGTTTTCTCATATATATATAACATCTAATTTAGATAGGTACAGTAAGAGATCAATGAAAATAACTGAAAATAAAACAGCTATCACAATATACTGTAATAAAAGTTATATGGCGTTATTAAGTAAAATGAGGCTTACTTGAACACTGCCATATCTGGTCAGTCCATTTAATAATTGAGACAGCTACTAAGTGAACAATGGGTGGGAAGGATGCGCAGTGTGGACACGCTACCCGAGGGGATGCACTGCTCCAGGCAGGATAAAGAAGGAGAGCAAGAGATGTGATCATGCTACCAGAATGGCAAGCAATGAAAAGTCTTTAGAGAATAGAGCTTAAATGTATTTTATATTTTGGATACCTCACCCCATTGTTCAAAGAAATCCAATTCTAGTTTAAAATAAATGGGCACCATCCAATGGGTTTCTCAATTTGCACACTATTGATATTTGGGCTGGCTAAGTCTTCGTTGCAGGAGGCTGTGCATTGTGGGGTTCTTAGCAGTGTCTGTGGCTTTTACCCTCTAAATGCCAGTAGCACCTCTCCTTTCACTCCTAAGTTGTCACAGCAAAAAATGTCTCCATACGTTGCCAAATATCCCTGGCAAGAAAATGTTTGTGGTTGAGAACAACTATAATTCTTCCCTAATTCTTTCAGTACTTTTTATTTTTTTATTGATTTTTCACAGAGAGGAAGGGAGAGGGATAGAGAGCTAGAAACCTCGATGAGAGAGAAACATTGACCAGTTGCCTCTTGCACACTCCCTATTGGGGATGTGCCCGCAACCAAGGTACATGCCCTTGATGGGAATCGAACCTAGAACCTTTTAGTCCACAGACTGATGCTCTATCCACTGAGCCAAACCGGTTTTGGCTCTTTCAGTACTTTTTAATCCAATATATAGCTTTCATTTTGCATCTACTGCTTTAAGTCAATTGCACATAATCAAAGTCTTAAATTTTGACTTCTTAGGGAAAGTACCGTTACTGTGGAAAGATCACCAAACTCATTATAATTCACTATAAAATTTTGAGCTCATTAACAAACTATCCTGACCTTTTCCTCAAGAAAAATTAAAATCATAGGTTCTCTGCCCTTCCCATAATCTAATAAATGTAAATAAAATAAAAATACAGTAACATAGTTTGTAAAGGAACATAATACACTATTATAATAATCATTATCTTTATCAGAGAAGGTATAGATTACATTTTAGAGAAAATATGGTACATAGATATGAAAAACATTAGATTTTCATTTAAGAGAGTCACTAATTATATATTTCAAAATTAGTAAGAATATTAGAGGCATTAAGATCTTTTACCCACTAACTTTCAACTTCCATAAAATCATTTCTTGGGAGAAGTAACCTCTCCCACCTTTATTATTTCAGTACAGAGACTTCACTCTCTTCAAAAGCATTCAATTTCAGTGAGACCATTCCTCCATTCTGTCAATCACATTCATTCATTCAAAAATTTATTAAACAGCTATTTCTAAAGCTTTACAAAGGCATCTTGATATTGACTAGGTTTTTGCCTTCCTGTAATTTTACTCTGCAACATTAGAATCACTTAAAATAAGTGCAATATCTCTTTTTCTTTTTCCATGACAGATCATATATTTGAAACCAGCTATCAAGTTTTCTTGAAAGAATTTCTTTTCTTCAGGCTAAATGCCCTACTTCCTTTAACTGTATTTTACCTGACATCATCAAGACCTTCATAAACTTTGTCACTGTCTCCTAAGTGCAAGGTCAGAATAAGTGTCATTTCACCTGATCTGGCAAAGACAGCATAGATGGGGCACTAAGCCTTCACATTGTGGGCACCAAATTTCTAATAATGTAGCCCCAAGGAGTCAGCTTTTTTGGGTTGCTCCATTAAATACTTGGGGTTCATTTGGGTTATATTAAAATGAAGTTAGATTGTTTTTGTACTGCTGGGAAGCACTGTATTAATGGGATTATTTGTTCTGTTTTGTGTCATTTTAGTTTTTTTCCTAAAAATAAGATTTTATACTTGGCCCTTTTAGATGTTATTGTGTTAGATTTCACTATCATTCAATATTTTACAATCTTTTTGCTTTCTTATTATTTCATTCGTTCTTACCTCCCTGCTTCACATGACATGAAGAATTTCTCAAATGCATTAAAGTAAAGAAACAATAAAATAAAATAATGTTAGATTAGCTTGTTTGCTAAGTGATTAAAAATGGAGTCCCTATTTCCAGGGTTACTTTTTAAATATTAACTCCACTCATAAGATTAAAGACAAAAAGGAAAAGAAACCCTTTTCTCCTTTAGTGAGTCAAAGCTCCATTTACTAGTACTGTTATGCACTTTGAGATTCTCAAATTAAAAATTACTGAATGTATTAAAGTATTATCCCTGTCAGCCAGCATGGGGGATGAAGTCATTGAGAACAATACAGGCATTGAAAGAGACACAGCATGACAAGGAGCATGACCCACTGTCTCAAAGTTACTGCTGATGCTGAGGTAAGTCGTATACCAGCTGGGTCAACTATTTAAAAACATCAAATGTGACCAACCTAAACAGTCATGTACGTTGTATTTGCCTCATCTCTGAGCCGAATTTTCCATTCTTAGAGCCAAGAGTATTATAACCAGGAAGAGGCAAAAGTAGGTTTACAGTTGTTTATATGGCAAATAATACAATAATTCATAAATAATGATACAAGAATAAACTATAAACCTACTTTTGCCCAACTCTGTATTTCAAAAATAAATATAACATTATCACAAAGTGTCAGTTAATCTATATTCTGATAATTTGGGACATCATTTTTATATCCTCACATCTATTTGTGTCTAATAAACCCATGATTTCTTATCAATCTTATTTTAGGATTTGAACCTCACTCCACCCCCCATTAGAAAATCTAACTGTAAATTAAAGGATAATGTATTAAGCTATGAATATAAGCAGAAGTTGGAAGAGTCTTTCATAGTCAAACACATTTTCATTTATTTTAAAGGGAAGAAGATTAATGGTACAAGGATATGTTTCAACAAATGAAAATGGATTTGAATCTTGATGTACCTTTTAATTATGAGCTTTATGATTATGATTAAGTTATTCAATTTCAGAGTTCCCACCCATAAACTGAGGCTCACAATATATAACTGACACATTAAAGATTTAGCTAGGTGCTTAAAGGAATGAAAAAAAATAAATTATGAATTGGTAAGCCTGGTAATGTCTGGCACATGGTAGTTACTCAACAAAATAGCAGCTATAGAAGATCTGAAGTAAAAAAAGAATTCTAATAACTCTGATAAAACATTCTCTCTCTCATAAATAGCTATTGAAAAATTTCTACATTTATGGTGTAATTTGCCTTCTGTATAAAACACATTTATGAAATAAACTAGATAAGATAAATATACCGCCGAAACAAGTTTGGCTCAGTGGTAGAGCGTCGGTCTATGGACTGAAATGTCCCAGATTCAATTCCAGTCAGGGGCATGTATGTGGTTGTGGGCACATCCCCGGTAAGGGATGTGCAAGAGGCAGCTGGTCGATGTTTCTCTCTCATCAACGTTTCTAACTCTCTATCTCTCTCCCTTCCTCTCTGTAAAAAATCAATAAAATATATTTTTTTAAAAAAAGATAAATATACCTACATTAGAGGCTGAATGCATGAAGATTTGTGCAAGAATGGGCCTTCCTTCCCCTGGCTGCCTACACTGCCTTCACTCTGGCCAGAGCCATCTTTTCACTCAGAACACCTGTGTCATCACCATGGCAACAATGTAAGCATCACCATGGCAACAATGTAAGCACCCCACCCCTGCCCTTGGCTCTTTGGTGCAGGTGCATGCAAATTAAACTGCCATCTTTGTTGGATTAATTTGCATAGTCACTCCTGATTGGCTGATGAGTATTACAATGTATGGTCAATTTGCATTTTATTCTTTTGTTATTGTAGATATACAGTACACACTAAGCAGTGTGCTTATATGTATGTACTCAGTGAGGCAAAACCATTTGTTGGTCTTTCCTCATTCTGTTTCTTTCCAGTGTTTTTTGTTTTTGTTTTTTAAAGAGATTTGAAGTGCCTCAACTGATTGGTAGAACTATGGTGTCTTCTACATGTGTGGTTCTCTGTACTCTTAATACAGTTTTGCCAGTGACTCAGCACACTGCTTATACCAGATGAGATTACTGATTCAGTTAGTTGTTTAAGTGATTCAGTGACACAAATATAATAGACTAGAGGCCCTATGCACAAAATTCATGCAAGAGTAGGTCTTCTCAGTCCTGGCTGCCTCAGCCCTCACTGCCTTGGCTTTATCCAGAAGGTCCTCTAGAGAGTCATTCTGCTGTTCGGCTGTTCAGTCAATATGCATATTATGCTTTTATTATTATTATAGATAAAGTCAGATCTTAGATGATATTATTTCAAAACCCAGTTTATTATAAATTGTCTTTCTGGCTTTGGAAAAATAGAGTTAATAAAGTTTTTAAAGTTTAAAATCAACATTCTGGGAAATTTTCACACTATATCTTTATTGTCAAGAATAAAAACAGAACCTTGAGTATGCAGTATAGATTTAGAGCGTTTTCCAAATTCAAAAAGAGATCCCATCTAACATGAAGCTGAGAAAATATCCAGGGATAGAAATGATGTTTAACATTGGGCTATGGTTGGCTAAGAAAAAAACTGTGAAATAGGTGAATTTGATATTGGTGTTCTTCTCCATTTTCCCCCCTGTAATTATCATTTTTATTGACCTCCCATAATCCAGCATCCTTATAGTACTTCAATATTCCCCCAAATAGAACATAATACTTTAATATTACCATTTCTAAATGTATTTGATTTTAAAACAGACCTGCAAAGGAAAAAAATAACTTTACTAAAAGAGATACATGAGAATCAAGTGTCCCAACCTGAGTCTTTTAAAAAGCAGAGACTGAGAAACAGATTAAGAGATTATCACTTTAGCTGAAACTGGTTTGGCTCAGTGGATAGAGCATCAGCCTGTGGACTGAAAGGTCCCAGGTTCGATTCCAGTCAAGGGCATGTACCTTGTTTCGCGGGCACATTCCCAATAGGGGGTATGCAGGAGGCGGCTGATCGATGTCTCTCTCATTGATGTTTCTAACTCTCTATCCCTCTCCCTTTCTCTCTGTAAAAAATCAATAAAATGTATTTTTTAAAAAAGAGATTATCACTTTATTTGAGAGATACAAGTTCTGGGCTGTGAGAATGAGAGAAGAAATAAACTAAAAAGAAGGAGGCAAAGCAAAGCAATTTGTATACAAAGTGAAACCCAGAGACACAAATTTGCTCAGACGACATGTTCACCCATGCAGGAGCTAGGCTAAGTATTCCAAAGGAACTGTGTCTTCAATGAGTCCACAGGAAAAGAATGAAGGAAGAATTTGTCTGTTCCAATCACTTTCATCATTCATTTTCTATTTGACAAAATGTCCCCCACAGAATACTAATTTCCTTAATTTCTGGTCCCTTGGTGAGTGAGAGCCAGAACTCATGTTTTGGGAGATAATGTTGTACAAAAAAAGGGGTGACCTGGTATGGGTAGGGAGCAGAGTAAAAGACAAAGAAGATACTTGAGGGGGTTTGAAGAGGTGCACAATGTTTGTGTCCTGGTACAGTGAAGGATATCAGGACATCTTATGGAGAGCCATGTTCTAGGACAGGGAAGGATTTTTCCAAGATCTCTCAAATTGTGGCACCCAGAGAACAGCCTAATCTGTGAAACTGAGAGATAGGTTTTTAGATTTACAGGACCAGGAAGGGAAGCAGAGATGAGGGCAAAGAAATAAGAAGAAGGTCTTCGTAAACAGTTTATGTCCATTCAAACTTAGGAAAGCAAAATATGAACTCTTTTCTCCCCCAATGTAAAATTCTATTCCAAACAGTAGAAACAATACCTTGCTGTTTAAGATGGAGAATGATGGATCACACTTTTTCTTAACTCATCAAAGTACTCCACATTCATATTTTTAAAGCCCGGAGAGGAAAGTAATTTAACAACCTGTCGTATATAAACTGACTCATATATCTGAAAACTGTCAACACTCCTTTGCCAGTAAATCATGCTCTTTTTTTTCACCATGATTGTTATTAAATCTGTGACAACATTGACTAAATGAATGAGACCCCATAATAACCTATAGCTAGTTTCTTAGTAATCATCATTGTCAAAACTTGACTTTTTGATTCCTATTCCTTTATGACAGGATCAGTCAGACATTGTAATACTGTACTTTAAATGAGAAGCTCCATGTGTCACTGAATTTCCACAATAGTTCAGAGAGAGGAAGCAAAAAAGAGCCAAGAAAAAGAACAATTTGATCCCAGGGAGGATTATCCAAGTGCAAAGTGAGGAGGAAGAGTGCAGTTGGCCTTTGGATCTAGAGATAACACAGCCTTTGACCCCTGAGGAAGGAGCCATCAGACTTTAATAGTGGTACAGAAGAGAACATAGAGTTTGAAGTAGCTTTTTAATCAACCTGAAAACCATACACAAACCCACCCAGAATTTAGGTTTGTAAACTTAGGTTAATCAACCCAACTTAGCATTAATCATTATTATCTTTATTAATGAAATCATTGCGGAGATCAGAAATAAATAAATAAATAAATAAATAAATAAATAAATGAATGTCAGGTAGTATTGTTAAAGTACCAGGTATACAAGAAATAAATTCTCTTGGAATTACAAAAAGAGGCAATGTGTTAAGTGAAGAAATCATAGGGAAATGTTTCATAGAAGATGGGAACTAAACAGTAGTAAAGGCAATGACATATTATAGAAATGAGTTTGGTATGTTTGGGACACAATGAGTTAAGCTGTCCAGCTGGAACAAAAAAAATCTAACAAACAAGAATTTTTTTAAAAGAGACTTCTTGATGTGTATGGTAGGAACATGAAAGAATTCAATTGATATTCTTGTGTAACCTATGAAAGCAAGACTCATTAAGAAATGGTCACACCACATATTTCCAGTTGGAGCTTTGTAATGTCTTTTCACCACATTCTGAAAGATAGATTCCCAATTAAGGATCTGAGTAGTCTAGAAACCCATTCAATAAGTATTTAATAGTGGTGAATGCTGTTGAATAGAAATTATTGTAGTAAGAAAGAATGGGGTGTGTTTCCTTTGGTATGCTTTGCTAAGGCAAATGAGAAACATAGCTTATTATTCTTTTCTGTAGTTTTAACTGGAATATAAATCACACTTCCAGTCACTCTTTTTACCCTAAATTACAGGATGATTGTGATTTAGTTTTTGCCCTAGTTAGTTTAGCTCAGTGGCTAGAGCATTGGCCTGTCGACTGAAGGGTCCCAGGTTCAATTCCAGTCAAGGGCACATGCCTGGATTGCTGGCTCAATCCCTGGTAGGAGATGTGCAAGAAGTGGCCAGTCGATGATTCTCTCTCATCATTGATGTTTCTATCTCTCTCCCCTTCTCCCTTCCACTCTGAAATCACACACACACACACACACACACACACACACACACACACACATTTTTTTTAAGAGTATAGTTTTAAAAGCAAAAACTGAGCCTGTTGCATAGGATCAGTACTATATCCCAAGATAAGGATCATGAGAAGGCATGTTCACTGTATCCAGTTTTGAAGGGGAAATCTCAAGTAATTTTATTTTCATTTTTCAAAAATTCTTTACCATTTGTTTCCCAGGTCTACAAGTTCCCTACCTTTTTGTTCCTTCCCAGAGAAATCTACTGAAAATTTCTTAGTATGAAATTTTACCAACCAACCTCCAAAGCATTTCCAAAGTACAGTAACATCATCCTGAGTCCTTAGACACATAAGAATCATTGGTAGTTATTTGGTCCACCTCTGTCTCACCTAGGAATCACCTCTGTACAACTTCCTGTAGTGTCATTCAGACCACAAACTTGTCCAGGCATGGGGAGCTCACCACCTCCCAAGTCAGCAGTTCCCATTGTTTCAAAGTTCTACTTAGAAGGAAATTCTGCCTAAATTAAGACAAGAGCTCTGCTTCCTGGAATTAATAAATATCACCATTCATCTCCAGGACTCTTTTCATTCCTGCAAAACTGCATATCTAGACCCACTAAACAGTAACTCCCCAATCCCTCCTCTCCTGGCTCCTGGCAACCACCTTTCTACTTTCTGTTCTCTATGATTTTGCTTTTGTCTTTTTTTAATATAATGCTATTCAATCTTATAAAATATCCATGGACTCAGATTTGAACACATATATACTGAGGATTTATTATGTCATAGGTACTGTGCTAGATCCTAAAATTTTAATCAGTTAACTTATTTCTTTATATTTTTCAGCCATATGTTTTAGCTAGTTGATTGTCCAATCTCTTGTAGGATCTTTAAAATACATATATAATAAACTTTATTTTTATAGACAGGTTTTCCCCATTATCCAAAAGTATAATATTCCTATGAAACCTTTAGTAAGCTAAAATGGCATGAAGTAAAGAAGCAATTACCTCAGAACAAACACATCTTGCTAACGGATGCACAAAAGAAGCAGAAATAAAACTCAGATGCTCACAGACACAGTAAAATGTTACTGCCGCTTGATGCTGAGATGCTGAGGGTAGTTCCTGGGTAAGAGTGTTGGCAAGGTTGTGGAGAAAAAGGAACCCTCGTGCACTGCTGGTGGGAATGCAGACTGGTGCAACCACTGTGGAGAACAGTGTGGAGTTTCCTCAAAAAACTGAAAATGGAACTCCCATTTGACCCAGTAATCCCACTCCTAGGAATATATCCCAAGAAACTAGAAACACCAATCAGAAAGGATATATGCACCCCTATGTTCATAGCAGCACAATTTACAATAGTTAGAATCTGGAAACAGCCTAGGTGCCCGTCAGCAGATGATTGGATCAAAAAACCATGGTACATCTACACAATGGAATACTATGCTGCCATAAAAAAGAAATAATTCTCATCATTTGCAGCAACCTGGATAGAACTAGAGAACATCCTGCTGAGTAAAATAAGCCAGTCAATGAAAGAGAAATACCACATGGCCTCACTCATTTATGGATATTAAAAAACACTATAAACTGCCGAAACCAGTTTGGCTCAATGGATAGAGCGTCTGCTTGGGGACTGAAGGGTCCCAGGTTCGATTCCGGTCAAGGGCATGTACCTTGGTTGCGGGCATATCCCCAGTAAGGGGTGTGCAAGAGGCAGCTGATCGATGACCCTCTCTCATCGATGTTTCTAACTCTCTCTCTCCCTTCCTCTCTGTACAAAAATCAATAAAATATATTTAAAAAAATAAATAAAAATAAATAAATAAAAAACACTATAAACTGACAAACCAAAAGATAGATATAAAGACAGTAAAGCAACAAGCAGACTGTAAAATTACAGTGGGGAGAGTAGGGAGATCTGGGGGAGATAAGAGATCAACCGAAGGACTTGTATACATGCATATAACTACAACCAATGGACACAAAACTCTGGGGAGGGAGGGTATGTATGGGAGGGGGGGGGCAATGTTAAAATATGTACACAGATAATAATTTAATAAATAAAAAAATAGAAAAAAAAGAAGCGTAGGGGGCACTCTTAGTGCTCAGAGTGCTCACTGCCTCTATCATGGCTGGCTACAAAACAAATACTGAAAGCTACTTTCTGTTTTCACAAAAATGAAAATTTTCTTAGGATTTCTTTCACTTAGTAAAACCCAGTACTAAAGTAGGTCTTTTGTAAAAGTGGAGTAGTGTAAAGTGAACTTTTGAAAGGCAAGGGAGACCTGTAGATTTAGATTTATAGGAAACTGCTAAGTATACAGCATCCCCATAGTATACTCTCACTCACTCCCATTTCCTGAACGTTATCATTTTGCATTATTGAGGTACATTTATCAATACTAAGAATCAACATTGGTCCATTAATATCCACTAAAGCCAAGGCTTTATTCTGATTTCACCAACTTTCCATTAATGTTCTAATTCTGTGTCAAGATTCTTAGCAGCCTCTGGTCTGTGACAGGTTCTCAGCTCCACCTTTGAGAGGGGCAGTATCAAAAAAAAAAAAAAAAAAATATATATATATATATATATATATATATATATATATATATATATATATATATCACTTGCAATTATTCTGTTTTTCCTTCTCTTGGAAACTCTTCAAAGAGTTATATTTATAGGAACATATTAACTGGACTTCAGTGGGTCTGGGGAGAGGCCTGATAACCTTTACTCTTTACATTCCATGGAAGAACAATCAGATTTGGAGTCCAAAATAGTTCACATCTCCATGGGGGGGGGGGGGGGGGGAGGCAGGGAGGAGCTCTAATTCACACGTGGTACCATAAACTTGTCTCTCTTAGGTTAACAGTCTCAGAGTCTCCTAGATGTTCTACTTGTTCCTTCTCCTTCCTAACCCACTTATGATTTGTCATTATATCCTATCAACTCTTGCTTAGAAATATTTATTGAGTTTATTCCTTTCTCTTCATTGCCTGGTCCAGACTTTCTGGGCTAGTTAACAGTAGCTTTCTCTTTACTTGCCTCTTATTGTATTAGTTTCTCTTTTTCTGATCTACTCTGCACACTATAACCAGTATTTAAACCACTGCATACTCTTCATTATTTCCCTACTGAAAAATGCCGCAATAGCTACCCAGTACCCATTAGTATTTGTACTCCCAAGAAGAGGTCCTCTGGCATGACTTAGAGGTCCTCTGACATAACAGTACTAAATTAAGTAAGGCTAACTGAATTAATACACCCATGATTTTCCAAAGAGGGAAGGAAATGTTACATTAGTAACTCAACCAACTCAGTAAAATTGAAATAAGGCAATAAAGCTGAACACAAACATTGTTCAATTTTTGTCACTGTTTTGGAATTAATGTTTCTAATCTATAGGTCAGATAAATAATATAGTACATATTCTCAAAAACAATGTGAAGAATAAGTAAAAGTATTTCATGACTATTTGACTTAGCCCTGCTGATAAGCGAAGTAGGTTATTACCTAATTGATGTGACCTAATATTAAATGCCCCATATCTGTCAACCATCTAAAAGTTATCTTATTTCTTTGAATTTTAGCAATTAGAAATTCATTTGAGCTACCAAGATTCTCTTTTCAAGATACAAATATGCCTGGGAAAGCTAGCAGCCATTACAGTATGAAGCATACCCATTTCAAGCAAATTGCTTTCCTCTTAAGTTGTAGTCTGAAGTACTCCTGACTGGGCTTCAGATTCTTTGTGGACCCAGGGATCCGTCAGAGCAATTTGGAAGTGCATCACGATCATGGCTTCAGCCTAAACTGCATGCAGCCCTGATTCTGGCTTGTCTGGCCCCTCCTGGAAAGACACTGATCCTTAGGGAGATGCTTACGAGCATGGTTTATGGATATTCATGTCTATATCCTGGCATGAGCTGACTACAATGAAACGGTGAGAAAAAACAAGATGAGGTTTTCCCTCCAGGCTCTCTGTGGACTTAAGGGGCACAGGAGTACTGGGGTGAATAACCTCCACAGAGATGAGGCAGTGCCAGAGGCTTGCGCCCCTGGGAGAGACATAAGTATCCTCTGTCCTTTGCATCTTCCATTTGGGCGCAGGCATTGGCAGGCCAAGCTTCAGCATGCCTGCAGTATTGGGCTCTCCCAGAATTATTTGGGCCTTTCCACACCACGAAAGAGCATCATGCAATGGCAAAAACTGATTTGTAACAGTTGTTAATATGCAAGTGTGGCCTATGAAACATGAGGTTTTTGAAGAGAAAAAACACATGCAAAAACTTGATGCTCTTTTAAGTCAAAATCACGTCTGAAGAGGCAAATCCTAAAATCTTTGGTGTTTGGGGCTTCATTTACATCATTTTTACAATGGGAATTTTACCTGCTGCCATTTTCTGCTTTATAACTTCAAAGCTAGATATTACAATCATGAATACATTTATGTTTTCTAGATTTAAATAAGAACTTGCAACTCTAGATTTTAATGAGAGCATATTTTTTACCTTAAAACACACTCTTTTTTAAAAAGAAAAGTTTCCCCCCTTTTTCATTGGTTATAATTTCAGTGCTAGTGTTATATAGCAAGTGGATTTGAGGAAGAAACTAAAAAAAAAAAATTACAGAGAATGACTCAATTTCTTTAAGATAAAAAACCTACTTTAAAGAAAGTTATTGCCCCTTTACCATACTTTTCAAAGAATCAAACATCTATGATTATCTCTGTATAACGTTTGCCTAAAACAGAGATCTCATTACATAGAAAATGGAAGTTAAGTGATATTGTAAAAAGATTTTC
The DNA here is from genome assembly GCF_014108245.1 of Pipistrellus kuhlii. Classification (NCBI taxonomy): domain Eukaryota; kingdom Metazoa; phylum Chordata; class Mammalia; order Chiroptera; family Vespertilionidae; genus Pipistrellus; species Pipistrellus kuhlii. Next base: position 155,822,939 of record NW_023425404.1, read on the forward strand.
TCTTAAATTTCCCAATAGAAATGTTGGTTACAGATCACTACAATGTCAGGTTGGTAAGAACTTTACTTTCATCTAAAGAAACTGCTTCATTTTGCAAATGAGAGAAACAAGGCCCAGAAATTTATAACTTGCAGGCATCTCCGAGTCACAGAATATCAGAGTAGAAACCAGGTCTTGTGCCTGCTCATTGCAGTTCTCAAGGTACTTTTCACTGCCACACACACACACACACACACACACTGGCTAGTGGATCACACAGTACTAGTACATTGCTCACATTCCGGAAACACTGATGCCAACAAATGACATTCTTTGGCATTTTGCAGCCAGTGGAGCTTTTAGGTGATCTAAAGATCCAGTTCAATTCCCTAAGTCAAATATTCAACAGGACAGTTGTACATTTAGGTTACTCCGAGTACACAATAACACTGGATTAGGGTTTTTCTGCTTTTTAATAGGTTTTGAGGAAAAAGATAAAGCACCGTGTGATAGTGAAGGGGGAAGAATGTCCATTACCTGGAATAACAACTTCTATCATAACATTTCGCCAGGCACATCATCCTAATTTAAGGCCAGAATTAGCTCATGCCTGGACCACAGCTGTGAGACAATCAGGACCCTGGCCTCCAGCACCTCTCCCCTACCCCGCTCCCACACTGCACCCCACTGACCGATTTACCTCTTTGAATCTTTGTTTGCATTATATCATTCCGTATTCAAGACCCATGATGGTGTGTGTTTAACTGTTTAGTGATTCATGTCCAAATATTTGAATGTAACTTTTTTTGGCTCTTTATAATCCATCTGTCTCTCGTAAATTCTACTTTCTGATATGCTGACTGACTGTCTCTCAGTAAAACAATCTTATTCCCATCACCAGCCCTTGTATATCATTGGCGTCCTTTTTCTACTATTTCAAATCCTACCCAAGCTTCAAGGCACCCACTCGTGTCCTCCACACAGCTGTTCCCCATTCCCCCACCCTTCACCGTTGATAGAGGTAGCTCTTCCTTCCCGGTTTAATGAATTTTTCTCTTATTGTGTCATATCTGTTAGTCTTGTATCCCCAATTCAATGTAACTTAATCTTTTAGAGCAGCAATCATGCCTTAGAAATTACATCTTGGAGTTTCTTGAGCCCTCATCCCACTCCCATTTCCATATACTCTAGCATAGGGGTGTCGAACTCAATCAGAGAAGGGGCCAAAATCTAAAATCCAGCCTAAATCGCGGGCCGAATGGTTTACTGAACAGTCATAAACTGTCATTGTGATGGAAACGCAGCGGAGTGCAGTGATGACAGTGCGGTGCGGGCCACATTGCAAGGCCTGGCAGGACGGATTTGGCCCGCGGGCCTTGTGTTTGACACATGTGCTAGCATCTTGCTGACTGTAGCCGAATCTCAGTAAATGCTGTGGGTGTTGGACAGTCCATATGAGTTGTAAGGAGAAAGTTCCACCTTCATCCAGAACTGGTATAGCATCAGCACTGGTTCTGGGCATAACTCTTGGAGCCACTGCTCTTCTCGGAGGCTCCACATCACTCCACCACTAACTTGTTCCTGCCTTCTTCCTTCTCTGCAGGATTTGTTAAATCAGTTCCTTCTCTCTAACCATGGTCTGTCCACTAAAGACAAGATCACAAACCTTTTCAGCCACCTCTCTTACTCCCAGGACACAGCCAAATGAAAGTTTCCATTTCTTTTCCCTCCGTAGAGAAATCACAGCCCTTCCTAGGCTGTAGACGCTTCAGCTGGAACTCTTCTCTCCCACATAAATGCCCCAATCCCAGGAGTCCCTGCCCCTCATCACAGCTAAGCCTGCAAAATACTAGTTTTTCTTCCCTCCACTTCCCCTCAAAATGACCGTGATGTGGATGGGATGCCCTGAAGTGGTAGGGGTTTCCTGCTACCTTATCGCATGGGAGGGCGAAGATAGCCAGGCCTCCAGCTGCTTACACACACACACACACACACACACACACACACACACACACCTGCACCTGCAGTTCCACGTCCCTGTCTGCCAGCACAACTCCCAAGGGGGTGGGGACAGCCTCCAGAGGTTTCTGGGAATCCTGCAACTCCGCCCACCTGCCTCTCCCTCTCTTCCCTCACACTACTGGACCACACCCAGTGGTCCTTAACCTAACAACTCCAATTAAACCTTCAAAATGAAGAAAACTTTTCCCTCCTGCAATTTCTCCTTAAAATAAAGAATATACAGTCACATGCTGCCTCAGGAGGATCGGCCAATGATGGACCACCTATAGGATTGTTGGTCCCCAAAGACTATCATGAAGCTGAAAAATTCCTATCAGCCAATGACTTTGTAGTCATCATGATGTCATAGAGCAACACATTACTCATGGGTGCATGGTGATGCTGACATAAGCATTCCTAGTCTGCTGCCAGTCTTATAAAAGTATAGCATATACAGTTATGTGCAGTACATATCACTTGATGATGATAAGTGACTGTTACTAGTTTATGTATTACCTATGCTGCATTTTTTATTGTTATTTCAGACTGCATCTTTCTATTCTACTCCTTAAAAACAGGTGTCCTATAAAAGAGTATGCTTTGTTACACTAGCAGCGGTATCATACATCTGGTGTTTACCAAGTGCCCTGATTGCATGGCTTTCTCTTGTGCTTGATTTAATTTCATGTTGCTTTGTACAGTTACACGTTGTATAGGCTTGGGACCTAGGAGGACGAGACTATACCTTCTTGCCCGGGTGTGCATTAGGCTATACCTTCTAAGTTAGTGTGAGTACACTCTATGATGGTCACTCAGCGGTGAAATACCCTAACAGCGCCTTAGAACACGCATCCCCGTCTAGCATTTCCTTTTCCTTTGCTTCCCTATATCAGCAATCTGATTCTGGTCTCAGAAGTTGTCTTTTCTCCTACAGCTCCCCCAGCTGCCCCAGCAAGAAACAGGTGTAAGAATTCAACTGGAGCTGACTGGGCCAGCTCCAGTCTCTCCAGGGGTAATCTCCCTCTCACCTCTGGCACACACACACACCAAGCAAAGACCCACCCACCTTGTCCTGCACTGCCAACCCACATCTTAAGCCAAGGAATTCTCTTTCCAACTACTCCCAGGATATCTTTCTCTTCGTCTTCCATGCTCCTGCTTTTCCTCCCACCAATTCTCACTCATGACCACGGTGCCCTCACCGGGCCCCCCTAGGTTTTGAGGGCAGCCTGCCTGGTCCTGCGCTCTGTGCTCACAGCTGCAGCACAAGCCGCTGGGCCCCGGGTCCCTCCCGCCCTCTCGCAGCCCTGCGCGCCCAGGGGCAGCCCCAGCAGGTGCCCCATCGCCAGCCCCTTCAAAAGTCGCACTCTCCCAGCGGTCCAAGTTCCCTGACCTGCCCCTGTCAGCCCCACAGCTCCCTGGGTCCAGGTGCCAGCTCCGATCAGAGGTCGCTCTCCCTGTGACTCAACCCCAGCTCCCCTCCTGGTCTCCTGCACCCGGTGCGGCCACTTACCCAGGGCCAGGAGCAGCGGCAGGGAGCCCGCGCCGCTGCCCGGGGCGGTCAGGTCCATCAAACCCGCGCTGCGGGGCGGGCAGCCCCTGGACGAGCCTCCCGCCTCCTTCTGAGCCTTTTTTCCAGGCCACACGGGCGTCCAAGGAGGTGCCTGGCAACTAATCCTGGGAGCCAGAAGGAAACGAAACTACTCCTCCGGCTGGAACCCTGGCTACAGGGCAGGCAAACACCCAGGGCGGCGGCCTCCGGATCCCTGAGTGTCGCTGGGAGGAGGGAGCCTCCTATTTATTTCTGCTCTTTCTGCACACACCCCACCAGCAGCGAGGCGCAGGAAGGCGAGGTGGTAGCCTCCAGGTCGTTCCCACCCAAATTGCCCCACACCCACACGTAAATTCATCTCGGGGCTGCCCTGGGGCCAGCTCAGCCGCTCCACCTGCTGGGTTGTTCCTGTCCCTCCGCCTGGGGGAGTAAACAGGTAGCCGGGGAGCAGGGAGGGAATGCACCGCAGGGGAGTCAGATGGGTCTGTCCTGCAAGGCCTGCAGGCAGCCCAGGGAGAAGCCTGCCCTCAACTCTCTGGGAGAAGCAGAGGTTCACATGTGCTCTGGAATTCTAACTTTCCCCCAGCCAATTGCTAGTCTCTTGGAGGTTACTGGAGCCAAGCACTACTGTGGTTAACCTCAGGCATTTGACAACTTACGAGCCCTCTATTTGCATGTATCCTTTGTTGGCTATCTGGGAGTTTGGACTCCTTTAGAAATGTCATTTATGTCTTTATTTATTCACTTATCCGTTGTACTTTTACTTATTTAATTTGTGCGCTCTATCGGATCTGCAAAAATAAAAAGAATGTTTTTTTGTTTTTTGTTTTTGCCTGTTTCTATTTCATCACGCCTCCTCTTTTAGGGAGAAGAAGAATCTGGTCCAAGCATTTTCTGAAACACAAAGGCATCCTCGTAGCTTTCAAAGACAGAAAGCAGCAAGCAGAATTACCTTTTGAGATTAATAAATTTCCCTCCAAAATAACTAAAGGGTACAGCTGTGTTCAGTCTGATGTATATTCCTCTTGCAAGATCAGTGTGTGGAAGGAAGCATGCCTCCTCAGTAGAGAACTTCTATTTCCTGGACATCCAAAAGGCCCATCTGTAAGCTGCATTTACATATGAAATGCAGTTCAGAGGTCTGGCCCTTCTGCCCCACTGTTTAAATTATACAAATTATGATGCATTTCCCCCCCCACCATTTTAGTGCCCCAAGCAACCCATATGTCCAGAGGAACAAAAATCAACAAAAATGTTAATTTTCAGAATCCCATGCTAGCCTCCACGTAGCAGTCTATAAAGTCTTGATAGAGAGGTTATGGGATAGACTATTAATGAACCCAGATAAAAGGAGAGGAGCACACTAAGCCTAGGATTTGGCACCATCTCCTTCCTCTTGCTTTCTGATATTCTCTCCTTCCCAGAGGATCAGGACCCTATGCATTTTTCACACTGCGATGACACCCTAGCCGGCAATAGCCATGCTGTTCTCCAACAGAGCATTATTTTATTTTTATTTTCCATTGACACTAGTGAACAATAAAGCACACCTAAGTTAAAAAACAAACAAACACACACACACACAAAAAAAACAAATCTTTATTCAGTATTGTAAAGTGCCAAAAGTTGGTGTAAGTATTTATCATTCATGCTATTCAAATGGTAAATTAACTTTTTCAGGCCACTAGAGTATGAAATAGTATAATTAGAACAAATAAATTAATAACCTTCCCTAAGGGTTTTATTTACTACCAGAAATAAAATAAGTACCCTGGAGAATATGCCTTCCAAATTTCCTGACACTGGAGGTTCAATATCTTCAAGGTCAAGAAACTTCCTCTCTCTCTCCTTCCCTCCCTCCTTCCTTTCCTTCTTTCCTATTCCTCCTCTCCTCCTCCTTCTTCTTCCTTCCCCCACCCCTCTCTTTTTCATTTATTCATAAGGGAAGGTAAATCTGGGATTAAATCATAAACTTTGGAAGAGTAGAATTGACCTCTGTGGGGCCTTATCCACACAATGAGGTGTGTCTCAATGCTTCACACTGTAAGGTGGGCGGTTGCTAAGAGAAGAATGTGTCAAAGCTACACTGGAATCACAAGGTAGAACTTGTATCCCCAGCCTAGGGATTGCTTGAATGATGTCTTGCGTGTTCCAACTTTAGGCAGGTAAAACCAGCCTTCTCAAATCTGGTATGAAGCTTAAGTGAATTCCTTTGGAGGGCCTGTAACCTCAGTCTTTTCTCTTCCTACACAGAGCAGTCTTCAGCAGGAACACCCTGCCCCACCCCTCTGGACAGGACAATATTTGGTTATTTGTGAGAACAACACAGACACATATGTGGTGATAGAAAGGAAAATGTTGAATGTAGTCGTTCTAGGTCAGACTGTGTTCTCCAAATTATTATTGTAAGATATTTGGTAGTATAGGAAGATTTCCTCTTGGTAATTTACATTATTTTATTTGATAAGAATGGATGAATGAAAAGAAATATGAATGATGAAAGACTCTTAAAACATGTTTTTACAGTAATGATAAATGTTATGCATTATAAATTATTAAAAAAAACAATAGTACAATATATGTGGAGAGCTCTCAAATACTCTATTTGAAATTATTGAATTATGTCTAAGGAAAAACCAGTGAAAAAAATCATTACTCAAAAGCTGTATTCAAGGGATTTTGTTTCACAATGTAGTTTTTCTCGGGAAGGGGGTCATTATTTTTTTCTTACCTATTTTATTGTACCTTCCTTTTCAGACTTTTAGGAATTTTTTTTTTTTTACATGTATGTCTCAATCCATTTGGCTTGCTATCTTATTTTTTTAAGTATCAGCTCAATACAAGTTTAATAAATCTCAGATATAATCTTTTCTGTAATATTATATCTGTTAGTTTCAGCTCATTCTTATGATATTTTTTCTTTGGCTATATTCATACATACTCCAAAAGATAATTTCTGAATTTTTTTTAAATGAGCTTTTGTTCTGGTGTGAGTTGTAGACTAAGTAGAAAAGCATTTAAATGATAACTTTAATGCTATGATATGACAAGACCCAAAACTTCCATATCTAATACACCTACCACAGTGGCTTTATCCTCTCCTACATGGTTCCAGATTCCCATCAAAAGACAATCCTCTGGGTGAGACAACAGAAGTGGAATATTATGTAAAATTGTTTTTGGAGTCTGCTCTGTCTGTTCAAATTGGAGCTGTGTTACAGAAAATCTGGATCACAAACTAGTGACATTTCTGATCCTCAGTTTTCTATCCATAATATGTGATGGGAATGATTTGCATGGCTTCATGATTTGCAATTATTCAGTGTATTGTAGTTATTATCTATATGTATAAAAGCCTAAGTGACTGAATGACCAAACAACCGGTTGCTATGATGTGCACTGAGCATGAGGGGGCAGATGCCCATTACAGGAGCTGCTCCTTGGGTCAGCACACTCCCACAGCAGGAGTGTAGCTCAGCTGACCAATGGGTGCCAGACACAGGGCACATGGCTGCCACCGCAGCCTGGAGACTGCAGCAGAGTGGCAGTGAGCCTACCAAGTGGAGGTGGCAGCAGGCACAATTGGGATGAGATGAGCAGAAGCAGCAGGCAGCATTGGACTGCTGGTTTCGGCCTAATCCCTACAGGCTATGCTGAGTGACCCTACCACAGATTGGTGCACTGGGCCTCTAGTATTATTATAAAAAGAGAGACTTGTTAGAGGTGGTTGCCATGGAGACTACTTCCAGCCTAGAGTAGATTTTGGGCTTAGACCAGGGTAATGGAAATGGAGGAATGATTCTCCATATATTTGAAATACAACCAATTGGATTTTCTGATGAATTGGATGTAGGTAAAAGAGAAAAAAGTCAAGATGACCTCAAGATTTTTGACCTGAATAACAAAAAGAATGTAGACACCATTTACTGACTTGAGTATATGAGTAAATATGGAAAAAGACCTGATTTGAGGGGTAATCAGGTCTTCCATTTTGGAAGTGTTAAGTTGAAATGTCAATTAGACATGCAGGTGGCCACATTAGTTGGAGGGTTAGCATTGAGAAAAGAGGTCTGTGCTCTAAACAAAAACTTGAAAATTGTTACCTTAAAGGTCTTTCAAGCCAGAAAATGCTAAGGGGGATAGGAGAATAAACAGGAGAACATCGAGGCCCAAAGCATTGCAAAATTGAGAGTTTGGAAAAGCTGAGAAAGAGGCAGCAAAGGAGAATGAGCAAAAAAGGTATTATAGGCATAAGAATTCCATAGACTGCACTCATTAAAAACAAAAAGAAATACAAGTATTCCTCCATTGTTCTTTTCATTTGCCTCCCAGCTATGAATAATTTTAAATATATGCAAATACACCCTCACTTCAACACTAGATTTATCTTTTCTTCCTTGAGAGTTATAGAATGAAAAGGGGCAGCCCTAAGTGATGGCCCTCTCCTGTCAGGTCAGAATGGTTAGCACAGTCCTCAGGTTAAAAGACATGCTAGAGGGTCTGACTAGCCCTTTGTACAAGCATAGTCTGGTAGCAAGAGAGAGGTGACAGCACATCTGTGAGATCTATTTTCCATTCTTCTTGTCTGGGAGCAACCAACCCTTTCACATTTCTATAGGAAATGGCATTGGATGTAAGACAAATGGGATTCCTCAGTTACAATAAATGTTAAATTTTGCACTTAAAGGGCATCATGAATTTACATTCCCCTTCTCAGGGAGATCATTACAAAGATAAGGAAAAAAATAACATTAAAAATATACGATTTTCTTTCTCACCTTTTGGCTTTAAAAAGTTGTAATATTACAAAACTCTACTGGGACGATACCTGAAAGCCAAGGACAGAAGTTTGAAGCCTTGGGCTCTACTTCACAGACTAAGAAGAAACTTTTCTCTAAACTCTGCTGGGACCACTTAAATTCTTCTATGCCCTCGGTGTTTCCTTTTGAAGGTCAGTCATCTGAGTGGGAAGGTGAATTTCTAGGTATTTATTTTTCTTCCTCTTTTCTTGTAAACATTTATGGGCTATCTTCCTCCATATTGAACACTCCCTTTTAAGTCCCCTACACAGACATTTAACTATGTGTCAAAATAGGGGTCACATATACTATGAGGTTATGAACATTGTAATGACAATTATAATATTTTACATTAGCCTTAGAGTTGTTTTCAGGAGAGCTGCTGATATTAATACCATTATAAATCATTATTTAGAATTCTACTAAGCACTATTGGAATAAGTAAGGGTAGATTTTATGAAAAATTTGAGTTTAGCTCAAGAGAATTTGTCACATCTCATCTAATTATCCATATCAGCCAAGGAAGATGCACTTCTTGTCTATCTGCTCAAGTAGTCAAAGAAAGAAGTTTTTACTTCTGATTCCTTATGCTAACTCTTAGAATCAGATTTTGAAATACACTGACCTGCAGTAATCCTTGTGGTTTCTTACTTATTTAGCATTAGAATCTTAGGGATATGGTGTCTCATGAAGAAATTGTGATATATTACCTGTGCCCATCCAGTAAGTGACTGTTGCAACCTGGCTCATCAATGGATGTATTGGGTCGGCAAATAAGTAATTGCGGGTTCCACACATATATGGCTTCAGTTGAATTTGCAGGTTTGCAGACGTAGTACAAATGTAAAACACATTTTGTTATTTGATAGTTGGCTATTCAGCTGTTAATCAGTAAAAAAAGTTTTTTGATCTGTTTTGTAGTTTTCGTTTGGCGTTCGTTGAAAAATGGAAAATCAAAAGGAACATTTTCGTCATATTTTGCTTTTTTATTTCCGCAAAGGGAAAAACGCATCGCAAGCTCATAAAAAGTTATGTGCTGTTTATGGTGACGAAGCCTTAAAAGAATGGCAGTGTCAAAATTGGTTTGCCAAATTTCGTTCTGGTGATTTTTCACTCAAAGATGAAAAATGCTCTGGTCGTCCAGTTGAAGTTGATGACGCCCTAATCAAAGCAATAATCAATTCGGACTGTCACAGTACAACACGTGAGATTGCAGAGAAGCTTCATGTATCACATACATGCATTGAAAATCACTTAAAACAACTTGGCTATGTTCAAAAACTTGATACATGGGTTCCTCACGAACTGAAAGAATCACAGTTAACGCAACGCATTAGCAGCTGCGATTTGCTAAAGAACCGTAATGAAAATGACCCATTTTTAAAATGACTGATAACTGGCAATGAAAAATGGGTTGTTTACAACAATATCAAGCAGAAAAGATCGTGGAGCAGGCCAGGTGAACCAACTCAAACAACATCAAAAGCTGATATTCATCAAAAGAAGGTTTTGTTATCAGTTTGGTGGGATTACAAAGGAATTGTCTACTTTGAACTCTTACCACCCAACCGAACGATCAATTCTGATGTCTACATTGAACAACTAACGAAATTAAACAATGCAGTTAAAGAAAAGTGGCCCGAATTGACAAATCGAAAAGGTGTTGTATTCCATCATGACAATGCAAGGCCACACACATCTTTGGTCACTCGGCAAAAATTAATGGAGCTTGGTTGGGATGTTTTGCCACATCCACCATATAGTCCTGACCTTGCACCATCTGATTACTTTTTGTTTCGATCTTTACAAAACTCCTTGAATGGTAAAAATTTCAATAATGATGATGATGTCAAATCGTACCTGATTCAGTTTTTTGCTAATAAAAACCAGAAGTTTTTTGAACGTGGGATTATGATGCTGCCTGAAAGATGGCAAAAGGTCATTGATCAAAATGGGCAATACATTACAGAATAAAGTTATTTAGTTCCATGAAAAAATTGTCTTTGATTTTCTTTAAAAAATCCGCAATTACTTAGCTGCCGACCCAATAGTTTTCCAGTGGAATTTTGTGAGACAGACTCACTCCCAGAAGCATGTTTTGGTTTTGTGGCATGTGGATTGGAAAAGAGGAAGGTGGGAGGACAAAAGATCAATTAATTCCACCATACCCAGAATCAAGGGAGACTTTAAGCCTGTGACATGTTCAAAACCATGCCATTCAATTCTCAAAAGAGAAACCCAATACATGGGACTAGTTTTACTTATGTCATATGATTAACTTTTTCTTCTTCTTGAGACACATTCCTGGAATGGAATGGTATAATTTTGCCATCCCCACCTATCTCATCAGGTCTCATGATAGGCAGAAAATGTTAGATTTCACAATTGTTCAATTTTCAAATGTGACCTTCATGAACTTTAAATGAAAGCACCTGGAATTGTGGGTGCATTTTCAAAGGAGAGATTTTGATCAGCCTTTAATTTCTAGAGAGAGAAAGAGAGGGTCTCTCTGGCTTTTGGGGGACAGTATGTGTGAGCTGTTTTCTTCCAGATTTCAAAATTCCATAGAGAAGTCACTGGATATTTTCTTCTTGATGACATGAAAATTTTTTTAAGTCTAAATAATTCTGTGAATATTTAAGAGCAAGATTATTTGGCAGAAAAGAGAGCTCTGTGGACTTATCAAAACAGGGCCTGGCACCATTTCCCTGGCACAGGTGCCTGTTGTTGGATGAAGTGAGACTGATCAAATCGCTGCATCCAGCAGCTGCTGGTCAAGGCACTCTTTGGAATTCTGGTATGTGTGATGTTTATGAGAATACTGGCTACCTTTAAGGGGGAACAGCTTATATATAAAGCCAGGTGTGTTTGCAAACTACAATAGAAAGGGCCTTTCTGAAACACAGCAAATCTACCATGAAGTGTTATTGCTTCTTAAATTCTTCTACTTGCCCTCCATTACCCAGCTGCAGGCCCACATCACATATGTCTACATGTTCAGCTGTGACTTTGTTTTCTCCTAGTCCTGGCATCTTTCTACTCTGATCCACTCTGCACTCTCCTACCTAAAACATGTATAAAACACTTCCCAGTTTAGCTTTTACATGCACCAGTGAATCTAATGCATAAGAACCTTTGTAAGCTTTCTCCTGCCATAATTTTCAGTGTAAACACTTCAGCCTACTGACAATTTGACATTTCTAACTTCTATTCACAGCCATGCTTGTCTGCCTTACTTCATGCCCCTTCCATTGTTTCCATTAAATTTGTCCCTTGCATAAGACTTGCATGTTCTTGACACTGAGCATTAGCTCTTGACGTTCTCCAAGCCTCAATGGCCTACTCCTAAGATTAATATATATATATATATATATACATTTTCCAGATAATTTTCTTTAATTAAAATATAAGACCTTTGAACTAATACAAGATTTCTTTTAGAATTGCCAAGATTTCCAAGATTCTAAAATTGATCCATTTTCTGAGGGCCTTATAGTCCAGGCACTCTGCTAGGAATTCCACGTGTATTTTCTTTGAGCCTCTGAACAAAGTAGATGTCATCATCTTCAGTTTGCAGGTGAGGAAACTCAGGCTCAGGCAGCTTACTTTGCTTTCCCAGACCTATGTGGTTAGAGAAAGGCAGAGCTGAAAATGAAACACTAAGTTCCTTCCTCTCAATCCACCATTCTTTCCACTGTTTCCAGTGGACCACGTCTGTTTATGCAGTTACCATGGTTGCTCTTGCTTGTTGTTTGCTTATTCTTGTCTTGAATTTGGTTTATTATGAGAGAGAGATAGGCTATTCCTTATTTCTTTGAAGTTTTCCAATGTCTATTGATAGGGCTCTGGCGATAGAAAGTACTTGATGAATGGAAATTGACTGGTCAATTTATTTGCCAAAACACACACAGATCTTTACCTTTGAGGCAATTTGCACTTATTTCTGCAGAAATATCTGGCATGGACCAGCAGTGAACATGGCTGGTAATTAAGCCACCAACCAAAACCAGGTCAGCCAGTTCCTCAGCAACATTCTGCTACCCACTAACACTGTGACCTGGCATGGCAGGCACTTACTGTGTGTAGATCATCAGAGCTCTTTGCGACTCCCCCCTGGTGGCTCTGAGCAATTATATGCGCTCATTACATAATATGAAGGAAGAAGTTTAGCAGTCCTTGCTAATAATAAAAGGATTGTTTGATGTCATTGGAGTGGCAGGTGCCCCACCAAAGCTAGTGTGAGAGGTCCTCCATTAGCTAACACTGTGGTCTTTCTGGCTGCACAGGTGTCTGACTCCTGCAAGCTGCTGGTCATGACATGAATATGGAAAGTCCGGCCCTGGGCTGGGCCTGACTAGTTAGCTGCTCTCTCTGGGTGTGAGCACATGTCTGCTGTGAATCCACACAGCCAGTTAGTATTTCTTTACTCTTCCTCTTGACAATGTTTATTTATTGAAACTTTCTATGATGAGAAAATTGTTGCATATTACTGTTCCAGGTGAATAATTAGGCAATCACCACCCTAAAGGTGAGACAAGAGGGTCAGGGCAGTGCAGGATTGAAATCCTGGATGTAAAGCTTTCAGAATCTCCCTCCTTCAGGGCATGAGCATCCTTCCAAGGGTCAAATGAGAGAAACCCCCATTCAGGAAGCATGACTCCTGGGGTCCTGGGTGGAAAGCAGATGATAGCTACCTGTAAACACCTGGCTTAATAGAGTGCTGAGTGGAGTGGTCAAGAGCATGGGCTGTGGGACAAGATGACCCTCGTTTGCTCTCCAGGCCTTCCCAGTACTAGCTGTGCAATTCTGGAAGGTGCCTTAGCCTCTCATGAATAAATAGGGGATTTGCTCATTAATAAGTAGGACATTAGGATGCTGTTTACTTATAAGAGTGTTATGAGAGTTAAATGCATTCATAAAAACAAAGTTTACATACCAGAATCTGGTTTTTAGTAAGTGCTTCGTAAGTGTTTAAATTAAAACAATTTTAAAAGGAAAAGTGCTCAAACCAGTTTTGCTCAGTGGATAGAGCATTGGCCTGAGGACTGAAGGGTCCCAGGTTTGATTCCAGTCAGGGGCATGTACCTTGGTTGTGGGCACATCCCCAGTTAGGTGGGTGTGTGTGCAAGAGGCAGCTGATTGATGAATCTCTCATTGATGTTTCTAACTCTCTATCCCTCTCTTTTCCTCTCTCTAAAAAATCAATAAAATATATTTTTTTTTAAAGGAAAAGAAAGGCACCTCTCTCTTTAATTCCATCAGCCCCATGGCTCTAATAATCTTCATGAAAAGAGTAACCTTTTCTCTTACCACAACTATGCTCTACCCTTTGAACAACACCAATGTCTCTGAGAGATAGAATGCTCATTAATCTAATTAAAATATGAAATGTTCCCACCACAGTTACCATTATACAATCTCTAGCGTTATTTTGGAGCCACAAAAGTGTAACTTTTATCCCAGTGTGGAGAGGAGAAAAGAGACAAGGGAGTATATTCCACAGAAAACCTGGCAGTAAAGATAAGAATATACTACTGCTTAGAAATGTGTTTTTAAGGTGCATGACTAATTGAACTTTTTCTTATTTTTTAGTTACCACCACACAGTCAAAGTGGAATGACTACTTCTCTCCATGCCCCAAGAAATATGAGCATTACTGCATCAATGGGAAATGTCACTTCGTGGGTGCCCTGCAGACACCCTCCTGCCTGTAAGTGGAGCCCTGAGCCTGCAGGCAAAGGGGAGCAGCATGGTGCTGGCCGGGGCTCTGCAGGACTGGAAAGTCTGAGCTAATCAAGCCTTCTGCCAGCACAGGGACCCTGGTCCTACCCCAGCCACTTGTTCAGGGGCTCCTTCCACAGCTGCTTATGGAGAAACTGACGCACATTGGAGGGTCCAGATTTGCTTGCAGGCAGGGCCATGTCCTATGCTGCCTTAGACAAGCAAGACTTGTTTCTCTCCAGTGTTAAGAATGCTTTCAATAGCTTAATTCACTTCCCATATGTTTCAAGTACAATGAACGTCTTCTTGCATTAGTTATATGGGCTGCCATTAATTTAAATATGAAGGAGTTTCTGCCCAATTACAAGTTGCATTTTCAGGTGTCATTTAAGTGTAAGAAAATTAGTCCAATTTATAGAGATTTGCAGAACTTGTTTAGTAAAGCAGGAAACTGAGGAAAAGTTCTTTTTCCAACTTTCAGGAGATTAAGAATCAATATTTAATTTTACTGGGATACAAGTAACATTTTGGCATAATGTAAATATTTATTTTCATCTACAGAAATGTCCTTCTAAAGTGCTTTACGTCATAGAGAAGCAAGATGATTTTTTTTAAATTTATCTTTATTTTTAAAAGTATTACAGATGTCCCTTTTTTTCCCTTTCCACCCCTTACGTGTCCCTCCCTGGCCTTTATCACACAATTGTCTGTGTCCATAAGTTATGCATATCCTAAATAATAAAAGGCTAATATGCAAATTGTCCCCTCCAATTGGGAGATTGACCAGGGGCAAGGTGGGCAGGCCAAATGCCTGTGGCCTTTCCCCCAGCCAGCCTCTCTCCTGATTGCCTCCACCATCAGGGATGTGGCCAATTGGCAAACCTGCTGCATCCCCTGACCCTGGCCAGCCCAGCTTGATGGGCCTGGTCCGGGCAGGCCAGCCAGACCCAACCTGTGCAAGAATTTGTGCACTGGGCCTCTAGGATGCACATAAATTCTCCTGTTATCACTCCTTCCCTACTCCTCCCCCTTTCCAACCCCTTCCAACCTCACCTCCTCTATGAAATTCATCAGTCTGTTCCATGCTTCTGTGTTTCTGGATCTATTTTGTTCATCAACTAAAGGATTATGGATTATTAAATTAAATAATATTAAAGGATTTTTTAAAGTATAATTTTGACCTATAATTCACAGAATGTTTATATTCTGTGTAGTTCCACTAGTATACATCTTTTTATTGTTGACAGTATACAGATGCCCCCCATTTCTGACCTCCTTTAGCTCAGCCCTGCCCCTCCTCCTGTGGCCTTCACCACACTTTTGTCTGTGTGCATGAGCTATGCATATATGTTAATTGGCTTCTTTTATCCAGTTCCCCTCTCACCACTCTTCCCTCTGATAAGTACTATCTGAGAACAGTGATTCCAAATTCTAGTTTAGTGGAAAGTTTGAAAGATGAACTTCCTCAAAATTTAATTATTTTTTAATTTAATTTAAGAAGTAAATATACATGCAATGTTATGTACATACATGGATAATTCTTAGAATGGAGTAAGTATTGTTAACGGTGTATGTTGGGAAAGATAGAGCTAACATTTTTATATGATTTTATCAATTTTAGAGAGAAGAAGGGACAGGGAAAGAGAGATGGGAACATTAATGATGAAACAGAATCATCCATAGACTACCTCCTGCACGCCCCGTGCTGGGGATTGAACTATCCACCGAGGCATGTGCCCTGACCATGCTCAACCACTGAGTAGCACGGACTGGGCAATAGAACTATATATATTTTTTTCTTGAATTGCTAACTGGAGAACATATTGAGTTTTAAAAATATAAATGCCCTTAACCTAAGTACATTTTTCTAACATTTATTGCTTTTTAATATTGCTGCTTTCTAAAATGAAAAATACAGTGCCTCCCTAAGATCAATACACACCTGCCCCTTCTGTCTGAGGTGAAAACTCATTTCTTTGGCTTCCAAAGCTCTTCTGATCCTGCTTTAACTTTCTAACCACATCTCCATGATAGAGTCAAATGTCCCTCTACAATCCTGCATTCCTTTGCCTGGTACATCACACAAGCTCTTCTCATAATCTGCAAAGCTCATTCTCACTGGTGTTTTACATGCAATTCAAACATCAGCTCTCCTGGACCCCTGCCATTAACTCTCTCTTCTCAGACACATTCAGATGTTGGCTAGATGCCCTTTCTCTTGAATCCAAAATAAACTCACTTCTAGGGAAGCTCTTTTCCCCTGGAGCATAAATGTTAGTTTATTTAAATGTCATTTCTGTGACTGCGAGTACCTAGAGGGCATGGCTTGTGGCTTTTACTTTTTGTTTTCCAGGGTCAAGCACCATGTCTAGATTTTAGTAGATGCTCAAGAAAAAGCTAGTGAATAAATGACTGAGTCCCTCTCTCATGATCTATCAAAAGCTCTGCTAAGTGTCAAAACCAAGGCCTTAATCTGAACCAGGAACACCTTCTTATTGGTAGAATGATACAGAATTAATGGGAGGTGGGAAAGCATAGGGAGCAAGACACAGATTTTGGAGTCAGATAGACCTATTGTAAGATTTTGTTTCCACCAATAATAAGCAGTTTTGACAATGGGTCAGTTACCTTTTCTGAGCATCAGGTTTGACATTTATAAAATGGGATGATAACAGCATCCTCTGAAGTGTTGAAAATGAAGCAAAATAAAGCAGTAAGTAAAAAAAAATACATATTATAGTAAGAGCACAGAGTAAATGTTTCATAAATTGTACCATGAGATGAGTGGGCGATATTGAACCTAGGCCTATCCTCTTAGGGGACTTGATGTAGCAAGAATTCAGGCAAAACTATCCTGCCTGTGGTGCCTATGCTATTTGGGGAACCAGAAATATCCTTTTGCTTGGGTTCATAGGAGTTTGTGGATTCCTGTTTTTACATAAATACCAGAGTGTGTTTTGAGTAACTCCAATCCTTCTATTAGTCTTTTCTGCATTTTCTTAGAATGGGGATGATTTTTTTTCCCCCCCAGATGCATACTTTTTGTTTATTTATGCAGAATACTTCATTAAAGTGGTATTACATGGAGACTTGGGCATTACTTTGGGAGCCAATTTCTGGTATTTGAATCCCATCCCCACTTACTCAATTTCTGTATAGCTCAGTTTCTCCACCTGTAAAATGGGTTAATAATGGCAGCTATCACAAGTGTTGTTCTAGAGATCAACTGAGTTAGTACACTAAATCTCTTAGAAAAGTGTTTCTTGGTTATTTCAGACCAGGGATCCCAACTATGACTGCAGAATCCTCAAGGGTCACAGGTATCTTTAAAAATTATTTTAAATTTTATTTTACTGATTTCTATTAAATAAAAACTAATTTATTCATTAATTCTGAATCCTTTGAATCATTGTCTCCCAGTGAAATGTCATCAATGTGTAGGTTATTTTTGGTTTGATGAGAAATGAAGTAACATAAGGGCCACTATGACTGGATAAGGTTTCACCTTCTAGCATGGCTCATTGGGTTATAACTTGCAGGAAGCACTTCTACTGAGAAATTCAACCAAAGTGTGGTTAAGCCACTGAACCCAGACCTTCTCATTACAGAAGCATTCTAAAAGAGCAGAAGTAATTGCAGTGTATCTTATAGGATAAGTTATTGTTTAAAAATTCCATATTTAGAAAATTTGTTAGAGAAACATTTAGGCTAATTGAAAGAGACTATATTTGTAAGATTTTAATTATAACCTTATAAAAAGACTCCTTAAAGAGTCTTTATCCCACATATGCAATCAACAGTGATTTTTCCCTAGCTCCAGTCTTAGGTGCAAGAGATTTTTGATATTTCAACATATTTCAAAGCTCTTTTCCTATAATTTTAATGTTGAAGTGAATATAACTAGTTTTTCTGCAGGAAGCAGTTTTCACTCATAGGTCCTGGGGTCCTTGTGCAGTAGATGGCATTAGGTGTCTTTCTCCTGTGCCTCACTTTCCAACTCATGGTTGTGACTGGGTAAGTATTTCTTCTATATAAGCTACAATATTGACATCAAAGGATCTCCTTATTTGTGAAATATAGGATTTATGGAAATTAACTGCCTTGGTTTTTGTCAAAAATACACTATAGGACAGTCTGACAATTAATCTTTTTTTTTTTTTTTTAAAGAAACTAAAAAACAAAGCAAACAGAACAAAATTAAATAAAATAAAGGGTTGAATACAAGTCTTTTTAAGAAGCCACATTTATTCTTTTGAGATTTAAATATTTAACTATATGACCAAAACTCTTGTTTTGAATGAGTCTGAGGAGAAAAGAAAAGAGAAAATATTTCTTAATTTAAAGATACTGATATTACTACATGCAATAAGGTAACGTTGGAGGTACATGTCCTTGATCAGAATTGAACCTAGACGCTATGGTACACAGCCTGAGGCTGTATCCACTGAGCCAAACTGGCTAGGGAAGGATATGACATTTCTTAGCCCCTCCAGCAGTGGACCTTGATTTTCCCTCCAGGAGTGAGGTGGAAAATCCCTAGATCACCTTCTTTGATTCTTATTACCCAAGTTACCAAGAACACTGTGAGTGGTGGCATACAGGGAGCTTAGCCAATAATAGGTCATAAAAGGAGTCTCCTCTGCAGCTCATGCACAGAGGCAGGACTGCTGTCTCAGGGGGCTGGCAGACCCCCTGTCTCTGTTCCAAGCCTGTGCAGCTAGCAGCTAGCACTGACAGGCCCTTCTGTCACCCCATCTGCACGGCTGGCCGGACCCCATCTAGGCACAAATGCATGCACCGGCCCTCTAGTTTTAATATATTCTGCTTATATGCTGTAATAAATTCATTAAAAATATTTATTAAGTAGTTGCTAAGTACCAAGTACCTTAGGTACTGGGGCTATATCAATGAATAAAATGGTTTAAAAAAAACCCTGTGACCTCATGGAGTTTATATTCCAGTGAATATAATTTTTTATAGCATGAAATTTATTTATTTATTTATTTATTTATTTATTTATATATGTATGTATGTATTCATCCATTCATTCCTCACTTGAGGATATTTTCCCACTGATTTTTAGAGAAAGGGGAAGACAGAGAGAAATATCAATGTGGGAGAAACACATCAATTAGTTGCCTCCTGCATGTGCCCTGACAAGAGAGGAGCCTGCAACCCAACTGAGGTATGTGTCCTTGACCAGAATCGAGCCTGGGACCCTTTGGTATGTAGACTGATGCTCTATCCACTGATCCAAACTGGCTAGGGATAGCATGAAATTTAAACAAGGCTTATCCAAGAAGGTATGTTACCCAGCAGACTTTGTCATCAGACTTTTACTAGTAACCTGTCCCCCTGTCTTGGAGAATGGAACTTAAGTTGGGCACTCACAGAAGTCAATATATGATGGGATCAGAAGATTTCTCTTGTCCCAAAATAATTTACTTATTTTAATAATGACTCTCAAGAGCAAGAAAGATTAACTATGTTTCTTCGGTGTAAAGATATTGGTTTATACTTTGGGGAATGTGTGTGTGTGTGTGTTGTGTGTGTGTGTGTGTGTATGTCTGTGTGTGCACACTAGAGTTGATGTGTATGGGTTCTGTATCTGGGCATCTGTTCTCCTTCAAAGAATCCTTCATGCTTCAAAGCATTTTTCTGCAAAGGAACTGATCCATGTGATCAGCATTGGCGGCTGAGAGATAACACTGGAACGATGTGCAATAGTCTGTTCTGCCTGTTTGCTAAAGCTGCTGTGCCTGGAAATGTGTATCTTACAATAATGTCTATTTGGCCCTTTGGTAAAGTCCTCCTTTCCCAGGACCTTGTCAGCCACTGCATTTGAAGCAGTCTGAAATTCTATATTAGAAATAAACTACATCACTCCAAAATGACTTCAGCAATTATATTCAAGAGATAAATTAAGAATATTTCTGCTATTAAAAAATTCAAAATGTGGATACACAGATATGTTTAAAGTCAGTACTTGTATTATAGGTAAATATTAGCCAAACATATTTTAAAATACATTTTTCTCAAATTTTATTATTCTTACTCATTTAATTTGTAAAACAAAACAAAAAAATTGTGCAACATAAGTACTTTAAGGGGTGTTTTCTTTTTGTCTTCTTCAGTTTGTTTAAAAGAAGTCAAACTTTTTCACAAACAGAACTAAGTGCTGCTTGCTATGGCAAGTGTAATTATTCTTGTAAGACATCTGCAGAACAAATAATACTTTGAGACTCTGTGATCCAAGCTGGATAACAATTTGTCATGTACTGGGTTTTAGGAAGAAGTGAAAGAGAACCATTAGCTGACTTGCTCTGTTAAACTTTTTATAAAGTACTGCAATGTATCAACTAATTTTAATAAAACCGTTTCTAGCATATCTTCTTTTTAACAACCTTGAAACATTTGTTTAGTCAGTGAACTGGAACTAACAATTCTAAAAAAATAATAATAAAAATTTTTTTTTAAAAAATCACTTATACGGTGTTTTTTGTTGTTTGTTTGTTTGGTTTTATTCCTAAAGTAAATTGAGTCTTGGGTACTGTACCTAATGCTCTGCATCCTAACTCCAACTGCACATCAAAGTGTCTGAGCTCAACCACACCAGTGCTCCTGATTATTCCATAGAAGAAATAGGGATGGGGGAATCTTTATTCAGATGGATCTGGATCTGGGCTTCCATCACAGGTCTGTCACTTACTCTGAGGCCCTGGGCAAGTTGCTTATCCCCTCCTCCATTCTCATAGAGGTGAGAATAAACAGTGTGGGCTGAGTGAATTAGATAAGATGATGCCAGAAATAAATGCTTAGCCAGCACATGAAACATTTTAAGGACTCTTAAGATAAGATTTCAATTAATATTAGTTTGTAGTGGTATCATCAATAATAGGAGTGATGATGATGATGATGATGGTGATGATAATGATGAGCATAATGTTCTCTAATCAGTCTTATGGAAAACAAGGAATTCATTTCTAAGTGAAGTCACTGCTCTGACACCATGGAAGTTCTCTGTATTTTTAGGGATTCATGATCCCTGTGGAAAGAATGTCTTTCTACTTTTTTCTGAGCAAGCCATGATGAGGTGAAGAATTCCAACTCAATGACAGGTCCTATAAGACTGCCTCACTTCTCTCCCTATATTCTTCCTCTCTCACTTCCAAACTCCTTCCTTGGAAGTACCCAATGCAAAAATTAAGGAAGAATGGATATTGAAGATAATCGAAGGCCTAATCACTTTTTAAATAATGCTAGCTCTTTCTGGAGGTGAAGTTGGACTTGGACACAACATCATTGGTTGTATTAGAAATAGGCTGGGCCAGAAATTAGGAAATACCAGCTCATATTTGTTATTCACTCCTCCTATTTTCTGCTCCTATTTCATCTCCTCCTATTTCATCTCCTCCTATTTCACTAAGGTGGTGTGCACGGAATGAGGAAAGGGGCATAGGCCTCATGTGGGCCCTTAGAATGTTCTGGCAGGCATTCACTGGTATCTAGGACTATTACTTCTAACCCACCTGTTCTGTGTTATGCTGACATTAGTTGCTGATTTCCAAGGCAGGTGACCTCATGGTCTTATCTTCTGGCCCAGACATGACCCCAGGAAGCAGTGATCATCCTGACCTTTGATCCACCAGGAAGACTCCTGTACGTGGACACCCATGGAGGTTCTGTTTTCCTGTTGGGTCCCAGAATGAAGCCCTGGGGCAGCGGCAAACCTCAAAAATATTACTTCTTTTTGCTTTAGTTAACAATAATTATTAATATTAATTAACTTAAGCATAAATACTATTTTCCAGATAATGTTCAATCCAAGAAGGGAATACCTAGTGTCTTAGGTTCCATGCACTTTATGAAACGTGATGAGTATTTGTGACAACTGTTTACTGAGTTCATGATACACAAATGAGGAAGTAGGAAACATGACACTGAAAAGAGGAGGAGCTCCAGAAAGGTAGGTTCCTGAGAGAATTATGGCTTTGGACAACTGAGCTTATTCTCACTGGGGTCCATTTGAGGAACCCTATAGTGTGCCTTTAAGAAATGTTCCACCAAGGTGTGAGTTAAATGGAGTTTTTATTCACAGGCTCCAGCCCTTCTTTGATTGGGGGTGACATTAAATCACCTGTACTTTCTGAATGCCCCGCTCACAGATAGAGCAATCCACCTCTATGTGGAGAAAGCCCTCAGACAGAGAAGCAGACAACAGGAAGCCCCTGAGGTGGAAGGAAGACTTTCTAACCGGTGGAACTGACCTCTGGCAGGGGTGATGGTGTGAGGATGTGACAGAGCAGAAGTCAGGGAGCAGAAGGAGGAGAGAGGAGAAGAGAGGAGGGGAAGTGGATGAATGCCCTGGGAGTATGAAGGCAAGCAGGTAAAATGGCTAGAATTTAGCTAATTTATCTCAGTATAACCAAACAGCACAGTTGTGTTTACTCAAGTCCTTCTTCCCTACCCCAATCCCACCCTCCCCCTCATCTCTCCCTTCTCTTTCTCCTTCCCTTCCTGTTCCTCTTCTTCTTATAATTAATTTTAATTTCAGTTTCAGCTATTGCCTCTCATAAAGTTTGAGAAATTAACTCAGTTATTTTTAAAGATCTCAGACTCAGCATTCCCACAAAATAAAGCAAGATTTCTATTTCTAAATGACTTCTCTCAGACTGCTTTTTTCTTCCCTCCCCTCCAATGCCAGCCTAAGCAAAGCAACCACCTGCCTTCAATAAATGTACACAAAATTACCCAATAGGTTGCCATGGAAACCAAACCAAAAGCGAATAGAAAGACAATGCTAAATATTAAGAGTTTGTTTGGCCTTAGTGACTGCTTTTTCAGATCTGAAATTCTTTGTTCTATGGCAATATGAACAACAGCTCCCTTTCAGAGGTACACCAGGTGAGTCCTAAAGCCATGCCTGACCTGTGTTGCTGTGCACTTTAGTGGTTTCATACTAACTCTTTTTCCCTCTTCCCTCTTGAAATTATAAAAGAGCAATTGCAAGTGGCAGCATGTACTGGTGGGAGTGGTGGACAGTACAAGGGATTTGAAGTCAGACAGAACTGGGGGTACAGCTCACCTTTGAGGTGGTATATTCCATTAGCATTTTGATATGGGAAACTTACTACATAAGGGTATCATGACAGTATGTATATTGAAAAGCTCTCATTTCATTAAAGATGAAGAGATGAAGAGAGCTTCAAGGACCAGTGAATTTTTATCTGCACTTCTTATAGATCATATCCAAATCTGAGACTTATTTTCTATTGATAAATATACATTGATTCGTGCCAGAGTTAAAATATTCTGTCATAAGTAATTCAGAGAGACAAGATTGCCCACCTATTTTCCATTGCTCAGAAACCTCTCAGAAAAAGGACTAAGAGACATTATTAGCAATGGTAATACTATCATGTCAATTAGTCAAGAGTTGTTTTCTGAGTTTCCAAGAAAGCAATTTTTACTGGAACTTAGAGAGGCCTTATGCAGTAAGTTTTGAATCAGAAATTGTGTGTTTGAGTTCAAACAATGGAATTCGTTAGCTAAGTGAATTGGGCAGCTACTTACACTTTTTTTTCTTTTTTAATTTTTTTAAAAATTTGTTTTTGTTATTACATTCACCTGTTGAGTCTTAATTTTCTAAACTCCATAGAATAAGTTATAAATGTCTAACTGTACTGTTGGGAGGGTGTTTTTTTGTTGTTTTTTTTTTAATTCTCAATACAAGCTAACATTCATGTAGCACATAGTATGTGCAAAGAATCGTTCTAATGCTTCACAGAGGACCTCATGGAGTCCTCCCAACAACCCCTCTGCACAGGCACTGGGTGTCATCCTGAACAGGAAGCTGAAGGACAGGAGGTGAATGTCTTGCTCAAGATCACACAGCTAGTTAAGTGATAAATCTAGGACCCCAACTCAGTAAATCTGGCTCTAGGCTGTTACCCATCACTAGAAAATAGTACTTATTTTTTAAGACTTACTAATGCCCTGAATTCTGTATTAAGCACTTTACAAAAAAATCTAACCTGTTCCTCATAAGAACTTTATGGCATATGTACTATTGCTGATCCTATTGTGCAGAGAAGGACATAGGTTTGGAATCTGAGTTCAAGGAGCTTGCCCAAGACCCCATGGTTCATAGATAGAAAATATTCCCTTTGCTTACAATAGTGTTCTTTCCCTTTCTTACTGTCCCCTGGCTAAATTCTCATTATTCTTCAAGTCTCATTTTAACTGTTGCTTCCTCTAGTAGTCTTCTCTGAAACTCTATATGCACTTTGCAAATGTGGTTTAAATTGGACAGAGAAAGTTTAAAAAAAAATCTTTCTGGGTCCCCAAATTTTTATAAGTAGAAAGAAAGAAGTATGAGAAAGCTACTTGGTAGAAAACATGTGATTTTATATAGAAAATGAAGGACATTTCAGGTAGTGGAAGCAAGAGATGTAGTGAGCACTGAAGAAGGGACCCGCTCCCCGGGTGTAGAATCACGTTCTAATCAGGGGCCATTCCTTTTCCCCATGCAGGGAAATCTACTATATACGCTCAGCTGGATTTCAAAATTGCTATGGAACACTGACTGCTGTGTTGTCCTCTTCCTTTTCTTTTAGAATAAAAGCGTCTTATGACTAATTTGTTTCCTTTTCTTCATTCCATGCCACGTGTAAAGAGCAAATTTCTCCTAAATTTAGAGGTCTCTGGATGAAGAGGAGGTGCCCCCAAGAGGCCACACTCCAGAATTTCACCCATATCTGAACAAGATAAAAGTTACTAAATATTATTTATTTTATTTTATTTTTTTTTTTATTTTAAATCAATCTTTATTATTCATATTGTTACAAAGGTTCCTCATTTCTTCCCCCCTCCACCAGGTTCCCACCCCAACCTCCGCCCCCTCCCCATCCACCATTGTCCTCATTTATAGGTGCAGTTTATGTTCAGTCTCTTCCTCCCTCTCCCTTTCCCCGATAGTAAATCCCTTTTCAGATAGTAAATCAGTTACTTAGCATTTTCTCATATCAATAATATCACCACATGCCCAATGATACATTTCACACAAAAGACATTTCCAAATAGGTCAACCAGTCTCATCCAGGCCCCACCCAAGGCACTCACAGATCAACACTCCAGCCCTATACTAACTCAACACATCCAGATCTAAGCCTTCATCACTTGATTTAGCAGACCCTCAAGTTCCCACAAAAGTTTCCAGCCATGTCTGAGAGGCAGCCGTGGGGCAGGGGCAGGCGAGAAGCGAGCTGTTCCGGGCCTGGCTGCTTCGGGCCTGGCCTCTGTTGCTCTGGTTCATTCCACAACCAGCTGCTCCGGGTCTGGTCATCACCGCTCCCGACCTAGTTGCTCTGGACCTGGCTGCTGCTGCTCCGGGCCTGGCCTCACCCGGCCCGGCTGCTCTGGCCGCTCCCAGACTGGCAGCTGCTGCTCCGGGCCCGGCCGCTTTGGGCCTGGCCGCTCCCAGCCTGGCAACCACTGCTCCGGGCCTGGCCACACCAGACCCGGCTGCTCCGGGCCTGGCCGCTCCTAGCCTGGCAGCCACTGCTCCGGGCCTGGCCGCACCAGACCCGGCTGCTCCGGGCCTGGCCGCTCCCAGCCTGGCAGCCGCTGCTCCGGGCCTGGCCGCTCCCAGCCTGGCAACCGCTGCTTTGGGCCTGGCCGCACCAGACCCGGCTGCTCTGGGCCTGGCTGCTCCCAGCCTGGCAGCTGCTGCTCCGGGCCTGGCCGCATCAGACCCGGCTGCTCTGGGCCCGGCTGCCCCGGGCCTGGCCACTCCGAGTCTGGCCGCTCCCAGCCTGGATGCTCCGGGCTTGGCTACTGCTGTTCTGGACCTGGCTGCTCCCAACCCGGCTGCTCTGGGCCCGGCTTCTCCGGATCCGGCCACTCCGGGTCTGGGTATTCCTGGACTGGCCACCCTGGGCTTGGCTGCCTCCGCCTCAGGCCTGGCTGCCACTGCCCCAGGTCTGGCTGCTCTCATAACATATTGAATCCTATTTTTGGAAAGGTCATAAGGAAGTCAGTGTATTTTGCATTGGGTGGAACAGAAATAATTGGGCCAAGAGAGTGTAGTGAGATAGAGTGAAACAAATTGCCTTACTATTTAGTGAATCCTTCCATCAATGGGTGGGATGTATTTCTCCATCTCTTGAATATGAGCTTAGCAATGTGATTTGCTTTTGGTAGTGGGACTCTAGAAAACATGATACAAGCAGAGGCTTGGAAAGTTCTTGTGCACTGGGGCTTTTTCTTTCCTGTTTTGGAATCTTCCATGTGAGGAAGCCTGGACTAGCTTCCTGTAGGGTGAAATTTCACAAAAAGATAGTCCCTGTCAAATTCTGATAACCTAGAGAATCCTGAAGAAAATGAAATGGTTGTTGTTTTATACCGTTAAGTGTTTTTTTGGTGGTTTGTAATGCAGCAAAACTTACTGATATTGGTTGGATTAACACAGATAGAGAGCAGGTAGAGAGGAGGAAGTTCCATTTCTACTTTCCAACAATATGGCATTAAAGGAGTTGCATTTGTTAAGATAATTTAGGGAAATATATGTGCTCTCATGGCTTCTCTAAACTGGATTTAACTAATAGACATGCAGGGTTTACAGTTGTTTGGATGGAAAAAGACATGCAGGTTATGATTATTACAATAGCTTTATTAACTCTGTGTATTGTGTACTCCGAACTCTAAACCTACTTTTGCCCCACCCTGTATATAGTACAAGCATACCCATCCAGAGGTACAGAGAGATGTATCTGTAATAATCAGTCCTTCTAGTGAGGATTACAGTCAAGAGACAAATTTAAGTGATATTCTGAATGAAGCAGTGAGAAACAACTTCATTCATTCAGTATTTTATTTTACTGGGTGCCTACTGTGTGTCATATGTGGGTAAAAGAAAACAATATGTGATTCCATTTGGATGCTGTCATTGCACCTTAAAAATGTGTTTTCTAAGGCATTTGCTATACTTGGTAATTCTAACTATAATCCTCAATAATTAGGAAGGAACTCAATAAAATTAAAATAAAGTATTACCTGGGCAGTAATTTAACAGTGAATTTGCTTCACTAAAGATTTCACATCCATCATTTTTTAATTGACACTCAAACATTGTGAGCTCTTTGGAAGACAGTTGTCAATAAAATAAATGTTATATCTTGCTAATTTTAAATGTACTAATAAATGATTTTGTACTTCATTATGCTCTCCTGCTTTTCTGGTTGAGGAGACATTACAGGTGTTTTTTTATTTTGCCTTAAAGTCTTATTTTTTTCTTTCTTATATAGAATTCTTACTTTATTTCTACTGAAAGAGCTCATTAAGAATTAAGCAAAAGTAATTAATTAAATTATTCTTAAAATTTCTTCATATTTAGAGTCTGATTCATATAAATCACTTTAAAAATAAACTCTATTTTTATAACAAATATTTATAGAGAAGTTGTGAAGATACTACAGAGGAGTCTCATATACTCCCACACTCAGTTTCTCCTATTATTACATCTTGTATTAATACTAGAGGCACCATACATGGAATTCATGAAAGGGTAGGCCTTCTCAGTCCCAACTGCCAGGGACCCTTGTGGCCCCAGCTGCCTCACAGCCCTGCCCTCCTGCTCCCACCCACACCCACCTTGGTCTGGCACTGCCTGAGTCCACCACCACACATCCCCAGTTCCTTGGTCCCTTGGAGCCTCCCAATAGATCACCCCTCAGAGAATAGCCTGGGCCTCCCTCTTTGGGGCTATCATGGGGCAAGGGCAGGCCTCTCAACCAATCGCATCACACCTGCCTTTGCTGGCCTGGCGCCAGAGTGTGTCACAGTGTGGTTATCTGGACGGTCCTTTTGCGGTTCTGTCATTTGGTCGATTTGCATATTATGTTTTTATTATTATAGATGGTGCAATTGTTATAATTATTGAACCTGTATTAACATATTAAAATTAACTAAAAGTCCATACTTTATTTGGATTACCTTAGATTTTGCTTAATTGCTTTTTGTTTGCTTGTTCTGAGATTCCCATCCAGGATAACACATTATATTGTGTTATCATGTTTCCTTAGGCTCCTTTTGGTTGTGCCAATTTCTCAGCCCTCTTTTTAAAAAAAAATATATTTTATTGATTTTTCACAGAGAGGAAGGGAGAGGGATAGAGAGTTAGAAACACTGATGAGAGAGAAACATCAATCAGCTGCCTCCTGCACACTCCCCACTGGGGATGTGCCCACATGTACCTTGGTTGTGGAATCGAACCTGGGACCCTTCAGTCCGCAGGCTGACGCTCTATCCACTGAGCCAAACTGGTTTTGGCATCAGCCCTTTCATTTTAATGAAGATTTAAGAAGTAGGAATATCCCTCAGTTGGGATGTTTGATGTTTTTGTTATGATTAGACTAGAATCATGGGTTGTCAATAGGCCACAGAGGTAATGTGGCACTTTCATCACATTATATCAAGGGTACAGACTATCAACATGACTTTTCAGTGTTGCTATTGTCTTGGATCATATCACTGAGATGGTGTTTCTCAGTTCTCTTCATGGTAAAGTTACTTCTCTTCTCACGTTTTCCATGATGCATTCTTTGGGAAGAAAGTCACTATGTGTATCCCACAATAAGGGGTGAGGAGTTAATGCGCACCTACTTGAGAGTGAAGTATCTAAATTATTTTAAATTATTTTAAATTTTTCTACATAGGAGACTTGTTTAGTCTTTATTCACTATATTTGTTTATATTAGTATGGACTCATGGATGTTTATTTTATTCTTTGGGTTATAATCCAACACTACTTACTTATTTGGGTGCTTAAATTGTTCCAGTTTTGACCATAGAAGCTCTTTCAGGTGATCCCTATGTCCCCCTGACTTAGCTGCATTATTGTGTTCATAAGTTTTTTTTTTAAATATATTTTTATTGATTTTAGAGAAGAAGGGAGAGGGAGAGAGAGATAGAAACACCAATGTTGAGAGAGAATCATTAATTGATCCTGCAACCCAGGTATGTGCTCTTGACTGGAATTGAACCTGGGACCCTTCAGTCACAGAGCCAAACCAGCTAGGGCATGTGTTCATAAGTTTTTAAAAGATAAGCTTTATGTAAATCTCATTTTAACTTGGTACATTCTGTCTCTATTCCCGTTCCTGTCACTGTCTTTGCCTGTTTCTCTCTTTCTCTTTCTATATTTTTGTTTTCATTATGATCTAAAAGTCGGACATATACTGTGATCTTCAGTTTTGCTGTTTAAAGCTAAATTAATTCTCTTTAGAGCCTAATCAGCAGTTCTTAAATATTAGTGTTCAAAAGAACAACCTGGAGAGTTTGTTAAAATTGCAGATTTTTCCTGTTATGGGCTGAATTGTGTCCCACCAAAATCCATATGTTGAAACCCTAACCAATGCTTTTGGAGATAGGACTTTTAGAATATAATTAAGTTAAATGAGATCAGGTGGGAGTCCTAATCCAATAGGATTAGTGGTTTTATAAGAAGAGGAAGAGAGTTTGAGGTCTGTCTCTCTATGCACAACTCATTGAGAAAAGGTCAAGTGAAGACACGATGAGAAGGCAGCTGTTTGTAAGCCAAAAAGAGAGCTCTCACAAGAAACCAGATTGACCAGCACCTGGATCTTGGGTGTCCCGGCCTTCAGAACTGTAAGAAAATAAATTTCTGTTGTTTAGCATCAACGCTATGCTATTTTGTTATGGAAGCCTGGCTGGCTAGGATATGCTTTCCTTCCCCTGCTCTGGCCAATGTTTATTAGGTAAAGAATGGGCTAACAGGCACCTCAAAGGGTTCTAATCGAGTTCTTTGAGAGCTTTGATTAGAAAAGCAATGAAACTAACAGTGAAAGAAGATAGTTTGTCATACTCTTTCCTGAGTGAAGGGAGCTATCCTGATGCAATGTTTGTTTTTCTAGTGGCTTGTTATACTCTTTGGGCATATATACCTACTGTTTGTGATAAAAGGGGAATCTGATTTTATTCAACACACAAAAAAATATTTTACCATAGAATAAAAAGAAATATATTTTGAGATTTAGGCTCAAATAAATTTTACATTTTAGCATTTGAGAATATATAAGCCCCTCTCCCCCCCCCCTTTTTTTTTTATTAACAGTATGGAGGAATCACAAGACATAGTATTTTGGAGAGGAAGGAGAGAGATCATTAGCTTTAGTTCTCTTTTCCATTAATGTATAGAAAACACCAACAACTTAGAAGTCTATGGAGGGTTGAATTATTCAAATTCACATGCTTATTAGTGGTGGAGTTAGGTTTAAGAGAGGTTTTCCTAATTGGGGATTGTTCCATCAATACAGACACGATTTAATATAACTGGCTTAAATGGATTATTAGGAAATGGAAAATTTTATATTACTCTTTTTTTCTGTTTCCATATTTTTACCACAAGGTGCAATTTCAGGATTATAGCTTTTGTTAATTATAAAAGTAGATACTGTAAAATATAAGTGTTTCTCATTGTAGGTCTGTGATTAAAAATGTTAAAACTAGCACTTGGCTCTTGCCTTGACCAACCTCAATCTGAGTATATTCAGTCAAGTCAGCATCTTACTATGATACAAGCAACTAGACCTAGAAGGACTAAGACTTAAAAAATAGATAGGATATTTTTGCTTTATTAATCATGCTTTTATAAAACTCATTTTAAATTTGTCCAGCTAATTTGTTAAAATGATTTCAATGAATTGGACTTGCTAAGGCTAAGGATATTAAAAATTTATATTTTGACTCAAAACTAGCTTTCCCCCTAATTATAGATACTCCTCATCAATCTGTCTCCCAGTGTTCAGTTATGAGAGTTAAAACTGTACAACACTGCTCAAAACTGAAAAACATTAGATGTCAGTGTTTGTATTCTGTGAAGGTGTGATACTGCAGAGAAATTATTCTGTCACTGTGCAGTGCAATCATCATATATGCTTAATCTTTAATTGTCATTTGTACTAATTCGTTTTATTCCAGTTTCCTTGGATTATAGTTTCTCTGTTGTTGATTTCTAAGAGCTTGTTTATGATTTAAAATGTTAACCATTTCTCATGCATTACTGATGAAATACCATTTTTTGTTATTATTTTACTGTGGTGTTTTACTTTTTGGTTGTAATGAAGTTGTGTATTAAATATAATTGTGTTCTGTTTAAGAAAACACCCAAAAAGTAAATAGGGTAGACAAATCCTCATGATATGGGTGTTCCTGGTAAAACCCTTAATTAATTCTTTAGCCAATATTGTGATGTCACAATTCATATATTTTTAAGGAATGCTTCATAATATTTTAAGGGATGCTTCAGTTGGCAAAAGAAATACTAATTGGTTGAATATTTCACTAATTCTAAATGAGTCCAGAGCTGGGAGGTAGTATTTTTGTGTGTTTTTAAAGAACCCTGGACTAGATTTAAGTTTTGCTTTGCCCCTTAACTGTGGTGTGACCTTGAACAAAGCACTTTTCTTCTCTTGTCCCCAGTTTTCTTATCTGTAAGTTGAAGGGACTGGTTTCCATATCATTAACAAACCCTTCCAGATTTAAAGTTGCAGTAATTATGGGTTTGTCATTTCTGATCCATTGCTAGAAACTGTCATAAAAAGGGAAATAATTTACCTTTTGTTATTCATTTGATTGGTTTCTTTCCATTCTGGAACATTGACTTGGCTTTCAGATTACTTTAATTGTTAGAACTGGGGAAGAGTTCCAGGCCATTCACATTTCTAACTATTATTTTATGATCTACTGGAGGCCAAGTCATAGATGAAGTGTTTAGGACTGCAGAACTAGTGGCAGCTTTAATCCAGAAAAGGTATCTCATGTGTCACAGCCACATAACAGTGTGTGTGTGTGTGTGTGTGTGTATGTGTGTGTGTGTAAGGAGGAATGTTTGAACAGTGTTTGAAAGCAGATCACTTTGTACATCTATAACTACATCTACGTCTCTCCACATGTATTGTGTGTGTATGTGTATATATATATATATATATATATATATATATATATATATATATATATAATCTTGCCATATATCTACATACATATAGAAAGATATCTATATCTCTCATGTCTTTTTGAAATGAATAATGTTGAATAAATATGAGAATCTCTGTCTTCAGGGTCTGTGTTAGGTAAGTGGCTCATATTTAGTGAGGAAAGTTAATCTAAGTAGTGGTTCTCTGGACCAGACTTAAGAGTATGTATCCTAAGTTTCTTGAAAGAGAGAAGCAGTAAAATTTATATGCACACAAATATGTATATATAAATTGAAGCAATATGGGAAAATAGAGGTGTTGATCATAGAGGTGGATTACCTGTAATTCATTTATCTATAGCTTGTGACATTCCGAACAGAATATGAGGAGGGGAAGAGACTTGTGGTGGGTCCCAGAGCTCTTCTGTAAAAAGGAAGCAATACTCTCTTTCCTGCAGCATTGTTGTGAGGACTAGAATTAATTGACATTGATGTAAAGAATTGCCAGGCTTCATAAAATGTAAAAAGAGTACATTTTGTTATTACAGAGAACATTAACCAGTATCATTTTTCAATTTTTCTTAAATAAACAATAAAACCCCCCTAACCTTACTTCTTTCTAGAAAAATCTTATGTGGGTTAATGTTGGAGAGTGAGGACCCCAAATATTTATCAGGCTTGGGCTCAGAGGCCCCCAGATGCCTTGAGTTCAACATGACAACCATCGTGCACGTCCAAGGCCTCATTTAGAGTCATGGTTTATTGACTAAAAATCCCAGATCTCTTATGAAGCATCTCTCTTAAAAACCAAGTGAAATTGGTTTTTCTAAGAATGAGGTAGAAAAAAATTGTTACCTGATTAAGATTTCTCTGATCCCAAGAAAAATGTACAACATATATATATATATATATATATATATATATATATATATATATATATATATATATTTTGCTTTTCTGTTT
This sequence comes from Pipistrellus kuhlii, assembly GCF_014108245.1. Classification (NCBI taxonomy): domain Eukaryota; kingdom Metazoa; phylum Chordata; class Mammalia; order Chiroptera; family Vespertilionidae; genus Pipistrellus; species Pipistrellus kuhlii. The sequence continues at coordinate 155,855,946 of NW_023425404.1, forward strand.
TCTCACTTGGGTGTTTTTCTTCTCACCCTGTGCTATTTCCTCTAGTGATTAGCTTGGGAAGGAAATAAATCATGTAGTGAAAATAATCTAGGCAGTTGAATTAAAGCAAAAAATCAAAACAAAAACAAACAAACAAGAAAAAGCCATTCAGCCAACACTGATATGTATGATTCACAGTTGCTTTCCAGGAGTGGGGAAAGTCTGGCTCGTGGGCCACGTAGGGCCTACGAAATCATTTGATCTGACCCTACCAAGGCATTTAGGGGTGAGTTAATTAGATGTTTGACCACATACAGCAGACTCATTTTTAATTGATTATTTTGTATGGCCTGCAAGTGATGTTATAAATATCCAAATGGCCCTTGGTAAAATAAAAGTTCCCCAATCCCTGCACCCACAGCTATTTGTTTGCCCAAATTAGTAACTTTTAATAAACGGATTTTGCTATCTGAGGCTAAAATTATTCTAGTCAGGCTTTGGTTGAAAAGAAAGGTATGACAGGAATCTGTCCCCATGGCAACTGTACTGTTAGGAGTAGTTTATGCTCGACAGTGATCTGTATAGGCTTTTGAATGTTTGGGGATTTGTGTTTCTCAACTACCCATGTAGGTGAGATGAAAGCGAAAGGACAAAGCTGAATGCATGGGTTTTGAATTATCAGCTGGGTGAACCTTACCTTGATTACATTCAAAGGTGAACCTAATGGTGCTTGTGATGATGAAACTGAAACTCTTTAGAAAGGTAAATTGCCCTTTTCCAGATGTGGGCTGCCAGGCTTGCAGATTAGTGTCTACCTGAATATGAGATCACATGCAAGGGCTTGAAAAGAATAATAAAGATTTGTAGATTTTTAGAATTCATCCAGAGCCAAATTAAGTTTCCTCAGGTGGCCATCTTACAAGTCAAAGGAAAACTGAGAGTTAAATTAATCTCAGTAAAAAGATGCTGCTGTGTAAATGGTGGATTTTTTGAGCCTGTCTTTCATCACGGGCTCACTCAGCTTCATCATGATGGACAGACAGAGAGAGACTCCACAGTAAGCCACAGTGCGTGGTGCCCTCCCGGCTCTCCTAAAGACTCCCTGGAGAAGTGATGCAGAGTAAAGAGGGAAACTGTGCAGCCAGGCTCCTGACCAGCGAGTCATGGACCAGTCTGGGACTCAGTCAGATGATAACCAAGCACCTGAACAAAGAAACCAGGGCTCAGGGTTCCATTATAGAACATACATACGAATTGAATGCAATTTAAGGTGCCCCCTCCATTCCTCCTGTTTTCTGATTTTGAAGGGGAATAGTGTTCATTGTCCAGTATTTCAAGATTTACAGAAAACTGTACTTTGGGGACAAGAATCCATTATTATCAGCCAGAGGTAATGTCAAACTGATTTTGACATTTTTCTGATGCAGTAGAGTCAGACTTTTTGAAGGGAAAAGTATCCTTAAAGGTCAGGTTACCAGCCTCTTGGTTTACAAACGAGGACAGCATTCAGGCAGAGTGAGTCAGGCTGAGCCCACATAGCCAAGTGTACCCAAGTTCACACTGCTCATCCTGGACTCTATGCCCAACATTAATCTGCCTAACATTACTCTGCCTCTCATATTCACTTATTTTGTCTTCTAATCATTGCAAAAAAGTAATTAAATCTTCTAATCCTGAAGATTTCTCAGAAATCAGCAGATTGAAGAACATACACACACACACACACACACACACACACACACATTCTGAATTATAGACAGAGACCAAAATGTTCTCATTGTGACTTTTATAACTTGAACAGAATCTTTATAAGAAAATTAATTAATAGTGAAACTGAGGGAAAAGGGTTATTCTCACTAAAAGTACATTTATTATTTTCTCTAGTCATGTGCTTGATCTCTCTCTTTTGGTATTTGAGAGGGAAGGCAATGGATCTGTAGTTAAATAGTAAATTAGCCTTTAATACCAATTAATTATCCTGGGAGATGTCACTGAAGTGTTTCTGAATAATTAGTGTGTCTCAAGACTCACAAATCCAGGAACATTTCAGATGCTCAAATTCCTAGTAACTCAATTTTTCACCATATCAAATATATAAAAATACACCTGATTTTCATATTGTTAAGTAGTTGAAAGTTTGTGTGCCCAAAGCTTCACAAGGCCAAAACTAAAAATGTCACAGTTTGGAGTAAGAAAAAGATTTATTGATCAAGAAAGGGCTAATTGAGAAAATGAGAGACCTAATTTTCAAATACATCTTAAGAAAGTACAGAGTTTAGGTATCTTTTATGTCAAGGGAAGGAAAATGGGAGGGGCAAGATGTGATTGTAATAGTTTATGTGAACTTGGTCCTCAGGTTCCTGCAAATCTGATAAGTAATACAATACTTCCCTTATTTCCTCAAGCTGCAGGCTACATACCTCTAATGATTACCATGTCTATATGCAATATTAAGCAGAAGTTAATGGCCTGAAGGACTTGGGAACAAAGGGCTTGAATAAGACAGAGTTAGAGAGTTCAAGCATTTACTCTATTACAATATTACATATCTATTTATGCTATAAAATGTATAAAAAAGACTTTTTACAAAGTTGAGTTCTGTTAACAATTCATGGTTTTATGACATAAATTTTATTATCCTATAAAATAAAGAGGTAATATGCAAATTGACTATCACTCCAACACAAAAGATAGCCTCCTCCATGTGGTCAAAGATGGCTGCCCCTTTTGGAAACAAGATGACCACCACAAGATGGCCAACAGGGGAGGGAAGTTGTGAGCGATCAGGCCTGCAGGAGAGGGCAGTTAGATGTAACTGGGCTAGCAGAGGAGAGCAGCTGGCGGGGGGAACTGGGCTTGCAGGGGAGGGCAGTTGGGAAGGACAAGGCCAGCAAGGAAGGGCAGTTGGGGGTGACCAGACGTACAGGGTAGGGCAGTTGGAGGTGACCAGGCCAGCAGGGAAGGGCAGTTAGGGGCAATTGGACTGGCAGAGGAGCAGTTATGCATTGATCAGGCTGGCAGGTGAGTGGTTAAGGGGTGATCAGGCTGGCAGGCAGGTGAGTGGTTGGGAGCCAGCACTCCTGTGGGATCAGGCCTAAACGGGCAGACAGACATCCTTGAGTTGTCCCAGATTGGAAAGGATGCAGGCTGGGCTGAGGGACACCCTCCCCCCCTCCCCTCCCCCCCATGCACGAGTTTCATGCACAGTTCTCTAGTTGTTTATATGAGGGTTGAGGTGCATAGGACAGATTTGCCTATTTATTATTTCCTGTAGTTGCTATAACAAACTGAATGATTTTAAACAGTAGAATGTGCTCTCTCATAGTTGTGGAGGCCAGAAGGCCCAAATCTGTTTCAGTGAGTTAAAATGAAGATGTTGGCAGGATCATGCTGCCTTTGGAGGCTTTAGGGGAGAATCTGTTTTTTGACTCTTCCTCTTGTAGAGGCTGCCAGCAGTCCTTGGCTTATAGCCATGTTACTCCAATCTTTGCCTCCGTTTTCACATTGCTTTCTTCACTGACTGTATAATCTCCTTTTATCACCCTTTTATAAGGACACTTATAAAAGGTATTTAAGGCCCACTCAGATAATCTGGGATTGTCTCCTCATCCTCATTAACTTATTCATATCTACAAAGATCCTTTTTCCAAATAAGATAACATTCATAGACTTGTAGAGATTAGAATCTGATTACCCTTGGGGCTACCATTGAGCCCCTTCCAGTATAACATTGCATTTTGTAGTTTTTAGCTAAACTTTTGTCACTTTTTATTTAGTAAAATTTTTATTTTTGTGTATTGGTGACAATACATTTTACTCCAATCTCAAACCTCCTTCCAGATTTTTCAGGAAGCACCTTGCTCATAACACATAAGAGCTCAGGTGAGAGATTTTTCTCCCTATGTATAGCCAAGTTGATGGACAGAAATTCTCTCATTGTATCTTCATCTGGAGCAGGCATTTTTCTAAGGCATTTTGCTAGAAAGCATTAGCAAAAGAGAACATTTCTTTCAACAGAGTCCTTGGATGTCATGTTTCTGTGCCAGCAAATAAAAGAATTATGGAGAGTGAAGCACTTTAGGTCAACTAAAGTCCAGGCAGAAAGCCACTATACTTTCAACCCCAAACTTTGAGCAATTAGCTGCATTTACAAGCTTTCAGGGGTTTATTGTTGCTAGTCACTGTGCTAGGCCCTTTTCAGAATTTGTTCTTATGTTCACAACCTATCTTCAAATAAGGTATAATTCTCTCTATATAGATGAGAACATTAGGTTTAGAGAGGCTAAGTAAATTGCCCAAAGTCACCCAAAAAATGAATAGCACAGGCACAATTTGAACTTACTAGCTATAAAATTCAAGTTCTTTTTTGTGCACTGTGCTGCATCATTTCAGCAACAAGGAAGAGTACCTAACACACATGACAAAGAAGTGAAAAGTGTTAACCTAATGTACAATAAAATTAGAATCAGGACAGACTTGATCTTTATTTCTATTCTGTGTTGATGGGAGCAATAGTTAACAAACACCATTACTTGAACTATCATTGAGTATATGTATTGGTGTGTGTGCTATTTGCTAACCTGTATATTATTGATTTCATAGTATGGATTCTGATTTTGCAGCTAAACATTTTTGTGGTCTTTACTCTTTGTGTGTCTTGAATTAAAAATAACTAACTCTATCGTTTACAGAAATATTTCCCAAATGTATTGTCTATAGTATTATTTATCCCATTTTCTTTAATGCTTGCAATTTTAACTTATATTTATTTTTAAAGGCAACTATCACTTAATGGGAAAACCAGTATCACCTACTAGAAGTAGGTCAACAACAAAAATTAATGCAATGAGAAGAAAATGATATTTCTAAACTTTGGCTAGATAGCATTAGTTGTCCAAGGAGAAGGTTATTGTTAGAAAGGGAGGTTAGTAGTATTAGAGAGGCAGCAAATGCTCATTGTCACTAACCTCAGCTGTCCTTGACAAAAATCTGATGATTGAGTAAGACCTGAAAAGAATAACTTTCTCACCAGATGTTCAATGTGATTATGGGTGTGTATGTGAACACTTCTTCCTACTCTCCCTCCTTTATTGTGGTTCAAGGCCTGAAGTGGAAATTTCTTGCCCTGATCAGTGTGGCTCAGTTTGCAAGTTTGATCCTCCATTGGGGAGTGTACAGGAGGCAGCTGATCGATGTTTCTCTTTGACACAGATGTTTTTCTTTTCTCTTGCTCTCTCTTCCTCTCTCTCTAATATTTTATCTGAAACTAGGAAGACTTTGAATGGCCAACTACAACTTCCCCTTTACCACTCTCCTCTGTGGATAAAAAGTCCTTTGGCCAATCAGTTTTCCTTATCACAGTGCTTGCTTATCCCTGCAATAATAGTCTTCAGTTCCCTGCCTGCCTGTAGGATTATTAAAACAAGAATCACATCCTTCCGGGAGTTACCTCCCCCTCTTGCAAATACAAAACCTGCCCCCATACCCCTGCTTTTTCATTTTTTCCTCCAGTGAAACCTCCAGGTGGCATGCAGTGTTCTCCCTGTCCCTCCCTTCCCCCCTCCTCCCGTCCCCCTTTACCTCAGCTTTGACCATATGACTAATAAACTGCTATGATCTCATTCATCCAGTGTCAGGTGTTTTGTGTTCAACGATCCCTGTAAACCTCGAGAGGAATTTTTTCCTCATCAATAGAGTGAAGATGAGGTGAGCAAAAATGCTCTTGGCTTTGGAAATACTACCATCTCATATCCACTCATTCCTTAAAGAATCATAGAACAGACAGAAATGCTGCGGGTGTCTTTCAGGTAGTAAGTTCTTGAGATGAGGAAAGCTGCCTTTTATCTCCCTGAGTCTTCATTTAACTTTACAAGTGGACAGTGGGCTTGGTTTGACACATAATTTGTAGGTTCTTATCTACAAAGTCTGATGTGAGGAACTTTTCACACCAAATTTTCTTTCCTGATGGTTCCACCAAAGCAGCTTTAACTCCCACAATCACATTGCTTAGCATTCAAAGCTTTTAACTTTCCAAAGGGGAGAGACAAAGTGCTAAAAGCTGTGTGATGTAGTAGTTAAGAGCACAGAGTCTACAAGCTTGGGACTCAGACTGCCTCTGCTCAACTACTGACCACATATTTGCTCTGTGAGGTTAGATAAGTTGCTGAAGCTCTCTGTGCCTCAGTGTTCTAATTAACAGTACCTTCCTCGAGGGACTGCAGCGGATCTTAAATAAGTGACATATAAAATCTTAGAACAGTAAGTGTTTAATAAACATTAGCTACTATTATTAGAGAATAATACACCTTTAACACCTGGGCTCATATCGGCTTTTTGTGGTCACGCAAGTAGTGAGAACCTGAGGAACAAGGATACTAGACACATATTTTGATGGCAATGTGGACATAGGGTACCACCTGAAGCCGGTGGGCCTTTTTAGGGGAGGCCTGTGGTAGCATGGAGTCTCTGGGGAGAAAAGAAAGATGATAATGCAGGCAAGAAAGAAGAGTGAAAAGAAGTTTCATTGTTCTTATTTTGGTGGAGATGGCTCATAATTCCACATACTGGGTAGGTGCTTGAGAAGGGCATGTTGAGAGGTTGATAGGCACTGTGCTCTCTTCCTTCCCCAAAGTATTACTGAGTCCTTCTTTGTCTTGTAGTTCTTCTGTACATACCATATATATATATATATATATATATATATATAAATATATAATTTTAGTAAAGAAGGGAGAGGGAGAGAGAGATAGAAACATAAATGATGAGAGGGAATCATTGATTGGCTACCTCCTGCATGCCCCCTACCGGAGATTGAGCCCACAACCTGGGCATGTGCCCTTAACCAGTAATCAAATCTGGGACCCTTCCATCTGCAGGCCAATGCTTTGTCCACTGAGCAAAATCAGCTAGAGCCATACCTTAAAAAACAACAACAAAAAACCCCCACAAAACAAACAAACAAACAAACAAACAGAAATTAGTCTAAAGCTCTGTGAGGGTAAGAAAGCTCTGTTTGCTTTCTCATCTTTTTTTATTCCCCATTGAGTATAGCACAATGACACAGAGAATGAAAATGATGGAATATATGTTGAATTAATTGCTTTGGGTGTAAGTAGGAACACAAATTGAACTGCTGTCATAAAGACATACAAAAAATACATTGGCTCAAAAACTCAAGGTTTGTTTTTCTCTCCTGTAACACCCCAGAAGTAGGTGGCTTTGCTCTGTGATAAAGGAGCCATGATCCTTTATCCTGTGGCTTTGCTGCCCCCTAAAAAATTGGCTTCCTCTATATGATCAAAATTGTTCAGTCTAAAAAAAGGGGAAAAGTGGAAGCCATGCAGCGTCATTTGAGGAATAACGTCCACTCACACCCCATTTGCTACCAGCTGGCTACATGAGCCCCCCTAGGTGGAAGAAGTAGCCTACAGATGGGCAGTCATTTACTCAACTAATAAACTCAGGAATAAAACAGAAGAAGGGAGGATAATATTGGGAGACAATTAGCAGTCTTTGCATTGCACATTTTCTTGATTCTTGAATATCCACTCAGCACCTGTTCTGTGTGCTTGACTGCCTCTAAAGAATGGAGATGAGGCAGAAAGGGAGAAAATAATAATCTCCACTCCAGCCCCCTCTGGTCATGGGGTCCCTTTGTGTGCCTAGCCCTTCAAACAAGGCCATCTGGTGGCGACAGCCTCCCCCTCCCAGGAAGCCAGAGGTCTTTGGGAGATTTTTGGTCTGCAGCCAAATGGCCAGTGTTAACTATAGCTTGAAATCATTTTTTTTTTCCCTTGTGGAAGAAAAATATAAGGGGAATAGGGAGCTAGAATTACATGTAAAGTATGGTATGTTCTTTTAAAATCAAATGTGCATATTTTGGTTTCTGGAGCAGTTCTACCAAATATAGAAAGCGTTTCAGAATTCCGTGAGAGCAATCCCAGCTTGTAATGTCAATGTCAACATGAGAAATCATTTACAGCACCAGTGGACAGACACAGAAATGCAAACGAGCCTTTCTAATCTAGGATTTTCCATTTCTGAGTCAGGAAAACTTCAATTAAACAATTTGAACACATTTATCATGTGATAAAACTTTTCCTGCTGTGAATGTTCACAATAAATGGCAATAAAATTAAAAGTCCATGTTTGTGGACAATCCTTCACAGAATAGGCAGTTGGAGGTTTTAGAGTTGAAATAACTTCTCTCTCTCTCTTTTTTTTATTCTTGCTTCTTACATGGGCCATGACAACTCAGTCTGCCTATATGTTGCCATAAGATGCTGTTTGCTTTTTTCTTAGTTCCTGAATCACACTTGAGAATAATTGCCCTAAAATAGTCTTTAATTTGAAGTCTAATTCTTGCATTAGGAGAACAGGAAATAACTGGTTTCAGAAGTAATATTTTCATAAAATCTTATCACATAGAAAATTAGTAATATTACACACACACATACACACACACACACACACACACACACACACACACACACATTCTCACAACACTGAACCAGATTTTGAAAATAGTTCCAAGAAGCCTAGGGATATATGTTTTAGCTGTATCTCTTTTATTTGACTTAGCGGGTGGGGTACTAAAACTGGGAAACTTCTATTCATTCTAATATGGTTTCTCTCTCCATGAATGTACTACAAGGACAGGCACTGAGGGGTGTGATGATTAGTTTTATGTGTCAGATTGAACATTATATCTGAGTGTGTCTGTGAGGATGTTTCCAAACGATATTAGCATTTGAATTGGTGGACTCATTAAAGGAATTGTCCTCCTGAATGTTGATGAGCATCATTCAATATCCTGATGACTTGAATAGACAAAAGGAGGGAGAAAGCATTGGAGCCCTTTGTTTCACTGCTGAGTTGAGGCATTTCATTTCATCTTCTCCTGCCTTGGGACTTACCCTGTTTCCCCGAAAATAAGACAGTATCTTATATTAATTTTTGCTCCCAAAGATGTGCTAGGTCTTATTTTCAGGGGATGTCTTATTTTTCCATGAAGAAGAATACGGTGCACATTTATTGTTAAATGAAAATAAAGGAAATTTATTACCTGTATACGGTACAGTGGTATGGTAGTACAGTAGTTGTCAACACAAACAAGACAAACTGTGATTCCTACAGTATTAAGAATTTACTCATTTATTCAATGACAATCATGTCATCATCTTCTGGAACATCATCATAACAATCCAATTCCTGAATTCCTAGGTGAATTTCTTGTGACTCCATTTCTTTCAGAATCAGTGGACCAAATCTCTCATATTTAGCAATAGCACTGTCTTTAAATGTGTACTTCTTGTCAAGGTAGCCTGCTCGCAGCGCATTTGCAATGCAACTGTCAGTAATTTTCTCCCATGAATTCTTCACCCAAGTCACAACTTCTTGCAGTTTAGGTTTCACAAAGTTTCCATGCTAATTTCTCTCCATTCTATTTTTAATGTAGTCATTAATTTCTATGCTCAAATTGTCTTTGAATGGCTTATTTATTGCAGTAACAAGAGTCTGGAGATAGGCCACCATTCCTGCGGGAATCATTATCTGATCTATTTTTCTTTCGTAAAGAAATGTCTTCATGTCTTTAGCATGGTGAGTGCTGGCTGCATCCCAGACTAGCAGACCTCTTTGGCTCCCTCACATAACGAGCAGCAGCATTAAATCGACCCACTTCCTTATAACTGCTTGTGTGGCCCAGGCTATTTCAGTTTCAAGAATAAAAACGCCCAAAACACGTTCAATCTTTTCCTTCTTGCCCATAGAAATGATTAAAGGTGGGATTTTAGTGCCATCCAGACAAATTGCCAAAATACAGGAAACACGTGCATTTTCGTAAGCAGTGGAGGGAATGTACACTAAGGAGGCACCCCACTGTTCAATTGTTGTTTGAGATGATTGGCCCATAAACACTGCAGTTTCATCCATAGTATTTAGAGAAGTCAGCATCATCAATAAAGGACTTGAATGCAAGTGCTCACTTAATAACTTGAGTATCTTCCAACCTAAACAATGTTGTAGATCTTCTTAAAGACAGTTCACTTTGCTGAAGGAAATTATCCAGCCAGTGTTGTGATGCTTTGAAGTCTTTGGGGGCTATGTCCAACTGTGGTGCCATTGCAAGGGCAAATTCTTGAATCTGAGCCCTATTCACAACCAAAGCCTTTGCTCTCCTGTCAACAACCCATTCACAGATCAGGTCTTTCAGCTCAGAAAATAATGGTTGCCGACCTGATCCACACTTGTGCTTTTTAGCATTTCCCTTGTCCACTTGTTCAATGAGGTTACCATACTCTGCTCGCCATTTTCAGACCAATCGAATACTCACCATCTTCTCTTTGCAGAAAGCAGTAAGATTTTGGCCCCAGGAGTCTTCCACGATTCCTTTCTTGTACTCCATGGAGTAACTTTTTCTTTTTGTGCTCATTTCTAGGGGTAAAAAAAAGGAATTGGGATATCAAGGTAGGGGGAGGGGGATCATTTAAAATGACACAGGGGAATCAAAATGGCACAGGAGAATCAGAGGGGGGATTACCATTTTAGTAACCCCTTTTGATCCTCCTGTGTCATTTTGATTGCCCCCTCTGATCCTCCTGTGTCATTTTAAGTGATCCCCCTCCCCCCACCCCTGTGCCACTGAATACCTTCACCAGACATCCCACCTACCCCTTTATCAGACATTTACCCCCTGGGGCCTGCCTGGGGACTGTCACTGAGCTTGCTGGGGCCTGGATCTGGGCTGGAGCAGGGTCTGCCACTGACTGAGAACCTTCAGTCATCATGAGGGCGGCCGCGAGCATCAGGTAGTGTCACCAGAGACAGACCAGCACTCACCACCTTCGCCACATTCTGTCCACTCTAATCCTCCTGTTCTTCTACGGGCATCTGCAAAAGCCTCCTCCTCTCTCCCGCCCTGCAATCACTGCTCACTCTGACCTCCACACTGCCTCCACACAGCAGTGATGTCAGGACTCTGCGTAAGGTCACTGGTTGCTAGATGCCAGTCTGGGCTGCCCTAGCGACCAGTTTATGGTAAATTAGTTTTCATTCTGAGACAGAGCCTAGGGGGGGCTTATTTTCGGGGGGGGGGATGCCTTATATTTCACTCAGAGGGAAACCTGTAAGTAGGTCTTATTTTCGGAGGATGTTTTATTTTCGGGGAAACAAGGTAGATTTACACCACTGGCTTCTTTGATTTTCAGGTACTGAAACTCATACTGAATTACACCACAAGATTTCTTGGGTCCTCAGCTTGCAGATGGCAGGTTGTGGGACTTTTTTGCCTCCATAACTATGTGTGCCAATTATTTATTTCATATAGTGTATTATTAGTTATATACATTTCATGTATATGTGTATCTTTTATTGGTTCTTTTCCTCTTAAGCACCCAAATACAGGGGATCATGGTGTGGTCACAAACTAAAGCCAGTTACCGAGATCACAGGGCACTGACTGGAAGCTGTCCCTCTTGGTGTAAACACTGGTGTATTTCCACAAAGCGATCTTTTCCCTCAAAGGGCAGTCTTTGATGGGCACTGGATGAGACTTTGGAGTGGCCTCTCCTGGAAAAGGGGAAACCATGTTCAATAATGAGGAGGAAGGCCCTCTGCGGAGGTTGAGAATCCAAAAGAACGGGTAGAAGCTGTGTACCTTCCTCTTCCCCTTGACCTCCTCTATCCCTGAAGCTGGAAAGTTTGCAGCTTGAGGTAACCAAGAGACCCCATGCTGGCCAGTGAGGCATAAGTGGGAGTTACTAGTGTGACTTCAGGAAATATGATTGCTTCTTAAGGAACAGACTTGGCTAACATTCAGCCCTTCCGTCTTTTGTCCTAATGTCTTATCTTTTTCTCCTTGTCAAGACTAAGTATATAATACCTGAAGGTTTAGCAGCCATTTTACAACAGTGAAGATGAAATTTAAGAATGGTGGGATAAGGAGATAGAAGCAGTCCCTGTGACATCATTAAGCAGTTGCTCCAGTTCCACGCTTACTATTGGGTGAGAAAAATAAACTCTTATATGGTAAAACTACTGTTTATGCCAAAAAATACGTTCTTAATAATTGACAGCTCTTTTTGTTATTGCTATTATCATTGGCAATGAGGTAATGTCCTGCAACCTTCTGTAGGAGGCCTAGCCTTGCTGGAGGCAATTTACCTGTCTTTGTGTACATGGATTTCCCTCAGAGTCTTCTCCCCTGTGTCTTCATTTCTCCCTACCATGAAGTTCAGTTTCCACCCTGAAATACAGGATACTGAAAAACAATTTTGAAGTTGACTGATGATGTCATACTATTTCACCACAACCTGGTGTCCCTTCTATTTCATATTTCATAAAAGAAGGTTGAGCCTCTTTCCCATAAGTGCTCCCCCTAGCCTGGAGCACACATAAATTGTCCCTCAATTTACTCAATATCCGTGAGCAGGAACTAACAAAGGGCAGTAACATCTAGCAATACACTTCAGCCCCTTCAGTCCAGAGGGATTTGGTTCTAGGTAAAATATGAAATGAATGTCTTGACTTCTGAGTAGACAAAGGGAGAGGAAAAACAACTTAGAGTGTGTGTGCTCCTAAGTGCAATGCAAGTTAAACATATTCATTTAAAAGTTGTAGGCTTTGAGATATTTGGAGAGAATTTTTTTTTTTTTTTTTTTTTTAGAAAAGTGCTTTCTAACATTTTCAAGATATAAAAGTTGATCTCTTTTGTTCTTCAAAAGAAAAACAGCATGAATTGAAGTGTTGGGAGTTGACAGCCACAAGAAAGGAAAATTAGAGCAACAAACAAATGAACTAGATGCTAATGAAGCTTAGGTTTCAGGGCATCTCATTTATGGGAGCACTTTCTAAGTCCCTGCATCCAATTTTGTATTTAAAATTTTGTAATGCTTGTCCTCAAAAAAGCCTTTGAACTAGTAGAGGTTTCAAACCTCCAATTTCCCTAAGAAACAGAGAGACATGGAGCGGGGGAGGGGAAGGCGGGAGGAAAAAAGAAGAGAAGGGGAGAGGAAAAAGAGGAATGAAGAAGATTTTAAGAACCAGTAGATTTGATATAGATTTTAGGCTGATTGCCATGCTGCACTGATATGTAGATTCCTTCTGTATTCACATTTTTGGTGGCACCTTAGGAACTTTGAGAAGCAAGAAAATGTATACTTGAGAGGAGAGGGTGAGGAAAATGGCTGGGGAGAACAGGAGATAGGATGCAGAGGGACGGATGTCAAAAATTCAGCTGCAGATGGGCACCAAAGGTAGCTGGGAACAATTTAAGTTCCCTGCTCTCTCAAATCTTTGGAGACACCAGATACTCACTCCAATGTATAGGATATGGGATTCTTGCTTCCTTTATTCATGTCTTAAAGAAGAGGACTCTTGCAGGGTGGAGTACTTTTGCAGCCATCTGCATGTCTGACACTTGGGATACATCTTTAAATTCAATTTAGAAGTGATGATTAAGATCCATATCTGCTTTAATAACAGGAATGGTCCTTAGAGAAAGAGATATAGTTAGGTTGGCTGAGTGAAGATAAATTGTGGACATTATTGTATCAGTCTCTTAGATTGGGAAGGGAGGTAACTAGCTATAGTAGATGGGAATTAATAGAAGATAATGTGGAGATGAAAGATGAGGATAATTCAGGGAGGAAGTAAAGAACCCTGAAGTTTTCTGCAAAGGAAACCAATGTTTTCAAGAAAGCTTTACCTGATTCTGTTACAGAGAACCGAAATAATCAAATAACGCAGGAGAGTTTGGAGTCAACACTTTATTCACCGGTCGGCTTAGAGAAAATGAATTCAAATTTTAAGCAAGGCTACAAGCAGAACTTCCCTTTTTATTAAAGAGCCAGCCCTAAGTGTCCTTAGTGCTTATCTCACTGCTGGTCTTGAAAACAACAAAGTTCTATCCAATTAAAAAATGCACCTGGCATGGCATTGAGAGTATGGGCATATCTAGTCTCTGGCCTACAAGATCAGACAGCTAAGTTTATCTTCCTCATTATTCAAGCAAGCTAGAAAGCAAAGTTGTTGTTTTTTTAGAATAAGAGTCCATCTGAAAAACAGCAGAGAATTCCAAACAGTAGTTTTACAAAATAGGGGTTAGCCTTCTCAATACCCCAGCCCCAAGTCTTTTCCCGACAGAATTATAATAATTATGCCTTCTGCTCTGACTATATTGGGCACAAATGCCTATTATTGTGCATTCTTTATATGTAAGTCATTTGTTCTAGAGCAGCAAAGAGGAGTATAGACATTTACTAAAAGAGTGCATTGCATGTGGGAGGCACTTCCTATGAATAGAAATTGAAATGATGAATGACTAGTTATTTGTCCCTGGCCAGTCTGTGGAGCCCTAGACCTGCTGTCTCGATTGAAATGCCTCCTAATTTTTCTCACTATTTGTGAGTGCCCCCCCCCCAAATTATTGTTTCACCTTGTAGGCTGAGAGTTCTGGATGTAAAATACTTCTGAAACTGTCTGCAAATTTTCTTCTATTTTTAATGAAGAAGTGGTATAGAGATTCCTTTGATAATACTCCTATTCCCTAAGCATTTGCAGATTTCCAATTAAAAGGGCATCTTTTAAAATGATGGCAAAAACTCTTTTCAGTCAAAAGTCTTTGCCTGGGCTGATTTCCAAGCCTCCTTCCATTCTCTTGGCTCCCTGGAGTTCAGCTTTCCCTGGTCAGGCAGTTCCCTGGAGGGGTTGCAGGTTTGCTGGCATTCCTCTGAGGACAGAGATGGATTAGGCCTGTGGGCTTGTTAGTGTTCACTTGGTATTTTTAGTCCCTGGTTGGCAAAAGTAGAGATAGCAGCAGGTCGTCTTCTCTTGAGTTTGAAATTTCACATCTCTCCTGTGAAAGTCTCTGGTGCCCCTAGCCCTGTGCCAGAATCGCCGCATGAACTTGGTGTGTTACTGCTGCCAGGAACCTCTTACTCCTTGAAAGGTTTGATGTGTGGTCTGTCATAAGACTTGGTCTCAAAGACTATAATTATAAATAATTTCATTACACGTGTTTCTAAAGGATGTGGATTTTTGTCCATCTTAGGAAGTGCCCGCTCCAGGACTTCTTAGCTACAGTTGTTCCCTGGTGGACTCAGAGTGGAGTGTAGAAAGAACACTGGTTTCAGCTTCCCATCTACCCCACCCTCATCCAAATAATGTCTGGCTACAAGACTGGTTTCAAGTTTCTTTAGAGTTTATTTAAAATAAAGTAAAAGTTGATATACTTAGATGATATACACCTCTATTTTGTGACTAAATGGAGAAACATATACATGCATGTGAATGTGTGCTCTAGTGTGTATATATGTACACACATGTAACATTACATGCCATATACATGTGTCACTTAGTGACGGGGATACGTTCTGAGAAATGCATCGTTGGGTGATTTACTCATAAGGTGAACATGATAGAGTGCACTCACACATACCTAAATGGTATAGCCTACTACTCACCTAGGTTATGTGGTATAACCTATTGCTTATAACCAAGTTATAAGCCTATACAGCAGGGGTAGGGAATGTCCAGCCCACAGCTGTATAAGGCCTGTGAAATCATTTGGTCTGGCCCTGTCAAGACATTAGAAGTGAATTAATGGAATGTTTGACCAGATATAGCAGGCTAATTTTCAAGTTGATAATTTTGTATGGCCCATGAATAAAGTTATAAATATCCAAATGACCATTGGCAGAAAAAAGGTTCCCCACACATATAAACATAGAAAAGGTACAGTAAAAATACAGCATAAAAGATAAAACAGAAGTGTGATACCTGTATAGGGCACTTGCTGTCAATGGAGCTTGCAGAACTGGAATCGCTCCAGATGGGTCAGTGAGTGAGTGGTAACCAAGTGTGAAGGCTTAGGACACCATTGTACACTACTATTGGCTTTATAAATAATGTACACTTAGTCTAACTACAATTAAAAAAATAGTATAGCCCCCTACCAGTTTGACTCAGCGGATTGAGCATTGGCCTGTGGAATGAAGGATCCCAGGTTTGATTCCAATCAAGGGCAAGTGCCTTGGTTGCAGCCTCCCTGGCCTGGATCCTGGTTGAAGTGCACTCAGGAGGCAACCAATCGATGTGTTTCTCTTACATTTATGGTTTTTGTCTTTTCCTCTCTTATCCACTCTCTCTAAAGAACGACGGGAAAATATACTCAGGTGAGGATTAAATTTAAAAAAATAGTGTAACTTAGTGCTATGATGTTATGAAAGCTATGATAGCACTAGACAATAAGAATTTTTTTGGATCTGTTATAATCTTGTGGGACCACCATCATACATGTGGTCCATTGTTGACTGAAACCTCATTATGAAGTGCATGACTACACATCTCTAGCTCCAGCCAGACATTTGTGTTGGGCTTTTATTTCCACATTTCCACTGTTTATTTAGGTATCAAGGGCCCCACTCTTTGTTGTGCTTCATGTGTCATTTGCCATTGAAAAAAGTATGATGGCATCCACACAGGACAGATTGGATGGGCTTCAGTGAAGTCTCAGAGTGGATGTTCCTAGGAATTATGTAGGCAACTGTCCAGAGGAGGACCAGACCCCAGGGTAAGGAGATAACAGCTAATGTAACTCTTCTCTGAAGGACTGAAGTTGGTTAGTCTCCACTGGCCTCCCTGACCTGAGTTACCTCTGCTCTCCTCCAAGTAATTCCCCTTTTCCCCCACCACCTAGGTCACTCCTCTCTCCTCTCCTCTGTAAGGGGGTAGGGCTCCAGGTTCAGGGGAAGGGACAGGGCAAGGTGTTTTGGTTCTTTCCCTACTTATATCCCTTTTTTTGTTATAATGTAATATCTGAGTTTTCTAAAGACCCTGCCTTTTGATGACAAAGACTGTTTTACTATAAAACTGTACAACACCTCACCCTAACAACACAGACTCTCTTTTCATTTTTGCTCCAGTAATATTACTCCTCTTTAAGGCATGAATGCCTCCAAGAGACTAATGGAAAGACTACATACATGGAAGTGAGCAAAGGAAAATTACAAGAATTAATATATCATGTAAATGGATTTAAATATGAGTGGCCCGCTGGTCTTAAAATCCAGGGATTATTTCATAAAATGAGCTTCAAAAGAATTTCACTTTTTAAAGAATTGCTGATATTTGGCAATATGGTAGGTTAGATACTCTGAAAACCCTCTTGCTGAAAATAATACTGGATAAATATAAAAATTACAAATATATATAATTGAGCTGGCAAGCAAGGAATGCAGAATCTGAGGATGGATTTGAAGGTATATTTCTCCAAAGAGGACTTAGATTTACTTCAATTGGCTACTACAATATAAGCTTTACAGAGCAGAAATTTTGTCTGTTTTGTTCACTGCTCTATCTTTTCTATTTAGAACAGATAATGAGTGATTGTAGACAATCAAAATTATTTATGAAATAAACAGTTAAAGAAATCCCCAGCAGAGTCAGGTTTCTCACTGTTGGCATGGATAGACAGGTGAGGAGAAGGCTGGTTGACCCATGTAGTGATGAATTAAAGTTGGATGCGGCAGCAAGAACTCTTAACTATCAATACATTAATATTGATGGAAATATTAATGATATATGGGTATACACGGATTAATATATTCACATATATTATCTTGCTCTGGGAGCTAAGAGGGTCTTGAAACAACAATACCACACTAGCAATGAGCACACTTAGTACCCAAATATTGATTTCTAATCCCATTTTCCAGTAAAAGGATGCAAGGATTCTTGGAGAAATAGCTGATTCCAATACTGGGGTAGAAATTACACAAGATAAACCTCTTATATCCTGCAGTGCCAGAAAGTAAGAAAGAGCTTAAAACACACACAAACAAACCAAAAAAAGCCCCAAATCCCCAATGCACCATGATGAGAGTTTGCCAAAGGGAAACAGAAACAGACTGGTATACACAACAGTCTGGATGATTCTCCAGGTCACTCTCCTAAGTGGAAAAAAAAAGCCATTTTTCAAAAAGTTGCATACTGTGTGATTCCATTTATGTAATAACAAAATTATAGAAATGTAGGAAAGATTCATGGCTTGCTGAGAGTGGGTGATGAGGACAGAAGGCAATGGGTGTGCCTATAGAAGGGAAAAATGAAGGATCTGTGTCATGATGGAAATTTCCTGTATCTTTAATGTGATAATTTCAGCACCCTGCTTATGATAGTCTCCTCTAGTTCTGGTGAAAACTGAGTAAAGGTACTCAGCATCTCTGTATTATTTTTTATAATTTAATGCTAATTTATAATTACTTCAAAATAAAAGTTTAATAAACATGGTGAAAATTTCTTGAAGCATCGAGATTTAAATAATGTCATTGAGAAGACATACCACTGAAGTTTGGCTTTACTGTAAATAAAGTAGACCCAAACACCCTCAAGTAAGTACAATAAAATGTAGATGGGAAATAGTCCAGAAATAGGTGTCCTTCTTACAGGGCTTGGACATTACCGCAAGAGGGCGCAATAATCCCAGCTTCAAGATTCCAGGAACATGACCCCCATGAAGTTTAAGGGAGAGCAGAAGGCAAAAGTGAAGATGTGTTTTGTATTGTGGGGTTCCTGCTACATAATCTAAAGTGTAAGCTAATTTGTAAATGTTGATTTGATGCTTGGCTTTGAGTGCTTCCTATTTTCCTGACTGAGAGCTTGCTTCTGGAAAGCAAGCTGTTTATCTTCTGATCACTGAGTCAATAACATGAAGTGAAATTTAAAAAAAAAATACCCACAAAACTTGCCCAGCCAGCATGGCTCAGTAGTTGCATGTCTACCTATGAACCAGGAGGTCACAGTTTGATTCCTGATCAGAGCATATGCTGGGGGTGTGGACTCAATCTCCAATTTGGGGCATGCAGGAGGCAGTCGATCAATGATTCTCTATCATCATTGATGTCTCAATCTCTTTTGTATCTTTCTTCATCTCTCTGAAATCAATAAAAACATTAAAAAATATATATATATCCACCAAGCTGAACCACACTCAGCAGCAGATATAAGGACCTTATTATCTGAAAATGAAGTAAGAGATATAAATAAATTAAATTGAATATAGTTTGAAAGTGCATAAGCATAAATCTGCTGAATAGATAAGGTCAAGTCACCTATCTAGGAGCTAAGACTAGAGTGAAAACGAGAACTTTTCTGAATGCTACAAGACTGCAGGGAAAGTATCAGTGGGAGATGTGGAAGGTGAGATCAGGAAAGACAAATGCTGATGTGGATGTCCTTAACAATATTTATCATTGTGGTCCTGATGGGATGATGGCACAGAACCAGGATGCTGTGATTTGAGGGATCAGTGGAAGGGGTGGAAGAAGAGATGTGTTGTCTTCTCTCTGGGAAAGTTTGAGAAGGAGAGGAGAGAAGTAGGTAAGGCAAAGGAGGCAAGGAAAGGTGTGTAAGAATAGAAAAGGCCTAGGTACTGTTGAGGAATGAGCCAACACAGCCAAAAAACAAAAATACAAAAAACTGGAATTGATTATGGCACTGGAGCTCTGTGAGTGCAGCACAGTCAAATAAGAGGGCTCTTCATCTTTTGGGACAATGGGAATGGGAAAGATGACTCTTGGACTCAGAGGCATTTGTAGGGTAGAGTGAGGAGAAGAGATTCCTCAACAAACTGTATTTCCTTAGTGAACTGAGTGTTAAGGTCACACGCTGAGCAGAAGAGAGCAAAGGTTGCTACTAGACATGAGGCAGTGATCCACAGTAATAACCTCTGAACATGAGTGTGAGGCAGAAGTCCATTGGCTGACTAATCCTTGCAGATGAGGGGATAGTGTTTCTGTTACAATGAGGCTCTGCACCTAATGGGCTACTTATTTTTGATGACTGCTGTCTTCCTCATGAGCTCTTAGTAAGCACTAAATTATGCTTGGGCTTACTCTTATTTCCAAGGGTAATTGTTGTTAATACTATTTTGCTGTCTTAACCTCTTAATAAGAAAGCATAATAAACTATGGTGCTGAGAACAGAAAGCTCAGCACAAAGTCTCCCAACCAAGAATTCATGGGTGCATGTTGCTTAGGAGATAAGCAGGGGCACCTATCTACATTTCTTAGTTTCATCTTAATGACATAGCAAAGCACATGTATGCATTCATTCACTCACCCATTTACTCAGTGAACACTTGTTTACTGAGTGCTGTATGCCAGGTATTCCCTCAGTCAATGAAATGAGGAGCCAGCAATAGAAAAGCCAGTAAGGAGTGAATACTTTTGTGGATGTGGATCCAGGAATTCATCCCACACATCTACTGAACGTCTAATAGTAAAAATAAATATTTTAGGATTTTATGTAACCCATGTGGAATATTTTTATTTAACTAGGCTTTTGTCCTGTCTTTGGTGCTGTTGCTCAATTATAATACCTCTGAGACTATATTTTATGAGTTTCTAAACTGCATTGAGTGCCCTAGAAATAAACAAGTAAAGTGAAAACAGTGCTTTCTTGTGTTCTACTTTATACTCCACCCAAA
Organism: Pipistrellus kuhlii; assembly: GCF_014108245.1. Lineage (NCBI taxonomy): Eukaryota > Metazoa > Chordata > Mammalia > Chiroptera > Vespertilionidae > Pipistrellus > Pipistrellus kuhlii. Next base: position 155,876,410 of record NW_023425404.1, read on the forward strand.
CATTCACCCTTCAAATTACCATTCTGTGCAAGAGCCTGCCCTTCACTGAGCCATTCCCCACTAACCTCTGAGCACTCTGCCTATAGGGAAGAAATCTTGGTGGCTTCCTCAGCTTCTGCCTTTGGCCTCTTGGTGGCACTGTTGACCTTTGTTACCTGTTGATGTAAGTTATTTAGCTGGAATAAAAGGCAATTCATATGCAATAATAAAAGGAGCCTTATAGGAAACTTCAATTTTATTATTACATTGCTAGGGATCTAAGGTAATATATTTTCCAATTGTTTTTTTATTTTTCATTACTATGATTATTATTTTGAAACAAACTTTTCATCTTTTAGCCGTTGAGATTAGAGTTGTGTTAACAATAATCTCCAAAGAAAATTTCTAGTTTTCTTACTTAATTTTCTTTCCTATTTTTCTTTTCTTTTTTTCTTTCCTCTTTTCTTTCCTCCTTCACTCTTTCTCTCCCTCGTTCCTTCCCTCCTCCCTTCCTTCTTTTATTCATTTATCCAACAAATATTTATTGAGCACCTATTCTGTGCTAGGTTCTGTGTTAGGATGTGGACATATAAGGTGGAGAAACAGTCTTTGTCCTCAGGGACCTTATAGTCTAGACAGAGACAGGCAATATAAGCAATGACTGTACTACAGTGTGTTTAGGTAATTAAAACAGGAAAGATAAGACCTTGTGGGAAAATAGCATATAAGAGAGTCTTATAAATCAGCATGGAAGTCAGGTAAGGCTTGCTCTGAGTTGATTCATGGAGGTTGAACAGAAGTTAGCCATGTGAAGCAGAATCCAGGGAAGGAAAGATCTTGCTTGATTCCAAACCTCAAGATTTTAGTTTAGATCCTTAAATAGAGGAAATCTATCAAAGTATAACACTAAACTTATTGTAGTATCCATTAAAAGAGACCAACAAAGAATATGTTTCTCTTTTGTATGTCTCTGAAATGTTGACTTCCTTCCCAATCTATCAATTTATATCTGAGTTAAAAATCACCAGAGTACTATGCACCACCTTGACTTGTCAGTTAATCAGGGATGAGAAGGTTTGAGACAATTCTTTCTGCTGTATTGCAGTTCGCTGTTTCTGATAGCGTTATGGTTAGTTTGTAAGGCTTATCATAAGGCCTAGAAGGAAATGTTCATAATCCTACCCTCCAATGAGCAAGGCTGCAAATCCCTTCATTTCATTTAACTTTCCATGTGGGCAAAACTTCAGCTCCATAAAATAACTTCTCAACTCAGCTTATACAACAGAATTACTCAAGGATGTTTTAAAAAACATAAATATTCATACTTTTTCCCAGGGATGTTTGATTTGGTAAATCTGTGATGATACCTAGACATCTCTGCTTTAAAAAAAAATCCCTAATGATTTTAATGTTGAGCTAGTGTTGTGAACAAAAATCTTTATACTCAAGTTGTATTGTGTGATGGAAAAGTTTTAACATTTGGAATCACATAAATTTGACTCTGAATTCTGGTTCTGTTCCATATTAACCTGTGTGGCTATGGTCAAGTTACCAAACCTCTCTGAATCTCATCTACCTGTTGGCACCAATAACATCTACCTCAGAGGTTTGGTGTGCCCAATGAAGGCCTGTAACCCTTTCCTATAGAAACCTTAGGGAGTTCATTGCATTCTAGGCTTGTAATAAAAGTGGAATCTTAGGAACCAGTCTTTTAAACTGAACTAGTGAAACAGCTAAACCCTAAGAACTTTAAGACTTCTCAGCTTTCCCTGTGGAAGATAGGAGACTGAAAGTGAGTGGGTGGCATCACAGAGGACTCTGGCAATCAGTACTTAATTGGTGGCTCATGCATCTTTTTAAAATAATATTTATTGAACATTTATTAATATATTTGATGCAAGGCCTATCTTTTAATCTCTTAAAAATCAATAAATCTCCACTCTTTCTGATATTGTGATAGCTTAATCTCTCATTGCATCACCCTGTCCTAACAGACTCCTAATTGATCAACCTGGCTTCAGTCTCATTCACCTCAAGTACATAGAATCACACAGCTTCCCTGGTTCAATCTCTCCTCCTCCAGGATTATATTCATGCTCCTTAGCAGGCCAAACAAAGCCCTTAGGAACTCCCTACTTCTTCATCTTTATCTTATACCATCTTCCTGTTGAGCAAGGACTATAAGGAGACATTAATGATTCTGAACCAGGTTTCCTGTCCTGGTATTTTTTACTTAGGACATCAGCCATGAACATCACTCTCCCTTTTTGTCTAATAAAAGACAATTCTTAACCAATCTTTTTTGAGTGTTTAGTTTGAGTGGACCACTTGGAAGACACTTAATTTATTTCTTAGAAACCCTTATGTGTTATGAATGGTTACTTCCATTTACCATAAAGGAATCTGAGGCCAAGGGAGCTTAGGGTTATATGGGAACATCCTCCCCTATCTTCCCAGGACTCTTTCTTCCATTCTCTTATAACTGCCTTTGTATTATGGAAAGTGAATGGAAGGAAGGAAGGAAGGAAGGAAGGAAGGAAGGAAGGAAGGAAGGAAGGAAGGAAGGAAAGAAGAAGGAAGGAAGGGAAGGAGGAAGGTAGGGAAGGAAGGAAGGAGGGGGGAAAGAAAGCAGGAACTTGGTTTTTGTCATATATGAATCCTCTTTATGCAGCACAATGCCAGGTTTATGTAGTTACAATATATAGGTCAAGTGGATCAGTGGGGTCTATGACTTCTTTGTTTCTAGATGCTAAGCTTTTTAAAAATGAATAGCATCCCTTCCTTCATATCCAGGACTATAATCAACACCTAAATTATTTCAAATTCAATTCAACAACTCTAACAACTGTGAAAAGGGAGTATATTAGAGCTTCATTTAGACTATACAAGTGCTATAGCAACCCCATTTTTGTATTTAGAACAAAGTACCCCCACATTCTTTCCCCCCTTTATTCTCATAGCCCCCACCCACTTTTACTCTATATCTTTAATGAGGACAGACTAGATATGAAGCAAACAAACAAAACAAAGCAAAACAAAGCTAAAAGGCAACTGTGCTTTAAAAAGAAAACAAAACTATAGATACAGAGACAGTAAAGCAACAAGCAGATTGACAAATTTCAGCGGGGAGGGGAGGAGGAACTGGGGGAGATAATAGATCAACTGAAGGACTTGTATACATGCATATAAGTACAACCAATGGACATAAAGCTCTGGGGAGGGAGGGGATGTGTGGGAGGGAGGGAAGGGGAAAAATCAACAAAATATGTAAAAATAAATAAATTAATTAATTAAATTAAAAAAAAATAAAAAATAAAAAGGAAAAGAAAACAAAACTAAAGTAAAATACATTAACAGTTCATCTCCCATTTGCAGAAAACATTCTTATTTCCCAAGCCTGTCACTGGTTAAATGCTGCCTTGTACTAAGAATTAATTATGCTTCTGTCCAAACAAACCTGGGAACCTCTGCTTCTTTGATGATGATTTTGTGTTTAGAAGTCCATGGAAATGTTACATAATAATTGAACCATGTATCTTAGCTCATAAAAGTCCATGATTTGCTAAACAAATGTTCTTTGACTAATAAAATGTGGCAAGTGTTTCAACCTAAAAAGGGTGCAGCTCTATATCACAGAGGGTTTGCCACTCACACATCTCAGTTTTGTAGTGATAAAATTGTCATTAAAAATAAGCAAGCTCTTTACAATGACAGCTGCCAAGTCATATGAGGTTTATTTGAATAATGACTAAATGTGAGGGTATTCACCTCACACTCCAGGATAATTCCTGGGAATCTATACTAATAAAAAGGTAACTTGCAAATTGGTCATGATGCCCACACAGTAACAACTGACCAGCAGGCTGTGTGGGGTGACCAGACTAGCAGGGGGTTTAGCGAGGGATGACCAAACAACTGACCAGCAGGTTGTGTGGGGCAACCAGGCCGGCAAGGGGAGCAGTGAGGGATGACCAGGCCAGCAGGGGGCGGGGAGGCATTTAGTGGCAATCAGGCTGGCAGGAAAAGGCAGTAGGGGCAATCAGGCAGGTGGGCAGGTGAGCAGTTATGAGCCAGCAGTCCCAGATTGTGAGTGGGATGTCTGATTGCCGGTTTTGGCCCAATTCCTGTGATAGGGCCAAAGTCGGCAGTTGGACATCTCCTGAGGGGTCCCTGATTGGAGAGGGTCCCGGCTGGGATGAGGGGACCCCCCCTCCCATGCATGAATTTTATGCACCAGGCTTCTAGACTATATATTAATATATATATAAAAGCCTAAGTGATTGAACAACTGGTCAACTGGTCACTATGAGGAGCACTGACTATCAAGGGGCAGACATTCAATGCAGGAGCTGCTCCCGTGGTCAGTGCACTCCCACAGTGGAAGCGCCACTCAGCTGACAAATGGGTACTAGATGCAGGACTCATTCATGGTTGGTGAATGCTGGAGAGGCAGCCTCTCCAGCACAGGGACTGACTGTGCACAAGCCTAGAGCAGGCCCAGCATAGCTGGGATGAGTGGAAGTGGCAGGCAATAGCAGCAGGTGGCACTGGACTTTCAGTTTCAGCCCAATCCTCACTGGCCACATTGAGGGATCCCACCGGTGCATGAATCCATGCACTGGGCCTCTAGTACAGTTACAAAAATAAAAGAGAGAGAAGTCAGTGTCATGGGGTATGGGTTTCATCAGGTATGAGGTAGCAGCAGTCCTGAAATCCTGGACATTTTGGGATAGAGGTAGAATGCCTTCTGAAAGGAGATTTAAAAGGCCTCTGCATTCAGAGAGGTGTCACATTGAAAATATAATGCTCTCTTCAGTTTCAACTTTCATTAAACTAAGAGATCATATACAATATCATAATTTACTTCTCAATGGTTAGAATTTCTCCTCAACAAGGAAATTAATCTTTCAAGAACCACTTTCTCTTGAAGAGCAATGACAGAAAAGTAAAAATTGGAACTTGATTTTTAAAAAATCTTTAGTGTTGAGAGTACTATAGCTGCCCCCCTTCCCCATTATCCCCTTCCATCTGGTTCCCACTGTGCCCCAAGCCTTCAACACATTATTGTCTGTGTCCATAGGTAATGCATATATGCCTATAAGTTCTTTGGTTAATCTCTTCCTGCCCCTTCCCCCAGTTCCCTTTGAGATTCCTCAGTCTGTTCCATGTTTCCATGCCTTTGGTTCTATTTTATTCATAATTTTATTTTATTTATTAGATTCCTTATTTGTTTATTTTGAATTTTAAATTCAATTATTGATATATACATATACATATACATATACATATACATATACATATACATATACATATATATACATATATATATATTGCTGCCTTCTTCTTCTTCTTCTCCTCCTCCTCCTCCTCCTCCTCCTCCTCCTCTTCCTCCTCCTCCTCTTCCTTCTTCTTCTTCTTCTTCTTCTTCTTCTTCTTCTTCTTCTTCTTCTTCTTCTTCTCCTTTTTCTCCTTCTTCTTCTATCAAGAAGACCCTTCAACATTTTGTGCAATACTGGTTTAGTGGATGAACTCCTTTAGCTTTTCTTGTCTGTGAAGCTTTTTGTATGATCTTCAATTCTAAATGATACCTTTATTGGGTAGAGTAATCTTGGTTGTAGTTCCTTGCTATTCAACATTTTGAATATTTCTTGCCTGAAAAATTTCTGTTGAGAAATCAACTGACAGTCATATGGGCACTCCCTTGTAGGTAACTAACTGCTTTTCTCCTGGTGCTCTTAAGACTCCCTCTTTGTCTTTATCCTTTGGCATTTTAATTATAATGTATCTAGGTGTGGTCCTCTTTGGTTTCTTCCTATTTGGAACTCTCTGTGCTTCCTGGATTTATAAGTCTATTTCTTTCACCATATAGGGGAAATTTTCTTTCATTATTTCTTCAAATAGATTTTCAATATCTTGATCTTTCTCTCTCTCTTTTTTTTTTCCTGGTATCCCCATGATGCTAATGTTGGTATTCTTTAAGTTGTCCCATAGACTCCTTACACTATCTTCATATTTTGTAATCTTTTTTGTTTTTTGTTTTTGCTTTTAAGATTGGGTGTATTTTGCTTCCTCATATTCCAAATCACTAATTTGATTCTTAGCACCCTCTACTCTATAATTGATTCCCTATAAATTATTCTTTATTTTAGTTAATTTATCCTTCATTACTGACTGATCCTTTTTCATGTCTTTGATATTCTCACTAAGATCCTTAAAATTCTCACTAAGTCTCTTGAAATTATCATTAAGTTCCTTAAGCAATCTTATAACCATTGTTTTGAACTCTCTATCTAGTAGTTTGCTTACTTCCATTACATTTAGTTTTTTTTTCTGGAGATTTCTTCTGTTCTTTCATTTGTAGCATGTTTCTTTGTCTCTGAATTTTGGCTGCTTCCTTGTGTTTGTTTCTATGTATTAGGTAGAGCTTCTATGTCTCCTGGAATTGGTAGAGTGACCTTGTGTAGTAGTTGGCCTATAGGTGTCCTGACCTGGGTACTCTAGGTTTCCCTCTCTGTGGGCCATGTGCACTGTCTTATTGTAGTTAAGCCTTTATTGATATTGGTATCACTCTGAGAAATTGACTCCCAGGCCAATTGGCTATGAGGACCAGCTGTGACTACACAGAAGCACTGCTTTGAAGGAGACACTCCTATAGAGGAAGACTTGTTTCACTGGGGCCTTGGTGCTCACCAAGTCTACCCACTGAATGTGTTGTTCATGAATATGTAGAGTTGTTATCTGATATGGTCTGAAGCTGTCCACTGGGTGCATTGATTCTGGGCCCCCCTGGGAGGTGTAAAGTCAGCCTGCATACGCTCTGCCTGGGGCCACCTGGCAGGAATTATTAACAGATCTGCAGATGTCTGCTACTTGTGTAGGGCTTGGAGGTACCCAGGAGAGGCCTAGCTGTGAACTAAGGCAGGCTTTTGCTAATGCCTGGCCTGGGGACACTTAGCAAGAGATATGGGCATGCTGAATCCAGATGGTACTTGTTTGAGAGACTTTAGGAAAGTCTGAATCCTGAGTCAGGTTTGGGTGGGGCTTCAAATTGGATGGGGGGCAGTCACAGGTAATCACCAGGGTGGGGCAAACAGTGCCATCCAGGTTGATGGAGACTCAGATATTATTCAATACACCTGCCAGTCAGCTCTGTGGCAGGGAAGGTTTCAGCAAAGGGGCAATGACCTTGTGAGCACTTTTGTCTCAGAGAAAGATGCCCCCAAGTTGTTGCCTTGATGCCAGACAATTTAGTTCCTTTCCATATGTCCCTGGATCTTTTTAAGCTGCTGTCCCAATGCTGGAGTTCAGAGGCAGTGAGTCTGAGTAAGTCCATGTGCCACCTTTTAAGAGGAACTGTCTGGGTCTCCAGCAGTTTCCATGTCACTCAGCCACACTCCCTAATGTTTTTTACAGCCTGATGTAATGGGAACTTCTCTTCCTAGCATTAAAACACTCAGCTGAGGGATCTGGTGGGGGGTTGGGACCCCTTGCTCCTCACAAGAGGTCTTTGTAGCCAAAATATCCCTCCCAAATTGAAAAATGCCACAGCTGGACATCAGACCAGTCTCTTCTGTCCCTTTGCCCCTCCTAGTAGTCTTGGTGTTCTTTCTTATTTAATTTTCTAGTTGTAGGACTTCCATTCAGCCAGATTTCAGGCAGTACTGAATGATAGCTGTTCTGTATTTTAGTTGTAATTTTGATGTGGTTGGGTAGAATGCAAGTACAACATTAACGTATGCCTCCATTTTGGCTCCCCCACTTCTGAAACTTGATTTTTAAGAGGAACTTACTTGTAGTTATATAACCACTGCAAAACCCACTAAAGTCATGAATGAAAACTAGCTGCTCTATAATCATTTTGTATCCCAAGTATTTTATTGAATTTAAATTAAATTTTATGAAATAGCAAGATGTCCCCCCAAATAATGTATACACACTTTAACAACTGATTCTATTACATTGTTAAAATGAAATATATTTTAGTAAACACTACCTTTATAATTATTCAAAGTCTGTATACATTTTTTTGCAACATCATGTATCCTCAGTGTATAAAGAATTCCTGAAGTTCTAAGAAAAATATTAAGTTTTCTCAGATTTTTCTAAGAATGATGCATAAATGGTTAAAAATAATACCAAAAAGAATGTGTGGAAAAAATATTCAACCTCAATAACAATTAATGAACAAAATTTAAAAGAACAATGAGTTACAATTAGCAAAGATTGTAAAAACGGAGGTTAATCAGTGTGGGTGGCTATATAGTCTCACATAGACTAAATTAAAACAAGCTTTTTCAAAAAATCTTTGGTAGTTCTTACATAGAATCTCTAAGATGTCATGCCCTTTGAAATAGCAATTCCATTTCTGAGAATCTGACTTAAGGGAATGATTACAAAACACCTTTGCATGCAAACATATTTATTGTAGCATAACTTTAATAGCTGCTAAATTGAAACAATCTAAAGATCCAACATTAGAGGACTAATTGAGAATACATGATATATCTTTTAAAATGACATTTACAAAGATTATTTTGTTGTTTTGGGAAATATTAATACTATAATTTTATTTACTGCATGCTCCAATTAAGTAAAAGGTTCTCCTCCTTCTCCTACTATTATAATTCAGTGTGGTAAGTGCTGCTACTGTCGCACTTTACAGATGAGAAAGCTGAGGTACACAGATATTAAATAACTTGTCCCAAGTCACACAACTAGAAAATGGCAGGGCTAGGTTTTTCATTTTTAAGATTTATTTATATACTAGAGGCCTGATGCATGAAATCCGTGCAAGTGTAGGCATTCCTTCCCCCGGCTGCTGGCACTGGCTTCCCTCCGGCAACTGGGACCTGAGCTTCCCTTGCAGCCCTGGCTTTGTCCAGAAGGTTGTCTGGAAGGACATACAGAAGGATATCTGGTCTAATTAGCATATTATGCTTTTATTATTATAGATAATTCCCATATCACAAAATTCACTCTTTTAAAGTTTATAATTCACAACGTGAAGTTGAATAGACACTGATCACAGGAAGTACCATTGATATAGGGATTTCAGAGCAGAATTTTCTGAAATCTGAGCAATTTTCTTGCACATAGTGCATGAAGTCAAGGAACTGTGCCTTTCTCTCCCTAATAGTCTCTCAGCGCCTAGCAGAGTGGACATAGTTTTTGATGAATGAATGGATGTCTAAGTGATCAGTCAATTATCAACGCAAATAATACCAAACTGACTAAGCCTGGGTTTTCTGATTCCATGCTGCCTCTCTGACCATTGGCCAGTGTTGCGCTTCCAGTTTCTGAACTGCCCATCTGGTTCTGACCCACTGCCTTGTCTGACCTCCCTATACATTGTGACTCAGACTGATTGTTCACTGGGTGCTTGGCTGTCAGCTCCACTTGAAGATAGCCCAACCTATTCCTATGCTGTCTACCCTGTTCACTCCACTTTTTCTTGACTCTCGCAGGGTGGTTCCATCATTGCCAGCCATATTTCCAATGAGGCAATTCTACTGGCAATCTTAACTTCTTCCCATGCACATCCCTTTACTTATATTTTTTAGTCCCTGAAACACAGATGAGAGAGAAACACTGATCAGCTGCCTTCTGCACACCCCCTACTGGGGATGGAGCCCACAACCCCAGCATGTGCCCTGGACTGGGAATCGAACCAGCAATCTTGTGGTGCACGGGTTGACACCCAATTCCCTGAACAACATCAGCCAGGGCCTGTTCCTGCCTCTCTTTTCCCACCAATCCAAATTTCCTTTATTCTACAAATTTTTTTTTTCAAGGAAAACATATCTAAGTTATTAGCAATCAGATACTGATAATCTATAGAGCAAATACTGTGGTTTCTATTTGGTTACCCAACAATTAACTAGTTACTCTTTTCATATTTATGGCAATTCACCTTCTTTCCCAAGAAAAAATATAATCCCTTTTGGGGCCAAAGTTTATGACACCTAATCCTCTTGTGTTTCCTTTATCTAGCATATGTGCAATATTGATACATTTTGTCTGAGTGATTCGGGAGGAGGGAAGATTTAAGCCAACAAAGTAAGCCAAAAAGCCAACAAAGCATGAAACACCTTTCAGAAGAGCTTTGTCATTTCCTTTGTGCATGAGATTTAAAACATTGGGATGAGCTTGGTGTCAACTGCTTTTGTGTGAAGCCTTCCATAGTATTCAAATGAGATATTTAACTTCTAACTTTGTATCTTTACAGTCATTGGTGTCAGAATACTACTGATTGTACTCTTGGTGAGTCTACTGATAATTTTTTGGATCAAGAGTGCCAAATATAAGCAACTACCAACTACTTCTCCTACGATTTTGATCTTCTAGGTCATGTCAGAATGCTCTGGGACTTGAATCAAGACTCTTTTTATAGGTATCTTTGAACATCTTCTACTAGGTATATGCCGTTCCATCTGCCTGGAATATCTTTCCCTTTTCTTAATTCATGTTTCTTTTCCAGATTACTTCTATAACATTGTCAGAGTTCCATTCTGTTTTTCCAATGAGCCATCTGGAATCCACAAGATGTGCATCCTATATGTTCTCTGAGCCCTCTATGCATGCCCCTCATCTTAGCACTTCCTAGGTGATAATGTTATTGCCTGTTAACTTGACTAAATCTCCACTAGATTGAAAAACTAGGAGGACAGGAAGTAAACCTATCCTTTTCAGCAATATCTCGCCACCCCTAATGTTTGGAATAACTGTGAACTATGTAGCAATAAATCTTTTCAATTTAAGAGAATTAGCCATTAAATGATCTCTTACATAAGTTGCTTTTCATGGTTAAATTCCATATTTTATGGAATTTTCATATTATATATGATTTAAAAATATATATTTAATCATATATATTCATTCATATATATTATTTTTCATATATATATATATATATATATATATATATATATATATATATATCCTAAAATGTATACACTTTGAATAATTATAAAGGCAGTGTTTTTTACAATACTTTTCATTTTAAAAATTGAGCTGTTAAAGTATATGTACATTTTTAAAATATATATATTTTATTGATTTTTTTACAGAGAGGAAGGGAGAGGGATAGAGAGTTAGAAACATCAATGAGAGAGAAACATCTATCAGCTGCCTCTTGCACACCCCCTACTGGGTACATGCCCTTGACCTGAATCCAATCTGGGACCTTTCAGTCCGCAGGCTGATGCTCTATCCACGGAGCCAAACCAGTTTTGGCTGTAGATTTTTTTTTTTAGGACACCCTGTGTTATAGAAAATTCTATAAAATATGGATTTTAATTATGTTTTCTTACAACTCTCAGTGAATTCTCCACCCTTGTTCATGAATTCTACAGCATTGTGGCAATACTATTTTGTGTTGTTTTACTTAATCTAATTGTCTTTATATACCTATACTTTTATATATATACAATCCTATTTATTTCAAATACCTATACTTTTATATAAATACAAATCCTTTGATTCATTTAAAAATCACTTAAGAATTCAATCATTACTGTCTTTCTTAGGCTACTTATATTTTCTCTGGTACTTATGTCTCTGAAAAGTTGGGTTTGTTTCTTTTTATTTGTATTCAATAGATATAGCAATGGTTATGAAACCTCTATCTTCTGATGGTTCCTAGCAGAATTCTTAGTAACCAATCATACAGATGACATAAGAAACAGTAAATATGTAGAATTAGGTTTGCTGGGTCTCTGAGAAGGATAATTACTTTTAAATTAGGTTACCTTGACTGAAGAGCAGAACTCTTTTTAAAAGTGCTCTCCAGGTCAACTTATCATTTATCTAGAGAGAAGTTGTGTCTTGGAACAAATGGAGTAATTAGTTTTAAGTTTTCTACATCAAATAGATCTTCTTTGGGGTGAAGGGACAGTGGTCCAAACACTTACTCAGATTTTGTCATAACAGTCATCACACCTGAAGAGCCCATTTGTCACGAAAAGTCAAGGTTGGGCTGGAATTTCTGGGAAGTTAGGATGGGTGGAGTGAGTGGAAATCAAACGTGTTTGTTATAGATTCATTTGTTCTCTTTACAAAAAAAACAACAAAACACTCCATGTCAGAGAATGAGTCACATTCAGACTAGACCCCAAAATGGCACTCATGGGCATTCTCTAGGGTCAGCGAATAATTTATAGAATTGTTCAGAGAATTAGCTGCCAGGGGTTAATGATGGGTGTTGCCCTCCCAGACCACCAGAATGTGAAAACTAATGGCCTTCATCTCACCTGGGTGAGTCATGTGAAGAAGGAGGCTTTGGAAATTGTCATTTTTCCACTGTGCTATTGCTTCAGGACTTGTGTCTCATCACATCTGTTGTTTACTTGTCTTATCCTGTAGCAATCGAAAATGCTGTCTTGTCTGGGTAAGAGATTGTGTCCCAGCCAATATTCTCTTTTAGGGTCAAATATACATTATTTGAGGAAAAAAGGTGAGCAACCTGCAAAGGTTGTGATGACTCTGGGAGGACAAATGGGGTCTTCAATAGTAATATATCTGCAAATGTTTGGCTGAGACCCAAAGGATTGTGACAGTAAACTAAAGATAATAACATTGCTTTATTGCTTTTTGGCCCCATCAGTTCGCTGGGACAGAAGATAAGGTTAATGTACAAATAGAATCATGACCTCTAGAGTAGCCCCTTCGAAAGAACAACCCATTAGTCACAGTATTAAAGTTGGTACTACAGGCCGCTACTCATTTGCAGCTTTTCCTATTTTAACACCTTTACATTCTCATCAAACCCTGTGTTCAAACAAACAAACACCTCTTTTAAAGTTTTAAGTAAAACTTTCCCATTTGGCAGAGGTGCTAAGTTAATTTTCACCAATTACTCAGCATGACTAATGTTCAGGAACCGGCAATGAGCAAACCAAGTCTGAGCTTGTCGATCAGGAGTTCAGAGACCTGGGTTCAAATCCCAGATGTGCTGCTATGTAACCAGAAAAAAAAATTCACTAACCTGTTAAATCTCCATGTTTTTTGTAGTATACATTTTTGAAGAGCTTTTTATGTGCTATCACTATTCTTAGAGCTTTCTATTTAATCTCTACAATGTTCAACCATTGAGCCACACCAGCCAGGTGGTAATAGCTTTTTATTTTTTATCTTTATTTTTTATAAAGCGGGCATTCAGGATGGCACAGATACATCCCAGAACTGTGCTAATATAGAAACCACTAGCCACTTGTGGCTACTTGAATTTTGATTAATTAAAATTAAATAAAATTTAAAATTCAGTTCCTCAGTCACACTAGCCACATTTCAAGAGCTGAAGAGCCACGTGTGACCAGTGGCTACTGAATAGGACAGTGCAGTTATACCTAGCACATTTCCATTATCACAGAAACTGTGACAATGGCCTAGGACACATTGATGTATAAATTTTGTAAGCATATAGCAAATGTAGGAATCTGAAAGCCTTTGATTTAAAAAAGTCAAGGCTTGTTGGAAGAGAGAGTGTATTCCCTTCCCCCACCCCCACAGAGAGTATTCAACTATCTTAGGGTAAGTGGTGAGCTTAAAGTCATACTGGGTAGGACAGAGTGTGCACATGTGAGAATGGGCCATCGTGAGTGTCACAACATCCAAGAGAAGGCGTCACCTAAAAAGCACAGGGACTAGTTAAGACCAATAGATCCCCGGAAGTTGTCAGCAAGGACAGAGAACGAAGAGGAGATCAGGCATCCTTCTTAGAATGCCAGGACACTATCCAAGGCCTCATAAACTTCAATCACTTTGGAATAGGAAGGAGAGAGACCTCCAGGGGAAGGAGAGCTCCTAGAATTTGGCTGAGGACCTACTTAAAAAAGACATGGGCTATAAATGGAGATGAGTAAGTCACAATGAATTAGTGAGACAAAGTTGTCAGCCACCAATAGAAATAGCCCTCTAACTGAACATAAATTTTGTTAGAGAAAAATAAAGACTGTTGCAGCTCACAAAATTTGTCCAACTTTATTAAATTAGAAGTTTTCTTACATTTTCTTTCAGTGATTGAAAATAAGAAATGTACCAGGCTGGTATGGCTGAGTGGTTGAGTGTCAACCTATGAACCAGGAAGTCAAGGTTCAATTGCGGTCAGGGCACATGCCTAAGTTGTGGGCTCCATCCTCAGTAAGAAGGGTGGAGGAGGCAGCCAATCAATGATTCTCTCTCATCATTGAGGTTTCTATTTCTTTCTTCCTCTCCCTTCCTCCCTGAAAGCAATCTATTGTATAATAATAAAAGCATAATTGCTAATTAGACCCAACATCCTTCTGGACGACCTTTCAGACGAAGCTGGGGCTGCAAGGAAGCCCAGGTCCCAGGTGCCTGCAGGTGGCCAGAGGGAAGCCCGGGTCCCAGGTGTCAATGTGGGCAGCTGGGGGAATGAAGGGCTACTCTTGCATGAATTTTGTGCATTGGGCCTCTAGTAAAATATACTATTTATGAAAAATATAAAAAATTTAAAAAATTTGTTTTAAAAATAAATAAGAATTGCATATCTATCCAAAACTCATGTACATTCATACATGTGTAATTGAAACAATAATTTACTCTAGTTACTTGCAACATAATATATTTTCTAGCTTAATCTATTTTTATTTTATTTGAAAAAGTAATGTTGATCAAGCTCCACTAAATTAGTTTTATAATCCATTAGTGCAGTAGTTCTCAACCTTTCTAATGCCGCGACCCTTTAATACAGTTCCTCATGTTGTGATGACCCCCAACCATAAAATTATTTTTGTTGCTACTTCATAACTGTAATATTGCTATTGTTAATGAATCGTAATATAAATATCTGTGTTTTCCAATGGTTGCTGAAGAAGTATTACTTCTCTCTTTCTGTCTCACTTTGTGGTGGCCATTCACAACAAAGGCTCAAGGTTTAATTCTAGATCTGGAAATTTAATTTTGTTGGACCCCCTAAAGTTGATCAATTGCTTGAGGACATCCACATTAACCAAACACATAAGATATTGTTTTATGAACCAGAATGCCAACACATATATTTGCAATGGGAAATGAAACTCCTCAGGCAGGCAGATAGTTACCTTCTTTGATTTGTCTATTCCCTGAATTTAGAGTAATATTTTTTTTAGGGTTTGTTTTTGGAATCATCCACATCAGAAATCACTGGGAGTTTGCTGGAAATTTAAAATTATCACTTTGATCTTTTAGAATAGGAGTGTCGAACTCAATCAGAGAAGGGGCCAAAATCTAAAATCCAGCCTAAATCGCGGGCCGAATGGTTTACTGAACAGTCATAAACTGTCATTGTGATGGAAACGCAGCGGAGTGCAGTGATGACAGCGTGGTGCGGGCCACATTGCAAGGCCTGGCGGGACGGATTTGGCCCGCGGGCCTTGTGTTTGACACATGTGCTTTAAAATGAGCCTCCTAGCAATGGGAAGAAGAGGGGACGAGCAGAGATCTGCATTTTAACATCCACTCCAA